>NW_028263389.1:13772500-14397500 GCF_051168715.1 Poecilia mexicana
AAACGTGTAATTTGCAAAGCCATACACTTTAGTGAGGGTCTTTGCAGAACCACATCATCACCAAGACAATAACTGGACATTGTCTAACATTACTGAAGAAGTTAAATAGTTATAGTTATGATAATTTCTAGATTTACAGAAATGGTAAAAAGCAAAAAAAAAAAAAAAAAAATTAAACACTGTTAAATAAATCATATTAAAAGCTAATCCAAAATATTGCATCAAAGTTTGAAAGTAATTTTGTTTGTCTTGCAGTTGATAAAATATATAATAAGTTGTCATTGTGTTTACAACCATAAGTACATTTTTGTAGTAATATTACAGACATTTATTTATGCCTAGATTCATTTATAGCCGTTTTTACACTTTTTTTTTGCATTTTGTCAGATATGGTGGCTTTTTTGAAAAATATATACATGGCTCTAAAAATGAAGCAATGAGGCATAATTTGTGAAAAACTAAGTCATGTTAATGAAAAATGTGTTTGATCTGCCCTAGTTATGTATGATGGTTGTATATTGGAAAAAAAATAATGGTTAGAGATAATATTTTCTTCAGGAATGCCACTTTCTAAATATTTTTATGCTGTTGTTTTTATCATTCCTAATAATCATTTCACCAACCAGAACCACAACACATCGCTCTTCTTTCATTAATCTGAGATTTTCGATGCAATATTCTATGAATCTAGTAAACAAATATAATTTAGTTTTACAACTTACACTTGACATCACACCAGGATTCCACATAAATGGCAGCAACCAATAACAATGAAAAGAGCAGAGGGCCATCAGCACTGGATCAAAAGTTAAAGAAAAGAAATAAAGAATTAAATACAGATAACAAAAGAGTGGCAGCCTACTTTAACATTAATAGCATAAGGCAACTGTAAAGGGACATTTAATGGTAAAAACATCAAAGAAAGAATATGTGAAGGGAGCCAAAAAAAATATGGTATTTACTTGTTTGTCCAAATGACACATTTGATTTAGATTTCTTTTTTTTTTTCCCCATGTAGACGTAGATTTGAGTTTTGACTATTATTTTGACTCAATATGTAAGTCCGTCTTGTCAACTCAATGTTGAAAAAACGGGTGTGAAACCGACTAATTAATTGAGTCAATGATGGAATGGCTGGAAAACAAAACAATCATCATGGTACAATGGGTTAAAGTCAGACCTTGATTCAATACTGTAGAGTGAGCACTATGGGGTTTGCATGCCATTTACTATACACTCATTCTAACAAATGTAATGCTTTACATTTTCATCAAGCAACTAAAAATCTTGCGCTTGCCAAAGTCCACACATGCACATTTAGTCTGCAGTCATTGATTACTCTCCAAGAGCGTGCACCGTATGTGAAACATCAATATCAACTCTGAGAGACAGAGAGAAATCGGTTATATTCATTTCACCATCCACACACGCCCTGCAAATCAAAGCTGGTTTACAGTCATGAGTGTTGCACTGAAGTTTGTCCATGTAGCTGCTGAAGTGCTGAAATCTGCACTGGATGTTAGTAGATTCACATTTGTCATCCATATTTTCAATCACCTTATAAGGTCAGTCAGCAGTCACCCAAAAGCCAATTCTTAATACTAATGAATCTTTTGTGTTAATTACAATAATGAAACACAATTAACTTAAGTATCGGTCGGGCGTCAAACATTCGCCAAAGAAATACTTTAAACGGTAAGTGATTTCACACCATAACTGAACAGCCACTAAGTAGTTCCCGCTAAAAGCTTGAAAATACATTGAAATTCTAATTCTTACTTAAATGTTATGTATATTTACATTGCTTCGATGCACATTGGATATTTTCTGGGTGGTCTGACTCAGATTATCACAATGTATTAAAGGGATCAGATACCAGAGGGACACACAGTGACAGTTGTGTCCACAGTAATTCTGAGAAGTGATAAGAATTCGCTTTCATTCCCCCTGACAGCCCCTTTTGTCCACTTTTCCAGCTCCTTCCCTTGTCATCTTTGTGCTGTCACTTTCTTTTGATCACAATGTCAATATCTATTCCAAGTCCGTTTCACAACACGAGTTACTGCCGATTACACATAAAAATTCATTCGGCAACTTATTAATACTTGATCGCAAGAGACATATTTTTATTATTTTTTTTCTGTAACATTTCTTTACATTTCCTGAATATCCCTTGGACTTTCTCCAAATTTTAATTCCGTTCGGTTATTGTTGAGTAGTGTAAGTGCCCGTGTCAGGACATAATTCAAATTAAAATTCTGAAACTCTGCTTGGGGTGAGAAATGGAATACGCATGAGGATATTCAACAAGCTGACTGAAATGACAGATGCTGGGAGGGAGCCACCCACCATGTAATTGCTTGTGCATTGTTATTCCCCATTTATTCTCCAAGAAAATGTTGCATGCATATTAAACTCTGATCCATAAGCAGTACAATAACAACGGACTCTCTGGCAGTCATACCTAAGATAAAATGTGCCATAGACCATCGAGATAATATAAAGTTAATCTCCATCCTACAGATGTTTTAAGTTTATGTAATTGAGATAATTATAGCTAATGGAGATGCAAAGAGCATCTGATAAAATTTTTCAATTTTCTTGCCTAACTGCATACTAGAACGTAACGAGAGTAACGAGGTACGGTCGTTGTCGCGCATGTGAAATTGTCATTACATATGCATAGCCATTAATAGCAACTTTAACATGACGAATACAAAAGAACGTTTTCAGATGACAATGTCATTCGTCAAGAAGCAAAAAGCTTTTCCGAATGTACCTAAAACCCCAAGCATGAAATAATGAATGCAGACAATTTTATAGTTTTTGAATTGATTTGCTCAAATAAATGTGGTAAGTGTCAAGTGTTTCACTCTCAGTAAAGCTGTCTGTAGTTACAGCTAGATGTCAATCACTAAAATGATGCAATGTTATTGGGTTTTTTGCTACTGGTTTCAGATACTAAGCTGATTCAAATTCAGTTTAACCCTGGTATTCGCTGGGGTTAGGCCTGATTCTTAAAGGTTCATTCCACATATTCAAGATTCCATTCGTTTTGCATAAAGTTTGCAGCTGTCATCCAACAGTACATCTGGCTTATTAAAATGTAAAAAAAATAAAAATAAAAAAATTCTGCATTCTCCATAATCTCACTTCTGCAATGAATTCCAGGAGTTGGGTTATAGAGCATAGCTCCTCTTGTTTTAATGGAACATAAATTTGACATGAATAATTATTTGATATTAAATGGCTTGACTCTCCATCTGCAATATTATCTCAGTGTTTACGGAGGACTCGTTTATCTCTTCAAAAAAATCACTTTCGGAAAAATAATGGTGTGCTGTTTAGATAGATGGACACAAACATGAACGTTTGCCCCATTTTTAGTAACTGTAACCAACTTAATATGTTAATTATTTTCAGCGGACTCTTCATTTATCTAATAACCTTTTATCCTTCCTTAGCTTATCTATCATACAGCAGGGAAATAAGAAAAAGCATTGCAGACGGAGCCTAAATGGTCCATATTTTACCTCCCGTCTCTCTCTCTCTCTCTCTCTCTTTTAAAGCAATTTCGCCGAATCTCTTAATCAAAACTTCAGAGCAGTGAAGGATATTATGGATGAATGTTTTTGCACTAAAATTAAATGGATCGCATCTTTTGTCATTACTGAGCCCTCGTTGGTTCCCTTTCCCCAGTTGGCACAGTTGATAAAGAACCTTGTAGAAATGCAAGAAGAATGTCCTCTGTCATTTAAGCCATTCAGCCACAACGCATGTGGCGTTACCACAGCCACGGCCCTTTAGAGAATGACATATTCCATTGTCTCATCGACAATGTCAGCTAATGATAAACAATCCTGTAACTGTCAACCTGTGCTTGTGTCTTGTGCTCTTTTCCAATTGCATTCTGGTTGAGTGTTATTGTTGGCAATGAAAATAGGCTGGCATAATGGCAGCTAATGGGGCTTTAATGGAGAGTGTCATGAAATAATCAATCTAAGGCAGAGAGCAGAGGAACAGTAGCGCTAATGAATTTCTGCAACAATAAAACAATATTTTTCTTACAGCATCTTGTGCGGTTCATTGGGAATTTAAACAAACACAGACAAACAACAGAAGGCCACGGGGTTTTGAATTCAATTTGTATAATACAGTCACCTCCGCAAAACAAACGGAAAGGAAATATTGTATTTTTTTTTTAAATCGACGTCTTTGACACAGCTTGAGTGCGTAATGGTGTCAAAACATCCTGGAAAAGGTACTAAACACGTCAATGGCTTTCTCACTAAATATCTTTCAAATTAAGCTTTTCACAAAATGTTGGCAACTTTCAGGCATTCTACACCAGTGCATGCATAGATTGCACCTAAAAGTGTTCAACAGACCTACTGAATATTAGTAAATACTTCTAAATGTCTTCCAGTTTCTTTTTCAAATGTTTTGCTTCAAAGAACCTTAAACAACCTTACACATGCTTTTTTTTCTTCAGCAGTGGAGCCTTGTACAGTGACACCATTATGGTGGAATGGATTATTTGCTTACTGAAAAATAAATACCTGCTAAGTCCAGGTATTGCATAGCTCTCTCTCAGTGATCATTGGCTCTTCAAAAACTGTTCTGAGTATTCTTTGAACTTTTCAATCTTCCAAGAATCAGTGTCAGAATTGGTTTATGATGGGGTTTTTTCTTTTTCTTTCACTTTTAAACAAAAGCCCTAGTGCTGCTTACTGAAATATTCAGAAGTTTGACCTATGACCACAGCCTCAGTATGTTTTGCAACAATGAGGTTTTGCAACAATGAGAAAGATTTTTACCCATTTGTTAAAACTGTGTCATGACAGTATAGTATAGTGTACGCACTGCTCAATATGCTAATGTTGGAGAAACAACTTACTAATAATCATGAATACTAACCTGAGTATTTGAGACAGGAATTCGGGAACTACTGGTAGTTGTAGCAGAGAGTAAGAGGGATGGTGTGAGCAGCGTGTACACAAGAATGTTTGACAGCAGTGTATTTCTGCAGACGGCAATAGGAGCATTGGAATAAAGCACTGATTGAATGTTTTCACAGATTATTTGTGTCATAATACACTCTCATAACATACTGACAGTTTTAACAATTATGTTGAAAACATATCTTTTTATAAACGTTAAATACCTCAACTTTAAAGGGAACCTGAGAAAACATGGGCATGTTCAATCTTTATTTTTTCTGCTGTGTACATTATTTCTTACTTTATTTAATCAATGGCCTGGGTAATTTTTGAAACAAGTTCACAAATCGACTGAAACGGAACTTGTGTGCCTGTGTGTTGAGGGTTTTTTTTTAACCACCTGCAGTCCTTTCTATGTTCTTGTGATAGATCTGAGTCACTCACACTGACCTAGATGTCTACTCTTTTTGCTGCACAGCTAAACATTCAGCAGGACCGGTGAACCAAGAAGAGGGAAACAAAGGGCGGATGATGGTATGCTGGGGGGAAAAGGGTTGTGTGGCAAGTTCAGGGCCAAAGCCACTTGATATGAAAAACATTTTTTTTTTCCTTCTCAAAAATATTCCAGACATCTTGATGAATAAGAAGTGACATCGCTGCCAAATCACGGCTTACTTCAAACACTGTGGTTCTGTCTAAAGACGGTGATTCAGGCAGGAAGAGGTCCACACTGCAGCACTGTGCCAGGAGCTTTGGACCTTTAACTGACTACAATTCTAATGATTTGGTTGAACAAGACTGCTGGCATTTTAGCCTTCTTCCACTGAGATATTAAATTACTTCTTTGTACTCCACTGGACTAGAAACTATTCTTGGACCATCTATCAGCATACAATAAGTAGACCTCAGAGTGTCCAATAGATGGGCTTCCCCAAGGGGCCCTGCTGTAAGCAGATAGATCAAGATAGTGAAATTGTTTTGTAGTCACTCAGATAAGCTTTTTATTTTTGTTGCAGGTTTGACATCGTCAAGCACAACAATGAATACAATATTCTTGTTACAAATACTAAAGAATGGACAGTGTAGTCCGTTCTACTCTCTGGTTTGTAATAGAGCTATAGGATTTTAGCATTTCTACTTAGTATATTTAAATCTGTCGCCATGGTGATGAGAAAGCTAACATCGCAATCTAGTCTGTGAATAGATTGTATGTTAAACAATCTGGATCAAGTAATGTCACCTACCGGTTTGTGCTTTTTCGTGGCTTGAAGTTTTTGCTTGTATAAATGATGAGTAAAGGACATCAAGAATAATTAAGGAAAATTATCCAAGCCTTTTAGACGACCCTCGGGATTTCAATAAACACAGAAGTAAAACAGAGAAGTACATACAATATTTTCCTCCAGGGTGACCTAATTTATCTTTCCATCAACAGTTTCTTTCTTCAACGTTATGTTCCCTAAAAACGCATCCGCACAATAACTTGCAAAGTGCACAAAAGAAGTGTGTAGATATGAAGTGTTTTTCAGGAATTTTGACATAGAAAGTGAAGCATTTGCCTAGGTTTACTTAACATCTTTCACTTCATCAGCTACTCAAATTACCTCAGTCTTAATTGAAATCTACTGCAGTCTGGCAATATTTTGGCGCCTCCCTCTCATTTCTCCAAGGCAACTAAATTTGGCATTGCTACGAGAGTGATGTTTTGGATGAACAAAGATGAGCAGGAGCCAAACCTTAAAAAAATAAAAAATTAAACATAAATCTTGTTATATCATTTGCTAAATGTGTGTCACGAGGAATATCTTTAATCAATATTTTCTCGTCTAATCCTCTTCAGCCTGCCCTCTCACTTTTCAAAATATGGATCGGCCTGACTGTTTTACAGTATGTATTACATTTTGTCATTGAATTCTTCCTCCTCAACCACACCCTCCATCACTGCCGAGCACTTCTGCAGAGCACTGATCAATTACGAGCTGGCCTGCCGAGCGATCAAGTCTATAATAACACAATCTCTCTATCTTGTTCTGCTGCAGTAAATTACCTTAGCTGCAGGACAAGCTTCTCACCCCGACCAATCCTGGAGGAATCTTAGTTATTGGCCGAGCTTTACATCAAATATATAGCCAGGTGTCCTGTAATGGGAATCAACACCAAGCCTGGACTGATTTAAATGTTAATATCGGTCAAAATCAATCAACCGGCGAAGCGTACTTTTTCTTTTGTTAATAGCACAGGTGTGTTTGAGTGAGATGGTGAGGAGGTAGAGTGGCTTCACATACTATTCCATCGATACCTCTCACTTGAGAGTTTGGCATGAAACATTGCGGCATTATAAAATCAGCAAACTTGCTGTCAGTCGAGCAGAAGCCCGACAGGCTCTCGCTCTCCGTGCACCGTTGTCCCTCCCTCATCTGCCAGCTCCTCAGGCTCACAGCTGAATGTGAGCGAGCTGGAAGTTGAAAAGCAAAGGAGAGCAGACGAATAAGAAAACAACAACAAACTTGCGGTAATTAAACATCAAGGGTGTGGAAAGGGGAAGTGCTAATCCGCCCGACTCAGCTGATTCCAACATTCCGAAAGCATTTACACTTTCATTAAAGTGTGCAACCAAGTAGAACAAAATCATTTGGAAGCCCCTTGCATAAACACCAGAAGTGAACCTGTGGCTGTCTAGTCGGCACGGTTTGAAATACAATAATTAGGGAGTAGCTGCTGTAGTTTCAGAGAGAAACTTCTTAAAAGAAAAAGCAGCGTCGGATTACTTCAGCCTCCACAACAGATCCTGCCGATGAAAAACAATATGTAATCGTTTGTTATTTTTTGTACAATCGGGCATTTTTAATAATTTGCTTCTACCTTCATTGCTGACATTTTTTTTTTGCAATGCAACAAAACAAACAATAAATGCATTTGCAATACATTTGTCTATTCACTAATCAGAGGCATTGTCTTTTTTTTTATCTTGATTTTAATGTAATTTGAGAAAATCATCTTGGTGAGGTTTTGTTAAAATACTGAGTAGTAAAACAACTAAGATGCAAAATTTTACTTTAACTTTTCATATTTCATATGCTGTGGGCATTTACAATTAAAACTCTTTTAATTGTAAAAGCAATTTTCTAAAGCATAGTTTGCCTCTATAGCCAATTTCCACCCTGTGTATGACACACATTTTCTGCCATCACTACCAATATTTGCAGAGGAAAAAAAGGCTACTGCTTTAATTGTACACTGTGCATGGGAAAATTATGGCACGTTTAGGACAGTGTTTATTTCTACTTTCACATATCATATCAAAGACCTTTGTGTATGCCCTCATAAAAGAAAATGGGAAACCAAGAATACATTTTGTCCTAAATGACCTTACATAACTCGCCAAAAAGAAAGAACAGCATAAACAAATTTTTTCTCATCAGTGAATATAGCAAACATAACTCTGTTGTGCCCCACACCAACCAGCTGGAGCACCAGGTCATCTTTCAAGATAAACTTTTTTTTGTCCCCAAGGAGCAATTTATTTTGCAGCCAGCAAAGAACAAAAGGAAAGAGAAGCACAAGTAATTCTCTTTGAAATAGAAAAATAACCACAACATTCATGATACAACCAGGACACAAGCCTAGTCTGCTACAATCTCTGTTTTGGCCAATCAGGTTAAATGACCTATGAAAAGCGAGTGCAAGTCAAGCCTCAAGCCTATTGGACCAATTCAGAGCCAAAAGCCTTAAGTCACCAACAACTGAAATAATAAATATTTTCTCATCACATCTACTTCAGCTCTCCCTGCACGGCTCTGGGCTGGGATTCCAATCCAGCACTGTTTGTCCCTCGGCCATTCATTACATGAATATTTTTTTATATGACATTTATCATATTGGAATTTTTCAAATGATTATCATTTACTATTTTACTTACCATTCAGAAATCTACCAGAAGCAGATTCATGTGATTTTGAAAATTGTTCAGTGTAATATTTACGCCTGGCGTTGTGTTCAGGTTGTATCCAGCCTTTTGCTCAATGACTGCTGGAGATGGCAGTTCGACTTAAATCTTAGGCCGAGTCTAAGTTAAGTTTCAAGTCTTTTAGGCACAAGCTTAAATTAAATCTGAAGTTGTTTTTTTTTGTTTGTTTTTTTTTGTGACTTGAGTTGGATTCTAAAACTTAAGTAACCATTTCTGCTATGTGACTGAAAAAAAAGACTCACTGAAAAAAATGCTAAAGACAGATATTCCACAAGCTTCTCTCATGTCTTACTTCTAAAAGAGAAATTAAAAGAACTCATCGTTGGGATAAAACATAAAAAAAACCCGGCTTTAGAACGTAATTGAACAATGGATTTGTATTTGAATTTGTAATTATTTTAGTCGGACAAAAGAAGGTTAAAAAAAAAGTTTTTTTTTTTTTTGTTTTTTGTTTTTTTCCAAAGACAGCCTTTTCGAATGAAAGTTTTTGGTGATTGTCATCTCATTCAAGTTAAACATTATGTTGAAATATTGAGGTAAGACTGTTTGATGGGCTGTATTGAAGATCAGCTCTGAGAGAACCTTTTAGCCAGGGAAGATGAAAAGGGCTCAAAAAGAGGAGTTTAAAAATGTATATTTCATGAGAACTGCCAAGTTCCATCTGCTAGCAGAGCAAAGAACCTTGAAGTGAGAATGCTGGGTCAGATTTTCAAGATTGTTGGCCGTGTTAGTGTGTTAAATATTGTTGAAGTGGTGTTTATGGTCGCGGTACAAGACAGGAATTTTGATATATTGGACTTTGCAGTTGCAGTTGATAAAAACAAACCCAAAAAAAGAGACATACTTTTGCAAATGTATAAACTCATAAATATGTTATTTTCACAGATCACTGCAAATTAAAAGCAAGTTAAAGCCAGAAATGATTGATCTATTGCAATGATTAAATACAGTGTACAGCAAATAAAGGATGACTTCAATTTATAAGTGTGTGGTCATTAATTACTTTACCACAGATATGGATTACTGTTTAGTCATTTTTTGGTAATTTAGTGTATATAAAAACAACAGGATTTTATGGAGCCTCCTTTTAAATTGATTAAATCATAACGCTTTTAATTATGCATGGCAAAATAACTCGCTAACTTCAGCCACATAGGAAATGCCGAACTCTATGATGTCTTTTTCTTCCTCCTGTTCATACAGTTCATTAAGTTTTAAAATAGGAAAATCAATGCCCGGAATCTATATTGTCAGCGGTGGTTTTGAGTAAATGCATTCAGTCGGTGGGCAGAAGTGGAAGTCAATTCGAGACGTTCGAAAAGGCTCACCCTGCTACCGCTCCCACCTGCTTCGCTGCCATCAGCATCAGGCATTTATTTTTTAATGACTGTGTTTTGAGCAGCTAAGTGCAGCAGAGCACGCCCGGGATGTGTGCTCGGAGCGTATTGACAGGAGGAGGTAGAGGGAAGAGAGAGAGCAAACCTCAAAAGCGCTAACCGCAGAGTTCACAGGAGAGAGTTCAGAACATGTGGCTCTGGCGGCTGCGACTGGGGACATCAAAGTCAACACTGCGACTGGAACGAGCTGCCTCTGCAAATTGCTTGGTCAGAATGACTTCCCTTTGCCTCTTGAAATGGTGAGGATCATTTCGACAATTTATGCCAAAAGCATAAAAAAAAAAAAGAAGGAAAATCCCATCTGGATGCTAATCTAATTATAGCCATGCACTGATAACAGTGAAGTTAATTCTGATGAAAGGTTTCACAGATGCCTACTGTCGTATCATCTCAGGTCAAGTTCTTTGTTTCTAATCAGCTAAGTCCTGTGTAGGCTATGGGTTCAGTGAGCTTGACACTATTACATATCTTGCCATGTTTATTTGGTTTATCTCAATGCATGCAATATGAACAAACTAAGCACATTTTGGGAGTCTTAAAGTTAGTCATCTGTGAGAGGTTCATTATTTATAGTGCATGTGTGCTAGGAAGAATGGTGTAACATGTATAATGTGCTGCTGCTTCATGGCAATGGCGCTCATTATTGTCACTGACGTCACTTCATCTATTCTTAATGATCGTCTGACTACCATCTGGCACTTCTCAACTCGATTTTGACATGAATATCCAGATAAAGCCAGTTTTCTAACTAAAGCTGTGCTTACCTGCTGAGAGTTGCATTAGAAACTACACCTAAAGCACACATTCAAAAGTCTGTTACTAAAACCCAAAGTAATTTCCAGAAGCAATTAAACCTGCAATGTAAAAAGTAAAGGTGGCTTTGTGAAGGAAGTTCGAGTTAGGCCCTATAATCACTTGCGTCCATTTGGTAAATGTTATCGAAGTCCTTTTACTGACTTGTATTGAGGCTAAAATTATACATATCAAATTATTTGACTCAAAAGGCTCCACAGGAGCTCTGAAACTTTGCCCTTTCCTACTCAGACTGTGAGACCTCGTACATTCTACTACAAAAGACTGTCAGTGGGTGCACAAAGTAGAGTCACCCTTAAAATCCTGACAAGTTAATGTGAAACTTTAAAACCAGCAGAACGGACATGAATTATAATTGCTTTACATATTTCTTTGATATCCTGAACCTTCAAAGGGCCTCGATGATGGATCACATTGTGAGCCTTTCACATCACGCTAATAGTTGAGAGAATAAAATTAAAAATGTGTCAGAACCTGATTTTCTTTGTGCCAACTTTACTGGTAACCAATGACCAATGTGAAGAATATTTAAACGACACTTTGGAATTGTAGTCCAGGAGTCTTTTTATCTAAATGTTCATTTTTTTAAGGATACTCCTCAGTCTGAGTAATCACGGAGAATGAGGAGCTAAGCTAACATTGATCGGAAGATTACAAAACAAATGGATTCCATACTAAACAACTCAAACTATGGCATCGCCTAACAGTAAGAATGCAGTTTTGCCACTTGTCACTTTTACAATCATTGTTTACCTTTTTCAACTTTCTCTATACCAAAAATCATACATGTTGTCTCTGCATATTACTGCAGCTGATCGGATGTAAATAATCTCCACCTGATTCTTCTCTCTATCCATGCAACGCAGATGTTAAGTGTTTGACAAAAACGAAGATGAAATAAATTAAAGTTTGATGCAAAAGTGACAGTGTATAAAAGTATGTCGCGCCGACTAAATCAACATGAAAGTGTTTAGCTTGTGGTTGTTTTAAAGCATATTCAGTTGAAACAATATTTTTACATATCCTGAATTATAAGACACACAACTTTTTTTTCTGACTGTTTAAAGCTAAATCATGCTAACCTTCTCTTCTTTCATCTTAGTATAACCAAAATAACTTCTATCCACTAACTGGCACAATATAGGGAGAAGTAATAAGTTATCTCTATTTATTAATGTCTCCAAATAAGAAGTTTGCAACTACTTTTAGAATCAGTGAAAATGGCAATAGGTGGATGTAAAATCATGACATAAAATAAAATAAAAAAATCCTACCCTCCTTTCTACATGCTACAACACTAAAAGACAAACATTGGTTAAAAAAATCTGCTCAGCTTTTTTTCAACCCTGAATTTATTTGCAGTTATCAGGTTAGCAATGGGGAAACAATTCTCTCAACTCGAGGAGGTTTTTTTCACCTCAGGGGTGTTTTGATGCTGTTTAGACCATGAATGCTGAATGGTGCTAAGATCAGAAATACCAAAAATATTTGCCTCTCTCCCAAAGTTATACAGAATCACTGAACCCCAAGGGCAGTCCTAAAGCAATGATTATCATTAAGCCTTTCCAAACGTTAGCATAGATTATTTGCACATCATTTAAATGGACAGAAGGCTGGATTTCATTTTCAAGTGACATCACTGGCGAGTAAAACAGTTTATTTCTTTGTTTTACTGCATCAGTACTTTTACTATACAGCTGCTGTCTGTTATTCAACCCCATTTGCTTTCACATTGTCTCCACCAACATACTCTTTCTCCTTGAAGAGTTGTCCTCCACTTTATCTCTGTGCTTAATGTACAGCTTGCGCACTTTAACTTAACTAAAATTACAAATGCAAAAAGAAAAGGTCATTGTGGACACATTTTATAGAAGAAAATCTGTGGAATGAATATTCAAGCTGTTGAATATACGCAGAAGTCAATAACTCTAAACTTCCGAAAGGAATAAAAAAGAAAAACAGAATTCTGTGATCATTAACTAACTCAGCATGGCGGCTCTAATTAGGTCTCTTATTGGTGAGAGCCGGTGTAAACTCACCAAGTCGACACAAAAATCAAAATGACTTCACGCCGTTATTTGTCCACCTCATAAAAACAGCCTGGGTTTAGTTGTTTTGCATAGGTGAATGCTTTTTATTCATTCGCTTGTTATTCATGGTCAATAATTAGACATCCAGTGGTTCAGAAATTCAGGAGCAGCCATGACAATGCCTCAAAACTCATGTCCCCCTTGTTCAAATCTAGACCCTGTTTTTCTCTCCACGCCTGAGACCGAGCATCCTTGCAGCGGAATGGTCTCTGCCCTTATCCTCAACGTGCAGGTACACAAACATCAAAGCTTGCCAAGTGCCTGGTCGCTTTTTAATTAGGCCAGTGTTCAAATGAATCTGGAAAACGCTGTTCATCTCTGTGTGCAACAGCAGCATGTGGCTTGATTACACCGAGCACTTACAGCGGAGGACATCCATCTCCAGCGCATGCGGAGCCTGCAAAACCGATCTCATCAGTTGGCTTTGCGCTGCCTCAACCTGCAAAGCGTCCACTCCTGTCCAAAAGGAGACAAATGACAGGTGAATACACCAAACAGCCTGTCACTGTACTCATCCGCTGCCCATTTTTCATTTGGTAGTAACAATGGAGGGTGGAGAGTGTTTTTTTTTTTTTTTTTTGTTGGGGCTGCCGGTGCGTGAATAAGTTGGGGAGGAAATAGGACCAGTAATTATTCTTTCTTCCACTTGTTCTTCCTGTGGCATCCCACCATTGCTCATACACTGAAGATACAAGCAGCTGAATTCTGATGAAATCACAGCAAAGCAACAGCTTGCATACCTGATGCATCACCACAGTGCCTTGCAAAAACACTCCAAACCTTTATACTCTGTCTTTTTTCTGATTACAATCCAATTATCCATCTAATTACAATGAATTTAGAAGGGAGGTCAGGTAAATTGTTGTGAAGTTTAAATTTATTCTTAAACGATGACCAAAATTATGCACATTTCTTTGCTTGATTCATTATTTTGAAAATGGAACAAAAGTAGAAAAGCGCAAACTTGCATGATGACGGCTGCAAGAAGCGGATTGGCAAAAGGAGAAGCAGAATCTGATGTCAGGCAAACTATTAATCCTGTTTGCGGTTTGCCACAGGCCATGTAGAAGACGACAAACACGTGGAAGAGTGTGTTTCTGGTCTGTTGACATCATGCTGTGCCATTGCCTCTTTCAGCAGGAACAAGAACGCTGGTCAGAGTAGTTGGGGGGGGGGGGGGGGAAATAGATGGAGCTAAATAAAGGGCAATCCTGGAAGAAAGGCTGTTAGAGGGTGCCAGAGTGTTGGTACTAGGTTGATGGTTCACCCTTCAGCAAGAGAGCAACTTGAAAGATACAGCCAGAGAGAAAAGGATGGTTTGGATCTAACAATCGCACAGTGTCCAATTAAGAATATGTGGTAATGCTTTAAAATGTATGTTCCCAGTCATTCCCTATCCAATCTAACTGAGCTTGAAGTGTTTTGAACAGAAAAAAATGTACAAAAATGTCTATCTTTAGATGTGCAAAGCTGGAAGCAACCCACCTCTAAAACCTTTTTGCCATAATTGCAGGAAAAAAAAAAAAAGCAGTTCTGCAAAGGTTTGACTTACAGAGTTGAATACTAATGCGTGTCCCTCTTTCCGAATTTACATCCCAAAGAACTTAAAAATGCGTAAAATTTTCTTTCCATTTAATTTGTGTTGGTCTATCACATAAAACCCCAATGAAACTCGTTAAGATTTATATTTTTAATATGACAAAAATCATAAGAAATATTCACTGAATACTTTTCAAGACTCTGTGTGCAGCAGTGAATGGTTACACCCACCCACTGGATTTGAAGGACTGGCACCTATACACTACACACAGTAAAGAGTACAAGCTGTATAAAGTGATCACTCTGTAGGGGGATTAAACGCATATTTCATGTTTTCTGCGCCGTAAGCTACTGGAAATAATATCAGCCAGTCAGGTGTGTCAGGTGTTAGGCACTGAATTTATTCCTGAGTGATAGCATAGCCAGTTTGTTACGCAGAGTAAGCATAATATGAAAATATGGAGTATTAAATAGAATGTCAAAACAGAAGGAAGAGAAGAGCTAACCTCAGGCCAAATGCAAATGCCCTGTAGCATAAATGTATGACAAAAATCTACTTAGCGCAAGTGAGTCATGGCAGCAAGATGGGGGAATTGCGAAACACGGAAACACTGACCTTTACTATGGTAATATAAATATGTAGTGATGTTCTACAACAGGAGGATGTATGCGTCTTATTTACATTGAACCGTTTCTTTCTTGGCACAGCTGAAACAGGGGGGGAAAAAAAGTCTGTTGACCTGTGAAAAGCTCCTGCTCTCCCAGGTTTCTAAAATAAAATCCCTCATACCGTCTGATAGTCTCTTTGAGCCCATGAAAAGAATACATTACTCAATAAATATCTATTATTAATATGTACTGTCTTGTGTGCAGACTCTAAACTATCACACATGGGGCTTTCATCTCCTGATAAAAACAAATGAGCTTTTCTTCCAGTTGTTTGGGTGTGCATCTGAGGAATTCATCTGTCCACTGTGGTTCAGATAAAATATTCACTGCTCAGTGTGCGCCCCTGTGCAGTCTCTGTGCAAACACACGGCAGAGCACAATAAAGACAGGGGCCAGAGTGTGCTGCTCCAGATGGCAATGCTGCTGTGCTGGGGAGGATGGGAAGGGCTACTGAAAGGGCTGGCTGCTGGAGGACATGAAGATTTTCTCCCTTCTGGGAGACGGAGGTCTCTCTGCAACATAGTTTCAACTGTCGAGGCAATGACTACATAAATAGGTTTGGAACTTTTGAAAAGAATAAAAAAAATTCAACAACCAACACCCAGTTATGTATTTTATTAGGATTTTATGTGGAAGACTAACGCATAGATGCACAAAGAAGGGGAATCTAGAAAGTTTTGGTGTGCAATTCCTGTTACTCTGATGTGTCTACATGTAATCCAGCTGCCTTTGTAGATCACCTGATGAGTCAGCTTTGTTGCCCTCATTTAATAATAATAATAATACACTGCAGTAGCAATGCTTCTGTTATTGCCTCTGAGGTATCTCTGCGTACAAATGGACATTATGGAAACCAAAGAATGTACCAAATATGCCATGGACAAAGCTTGAGAGAGGCTGCAAACCTACCAAGCCTTGACTTTTCACCCAAACTGACAGACGGCGAATCCACCAAGAGGTTCATGGTAACTCTGCAGTGATCCTGAGCTCAGGTGGTAGAACCTGTTTATAGGTTAAGATTTTCAGTTTGCAAACAAAAAAAAAACAGGTAGAGCTCACATGTAAAAGAAGATCATTTTGAATTTTTTATTTTTTTTCCAAATGATCTAGTTATTACACGCCAACCTCATTGAGAAACATAGTGGTGGTTGCACCAAGCTGAGGGGGTGCTACTCTTTAGCAACAACAGGAAAATTGGTCAGAGTTGATGGAGGGGGGGAATGGATGGAGCTAAAACCAGCCCAAACTTAAAAGAACGACCTAAGGCACAGTTAAAGTTCACCTTCAGCAGGACAGAAACCCTAAACATACAACCTGAGCTAAAATGGACTGATGTACTTTAAAATCCATTTTGTGGAAAAATGTGAAAAAGTTTAAAGACACTGAATGCTTTTAGCAGGCACTCTGGAAAAGGTTCAGCTCCCTGCCTTGACCTTTGAAACCATGTTGCAGCAATTCTGTGTCCATTTGTGTGATGGTTTCTCCACTTCCGTTGGCTTCCAGCGAGACAAATAATTTTACAAATTCCTCCATCTTCTGCCCTCCTTGGGCCTCCAATCCCACTTGTTCATACAAGAGAAGAGCCAAGGCAAAACCTGTCATAACGAATGACTTAAAGAGATTTCAGTGCATGCTCACAGAGGCGTGTAGCCAGTCAGAAGCAACAAATATCGAGCAGGCACGTCACAAAGAGCCCACAAGCGCACCAGCTTTTGTGCATGAGCAGCGGCACTTTCAGGTCATCCCAGGTCTATGTTCGGAGGTGGATTTTTAAAATTATGATTATGAGGCTGATGACAGTAAAATAAAGCAAATCTGACAGTAATGAGAATGAAGGGCATGCATTTGTAGGTGGAATAATGCGGCTTGCGTGCCCACCCCCTTGAAACACCTCCATGGGTCGACCTGTGCCTCAGGTTAGGTATGTAATCAGATGTCAGAGTGTGTTAGTTCTCAGCAGGTCCTCCACCTTTGTTTCTTTTTTGTTTTGTTTTTCTGTTTTTTTCTTGTCTGCAGGTTCAGCCCACACATTCACCGGCCATAAATTCACATCACAACAGCAGCGGCGGCAGCAGCAGCAGCAGCCTTGGCCACTCGTCAGCTTTGGTTTTCCCACTCTGCTAAAACTTCACACTCGTTTCAGTCAAGGTCCATTGACTTTGTATGCCCTTAGTCCTCGTCTAGAACACTTGTTACCTTGCATGTATTACATGCTCTGACGGACTCTTGCTGAGTGTAAGAGGGGAAGGCAAAGAGAAAAAGAGAGTTGACAGAAGTCACAGAGGTGCATGGATCTCTGAGTCACGGTGTCATTATTTCATTAGTTTTCTTATGCAGATCACAAAATACTCCACAAGAGAAACAATTTTAGGGTGTCACAATTGTGTGAGGTCACTTCTCATTTACCTTGAAAAGCTTTCAGATTGCTATGTAAATACAATTTCAATTTGAAGGTCAGGGTTTATCTTTAAAGAAAAAAACAAAACCATATTATAGGTATAGTGAGCATACATTTTGACAAATTACAGTATCTGTGGATTTACCCATGCAACAAAATTATTCTTAACTATACTTTTAGGGCTGCAACCACGCATGTAAAGAATTCTGAACAAACACAAAGAAAGCATCACCATAGCAAAACAGTGCAGAGAAACTAGAACTCAAAGACCATTGATTTGCACTAGAGGGCAAATATAATAATATGTTAAAGCCAGGAAGTCTTAAAAACTATTGTGTTTAGAAAAATGAATTACAGTCACTCGTTTTATCATTCGTTAAAGCCAATAGGGGGGAAAAAATGCTTAGACAAAATGGTGGGGCTTTTTGAACTGCAGATATGCTTTTTAGGACTGTAAATTTTATCAGGAAAGAAAAATCCTTCAGTAGCTGTGTTTTTATTTATTTATTTTTTTTTTTTGCTATGACGCATCTCTCAACACAAATTACCTGTTTACATTTACAAATGAATTTATAAAATAAAAATAATACCTCTATCTTTTCAAATGTAAAAGCTAACAGAACCATGAACTTTAAATTTGAAATATTACTGAATCCATACTGAATTGTGACTTAAGGGGAACTCCAGCTATTTTGATTGATGCTACATACTTAGCATGTAGGCAACATCTGGAACGACTGGATCATTTATGTGATTGTGTGACTGCAAAAAAAAAAAAAAATCTGAATATTGTATTCTGAATGTGTATTCACTGAAGTACAATTGAGCACAACTAATTAAGCATGACAGCATGTAAAGCCCTGACACCTTGGTTTCTTGCACAAAACACACATTTCTGAGCTATCAGGTGACCAGGAAGGAAGAAAGCAATTTACAATTATGCTTCATTCCGACTAACCATCCCTGACAACGATCAGTGTGGATCATAAACCTCAGCTCCAGCAGGTTTAAATCTTGCCCAGTAAAGAAATTAACAAATATGACCTTTTGTGAGCACGTAAATCCTTAAATCAGTGGCTGCAGCCATTATTGTTAACAAGCCCAATCCATCCATTTGTTCCCTCTGCTCCCCAAGACTGGCTGTAAACAGGCTATTAAAAAGGTCTGCCCATGTCTCAAGCGGCCTCTGGCCTTGGGCTCGCAGCACCTGCAATGGAGCTCTTAATGAGGCGGAAAATTAAAAGGTTTGGCTGGACACTGAACGCTTGTTTCCTTCTGTGGAGTTTTTGTTTTCCATTCATCTTCTTCTCGTCTCGTTTTCTCAGCATGGCCCCCCACTGTCACGAAATTATAGGTGGTGGTTATTTTATCTAACTAGCAAAGGGGTTATGTAAGAAAGAGAAACAAGTGGGTCTGGAAAAAGTTGTATTGTTTTTGTAACTCGTTTCAGTCTCAATTGTAAGACTTAAAATGAAAAGAAATAGCATGATCGTTCATGAACATAAAGTAAATTTCACTTTCTGGAATAAGTGACAAAAATAGTGAACTTTTTCCTGACGTACATGAATTCAATTAAATAAATAAAAAAATGAGCCAAACTTACCATTACACGTGCAAAACATTCCAAATGTAAAAATGTTTTCCATACATTTCACATTACAGTACAACATAATTTTCACATGAAAAACAATTTCCATGTGCAATTTTTTTTCCAACAGGTATTCCACCTATTACATGATATTCCCATATGTGAAAATATGTAATAATGTTTGTCAAATTTTCCTGAATTATTTGTTTAAAATGAAATAAAAGCAAACATGGAAGCCAGTTATGGTATTATCCTTTATGAAGTTAATTTCAGTTTTTTAAAAGCTTTTGCCAGTTTTGTACATTTTATTATGAGAACGGTTCTACGTTCCCCAGGTACACAACCTGTTTTGCAGAACTCTCAAGTGATTTTAGCGTGAAACAGTACACGGCTACTCACACCCACTGTATCACAAGTTATGTTTGATTTTGCACATGTGAAATTTATGTTTATTTCTGCAAAGGCAACAGCAATGTAGAGATGTAAAGATTAGGAACAAAGACTTTTCTTCCTGCATAAATTATAATAGTTGTGTGTTTCCAGATCACCAGTTTACCTCTGAGCAGAAAAGAAAGTCTAATGAGGAAATGATTGCAGGATTTGCACAGAGGAAAAAAAAAAAAAACAAACAATAAAGTGGTCAATCAAAGCAAAATAATATGATGGTGGGTGTGTTTTCTTAGGTTGTTTACCTCAGTTAAAATTCTTAAGTCAGAATTTGTCTTGTCCTGTTCAGTTTATTGGAGAAAAATCATACTTACAAGTGTGGTCCTGTTGTGCTTTGAATATGTCACCTCCTTATCAAGAAACCATTCCACAGGAAAACCAACCCTGACATCCTGTTAACCTATCGCTATGAAATATTAACCAGTCATCATGGCTTCCGTTTTGTACAAGCTGGACCCACTTAACTGTCTGACAGCAGTTTCAATTCAATAAACAGGTACAAAGAGAGCTCTATCAGTGACGAGATCAGACGATACTCTTAAATGCCACTCATGTTGCCTTTTAAAAACATCAGAAATGTTGTCACCCTCCCAAGAGACCGTTTAAAAATGAAGGGACAGAAATTATGCCTAGTCTGCTTTTTTTCTATTTTCTATAAAAGGACACCATAAGATTTAAAGGTCTGAGGGTATGAAGCAGACCCATAAAGCCCAGGAAGTCACTTTTTTGAGGTGAAATGTAAGTGTCAATATCACAAGCCGACTTGCTCTAATTAAATTTTAAGAGCTCAGCTGAGAGAAATCCTGAAATTCTTTTGAGAGGAAGTGAGAGAGCCCACAAACACGGCTGATTGGTAGCCAAGGGACGGGAAAATAGTTTGCCAAAAGGT
This sequence comes from Poecilia mexicana, assembly GCF_051168715.1. Classification (NCBI taxonomy): domain Eukaryota; kingdom Metazoa; phylum Chordata; class Actinopteri; order Cyprinodontiformes; family Poeciliidae; genus Poecilia; species Poecilia mexicana. The sequence goes on from NW_028263389.1 coordinate 13,793,238, forward strand.
AACAGGAACTTTCCTCTGGAAATGGCTTGCTGACCCCTTCCATTGACCTCAATCAGTCAGTCTTGCCACGTCTCACTGTTCCCCCCATCGTCTGGCAGTTTCCCCGGGTTACCACGGTAATGGCCTAATTTGGAAGAAGTTGTGGGAGGAGAGAACGAAGACACTTACTGCGGGAAAAGGACCTGAGTCTCCAAACCAAGGATTTGGCCCGGTGACCTTCTGTTCCTGCTTTATTTGTGTTGTTTTGCTGAGCAAACATCTGAACTGGTTAGGCTTTTGTGTTTAGGTCTACCGTCCTGGAGGAACTCAAAAAGAGGACTGTGTAAATGTGACTTACTGACAAAACAATTCTTTCAGCGGAATTCCAAAGCAAAGCCGTATACCAACACGGTTTTTCTGCTGCACTTCAAATCATATCCATTCCAAATCAACCAGAGAAGAATGACTATATTGTTCAGGGTGGTCAAACCATTACAGTTAAAGTCCTGCTTTTTTCAATTTATATTTATAAAACGCATAAAAGCTTTACTATTTAAAGCATTTTTATTTAACGATAATTTTGTTCTTTTGGTGTTACTGATCCAAATGTAATAGACCAAAAGCATCAAGGGTTGAAAAAGAATCACATGATCAAAACTGCAGTCGTCAAACTGAAGTGAGCAAAATGAAAAACTCCAGCAAACTCTAGAAGAGAGAAAATCCGGGTGCTTAAATAAAGACACGGTGTGATTAGTAGCATTGAAAACAGGTGAGTCTGATTGGAGCACTAATGAACAGCTGATTGAAAGTACTGAGTAGGGGAGCTGTCGAACTAGTAACAAGTGTTGTAACAGTAAAATGTGTTGGACATCCAATCATGGGCCAAAACTGAATCCAAGAACCGGTATGATAACTATTGATTGATTCCAGCAGAAGGAAGATTAGTTGTTTCACGATGAAAACCGTTATGTCGTGGAAGCCGATAGCAGACAGGGATGGTGACATCAGCGAGACGGTGTGCTATTTGAACCTCTTTCTTCACAGGCAGAGGAAGGCAGCTCCTTATCTGGGAGCTTTGGACCCCAAAACCATGCAGGTTCCACCAGACTGCTGTGGACAACTGATGCTGGCTGCCTTCCAGACCAAAGGTGAGACGCCCTATTCCAAGTCTATTTTTCATTGCTGGACAGTGTTTTGCTAGCCACAGCAGCTAATGAATCCTGACACAGATGTTCTGAATGGAGCAGGTCCCAGAGCACAGTGTTGGTGAGGCTAGAAGTAATGTAACTGTTAAAGCTCCATTCCAGTTTGATCACTGATCGTCCTGTAACATGAGCTCATCTGTTCTTGAGTACAAAGAGTACAAAAACAGTATGAGCAATATTTGACCCATAAGGGGTTGTTTTAATCACGTATCGTGCTTACTCCCTTTTACATGAGTTTTCCTTTAAGCTAAGGTAGAGGTAGCTGCAGATACAAAAGACATTTATATGGTTTGTTTTGATTGTAGGATATTTGTAAATGGAAATTATTGCTCCATTGTTGATGTCAAACGTCTACGCAGCCCTCCATGTATGGATATATTTTGCATGGAACCCACTTGGGTTCAACCAAGTCAGGCAAGCTGCCATTGGTAGTCAATGAAATTCGGTAAAAAAGTGACAAGTTTTCTTTGATGTTGATCAAACACCTGAAAAGCACGGCGAACGGGACAAATATGTTTTTTCCCCCACGGCTGACCCGAGGTGAGCTTTGGAGCACAACGTTGTTAAGCTTTTCTACAGAGAGCTGTCCAAGGCTTCTGTACTCTGATCCGGTCCAATGAGTCCTCAGCGAAGTGGTCACACAGAAGTATGCTGTCCTGTCTCCCTGTCGCACCAGTTTCACGCTGTGCTGCTTTGATGATAAGCTGAGTCATCCAAACTGAAGGCTGCTGTGAAAAACCAAAGGACATAAATGTACCTGGTACCAGAATGAAATAGAAAACGTGTTAAGCCATTTCAGAGAGGACAACACAACTGAGTAAATAATGCTATGGTATCCTAGTATTTATTATAAAAAAAATATCAACGTAATAAACTTATCTGTTTATATCAATCATAACTCAACTGATGTCTCATTGAAGGATTGAGTTCATGCATATCGAGAGGAGAAAGATGACTCATGGAAGAAAAAAAAAACTAAACAGACTTACAAACAAGATGAAAAAAAGAAAAAAAAATCCTCTAGCTTGTGTTTATCATTCCTGACGTCTAGCAGAAATCTGTTTATGCTGTGATTATGTGGCTTGGAAAACTGAACTACAGGAAAGGAAACCCACACTTATTTGGATTTAGATTAGAATTTAGAGATATGCTAACAATTTGGTATCATGTGTCTGTGACCTCTTCTTGTTTGTGTCTTTTTGTCTTTTTCTGTCTGTTCCCATCTTTCTCTTTTTCAAAAAAAAAAAAAAGCCCACCAAGAAACAACTAGTACACACAACTCACTAAAGTTTAGTGTTGTATATACCCAACAGTTAATTCAGCAAATTACATTAAAGAACAAGATTCCTGATGCAAGCAATTGTAATGAGCATCCACCGCAGTTTGATTGGTCTGAATCAATCAAACTATGGCGCATGCTTTGGCTCCTACTAGTGAGAACAAGGAGCTGTGTCTACATGAAGCTCCCCAACAGAGGGAAGCATTAAGTGCTCTAAAATCTCCTGGTAGTGGATTGAGCTGACAGTGGACTTCATCAAACACATGGACCAACACCAGCACATGACATGGCTCCCCAAATCATTACTGGGTGTAGAAACGCTCTACTGTACATTAAGCAATTTGTATTCTCTGCAAATTAAATTCAAAATATATTTCTGTGTGAAAAGAGAACTTTATTCCACTCTACAGTTTGCTGCTGCCTAGGGATGTCCAAATCACAATTAGAAGGGGATCCATTTTTATCAGTCCTCTGGTAGTCATCGTCACATCATTTTCTTTTCTTTTATGATTTGTCTGGGTGGGGTGTAAAATCAGGGCGAGCTAAAACAACAAACAAGAAGATCTATTTGAAACGCCATACCCTTAAAAATTCACCATTCACTGAACCTTTTTTGTTTTTATGCTTGGACTAATCACTTTGATTTTTCTAGCAGTGACATTTTGCATTTTATGACTTACCCTCCTTGTTGAGGGTCTCATAACTTTCAAGTCAGTTGCGAAAGTAATACCTTTGCCAAACACTTCTGTATTTTGTTTCTCCATTTGTCACGTTCAAATTTTCTGAGAATCACATTTTGCGTTTCCATTAGCTGGAAGCCAAGATCATCGTAATTAAATGAAAAATAAACACTTGAAATGTAGTCCTCCTGTTTGCAATAGAGCTTTACAGCATAAGTTTCAGTTTTTAAAAAGAATTAGTGAAACACAAACTTTCTGATGATATCCTAATATAGTGATATGCACCTGTCACTTCTGACATAAAATGAATGAGAGATGGTTATTAGGGAGACAGAGATGACTTGGATTCCCTAGTTTAGCAGTTTAGCTAATATGTCCACCTCCAGTAAACAGGACACATTAGGTGGAAGGATTTACATCTGAATCCCAAAAGAAAAAAAGAAAAAAATAACTCCATAGCCTGAAACAAAAATATTTATCATACTACAGCTAGTGAAGAAAATTTCTAGAAACATTATACACAATTTGAATGCCATTCCATGACACAATTGGAAGCATATTGTGACAATGTAAAAGGCATAATAATAAATGTAATGCTGTTGGAGGGGGGGGGAGTTTACCAGAGAAGTGTCCTGATAAACTATACCACTAAGTGTGTTTTCTCACCAGTGTCAGATAAATAATAGAAACACTTTCCAAAGGCCCACCACAGAGACCAGAAGCCTGTCAATTACATCAGAGAGCAGAAGATTCTAAATTAGTCCTTTTCTGGGAAAAACTCTACTCCAATATGCAGTTTTGTTCCTAAATGCACACTTAGGATGTTATAAATATTAAACAATCAGAGAGTGTGATCAAAATACTCATGATCATTTTATTAATGTGCTGTGAAAAGCCCAGAACAAGGAAGGAATTATCTACGCTTGGCTGATTGACAGACCAAAGTTATCACTCATGATTTTCTCCGACTGATCCGGTACGTCTCCGGGACTGTACGTATATATCTGCAAAACTGGCAGAGACATCACTCGCTTTCTTCTCCATTCTTGATACTTGTGATGAAGTGGTGGGTGTGATAGAAAATCTCTCTCATCCCTTTCCCTGCAGTTAAGATGGCAACCAGACGAGCAGGAAGAGAAAGCGGCATGCCATGGCGGCTTCCATCACTTATCCGCCACTCATCCATGATTGAAAGGCATCTGCAAGCCTGAAGGATTGCAACATTTATATCATGCTCCTTAAAAAAAAAAAAAAAAGATCAAAAGGGAAGTATCGGATTTAGTTAATATTGACAGAGAACTAAAGAGAAAGAGAAAGTCTAAATAAAGTGTAAGTTGGTTTCCTCTTGGGTAAAGCTTCGACTTTTTGTCTTTCGGTTTCCTTAGTTCCTGCACTAATCTTTTGGATGGATTCAGCTAAATTCTTACAGTATGTGAGAGAACATAAACGGAGAGCATCCAGGGATTTGGAGGCACTATTAAGGAGACAAAATGATCTATCAAAGCAGCTGTTGGGAAAGGAAGCGGGAAGTAAGGATGATGTGAGAGGAAAAAGCTATTTTAGTAGAAACGCAGCGTCTCTTTCTCCTCTTCGTCTTTTTTCATCTTTTTCCAAGCCTCCTTCTCTCACTTGATCTGACAGCCCAACTGTGATGACCTTGTTGTGTGTTTTCTTGCTCTATTTAGTCTTGCTTACATTAACACGAATACATTATACCGGACCTTTCGGACCTTTGACAACACAAGAAACTGAGCCACAACGGGGTCAGGGCATCATGCCAACACCGTGGGCTCACAGATGGACGATCACAGTGAGAAATGAGAGCAAGTTTCTTTTTTTTTTTTTTTTTTATATTTCTCTCCCTTCTTGTCCTCCTTCTTGGTATCAGTAGCTTCAGGAAAGCAAAAGATTTCTGCCATCAGTCAGAGCCCATGGGTGTCTGATGCGTTGAATCTTCATTAGATGCCTGGCTGGTGTTGAGAGAGAAAGGGTTGAGGAAATGGTAGGAGGTGGAGGATGGGGGTCACCAAACTGATTAATGGAAGAAAGCAGCATAGCATTGCACGCTCCATTTTTTATTTTTTTTCCCCCACCCACATCCCGCTCAGAAAGCAAAGAGATACATCCAGCACACTGCTGCTGCTGCAAAAAACACAACCATCATCCAGCTCTGGATAGTGAGTTAGAGAAGCCAGCTTATGTTTTAGATGTTTTTTTTGGGGTTTTTTTCCCCTTCTCTTTCTCTGTGCCAGCGATGGATGGCTTGGACCTGTCAGTCACAGGTGCAGCTGGGGTTTGATGCCTTTAGAACATGTGATATCATGCTGCGATAGGAGGCCGGAACTCAGGCAGGGAGTCCAGCAGGGAATCGAAAGCACTGCAGTATTTTAAGCAATGTTTTAGGAGCCATTTGGCATACAAAACAGAAAATAATAATAATAATAAAAAAATAAGGTTTACATAATGAAAATTTATGGTGCCTTTCTTTAAACTTTTTCGCATATTAAAACCCTTTAACTGCCCGCTCAACCATTTGGTTGAGCACATTTTGGGTCTCTATATCTCAACATGCGGGGTGCCTAACTTAGCTTAACCTGATTGAGCCATCTCTGCCACTTGCTTGAAGTATGATATGCTAAAGAAATTAAATAGAGGGCACTGTTTCTTTAAATTGCTTTCTTCTTCTTTCCCTCTCCAACCAGGAAGTCAGAAACACAAAAACTCTGTCACAAATATCGACTGGTTGTGGTAAAACTTTGAGAAGTAGGAATAGTTTTCTGGCATATGATAGTGTTATAGACCCTATTAAACAGAATTATGTTACTTTATACCACCTAAAAAACTAAATTAAAGGTCTAATAATTTTTAAAAAATATGCTCAACCAAACGGTTGAGATGTCACTTAATGGTAAAAGTAGCAAATTAAGCTAATGTAGTTGACATTTGTATAAAATCAAAAGTCATTTTCCTCTACTGGTGCAAATATGAAACAACAAGTGTTATTACAGTGTCATACACTAAGAATAATTACAACAATATCTTACAAATTTTTTTGTGTGACTTTCTGAGTTGATATTAGCAAATATGGTAACATTTTAGAATAAATGTGGGGAAATTATGATTTTCACTACTACTAACTATTTAAACTTTTCAACCACCACTATTTACAATAAATCCTTCTAAGTTGTGAGACCACGCAGTCTTCTTGCCATTTTACCAAAAAATCCTCAAGAATCTGATGGTGTTCTGAGCAATGATGACCAAGAAGAAGTTCCCTTGGAGCAGCAAAATGACAACGCAGACCCAAATTACACCTCAGACTACAACAAAAGCCCAAGAAGAATCTGGAAGCAGGAAGACATTGATGAGTTTCAGGTTCTGAATTCAAAATTTGAACCCCCTGAAGCTCTGCCCTCACCCTATCCTGGCCCTAACCCTTTCAGTATTTAAAAATGTTCTTCACTAATGAGATGATTGAACATATCACACATCACACCAATTTGTACTCTGCTCAAGAGCTGGGGGATAAAATCAAGACTAGCCCTGAAGAAATACGGCATTTCCTAGTGATCCTTCTTTTTATGGGTGTTTTCAATTTCCTGCCACTGGAGGACTACTGGCACCATGAATCATGCTTTGACCTGATTGCTGACACTGACTGAAGATAGGAAAAATTAAAATGTAATATTTCCTTGTTCGACGCAATGTTTTTCTTGGTTGAAATTAAAATCAGTGTTTTGTGGCATTTTGACAGAAATAAACTGTATCCATTACCCCAGACATTTTTTTGTTGTTTATTTCTTCATAAATTAGCATTTTATTTTAATTTATCTACTGTACTTGGTATTTTTATTAGGTCATGTACAAACCTAGTGATGGTTGAAAAGTTTAAATTAGTTAGTAATAGTGAAAATTATGATTTCCCCATATTTATTCTAAAATTTTACCGTATTTGTTAATATCAACTCAGAAAGTCACAAAAATTCTTTTGGTAAGATAATGCCATAATTATTATTAGTGTATAACACTGTAATAACACTTCTTGTTTCATATTTGCACCAATAGAGGAAAATGACTTGATTTTATACTAAAGAAATAAATGTCAACTACATTAGCTTAATTTGCTACATTTATTATTAACTTACATCTCAATATTTCCAAAACCACAGGGTCTGTTGAAAAAAAATATTGATTGTGTTTATGAATCACCCTAGGGTAAAAGAAATGCAAGGAAAAACATTTTCACAAGTGTTTTTCTTTTTGTGGTTGTCAAAGAGTTAAACCATTAAGTGACCATCTCAACCGTTTGGTAGAGATGAACTTTAACCATAAAGGACATCTCAACCGTTTGGTAGAGATCAATATTTCCAAAACCACAGGGTCTGTTGAAAAAAAAAATATTGATTGTGTTTATGGATCACCCTAGGGTAAAAGAAATGCAAATAAAAAAATTTTCACAAGTTTTTTTCTAGGTGCGGCAGTTAAAGGGTTAAAACCACCAAACTGAACACTGTTGGTTTGAACACTTTCCAGTCTTTAATGTGTAAATAAAGTCAGAGCACATTTTCCTTTCACTTCAGTAATAAACACTAATTTCTGTCCATTCAAAGAATTACAAAAAAATTTAAAAATTTCAGTTTGAACCTACCCACTCAATGTCCTGAAGGGAACATTAATATTCAGTTCATGTATCTATTGTTTCCTTCATAGTTTGGTAATTATATTTTACTTGGTGTAAATGCTAACCTTTTTATTTTTTTTAATTTGTTTTTCATTTTGGTTTTTTGTTTGTTTTGTTTGTAACTTCTGAAAGGGTTGTCCTAAGAGCAGCTTGCCTTGTTTAACTTCTGAAAGCTTTAGCTCAGACGATAACTTCAGTCGGGCATTTTCCCAGCTGAAACTGATGTGAACTGATTTTTGAACAGCCTTGTGGGACTGTGTTTTCTCTGCGGAAAGCCAACATGGTGCATCTCAGCTGTTGTATGTTGAAGATCTGTTTTTTTTTTGTTTTTTTTTCTGGCAGATGTGCTCTAGTACAGTTCACAGCTTATGCTAAGCCAATAAGTTAGAGTCACACCATCGTTTTCCCCAGGGCGCCACAATGATTGGAACAAGCTCTGGTTCAGTGGAAAATATTTCCAGAACTCCCAGCATAAATGAAAGTAGACGAGAACAGCCAAGAATAATTTTCGATGATTTCTTGTTTACTTTTGAAATCAGAAAGTGACGCAGGGAGTGACATCAAACTGAGCTTAATAGTGTTTGAATTGCCAGAAAAGTCAGAAGCCCTCAGCAGAATCATAGTTCCTTCCTGTTCTCAGTTACAAACTAACTACTACTGGAAATGTTATTAGCGTTCAAATTTATTTTAGGTATTCAAGCGTTAAACAAAAATCTGCCTAGACATAATTTTGTCGAAAGAAACAAAATGGCAGAAATGTGAAAAAAAAACAAAAAAAAAACTAATATGTAGCCATTTTTGCTTCAATATTGGGAGGTTGTGATAAACTTCAGACTTTTCCACAAGGAATTCTGACCTTGGAAGACCTTGCTGCTTATTTATCCAACTTGAACCTTGAAAATATTAACTTTTGAGTAAAAATGGAACACAAAATCAATTCATATGTTTCTCCAAAATGGGCATTGCCAGTTTATTTTTCCCTGTGAAAAAATATCCACAAACTAGACAAGTCAAGGCCCTGCTATATTAATATTTTAGAATATCTGTCACTGGAGTGGTAACAAGCCTTAGAATTGAAGTGTGAAGTCTGAAGTGGAACTTGTTAGAGAACAGTTGTCTAAAAGTGTTTTTTGGTCACACACACAGCAGCCATCTTAGGCATTAACTAAGAAAAAAATACACTTCCAATCTAACTTAATGTTAAGCAAAGTGAACAAAACACCAGCTGACCTCACCAGAAATAGGAACGCAGACTATTTCACAGATTTAAAACTCCTGCTCATTATAATTTTTGTACAAAAAAGTTGAAATAGTTGCTCTGTGTCTCCAAAATATTTCCAAGATGAGCTTGGCACAGCGAACGTCAGGGTCGCGTCCTTAAATCCTGTGCAAGTCTGAGATAAGGATGGTGATAATATCTGGCCAACAGATCAGAAATCAAAAGAGAGAATCCTGCCAGGTGGTGGGGGAAGAGATGATAAAAATCAGACAGAATATTTAAGGAAAAGTACATTTAATCTTCTCCTCAGTTCCCATCAAATAAGCACCACTGCTCTGTGAATTTAATTAATGCCTTGTGCAGCTGCGGCAAGCATCATCAAGTGGCTTCAGTCGTCTGATAAACATTAATGGTAAGTGTCTGAGGATGTCCGCTTGTTCTTATCTTTAGTTTGCAGGGAGAGTTTAGTAGCCAAAAACATTTCATAAACGCATAAAAAAATAAGTCCTCCTCTGCGCGATTAGCTTTTCATGCCTCTGCATAAATTCAAGCTGCCTAATTACAGTTAAATAATAGAAATATTTGTTCAGAAGTCACACAGGTTCTTGCATCACACATTATGTGTATTTACATTTACATTGTTGGTTCTATAACTTCATGCTTTGACCTCTGACAGAATTATTTCTCTCCAACAAATTAACTTTTCCCTTTGTGATAATTACCTGTTACTAACATGGCTGCTTGTACTAGTTTTATTACTCCTTAATACTTTTTTACAACATATTTTATTATAATTTTCTTTTTTTTAAAAACATACATATTCAAATAGATACCTAATTAATTTAAATGACAATGCAATCATATTACTACACATTCATCCTCATAAACTAAATAATCTGGCAAGAAGGATCATGTTAATGAGAGAGGAGGCACTTTCACTAAACACTTAAAGGCAGGATTAAGATAACTTTTTGACGTATCTGTGCCTGGCTGTTCCATTCCTGTGCAGTTCTGTTTGATTATAATCTCACAGTTTGGGTTTTCTCCCATTGACTTAGATTCCACCAGTAGAATTTCTGCTGGGCCAATCAGTGAACCAACAAATACATGATGAACAATCACGTTGATTTTCTGAAGTGCTTTTAGAATTGTCATTTGCCTTCTTAGCAATGGCGGCAGAGGAAGTGAACGAAGCCGTTCAGTCCGTGTTGGCATTCACAAATGTAATTAACATGAACAGTGCCTGGTTCAGCTCAGCACTTCTCTCGTTGCTGTGCCGGATGGTTGTTTGCAGCGCAGGCGATCTCCGGTAAGCTTCTTAGCATCAAGCTGGCGCATTGCATACGTCACTGCCTGGTGCAGATTCCCGCACCAGCAACGTTTTTTCAGTGAATGTCATGTTTTAAAACAGAACAAAACCTCCCAACACTGATGTGTTTAACCTTTCAAAATTTTATCACACTCGAGCTCAGGTTTGTGGTATATCAGCGGCTTGATATGTAACTTTCAAATGACGAGAAACAGCTAAGAGAAGGGCATCTGCTCTCTGTTTTAAGACAGAACTCGCAGAAAAGTTCCTAAATGACTACTACCTGGTCAGAAAAAGACTTTTTATGACCACTAGAAAGTAGTCTTACAGAATACAGATTTGATTTCCAAAAAAACTGTTGCATCAGACTACCTTATCGCCCCCCCCCCCCCCCCCATCCCAGTCATGGGGTTGTGAAGCCTAATGTTTGATTCCTGCCAGAAGAGTTTTTTGATCTGTCAAGCAAAGATAAAAGACAAACGGCAATGGATAGACTGACTGAAAAGAAAATACTGTGCAGCTACAACAAACAATGGGAAGCAAAGGATATTGAACATAGGTTTAACTTATTAGCAATGGCTTAAACTACATGACCTAAGTGCATTTCTGTTTTAACACATGTACATAGATTGTTTAATAACAGCAAGGTCAATCATTGTCAAGGGAGGTCATAAAGAAAAAACGCAATAGAAGGTGAAAATAGTCAAACTTATATCCCCGACACATGTAAGTGACTTTCAAGTTGAATTGTTGGCTTTCATAAATACTACTTGAACAGAATTCAACTCAGATTGTGAAGTGTTCTAATCCAGTCTGATTATTATTTTTTTTCTCTGAAATCTTGTTCAGTACGCAGTCAGTTCAGTCTGAAATGTTTAGACCAGAATAGGATTCTAATAATCCACAAAGTATGATTGATGCTGGCGTCAATACAGAGGCTGAAATAAGCAGTGAAAAGTTAATAATTGTCCACAAAACCTAAACCAGGATGAAAATCTAGTTATACTGCTGCTTAATGTTGCTCACTTGATTGATTTTTGCACATATTAAATTGCCACTGGGAAATGGCAATTTCCTTGTTCTCAATTATGCGACATGCCAGCAGAGCAGTCATACCGGTGACATATAAATCCACTGTTAGATACATTAAACACTCTGCAAAGTGCATGAGTAGATCAGAGCACTTAATTCTGTGACTTGTTCAGAACTGAGTGGGGGGGCTCCATCTACATGTTTGCTCTTTCAGTCGAATATCAATCTTTATGCTGTGAATAAAAAATGTACCTTGGAATATCTTTAAGGCAAAGTCAAGTTGGGATTTATTGGTTCCACTGAGACATATCCTCGGTCTCTCTGTTTGACAGCCCTTGCAAGTTTTGGGAGATCATGCAGCTGTTTTCAGGTGAATGAAATCTTCATGCTTCAGACACCCTGGTCCTCTTCGTAAACCACTTTCAATGTGTTTTATGTTTCTGAATTATCCTGGAGCCTACGCAGTCTTAATATCCTGTGAGTTGTTCCACAACCATACATAACACACAAGTAACCCCTTCTGTATAAAAAAATGTGAATTAAATGGCATGAAGAAAAACCCAAATAGATGTACATTGAGTGCATTACTAACACCTACTATGTCTCTCGCTGATGTGCAAAAAATACAGAATTTGGTTTGTTTTAAGATTTAACAAATTGGAAAAATGACCGTGACATTTTTCTTAAGAAACATGCTGATTCATTTTGACAGACACTTAACGTTTATCTTGCAATCATGTTTAAATAACACGTAGAAGAAAGCAAGTATCAAAATTAAAAATGGAATTTGAAAATGCAAATGGAAAAATTTGTTTTCAAAGCAAATTTTGAATTTAATCGTGGGACGAACCAATGCCAGACTCCACGTATGAAGTGTAGTTGGCACTATAAGTGCTTAGGGGGCGACAGTAGCTCAGGATGTAGGGATTTGCCCAGTAACCATTGGGTTGCCAGTTTGAATCCTTGTTCCATCCATCTCAGTCATCTCGTCTCAGCTTTGGACAGAGCACACCACCCGCTTTGCCTGCTTGCATTGATCAGCGGGGCTGATCAATGCACTACAGACATATTCACCCATGCGCACTCACATCGGAAGACAACTTGGGGTTACGTGATTTGCCCGGGGACACATAGATATGTGACAGGAGAAAGTGTGCAATGTAAAGCGTTTTGGACATCTCAGCCTTCATAAAGCTCCATAAAAGTGCAGATAATTTGCCATTTGCCACTTACCTAACATTGAAGACAGACATTGAAAACTACAGTTGTCGGCACTGGCAAGGTAATAATTTTTATTTTGCTTTATTTACTTATTGGCAAGCACTACCCCAAAATCATAACTTGAAAACCTTGTCTGTAAGATGCTCTCTTTACATGTCCTATCTTGACATTTCTGGCATACAAAAAGAAGAATGCCTACATGTGCCAGGGCAGTTTACTCTACAGAAAGCATGTGTTTATCTGAAATGAATATTACTTACATATCTGCACTATTCACGCCTGCAAGGTCCATCGTCCTACAGCCATGGAAAATTGTGTTTTGTGTGTTTCTGTGGACGTCTAATCCCCGCTCAAACCGTCATAGTGGAAACCGGAACAAGAGACATGAGCCATGAAAACGTGAGCAGTCAGCATTCCCACCTGCCAATTGGGATCTAGAGATCTCCAAGATCAACCAGGATCCCAATCATCATCAGACCAGCAGATTAACATGGTTCCTTATTGTTAGGCTTAAACCTGGACCCAGCCCAAACATTAGCTTGGTGATTACACATCAATACATCTCTTTTTTCCCCCTAGAAAATATGAGAGCAATTTCCTTATAATAATATCAGTAAATGCAGACATGATGAAGTGAAGGACAAAAGTCTACGATACATAATGACAACAAGATTGTGATAACCTCTGTTTACTTACCCTGGTTTGAGACCGATAAATGAGAAAATGTTTCAACTATCCTCGTTATCTCTTATAACTTCAGTTTACAATAGCTCAAAATCTTTATTTTGTCAAATAAAATCCGTGTGTGGCTTCGCTCAGGTTGCAGTTTCTGGTTCTGTTTCCTCTCCAGAGAGGAAAACAGGTAAGACTCTGTTGCAGCTATCCAATTTAATACATATTTCTTTTCTTAAACAAAAATATGAACAATATCTTTACTCTAGAGTAAGCCAAGTGTACTGTCTATTGAGCTTCTGGCAGATTGCTTTTTGACCTCAGTTTAAGAGGAAAAGTTAGCAACCTTGTCAGCTTGCACAGTAGCTACAACTACATAGTAGCTAGTAAGAGAAATTTAGCCTCAGCAGTACACCCACCCTCCACCCACCTGTCCCAACTATTTTTTTTACAAAAAAAAAAAAAAGATTGACAGTCTGCACAAGACTCAGCTTTAAACTTTTCCTCATTTACTCCTTTTCTTCTAACAACCAGAAGAAGCTTATCATCCAAACTCCATGGGGGAATTACCTGTGATTGATTGTGGCGGCCTACTTTTCAAGGACCCACCAGAAGGATGCGTTTGGGGACAGGTATGCTTAGTTGACCTCCCTGGCTGTTGATTAATGCTTTGCGTGCTGCTGATTTCTATCACTCTGCCTGAGAGTGCTCAGAGAGGCACTGGAAGACGTAGTCCTCACTGCTTTGATAAAACTGGTGAAGGGAGAAAAACACACTTTCCATGCCCTCTTATAGGCAAATACCAAGTGATTTAGGTGGTAGAAACTCGGGCACTCCAGCTTTGAGCTCTTCCAATGTGTTGCTTCCACTGCTGCTTCCAATAAGTTGCAAGGACACTGCCCAGAGGCTGACAAAGGAAAAGTGAATGAAACAGGGCTTCACTACTGACACAACCCATAAAATGAGAAAAGCCGGGAAACTTTTGTGTAAACACAATTGTGCTTTTGTGTCTCCAGGGAGAAGATTTAACATCCCAAGAAAGGTTCCCGCGGACAGAGAGGCTCATTCTTAAAATCACAACCAGGCACTGTTTAGTAACATGCTACTGAAAGGAAACAGCCTCGGCACATGCAGACGGGGGCGAGGCACGCGATTCGTTTCATGTGTTTATACTCAAGGCCAAAGAGCAAAACAGGCCAGCGCTGTCTATCCCCAGGCAAAGGGTTTTTGTTTGACACAAATCTGTTGAACTTTGTTTACCGTTTCCTTGATTTTCCATTTGGGTTCCTCTCTCCACAGCTGCGGGGCTAAACACATGTTTTGTTGCAGAGGATTGGAGTGATACCTAAAGTCCCTTGGCTCAGAGTTGAGTGTTTTGACTGATAGACAGGTTCCCCTTTGGACAATGCATCATGTCTTTCTTTGCCTACGAACACTCAGAGCATCACATGAGAGGTGAAAATGCCTCAAAACGAAAAACAGATAACTAGAGGGAGTACTTCTGATGTAGACTTTGTACTTTTTCCGGTTTGTGGAGTTCAATAAATTCTTTAATTTTAGACTTTTTTTTTTCTTCACAAAAATTATGATTAACAAACTTTACAGCTGCAGTGGGTTTTTTTTATTCCATACTCTACTAGTTAAAGGCTGACGTCATCTCAGTACATCACAATTTTTATGGATGGTCATTTGCATATCGAGACAGAATCATCAGAGAATCCACATAAGTAATGTAAATTATGAAACATAAACATTCCTATTTATGCGTACCCTGTCATGATTCATCCATATTTCACCTCATCCTAATGAAGCACCATCTAAAGTATTCATATCTGTTTAAAGGTTTTCACATTTCAATGCAAATGCAGCTGTAAGTATTTTGGGGTATGTCTCTGCCAGTATTGCGCTGCCAGCTACACACTGAAATGTTTTCCCGTTCTACTTTGCAGCGTAGGTCAAACACAGTTTGATCGAATTAAAACATCTGCATACGTCAACAGTTTTCAATTGTTCAATCCGTATAGATGTGAGGCATATTAGTTGTACTCAAAAAAACCTAAGGTGTATTTGAAAACAGAGCTGTAAAGGTTTTTTTCAGAATTTTTTTAGAAAAACTCTCTGGAGCAGAGATTTTTAAGAAATACAGACCACAAATATTTAAAATAATTCAAATGATTTGGTCTTACTGCTATCTTAAAAGTCTGTCTGCCAACTTCACACATTCTTTTTTCGATGAGCTTTAAAACCAGTCACGTAAGGTGACTTCCTGTTGAGAATGGAAAGGAATGAGACAAATTGCTTCAGTGGGGAGAGCATGTCCCATGGGTGAGCCCAGAACAATACGAGCTGCTAGCATAGGTCAGGAAATCACATGTATGGGCATTTTCAGGCACACAGAATGTGTAAAATGTGCAGACCAAGTGAGGTAATAAATAGGCCGTGAAAATGACAGATCAGAGGCGAAGATAGGAAAAAAAACGGCACAGAAAAGCGTGGGAGGGGCACGGGGTATCATCCATCCAGGTCTGCGGGTGATCCATCAGGACGCGTCGGGGTCCAGTAAAAGGCCATATCCAGGAGAAGTAGCAGCAGATCTGGCCGCCAGATGCAGAGCACTCTTGTGGGGATGGATCATCTTCCTGTTTTGTGTGCTGCTCAGGGAAAGAAGCCAAAAAAAAAGAAAAAATGATCTGAGAATATCTGAATGGTCATGCATTTGAATGAGGGAGGCAGGGTGTGGGGCATCCAGCTGTGCCAGTCTGCCTGAGAATTACCGGATACCACAGGAATTCAGACAAAGCAAAGGTAGGGCTGCAAATACGGCAAATATTATCTGCTTGTGCATATAGTTAAGACAAATAATAAGAGGAATGGAAATCCAGGATCACAAGCTGTGCATAAAACTCTGCAATGGACTGGGAATGCATGAATATGTTTAGATTAGAACACCATTGTGTATGACCGTTTGTGCAATTCAAATATACTCAGGGTTATTGGCCTGCATTAAAAAGCTGTGGCACACATGAATCAACCAGCTTGGCGCAGACACTGTGCACGAGAGAAGCTACATGAGGAAGGGCTAAAACAATATCCTTTGTGATAACTGGAGAGTGAATGGGAGGGAGATTTGCTCCAGTGTTTATGCAGTCAGACACAGCAGCCGCTTTGATGCGTGATCATACTGTCGATGGCTTGAGAGTGCACACACAAAATGACAGTTTGGCAATTCATATATACTGTATATATATATATATATATATATATATATATATATATATATATATATATATATATATCCAAGACACCCAGTCCAATAGGCACACAATCAGCAATACACACTAATCTACTATTCCACAGAACGTTGACTTGGCATCCTAGAGTAAAAATTAAAACGTATTGCTACCTGAGGTTGCCGAATCAAACAACATAGCTCCTGAGAAGAATGTTTGACAAACATTGTTTTGTACCTGCAGTATCTTGCAGAAGTATTAATAGAGAGAAGCTAAGTACACCCTTCATCTCAATCAAAGTGACAGGTAGGCGGGACTTCCGGTTAAGGGGGGGAGGGGGGTGAGTGTGAGTGGGGTAGGGGTGGGGGTCTATATGTTAATGAATTTAACACCTCTGACAGCAGCGGGTGGTGGCGCCTATTGTAATTGCCCGTCTGGGGCTGTTATAAAGTTGTCAGCTCTAGTTTTTATAGTTTTCCCCAAGTAGTTGTTTAAAAATAAACAGTATGAAGATGTGCAAAACTAAAAAACTTTACCGATCAGCCAAGTGGTCATTGAAGTATATGACTGGAGATTTGTTCTCCTGCCCGCGGTATGAATCCATGGCCCATTGCATCAGCGAAGACTGTCGCATGGGGCTCGGCATAGCAGTGACGTTCAAGAAGAAGTTTGGACGTGTCTCAGCGTTAAAGGAGCAGAGTAAGTCAGACTAGTTACTAAAACAGTCTTTGTTAAAAAATAAAAATAAAATAAATAAAATAACAAAAAACAACGTTTCATGTTTATGTTTCCTAACAGAGAAGCTGCCAGGGCAGTGTGCTGTCCTGACACACGGTCAGCGCTTCATCTACTATCTGGTATAGCACGCTGTAGAAGCAAAAAAAAAAAAAAAAGTTGTTTTGTTACGCCATCTTGTAACCGTAGCCTGTTATGCGTTTCAGATCACAAAGAAAAAAGCCAGCCACAAGCCCACATACATCAGCTTGAGACAGAGTCTGGAAGATATGAAATATCACTGCTTACAAAACGGTGTCAACAGGGTTTCAATCCCACGGTTAGTAGAAACTATTATAATAATAAAATATCCCTTAACTCTTCTTTAGCGGGCGGTTATTAAACCATGTGTTTTATCTTGTCTCTCCCCACCACAGAATCGGCTGCGGGCTGGACCAGTTGGAATGGTCAAAAGTGTCAGAGATCCTGGAAGAGGTCTTTAAAGATGCTAATATCACCGTCACGGTGTACAGCCTGCCAGGGATAAAGCTGAAACCTTAGCTCTAATTGTTTGTACTCAGACAGCAATATACCTGTATTCTGCACCTTTTGTCAAATAAATATTTTACTCGTCAACCGGACTTTTGTCTTTTATTGCTCCAGACTAGCGGTACTCAGCTGTTGATATGTGTATTCTGTACCTTTTGTCAAATAAGTGTTTTAATTGTCTTAGACCCCTCACCGCGCGACTTGCGCCTGAAGTGGTCCAGACTAGCTGGCTCCTTAGCGCTGATTGGTTGAATTCAACCGCTATTCAGATCCTAACACACCCACCTGTCCACGTGGGTGGTGTCGTAGCATTACGTGGCGTGGTTTAATAGGTCGACAAAAGGTGGTGGGTGGTTCTCCACACCTCTCCTATTTTGTAACGGTACTAGTTTCTTAACTATTTCACTGAATCCCTACCAGCGTTTACCGACGGGATCCTGCTGAAGGTACATTTGTGTTTTAATTGTCTTCTTTTATTTATTTTCACTCTAAGAAAATAAAATCTAAATAATGGCGGTGCTTTCTGATTCTCAGTTCAACGATATATTCAGCAATGGTAAGTAGCAGAACTTTTCTTTTTTTTTTATCTCTTTCTTAAAGCTGTGGGGGAGTGTTTGGATGTTACATTCGAGCGCTGTAATTTGTCTACAGATACATCCAGCAATGCAGCAGATGCAACCATCCTAGCCCAACCCGATTCTCAGTTCAGCTGTATATTCAGCGTCAGTAAGTACCGCAGCTTTTTTTTTTTTTCTCCCCCCTGAAAGCATGTTTAAGACCGGGCGGAGGTGTGGGGTTTGGGGTGTTACGTTCACGTATTGTAATTTGTCTACAGACCCGATTGCTGAGGTACCGGATGACGTCTTCCTAACACAATTTCTCACCGGTCAGTATACCTGTATTTTATTTTTTTATTTTTATTTTTTTTAACAAGTTCTTAAATCAAAGAAGGTGACTAATCATTTTAATATGCAGATTCACCGGCCCCTCGGGTTGTTTCCGGAGATGAGGGGAGGGCTCGGCCCAGGAATCGTCTGTCGCTAAGTAGATCAAGACCGTATGATCGTGTTCTCAGCAATATAACAAACACACAGCACAACCCGACAATCACCATCAACGACTCAGACGTCAACGACTCAGAAGACGACTTCCTGCCACCTCATCAGAGTGTTCGTTCGAACACAGCTTCACCGGCTAACGGGGCTAGCACACGTGCCGCTAGCACACCTCCAGCCGCCGCAAGACAACGTATCGCTCCACGGGGTACCCAGCAGCGCAACGCATCTAGTGGCGGTGGTACACGCGCCGCTAACACACTCCCAACCACCGCAAGACAACGGGTCGCTCCACGGGGTCCCCAGCAGCGCAACGCATCTAGCGGGGGTGGTACACGCAGCGCTAGCACACCCCCAACCACCGCAAGACAACGGGACGCTCCACGGGGTCCCCAGCAGCGCGTCGCATCTAGCGGGGGTGTTACACGCAACGCTACCGTCCATCCCCCCAACACCAGCAGGCGACGCGCATCTAATTCTACAGATGCTAACGCAGCTAACCAGCATCGCAACCCAGCTAACGGGGCTAGGACACATTCTGCGAACAACGAAGCGTACAACCCCCACCAAGCGGTAAGGGGTCTCGGTAAGTTTATTTAATTAGCAACCTGTTAAAAAATAAATAAAAATAAATAATTATCATTACCATGACGCTAAATGTACTAAGAATGTTATTCTGTTTTACAGCCTTATCTCCACGAGCACTGGACAGAGCTTACCTCGCTGATGAATTAATTTCAGGTACATTCTACCTTATTATTTTTCTCCTCCCTTCAACTTCTTTGTGTCAGCTATAGATGTTAATTTTTTCTGTCTGTTTTCTATCTTTTCAGAGGCTTTGCTGTTCGTGAATCAAACCCCAGCCAGAGGAAGCGTTCGATCCAGGAGTGGTAGAAGAATCCGTACACGACGTTTGGACCGGATTAATAAAGCACGTGCCACAACACTTCTTGAAGCAAGTCAGATTCTGATACGACTATTTCCAACGATGTAAAAGGTGATCGTTAAATGTGTACCATAATTCTCACATTGTTTTTTGTACTCACTATCTGGGTAAATATGGGTGAACGAGTTGGTAGCGATGATCCCCAGGGAATAAACTTTGTACAGGAATCATCAGATTATGCAACATTAATTCAGAACTCAATCTGTGTTTTGAACAGACTTGCTTTAGCGTTACAACCTTTACAAAATACAGACAGTCCTGCGCATAGCCCGCCTCACAGTCCTTTAAGGTCACCCGTTTCAAACGAATCTGAAGCACCACACCCGTTCAGTCAAATTGACGAGGCGGTAAACGGGTTAAATGAATACACAACATTAATTCAGAACTCAATCTGTGTTTTGAACAGTCTTGCTTTAGCATTGCAACCTTTACGAAATACAAACAGTCCTACACATAGCCCGCCTCACAGTCCTTTAAGACCGACTGTTTCAAACGAACCTGAAGCACCAGACCCGTTCAGACAAATTGGTGAGATAATAAAACGGTTAAATACTCAACAAAATGGGTCATCAGAGGACGCTGCACCTGCCTCTACACCAGAGGATGCTGTTCCATCCACATCAGCTGCTAGTTTTCAGACTTTAGCTGCAGCTACCTCTGATGCAGAGGACGCTGCACCTGCCTCTACACCAGATGATGCTGTCCCATCCACATCAGCTGCTAGTTTTCAGACTTTAGCTGCAGCTACCTCTGATGCAGAGGACGCTGCACCTGCCTCTACACCAGAGGATGCTGTCCCATCCACATCAGCTGCTAGTTTTCAGACTTTAGCTGCAGCTACCTCTGATGCAGAGGACGCTGCACCCGCCTCTACACCAGAGGATGCTGTTCCATCCACATCAGCTGCTAGTTTTCAGACTTTAGCTGCAGCTACCTCTGATGCAGAGGACGCTGCACCTGCCTCTACACCAGAGGATGCTGTCCCATCCACATCAGCTGCTAGTTTTCAGACTTTAGCTGCAGCTACCTCTGATGCAGAGGACGCTGCACCTGCCTCTACACCAGATGATGCTGTCCCATCCACATCAGCCGACGTCACCGCAGCCGGTGTAGGTGTTCAACAGGGTGGTAATCTGAGTAGCCAACTTTTACCTAACCACGCTCAGAATGGGTCAGATCACCAGCCACCAGTTGAGCGCGAGCGTTTTAACAACGTAGAAATAAGGCGTCCCTTTAGCATCCCACCACCGTGCCCAGGGTCTGTACCAGACCTTGCCTCATTTTATACAGATGTTATGCATGTCCTTATTGATCTAGCTGATGTAGCAGGCACGTTAGCCAGACGTAACGACGTTGTCCAGTTAGAACTAGTTGGGGATAATGTTGCACAGAATGTAAATATTCGTGTTACCGACAATGATGTAATAGAACCAACCTTTATCCAATTTTTGGATGAACTCATACAATCAAATGGCGGCTTACTTTCATTTGGAAACCTTGAATTTGTTCTTCAGGTCGTGAGGGATCCTTCTGGTGGTGTTAAACGTAAGGCAACAAAAACCTTAGAGTGTGAGCTGATTAATAAGAAGAGACGCCACCTGTATATTGTAGATAACGGTGATAACCAACTTTGTTTTGCCATCAGTCTGGCACATGTCTATAATCAGAGTTTTACAGATAGACAGGCTGTAGAGCAGGGGAGAGAATTTCAACGACAGGCAGGTCTTAGTGAACAAACACCTGTCACATTCAGTGATGTCAGTAAATTTGAGAACATATTACAAAGAAAAATTGTAGTCTTTCACAAAACATCAAAGAATTCAGTTCTTTCTAAATTTGAGACCGGGTTCCAAGATCGTTCAAACCCCTGCTTCTTACTGCTGCACCAGAACCACTACTACGGTATTAAAAACGTGAAGGGTTTCATGGGTGTGAGGTATTTCTGTAATTACTGCTTTAAAGGTTATGAGAATTCCAGCACGCATCAGTGTAAGGGACATTGTTATATCTGCCGAAAATCCCCGTGTGTTAGTCAGGAGTACAAACCTGTACACTGTCCTGACTGTAACAGGACTTGTCGTAACGCTTCATGCTTTGTTAAACATAAGGAACCCCATTACAAACCACGCGCTCGTGTTTTTAAAAGTGAATGTGACACGACCAAATTTTGTACACTCTGTAAAAGAGTGTACTATGTCCCTATGACAAAGGAGGAAACGCCACATGTCTGTGGAACAAAATGCATTATATGTAGTGAAAAAATACCTCCAGGCACAGATGTAACTCTCGATGAACACCTGTGTTATATCCAACCTGTAGCTAAACTCGGCGAATTAGATGACAAATTAATATTCTATGACTTTGAATCATTTTTTGATGAAAGCGGCGTCCACGTCCCCTTTCTAGTGTGTAGTAAAACTCTGAAAGGTGACCTATGGTTTTCATACGGTCTTGATTGCGCCCAGAAATTTATTCTCCATTTCAGAAGGCCGTTGTACAAAGGTTGCACATTTTTGGCCCACAATGCCCGCGGTTATGATGGGTATCTTCTTTTGAGTGCCATGATACAATTGGGAATAAAACCACACATCATAATGCAGGGAGGCAAAATTCTTTGTTTTACAGACCCTGATTACAGTTTGAAATTCATTGACAGCCTTTCATTTCTTACTATGAAGTTGAGCGCGATGCCGAAAGCATTAGGCTTCACTGACCACACCAAAGGTTATTTTCCCCACTTATTCTCTTCAAAGCAGCATTTAAAGTATGTAGGGCCATTCCCGCCACCGGTTTGCTACGGTGCGGTTTCCATGAATCCTTCTGAACTGCAAGAGTTTTCAGACTGGTACAGAGAAGCGTCCAAAGAGGTCTTTGACTTTGCAAAAGAAGCGCTTCATTACTGTAAAACAGATGTTGATATTCTTTTTCAAGCCTGTGTTAAATTCAGAGATGAATTTAACATCTCTTACACACAGGCTTGAAAAAGAATATCAACATCTGTTTTACAGTAATGAAGCGCTTCTTTTGCAAAGTCAAAGACCTCTTTGGACGCTTCTCTGTACCAGTCTGAAAACTCTTGCAGTTCAGAAGGATTCATGGAAACCGCACCGTAGCAAACCGGTGGCGGGAATGGCCCTACATACTTTAAATGCTGCTTTGAAGAGAATAAGTGGGGAAAATAACCTTTGGTGTGGTCAGTGAAGCCTAATGCTTTCGGCATCGCGCTCAACTTCATAGTAAGAAATGAAAGGCTGTCAATGAATTTCAAACTGTAATCAGGGTCTGTAAAACAAAGAATTTTGCCTCCCTGCATTATGATGTGTGGTTTTATTCCCAATTGTATCATGGCACTCAAAAGAAGATACCCATCATAACCGCGGGCATTGTGGGCCAAAAATGTGCAACCTTTGTACAACGGCCTTCTGAAATGGAGAATAAATTTCTGGGCGCAATCAAGACCGTATGAAAACCATAGGTCACCTTTCAGAGTTTTACTACACACTAGAAAGGGGACGTGGACGCCGCTTTCATCAAAAAATGATTCAAAGTCATAGAATATTAATTTGTCATCTAATTCGCCGAGTTTAGCTACAGGTTGGATATAACACAGGTGTTCATCGAGAGTTACATCTGTGCCTGGAGGTATTTTTTCACTACATATAATGCATTTTGTTCCACAGACATGTGGCGTTTCCTCCTTTGTCATAGGGACATAGTACACTCTTTTACAGAGTGTACAAAATTTGGTCGTGTCACATTCACTTTTAAAAACACGAGCGCGTGGTTTGTAATGGGGTTCCTTATGTTTAACAAAGCATGAAGCGTTACGACAAGTCCTGTTACAGTCAGGACAGTGTACAGGTTTGTACTCCTGACTAACACACGGGGATTTTCGGCAGATATAACAATGTCCCTTACACTGATGCGTGCTGGAATTCTCATAACCTTTAAAGCAGTAATTACAGAAATACCTCACACCCATGAAACCCTTCACGTTTTTAATACCGTAGTAGTGGTTCTGGTGCAGCAGTAAGAAGCAGGGGTTTGAACGATCTTGGAACCCGGTCTCAAATTTAGAAAGAACTGAATTCTTTGATGTTTTGTGAAAGACTACAATTTTTCTTTGTAATATGTTCTCAAATTTACTGACATCACTGAATGTGACAGGTGTTTGTTCACTAAGACCTGCCTGTCGTTGAAATTCTCTCCCCTGCTCTACAGCCTGTCTATCTGTAAAACTCTGATTATAGACATGTGCCAGACTGATGGCAAAACAAAGTTGGTTATCACCGTTATCTACAATATACAGGTGGCGTCTCTTCTTATTAATCAGCTCACACTCTAAGGTTTTTGTTGCCTTACGTTTAACACCACCAGAAGGATCCCTCACGACCTGAAGAACAAATTCAAGGTTTCCAAATGAAAGTAAGCCGCCATTTGATTGTATGAGTTCATCCAAAAATTGGATAAAGGTTGGTTCTATTACATCATTGTCGGTAACACGAATATTTACATTCTGTGCAACATTATCCCCAACTAGTTCTAACTGGACAACGTCGTTACGTCTGGCTAACGTGCCTGCTACATCAGCTAGATCAATAAGGACATGCATAACATCTGTATAAAATGAGGCAAGGTCTGGTACAGACCCTGGGCACGGTGGTGGGATGCTAAAGGGACGCCTTATTTCTACGTTGTTAAAACGCTCGCGCTCAACTGGTGGCTGGTGATCTGACCCATTCTGAGCGTGGTTAGGTAAAAGTTGGCTACTCAGATTACCACCCTGTTGAACACCTACACCGGCTGCGGTGACGTCGGCTGATGTGGATGGGACAGCATCATCTGGTGTAGAGGCAGGTGCAGCGTCCTCTGCATCAGAGGTAGCTGCAGCTAAAGTCTGAAAACTAGCAGCTGATGTGGATGGGACAGCATCCTCTGGTGTAGAGGCAGGTGCAGCGTCCTCTGCATCAGAGGTAGCTGCAGCTAAAGTCTGAAAACTAGCAGCTGATGTGGATGGAACAGCATCCTCTGGTGTAGAGGCGGGTGCAGCGTCCTCTGCATCAGAGGTAGCTGCAGCTAAAGTCTGAAAACTAGCAGCTGATGTGGATGGGACAGCATCCTCTGGTGTAGAGGCAGGTGCAGCGTCCTCTGCATCAGAGGTAGCTGCAGCTAAAGTCTGAAAACTAGCAGCTGATGTGGATGGGACAGCATCATCTGGTGTAGAGGCAGGTGCAGCGTCCTCTGCATCAGAGGTAGCTGCAGCTAAAGTCTGAAAACTAGCAGCTGATGTGGATGGAACAGCATCCTCTGGTGTAGAGGCAGGTGCAGCGTCCTCTGATGACCCATTTTGTTGAGTATTTAACCGTTTTATTATCTCACCAATTTGTCTGAACGGGTCTGGTGCTTCAGGTTCGTTTGAAACAGTCGGTCTTAAAGGACTGTGAGGCGGGCTATGTGTAGGACTGTTTGTATTTCGTAAAGGTTGCAATGCTAAAGCAAGACTGTTCAAAACACAGATTGAGTTCTGAATTAATGTTGTGTATTCATTTAACCCGTTTACCGCCTCGTCAATTTGACTGAACGGGTGTGGTGCTTCAGATTCGTTTGAAACGGGTGACCTTAAAGGACTGTGAGGCGGGCTATGCGCAGGACTGTCTGTATTTTGTAAAGGTTGTAACGCTAAAGCAAGTCTGTTCAAAACACAGATTGAGTTCTGAATTAATGTTGCATAATCTGATGATTCCTGTACAAAGTTTATTCCCTGGGGATCATCGCTACCAACTCGTTCACCCATATTTACCCAGATAGTGAGTACAAAAAACAATGTGAGAATTATGGTACACATTTAACGATCACCTTTTACATCGTTGGAAATAGTCGTATCAGAATCTGACTTGCTTCAAGAAGTGTTGTGGCACGTGCTTTATTAATCCGGTCCAAACGTCGTGTACGGATTCTTCTACCACTCCTGGATCGAACGCTTCCTCTGGCTGGGGTTTGATTCACGAACAGCAAAGCCTCTGAAAAGATAGAAAACAGACAGAAAAAATTAACATCTATAGCTGACACAAAGAAGTTGAAGGGAGGAGAAAAATAATAAGGTAGAATGTACCTGAAATTAATTCATCAGCGAGGTAAGCTCTGTCCAGTGCTCGTGGAGATAAGGCTGTAAAACAGAATAACATTCTTAGTACATTTAGCGTCATGGTAATGATAATTATTTATTTTTATTTATTTTTTAACAGGTTGCTAATTAAATAAACTTACCGAGACCCCTTACCGCTTGGTGGGGGTTGTACGCTTCGTTGTTCGCAGAATGTGTCCTAGCCCCGTTAGCTGGGTTGCGATGCTGGTTAGCTGCGTTAGCATCTGTAGAATTAGATGCGCGTCGCCTGCTGGTGTTGGGGGGATGGACGGTAGCGTTGCGTGTAACACCCCCGCTAGATGCGACGCGCTGCTGGGGACCCCGTGGAGCGTCCCGTTGTCTTGCGGTGGTTGGGGGTGTGCTAGCGCTGCGTGTACCACCCCCGCTAGATGCGTTGCGCTGCTGGGGACCCCGTGGAGCGACCCGTTGTCTTGCGGTGGTTGGGAGTGTGTTAGCGGCGCGTGTACCACCGCCACTAGATGCGTTGCGCTGCTGGGTACCCCGTGGAGCGATACGTTGTCTTGCGGCGGCTGGAGGTGTGCTAGCGGCACGTGTGCTAGCCCCGTTAGCCGGTGAAGCTGTGTTCGAACGAACACTCTGATGAGGTGGCAGGAAGTCGTCTTCTGAGTCGTTGACGTCTGAGTCGTTGATGGTGATTGTCGGGTTGTGCTGTGTGTTTGTTATATTGCTGAGAACACGATCATACGGTCTTGATCTACTTAGCGACAGACGATTCCTGGGCCGAGCCCTCCCCTCATCTCCGGAAACAACCCGAGGGGCCGGTGAATCTGCATATTAAAATGATTAGTCACCTTCTTTGATTTAAGAACTTGTTAAAAAAAATAAAAATAAAAAAATAAAATACAGGTATACTGACCGGTGAGAAATTGTGTTAGGAAGACGTCATCCGGTACCTCAGCAATCGGGTCTGTAGACAAATTACAATACGTGAACGTAACACCCCAAACCCCACACCTCCGCCCGGTCTTAAACATGCTTTCAGGGGGGAGAAAAAAAAAAAAAAGCTGCGGTACTTACTGACGCTGAATATACAGCTGAACTGAGAATCGGGTTGGGCTAGGATGGTTGCATCTGCTGCATTGCTGGATGTATCTGTAGACAAATTACAGCGCTCGAATGTAACATCCAAACACTCCCCCACAGCTTTAAGAAAGAGATAAAAAAAAAAAAAGAAAAGTTCTGCTACTTACCATTGCTGAATATATCGTTGAACTGAGAATCAGAAAGCACCGCCATTATTTAGATTTTATTTTCTTAGAGTGAAAATAAATAAAAGAAGACAATTAAAACACAAATGTACCTTCAGCAGGATCCCGTCGGTAAACGCTGGTAGGGATTCAGTGAAATAGTTAAGAAACTAGTACCGTTACAAAATAGGAGAGGTGTGGAGAACCACCCACCACCTTTTGTCGACCTATTAAACCACGCCACGTAATGCTACGACACCACCCACGTGGACAGGTGGGTGTGTTAGGATCTGAATAGCGGTTGAATTCAACCAATCAGCGCTAAGGAGCCAGCTAGTCTGGACCACTTCAGGCGCAAGTCGCGCGGTGAGGGGTCTAAGACAATTAAAACACTTATTTGACAAAAGGTACAGAATACACATATCAACAGCTGAGTACCGCTAGTCTGGAGCAATAAAAGACAAAAGTCCGGTTGACGAGTAAAATATTTATTTGACAAAAGGTGCAGAATACAGGTATATTGCTGTCTGAGTACAAACAATTAGAGCTAAGGTTTCAGCTTTATCCCTGGCAGGCTGTACACCGTGACGGTGATATTAGCATCTTTAAAGACCTCTTCCAGGATCTCTGACACTTTTGACCATTCCAACTGGTCCAGCCCGCAGCCGATTCTGTGGTGGGGAGAGACAAGATAAAACACATGGTTTAATAACCGCCCGCTAAAGAAGAGTTAAGGGATATTTTATTATTATAATAGTTTCTACTAACCGTGGGATTGAAACCCTGTTGACACCGTTTTGTAAGCAGTGATATTTCATATCTTCCAGACTCTGTCTCAAGCTGATGTATGTGGGCTTGTGGCTGGCTTTTTTCTTTGTGATCTGAAACGCATAACAGGCTACGGTTACAAGATGGCGTAACAAAACAACTTTTTTTTTTTTTTTTGCTTCTACAGCGTGCTATACCAGATAGTAGATGAAGCGCTGACCGTGTGTCAGGACAGCACACTGCCCTGGCAGCTTCTCTGTTAGGAAACATAAACATGAAACGTTGTTTTTTGTTATTTTATTTATTTTATTTTTATTTTTTAACAAAGACTGTTTTAGTAACTAGTCTGACTTACTCTGCTCCTTTAACGCTGAGACACGTCCAAACTTCTTCTTGAACGTCACTGCTATGCCGAGCCCCATGCGACAGTCTTCGCTGATGCAATGGGCCATGGATTCATACCGCGGGCAGGAGAACAAATCTCCAGTCATATACTTCAATGACCACTTGGCTGATCGGTAAAGTTTTTTAGTTTTGCACATCTTCATACTGTTTATTTTTAAACAACTACTTGGGGAAAACTATAAAAACTAGAGCTGACAACTTTATAACAGCCCCAGACGGGCAATTACAATAGGCGCCACCACCCGCTGCTGTCAGAGGTGTTAAATTCATTAACATATAGACCCCCACCCCTACCCCACTCACACTCACCCCCCTCCCCCCTTAACCGGAAGTCCCGCCTACCTGTCACTTTGATTGAGATGAAGGGTGTACTTAGCTTCTCTATTAATAACCCATCACACACAACAAAACTTGTGTTTTGTTGTGTGTGATGGGTTAACAAAACTTCAATTTATTTTATGCTTATATATATATATATATATATATATATATATATATATATATATATATATATATATATATATATAGCAACAGAAAACAATGCTTAAATGTATATTGCGTTGAAAAGCATGCATAGTTTTCAACATGGTTCACATAAAAATCTGATGACCCTGAACAAAGTGCAGTAAAACCAATGACGGCATTATTCACAGAAGCAATCAAGAAGTCAAACCACAGTCTGATAACAGAACAAGTATTTGCATTGGCCTACACAAGTATGTCCTCAGTGGAAGAGTGCAAAGATTGTTCAGTTATTGAAAAGCATATTAGTCCCTGTGGAACTTTGACATGTCCAAATTAATCTATGGCGACCTTGCTTATCTGATGGTTAAATTGTGTATTGCAGAATTGGAAATTGATGGTAAATGAGTTCTATTTTTTGTTGTATGTCGAGCTGTTAATGGTGTAATAAAGGCATCAGTGCAAAATGGCTAAAGCAGCAACCTGTTGTGGAGATGCCCATCTTTAGCAGGTACAGGAATAGCCAGTCAGAGTTGGTGGGAAGATGGTTGGAGCTAAATTCAGAGCAATCTGGGGAAAAAAAAAAAAAAAAAAGAATCTGTCAGACACTAAGAAAACTGTGACAGAGGTTCACCTGCTATGATGTAGATCTCAATTTAATGAAATATTTATTACAAGACTTGTTAATTGATTATCAGATATGTTCTGTGACTGAACTAGTTTAAAAAGAAAAATGACTGTAAATTTTAATCTTGCAGTTGGTAGAGAGATACCTCAAAAAAAAAAAAACTTTTTCCTGTGATTACAGTGAATTGTAGTTCTACAAACTGAATAGATATCAATGTCACGATTTTCAGGTTGTAGTTTGTAAAAAAAAATTTGAAAACTTGTATGACATCCCTCCCGCCTCAAAATTATGCCGCGGGTTGTGTTGCCTTTCGTAAAAGTCTCTGTACTGGATTTGAAAACAGTCAAAGCTAATAAATATATGCTGCCAGATATATTAGAAGACGAGGAAAAGCCCTGCAACATACAGGCACACAGCCGAAAATTCACACCAGCTCAGGGCGACTGCGATATGTGGACGCTGCCGACTACAAGCCAGAGACAGAACATTAAATAAATCAAGATCAAATCTAAGCTTCTCTGCTTTGATACGCATCTTCACCCTTGTATCCAATGTGTTATCAGACAGCGGGAGCAGCAAGAAAAACACCATAAAGACATTTTGTCTCTGAGTACTCCCTCATTAGCTGAGGCACATTTACAATGTTTACATTAATAAAGCAGCAACTTTAAATGCCATTATTCGTGTTAAGTCGGCAACAGCAGCAATGAAGCCAGCTCATCTTTGCGACAGCATTAGGGACATATGCACTGGTTAATGATGTCTCCAGATTGCAGAGGGCTGATTAATTGATTAGGCCCATTAGGAAAGGCACATTAGAAGAGCTATTAATTTTGCAGCAGCAGCGCCCCTACATGTGCTCCCAGAGAGCAGATGGCAATGAATGATGTATTTTGTTAGAACAGTAAATATTGACAGGTGTGCCTGGTAGCCTCCTCGGGCTCCCCATAGACTTTGCAAAGGGAGAGGACTCTAATTAACCGTGTCCAGCGAGGAGACCTCTGGAAAGCAGATCTCCTGACCCACTTAGGTCTTAAAATGGCCAGAGAGTTAACTAGGTCTTGTGCGTTGCCCTCTGTAATATATGTCTAGATGGAAAGTTGGAAAGTGGAGGAGATTTTGAATCTAATAGTCTGGGCTTGACCAGTGGAATGGTCTGTAATAGGTCCTCGCCTCGCACCTCTTTGCCTCCAGTCACAGTGTAGCACAACATTTCAATCAAAAAGCCAAGAAAACTCATTTCTGAGCAACCTTGGCATCTGCTGCACTTTGTTGCTCAGTGGTAATTTTTAATCTACAGCTACGGATCCTCTCCTAGACCGAACCGATTTCTCATACAGACACAGAAAAGCAACAAAATAGAGGTACAGTAACAATGAAACTACACTGATTGGCATAATTTGTCCTCTTTTTATGACATATGTATCAAAGCTGTTACCTGCCTCACTCCTGAAAAAAAAAATGTTTCAGTGGTTCTTATCCAAGTAGAGTTGATCTTGCAATGCTACATTTTTTTTTTTATTATTTACCCAATTTGTGCTTTTCAACGGGAAAAGAAGAAACAGCTCAGAAACATGTGAAAAGCAAGATGTCATTAACGTATTGATCATATGTCCTTCATGCTGAGAGGCAGCAGAGCTACCAACTGAGAGATGTGTCTGCGAGGAGCAAGGAAGCAGATCCCCTGGGGTTTGGGTGCCATCAAGATAATTTCAGTAGACCCAGGTCAGTAGCTCGAAGGTGGGGGTGATGGTGGGGGGCCACATAACTGAAATGATCCTCAGCTGGGATCATAGTGAGGAGGGCAGCTGTGCAAAAACATCAATGCTTATGGATGCTCAATGAATAACTATGAATAGACGTAAAAACACATTTTATATGCAATGTTAAATGTTGCTCCATGTTTTTTTTTTTGTTGTTTTTTTTGAGATGTTACCTTGACTTGACAAATAGTTGTGTAAGTTAAAAAAATAATAATAATTAATAAAAATACAAAAAAAAATACAAAAAAAACAGAACAGCTGGATGCAGTAGTTTTTAGAGGTATTAACGATTTCTTTTAAACTAAACATTAGGCAACTTTTGAAAGTGCAAAATTGTCTGATATTATATAAGATTAAACAATTTTTGTTTTATGAGTCAAAACAATCTGAAAGATAAATGTGTTGTAAGTTTATCTACTAACTGCTTTTAAGATTATTATCACTTTAAAGCTGCTGTATGGAACTATTATTAAAAATCACACGTTTTTAATAATAGTTAAAGACAATCACAATCAAAACACCACACTATCATGACAGTATAGTGTGAGAGATAATCTCTGAAAAAGTAAAGCTCCTTCATCTCTCTCTAGTGCTACTATGGCCATCTGTAGAAATGCCCCACCCCCATTCAAAAACAACCAATCAGAGACAGGAGGGAGGTCCCGGCGCTGTCAATCAAGCTACTGCAGGAGATCAATGTGCTCATGGTGGAGAAACAACTTAGTTTTCAGGAAAACTGTTTATCCTTTGTGATTGTTGGCAGTACCTGAGCATTCACAACAGGCTCTTCTGTCGGGAAGAAGCTGTGTCATAGCAAAGAGCAAGGTGAAGGGTGTGAACAGCACATACGCACGAGTGATTGACAGCACTAAGACCATCCTTCTGGCTCCGATTGTTGTTTCTGACCAATCAGAACCACTGGGAGCACTTGGAGAAGGCAATTTAGCTCATTTTTCCACAGATTGTCTGTTTCATAACATACTGTCATGACATATTGGTAGTTTTAAGAAATATGCAAAAGTTACATTCTGCAGGCAATCTCACAGGCAGACTGCAGGCAGCAAACGCTGGCTGCAGTCTGAGCAGAAAGGAGACAGATTCCACTTCGTGTCCACATTGCAAATTAATCACGATCAAAACAGCATCAATCAATGCTCGCAATTCCAACTCCTGACTCGCCAATTGGGTGCCTGAGTGAGATAGTTATACACCCAAACACAGGCCTGTGACGTAAACACTGACCAAGCTGCACCGTTTGTCATCAACAGGACAATTCCACTGCAGCCTCCTTTCAACCCAAATAGGTCGGCACTAGGACAGTTTTAGCCTCAATATTGCAGAATTTAGCTCCTTTATGCAAAAATGTCACAATTTACACAATAACATAAGCATAGAAACCTTAAGGCCAATTTATACAATGTATCTGCAAAGAAATGATGTGGGTTTAGCTACACTTCCAAACAATTTCACAAGCAAAGAAATGTTGTTTAATTTATGTTGTTATATGTAAAGCGCTCTATACTGAGCAGCTTTATATTGCTTTACTCACATCTTTGGCAGAGTCACAGAGGCTCAAACTGTGGAAAAAAAAAATACACTCAGCCTTTCAGTTACATGACAAAGATGACTGTTGTTTGATAAAATTGTTTTCTAAGAAGCTTTGCCTTCCAGTGATACGTGTCGTTTTTGTTATTTTCCAACCAGCCATGGTCCCCAGGAGAAAACAGCTGATGATCCTCAGAAGTATCTATCTGGAAAGTGAAGGAAGAAAAGCTCCCCTCCTTCCATACTCCATGCTTCCTCTGTGTCTTAAGTGTGCTGCGTTTTGGTCTTTGAAACTCAGCAGCACGCTGTTCCAGTTTTGTTTTTGAAAACCTTTACAAGATGAGTGTTTTTGTCTGCTTGTTATTTTCAAGCATATTATTTTTGATGATATGCCTATTTTGTAGCACTTAAAAGACACAAAGTAAAAGGAGCATTTATTAGATTAACTCTCACTTTCTCATTTATTTAATATTTAGAGAAAATTACGCTTTTTGAATCTTTTCTAGCTTTTGCCTAGGCTTGACCTCTTCCTTTTAATATTCATGCATTTAAAAAAAAAATAGGCAGCATCTTAAACATAAAATGGCAAATTATGTTCAAAAAAGACTACGTCGAGAACTATTGTACAGAAGCACTGTGATGCAGTTACACAAGTTAAACTTTACATTAATCTCAACAATAAAATGAAAGAACACACACATATATATTTAAGTGTTCTATTTGGTTACAGAAAGCATAAAAAAAAGGTTGAGAAAGACAAAACAAAAGGAGGATATGAGCTTCTTATCAATGTGTAATTACTATGCTTTCATTTCTTTGCTCATGTTTTTACAGTCCAAATGGGTTTTTGAAGGTGATTCATCATCAATATTTATTTCTTATAAAAACTGCATTTCTAAACAGATACTTCAACCTTCTCCCTCTTTGGACTATGCAAAATCTTGTTTTGATTTCTTAATGCCAACTTTTATAACTATTGTTGTATCTTTATCTGTCTTCTTTTCATTTTGATCTATTTCTATTTTGAAATAAATGAAATAAATTGCATAAACTGTACAACATTCAATCATGAAGAATTCATGTTGCACACATTCCGGTTTTACCTTCGTTATAAAGCAGTTCAATTAAACACAATTTTTTATGTTATTTAGTACAACGATTCCCATCGAAGGAAACATAATCATCTACTTTGTAGCAATCCATCATTTTGTGCATGCACGTGACAATGGAAAGAAAGGCTGCCTTTCAACAGAATGAAACCAACAGCTATACCTAGTTCAGTGTGATTCTGCCCAATGAGGCTATAAGAAGACCCAACACACAACAAACACAGAAGCATTGGCCCTGGAGTACTTTATCAGTTAGAGAAAAAGCAAGGAGTTAATTGCAGCAGTTGCTACTCATCTTGGTATAGTTGGAAAATCTAGAGAACAAAAACAGCACACACAGTCACAGCAAACGCTGATTCCTCTGCTTCATCTAGGAGAGACCAAGGGATAAACACAAAAACCCAGGCAGGTGTGTCATCTATGGAAAGAGAACATTAAAGTATTGGCAGGAGAAGCCGATGGCAATGTCCCCATCCAGGAAGCTAATCAGCGCCACTTCTGATGAAACCTCTTTGATCGGAAAAACAGACATAAAATACAGAACTAATGGCAAAAATAAATAGTGAAATAAAGTAGAAGAGCAAGGACAGGTTGTCAATGGTCAGTTTGTCCTCAAGCAGCATAAGCCTGTAGCAAAAATAACTACAGGATGTGTATGACAGAGATGTGAACTTACCACTGTTCCTCCATCTCTTTCCCTGCTCACATTTATTGACTGGTGTCTACTCACCCTTCCCACAGAGGTCACAGTCCAAAAACACCATGTTTGGAAGTGTGAAGTAAAAGCTGAGGGCAGTGTCTGTGCAGGGAAATGGACACGCATGTTTTCTACGAAAGCACTGACATGATTTTTTTTTTTTTTTAATTCTAGTTTCCTTGATTTTCTTGGCTTTTTTTTTTATAAAGCATGATGACAGAGATGAATGCTATGCAAGCAATTAAAAAGTTACCCAGCTGAATGAAAATTCATTTGGTTATGTTTGTAATATGTGGTGCTTTAAGCTTCACCAGAAAATGTTTTGCTTTC
This sequence comes from Poecilia mexicana, assembly GCF_051168715.1. Lineage (NCBI taxonomy): Eukaryota > Metazoa > Chordata > Actinopteri > Cyprinodontiformes > Poeciliidae > Poecilia > Poecilia mexicana. The sequence goes on from NW_028263389.1 coordinate 13,828,069, forward strand.
AAAGACTCCTTATGGAAGGACAGCTCTTTCATAAAGATGCGACCTTTAGTATTAACATCCAAGTATATTGGGTATTTTCTTTGCCGTGATGCACTGCTGAGTTTCTGGGCACATTATGGAGTTTGAACGGTGTTGGGGGTTTATAATGGAAAGCCGTAGGCATGCACCTGTCTCCCTTTTTTTTTTGCCTGAGAACTACTGCTTAGCTTTTTTTTTTTTTTATAAAATTGTATTCTGCGGAGCATTCCCCCAAAAGACACTGTTTCTCTGACATTAAGAAACTGCTGCGCGTCATTTACTCAGTCAAAAAAAAATATCATCAGCCACAAAGTACCCCTCCATTGATCAGCCACAACCCAGTATGTGGCCTATGAGCCCTGGTGCTCGTAGGCAAGATCATTGCTGAGCCGTCCCACATTGGTCCGACACTTTGATTTTTTTTTTTCCCCCCCGAGTATAAGGATAAGGATCCATCAAAAATAATTAAATATATAATATCCTGCAGGAGTAAGGACTAATGTTTTTACTGGAGAACCTGCTCTGCTAAAACTGCACATTTAATATTATCTGTACTGGTAGTTTATTGATTTATTGGCTGCACATCTCTCATATAATCCTTCCACGACTTTCAAGAAATGTCATCTAAGTTGACATTTGCTCAAAATAGCCGTTGTCCATCATAATTATGCGATGGCTTCCACCTCCACTGTAATTCAGTTAATTATATATGGGCTGTCATTTAATTATGCCTCTCTGATAGTCATATGTCCACCTTCCTTATACATTGCATGGATAATATTTAATTACACATCTACAGATCTGGTATTTTAATGGAGTTGACATTTAAACAACCGATGGATCCGCCTATCAGAATGTTCTTTTACACAACTGCTTGCGGTCACTTTACAATATATATATATAAGTCTGAGTCTATTATGACTCTGAAGACTATTAGAATCTGTGTAAGTAAGTAAGAAATGACGCCTGACTGCCCTTCACCCCAGGAGCCTGAATGCTTTTTAGGCACTGAGCCGATTACACAACACCCCACTCGTTCATTATTTAGCTACATAAGAGCAAATAAAGGGAGCTAGCAATGGAAGACATTGCCAGTAGAGGACAAGTGAAGAGAAAGAGGTGAGTCATTCTTCCAGTGTCGTCCTCTAAGCCTTATTAGCAAGAAAGAAATTGAACACAGCTGATGCATTATAAAAAAAAAAGGACTAAAAACCCAGGCTATCTCTAATAGTCTTCACCCTTGAATAAAAGGATGAAATAAGGTCTTTGTCAGCAGTTTGGGCATCTCTCCTCATTCCCTCCTGCTTGCCTTGAGATAAAAGAATCATCAAAGTTGCATAATGATTGTTAATGGGATCTTTATTAACCAAATTATTGTCTCGCAGATAATAGCTCTCTCAATGTCATGTAACTGTTTTACACTGCAATTGAATTAAAGTTGGACATTAGTGGGGTTGATTAGCTACTATCAGAGTGCCTCTCCACCACCTTTTTGACTGGGACAATAAAGCGATTTTCGCTTTAGCCGTTATCTGTGTTGTTACTGGTCTTTGTCCGGTGTGGGATTTTGTTGGCATAACAACGGAGGAAAATGATCACAATTTTATGGCATTAAGCTAAAAAAATATAAAATAAAAATGCTGCACCCACTGATTATTCTATTTATTTTAGTTAAGAAGAAAATAGGTATTACTCTATTTCTGCAAAAATACTCTGTTGCACAGATTATCATTATAGCTATAGGACTGGTTTATTACTTGTTTTTAGGAATTTTGAATTTCACTTTAATGTATGCATCTGTCTAAGGATTGCAAGTGAAAAATAGCCTTCTGGCTAACCCTGGCATATTGATAGAAATATTATGAATATGCACTGCCCCTGTGATAAATAAATAAATTAATGATAATAATAATAATAATTTAATTTAAATCAGGGTCAGGTATAGGTATTTTTGAAAAAGAGAGCCAGCAGTCAGCGTGAAAACAAATGCAAAGGAATGGAAAACTCAAATTAACATCCAAATCCACCTGCCATATATTTTAGTTGTATACTACTATTACATTTATTTATTACATTTACTGATTTTAGCTAATTAATTAGCCAGGTTTTCCATGCTGTATATTTTACCTGCAAACTTGATCTTCAAAGTAGCAGTGATTAAAAAAGAAAAATACTGGGTGGCATCCATCTAGTGCAATGGATTTATTTTTTTTTTTTATTTTTTTTTTTATGAACAAAGTATAATATTTAAATTTGTGTTATTCAACAATCATGCTACATAGCTTGCAGAAACTTGTGGGGGGGATTAAACGCTACTTTTAAAAGCAATGCAACCTGTAATTGTTGTGTGGCATTACACTACAGGCAATTTAAACCACAGGAGCTCTATGATACAAATATTTTTATTTTATTTTTTTTAGTTATTTCTTTTTGTCAGCAATTTATTTATTTTCTTCTCTTAACAGAAATGCTTGTTTTGAAACAGCAATGACCCACTGGTACCCAAATCATGTCTGTGTTTTTACTATCAAAACAAACATCTGCTGCTTTTTTTTTATTCTGTTTTTTTTTTTTTTTTTAAATCAAGAAGAAATTTTGCTTACTCACATTGGAGATTGTAACAACATGTGGGGAAAGAGAAGGATTATTCTATATTCTTCATTTGGAAAATGAGTTTTTGTTTACTGCTTGCTTATTAAGATGTCCTCACTCTCATGGCTTATTGCAAAATGTTTGTTTCAAAACAGCAGTGCACTAAGAAGAACCCTCGCTGGCTCTCTGCTGGTACCTTTGTATTTAGTCACCTAAAGGATAGACAGAAAAGTTGGTATTTCATATTTTTTTAATTTTAAATACTTTTTTTTTTTACATAATTTCTATCCTCATATTAGGCGTCATACTTAACTAGGCAAACATTTTGGTAAAGAAAACACTTCTACGAACATCACATAATTTAAGAATATCCTAAAATGTTTGCTGGATCACACTGAAATTCTTTAATCCATCGGAAAAAAATATGACCCAAAATCTTAAATTGAACATTTATAAACTTTGCTTTTTCTTTAATTCAAAACATGTTATTTCACAAGCAGTGTTTTTCATACGTTGCTTCACAGTGCTACTGATATATTTTAAGTTTTATTCCACCGGAAAGTGGAAAATATTTAAATTTCTGTTCCTTTTAATTCAATAATTAGCTAGTAAGAACTTCTTTACAGAGTAAACAATGTTAAAACTATTATAATGTGTCTTCGGATATTGGTGCAATAAAGGTTAAAATACTATAATGAAAATCAATTAATCTCCGCAAAAAGATACCTGTACAAAGACGTCTATCTTGTATGTCTTGGGTTATAAGAAACCTCAGACTTCCATCTAAGAAACCATTATGTTGAAGGGACAGAGACAAGCTTTGCTTCCATTTAATTATTGGCCCAGCAGACTTAACCCCACCTCATCAGTCTAACTGAACTACGGCCCCACAATTAATTGACTCCTCTAGGTTGTCATGGAACTTCATTTCCTAAGGATACTTTGAGTGCGCCTCTGAGTTCCCAACACGTTTTGCTTACACAAGTTTCGAGCATTCACTTGTAATATGCAAAGTCCTACAGGGACTTTGAAGTTCAACATTTCCATCTTTCTTAAAGCCGCAAGACATATTCGTCTGTCTTAAGAGTTCAGCCACTAATCAAAAAATTATCTTCCTTCATTTTTTTCGCCCCTCTGCCTATGTCTCTTTTCCAATTTGTTTCAGGTTTAATTGTTCTTTTGAACTGCCAGTACATTCACGCTGGCTCCAGCCGGTGACTCTAATGCTTTTCCTATCAAGCTGTCAAGAGAATCTGAGTTATACTTTTGAATTGTCAGAAAAATAGAATGCAAATTAGGTCCATTTTCATTAACGGCTGAAAGGCATAAATTGTCTTTCATGAGACAAAACTTGCTCAGACAGAAAATACAACCTGAAGAAAACAGAGGATGTCTTCATGCTGCATCGTTTTTAAGAAAAATGTAACTATCAATTATGTCTTTGCTGTTTGTAAGCATGACTGTCCTTAGAAATGAAGCTTCATCACAAGCTAATAATTTAAAAGCCTCGGCCTCTCCGAATAATCAGCAGTAATGGAGAGTTTGGTTTCCAAAAATATAAAAGTAGACATATACACTTAGCTGGATCGAATACTGTATGACATTAGCAAAATATATAATTAAGCCTTGACTGAAGCTGTACAGCCTTAAATCAGCTAGAGCACTGTAATAAAACCCTTCCTTTTATGAATAACAAACCATCCCAGCAGTGTAACGCATTTAATCATCTATTTAAACTAGCACTTAGGTGATTAAGCATGTATTTGGATAGAATATGTATGTATGTATGTATGTATGTATGTATGTATGTATGTATGTATGTATGGATGGATGGATGGATGGATGGATGGATGGATGGATGGATGGATGGATGGATGGATGGATGGATGGATGGATGGATGGATGGATGGATGGATGGATGGATGGATGGATGGATCCATGGATGGATCCATGGATGGATGGATGGATGGATCCATGGATGCATGGATGCATGTGTGTGTGCACCCTTGTGTGTGTATATCACCCAGAGAAGAAAACAGAATATTAACACAAACACAAGGTAAATCTCCAGGCTCCAAGCAGAAGGGCCCCCGATGGAATATACAGCACAGGCCTTCTTTCTGTGAGGCAACAGCCAACACACCATCAGTTTAAATGTTTCTCCACACATTCTCCACAGGAGACTTGTCAGGACTGGAGGCAGTGTCCTGTACCCTACTCTTTTACCGCCAGACCCCACAATGTGTACAGAATGTGGTTTTCCATTGCGCTGTTGAAAAATGCATTGACGTTCCTGAAAATGTTTTCGCCTGAAGGCAGCATATTGCTCAAAACTCAGTCTGCTAAAACTACATGAATGAAGGAGTAAACATGCATTTAGACAAGTAATACTGAAGGGTTTTATTTGAATAGTCAAAAAAAAAAGAAAAAAAATCTAAAGGTGTGACTTGACATTTAATCAAAGATACATAAAATAGCAAATCAGCCAACAGTAAGCTATAAGCATTACTAAGTCACACCAAGAAGAGAAAAGGATCTAACCGTAGGAAACAGAAACAGAATATACTGGGTAATTTTGTATAAGGTCCCATTGTAGGACTGAGTATTGGCTGCTAAATATTTTATTTGTCCAAAGCTAATTATATCTAATTTTTTTCTAGTTCATTGTTCAACAATTTTTAATTTCAGCTGCAATTTAATCTATTTCTACCCTGAAATGACGGTTTATCTGCTTGGGAGATTTTTTTTTCCCCAAAATAATGGGAATTTCAGTTAAAAAATTTGTTTCTTTTTCTTTTTCCTTTTTTTGTAATTCCTCTCATAAGCCCTTGATAACCCCATTTATTTTTTTGTGAATTTAACAATGAAAGAACAGGCTTCATAAAAATGGAAATGACCTAAACTCAGTTCTGTAACAGTTTTTTCTTGTCTTTTTTATCTTTTTCTGCTGGATAAATATTTCTGGTGTTTGCTCTCCTCGCCTCTCTGATTCTCTTACTCTTCTCCCTCCTGCCATGAGTCACCACAGCAACCAGTTAGCAGGTGATTGGCTGATTACAGTTCCTCCATAGTGGTTCAGCTAGGCGCCATGTTGAAGCACCAGAGCCTCCGTGGCTCTGGAAGAGGCTGCATTTCTGGGACTTTGAAATAGGACAACTTTCATCATGCTGTTGTTTTTTTAGGTGAGCTTTAGACAGGCATTAACGTGGATCGCAACTATTATTTTTTCTCATAGGATGACATGCCCTACACCTACAGCTTGTTGAGGCAACAATTGGTAATAAATAAAAAACTTTGATGTTTAGTTTTTTAGGAAAATGTTACACATTTCAAAAAATATTTTGCAGATAAAATCTGAAAACTGTGGGATGTTTTTGTATTCAGCTCCCTTTACTAATTCCATCTAAGCAGGCAGACCAGGAAAGCATAGATCAGAGAAGCAGCCAAGAGATCGACGGCAAATCTGGAGAAGATACACAAGTCAGGTGGAGGAATAAAATGTCACCAAGGCAAATATAAGAAGTGCACTAAATGTGGCTTCCATGGAAAAGTGAAAAGAAGAAAAATATTTATAAAATAAAGTACAAATTAATATGATTTGCAATTTGCCACAAGCTGAAGAAGAGACTGTAGCACACATTATGAAGCAGCTCCACCATTTAGATGAGACCAAAAATAAACCTACATCCCAATTGTGTTAGTTTGATCAACCAGTAATCGTGTAGGTACTTTTATTATACCCGAACAGTTATTTTGCGTTATGGCTCCAGTTTATTTTATTTTATTGTGTTACTTCTTTTATCTTACCTTTATTTTTTTTATCTTTCAATGTCCCTGTATTAATTGTTTGAGCTTATTGTTTTGGGATCATTTTCTCATTGGCTAACTGTCTCAGTCCCTCACACTCGGAAGCAAAACCACTAACCTTGCCAATTAAAAGCAGCTACATAATGAATCATGAAGTTTTGGCAATTATAACAGAATTTTTCTTTCCATCTGGTTTTAAAATGTAGCAGTTTGAGCTTCAGTCAGCATGCTGTAGAAGGCAGATTGCGACACTTAAACTGCACAATAAGGCAAGTGTCCTCTTCTTTAGTATGAGGGTGGTAAAAAAATAAATTTAATGTATTCATCTGCAAAGGAAATATGCATCCATACAGATGTCACAATTTGCAGCCAGAATGCTACAGAGGATATTTTCATGAAGTTATTTATTGCACGGTAAACTTCACTTTTTCATTTTGAAATCTGCCAAATGGTGACAAAGATGCTTACTGCTTATAAATGTTTCAGTCTGCACTATCCCATTAAGCTGACACAGATTTGAAAGTAGACGTATTTATGGTTGATGAAGTGCAATCTTTAACGTGCAGCACTGAATTTGCAGCAGAGCTGCATGAGCTCAGCAGGAGCGCAGCATTTATACTGAATCCCATCTGTTATACCTAGCTACACACAGAGTCGCAGCTCCCATGCAGAGCATCGTCTCCCGGGGAAGATAATCTTTTGCATAGACTTGGTGAAACGAGTCAATCTTTGCAGAAACAAACTGTATTTTTGCAGCGCCTCTTCTCTGTTGAGAAACCAAAGTATTTTGATAATGGCATTAACTTAAGACTTCTCAATATTATCAGTGTTTCGCCCCACTTGAAGCAGCGATACATTGGACTTAATATGATATGATTCACACAGGATGAATATTAAACACTTTACTGGATATTTGTAAAAGCAAATACCTTGATGCATTTGAGATATACACTATGCAAGACTGCTAAAAACTAAACAAACAGCAAACTTGTCCATGCTACCAATTAGGTAAATGTAATTAAACTTCATCGGTTTTAGATCCATTGGCATTGCTAATATTATATACATTTTCTAATTAAAAGGAAATCATTTTTTTTATAATATAATCTTTTGAATTTTTATGACAAATTTGTAGGTTACCTTACTCACACACACATTTTAAGTTGTGTTTACACATATTAAGCAGGACTGAGATCAGGGCTTTGTGATGGCGAGTCAAGAACATTGACTTTGTTCTTCTTATACCTCTCTGTTTCTCCCCATGTTCAGGGTCATTTTCCTTTTAGAAGCCCAATTTGCACCTTCCTGACTAATGTCTTGAGATGCTGCTTTGTCATTTTAATTTCATGTTCTTTTCTCTTGATACCATCAATTCTGCAAAGTGCTTCATGCCCTCCTGAAAACATCGACCCGGCATGATGCCGCCACCTCCATACATCAGAGTTGGGATAAAGTTCTCAAGTCATAATGGCCAAACATTGTAACTTTGCCAGATGTTCTCAAATTTTAGGATCTTTGTGCCTGAGTGTGTTATGTACTATGTGTACTCTGAGGTTTAGCTGAGATGAGATTTTAATCTTTTGGATTAAGATACTTTTTTGGGTTTAGATTCGGGTTTAGCAAATCTAAACCCAACTGTTTAGATTTGCTTTTGAACCATAATAAATGGAAAATTGACCAACATATTTCATTGATGATTTTAACAATGGATCTTAGCAAATGCAATATCTGTTACTAGTTTTCACCATTGTTGACTGTATGACTTATTTATGATGCATTCTTCTGGTTGTCTAAAGATATTCCGCTTATCAAATATTCCTGGTGACATTAACTGACCTGAAAGATGTTTTTTTTTCTTTTTCTTTTTTTTCTGCTCTCATTTCAAGCTCTTAATGAGTAGTTGCTGAATTTATTTCTTGTGATAAAGACAATAATAATGTATTGGCTTTATCAGCACATATCCTCCCAAAGTTTGTGGTGACATGATGAAAAAGCTGCCTTAAAAATGCTAACAGGAAAAGTCACCATTATTCACATTAGCAGGAAACGTAAAGGAGCTAATGCTGCATACCATGTAACTCAGAACTCAAAACCAGAATCTGGGAACGTGGCAAGTATTTAAATTAAAAAGAAAAAAAAGGGTGTGAAAATTTTTTGCAAAGCACTTTTTTTTTTTTTTTTTTTTGCAAGGCATTTTAACACAGAGAGGAATACTGATATTAGAAATGAACTTTATCACCAGTTTTGCTTGCTCATACAGATTCGACGAGACTCCATTTAGTTTTCATTGCAAATATAAAAACAGAATTGTCTGCTAGGATACCTCTTCCCTATAATTTTCCTGTATACCATGAGTTTCCCTTCTTGGAGACATAAAAAGAAACATTATTTTACTTTTTCCTGGTGTCACCTAGAGCTGTCCTTTTAAAGAACTTTGAGTTTATTTTCTTTCCCCCACCTCCATAACTACTTCTTCTTAAATTAATGGGCCCCTAAATGTCTATCAGTTGAACACATTTAGCAGTGCTTTACTGTGCCTCAATCACTGCCAATGCTTTCAAGCATTATAATTTCCCTGCTTTGCATCAGTTAGAAACATTCACCATGTGCATTAACCTCATTACAATTTTATTCAGAGCTCAGAACACTTGCTAAGGAAAAAAAAGGAAATAACTTCAAATGAAAGTACTTTAAGAAAGTTTATGATTATATCTTAATTTCTTTTCATGCGCTGACATAGGAAACTTGGATTAGCAATGGGCAGTAGATGTCAGTAATTATTGCTCCATCCAGAAACACTTTCAAATGAGTCACCTAACAACCACTTATTATTCAAGTGAAGGACACATTGTCAAGGTCCTGTGTACGCATAAAGAGGTCCTGACATGCTGCACACAAAGTAATCATATTTCATTAAAAGCAGTTTCACATGTTCTTTGGTTGGGTAGTGCAAGAGAAACAGCTTATGTTATTCATTCATTCATGAAGAAGAAGAAGAGGCATGCAAAGCTTTATTCTTTTTTTCCTTTAACTTGTGCTTTCACATTTTGTTACATTACAAGTGCTTTCTCCAGTGTATTGCTGTGTAGTGGAAACAAGATGACACATTGTTTTAATGTTCAGTGCTGTTGTGCCTGTGGAAGGTCAACCTCTACAGATTTTCATCCAGGATGTCCCACATTTAGCTCCATCTATGCTCCTTTCAGCTCAGAACAGCTTGCAGATTATTTCTCTGTCTTATAGTCTTAACAGAAGCACATTTAGAGGCGCAGAAATGAATCAACATATGAAACTCAAGGTTGCAACGGATTTTATTTAGGGGTAATAGAGAGCAATAGGGTGATTTTTATTCGTAACAATGTTTGAAAACCATGTATCTTCGTCCTTTCCCTTCGTAGTCACCTTACATAATTACCTTAGCATAAAAAAATGTTCAGGGATATGGATATTTTCACAAAACATTACGGCTTGATTGACAGCAACTGAAGCACTGACACTACAAATAATAGCCTTGGAGTCCAGCTGGCATATAAGATCTTATCATAAGGTACAAGCTGGGGAAGATGAAACATGTTGGAGAAATGATCAAAGAAGTCATGGAGCATGATGTTTTCCTGCTGTCTCATGAGAAAATGCAATTTAGGCGACACATCAGGGGAGGGTGTCGAGGGGTACCACTGTCTCCAGTTGAGGCCGCCGTGTGATTTGTGTATCCTTTTTTGTTCAGCTGTCATGTGTGGATGACACAGATCAGCCCCTGCTTGTTTATGCCAGGAACAAGCAACGAGGCTGCGAATGAATGGCGCGGAGACGTGGCTGATCTGGAATCACACACACGTACGCGCACGCATGCAGACAAACACAGCTGCCGCTTGTTGTCAAACACAAACACTCCTACCACAGTATCATATTGCACACTCAGCCCACAGCAAGATATAGGGGCTATCACATTCCCATGTGAAACATCAGAGGTAAAACTGCAGGCAAGCACACATATGAAATGTATCAGAATTTATTCAGGAGGAGGCGAGGGGGTCCAGAGAGTGTTTGCCGTTGCCGTCTTTTCTCCCTCCATTTCTGGCCGGCGAGGATGCAGCCTCTGCCAGGTTGGGAAAGGACACAAAGGAGGGAGCCTTCAAAAACCACAGATTTCTTCATTTCCTTTCAAACGTGCTCCTATTTATCCATCAACCTGCCAAGAAAGGAGCAAAAGGAAAGGGACGAGGTGGGGACATTGGAGAGGGAGTGGGGGGGTCCAGAGGGGGAGTTTGTTGACCACAAATTAAACTGATGGAACAACTCTGAATATGATTAATGAAAAAAATTGAAATAAGACGCATAGGACAGAATCATCCATTTAAGGAGTTGTAATGCCTCTTCATACGGGCTTGGCGAAGTCAGAAATGAATCAAATAAATGAAGAAGTCAATGCTCATTTGGAAATGGGCCAATAAAGCAGTCCTCCCGGCTGGACTCATATTCGACATTCATTGCGTTTGACTTCTCACAGACGTTTGCATGCACTCTGCCGTTTGCTCAAGGCTGCATCAAGAGGCAAGGCCATATCTAAACTGAGCATGCACCCCATTTTCTGCCAGACTTAACAGGTTTATATTGATTTCAGTAAAGGCAAAGAATAAAAAAAGAGAAAATGCAAACATTTTGAATATGTCTGCTGCAGTCAGAGCTCTCAGGATCCAAGTGTAAAGTCCTCTTTAGAATCAAAGTATAAGCCCTCCTTGTTGCAGTCGTTTGTGCAGCTCAACTCGAGCTGTAGCAAAGTGTTATTGTCAGGTCGCTTTTGTTTTGTGGTGTTAGCCATTTTAAATGTAATTAGCTGTCAGGGTTAGTGAAAGAGGCTAATTCTCGTTCTATTTTTTGCCTTCCCAAGAGGCTGTGCTCAAGTCTGACACTGACAATAATTAAAACTCTGCCTTGATGGTCTTTCGTGAGCCGTTTCACGTTCGTTTTCACCCGAAAAGTTAAGTATGTGCAATAAAACCAACTTTGCCCTCACCTTTACCCCCCTCCCCTTTGAGTAATTTGTTCCCCCTCAAGGGTTTGACCCTTCACAAGAGAGGGTTGAACATTTTAACAATGCCATCACTCTAAAACCTAGTTAAGAAGTGTTCAAACTCAAGTCCTTTTAAAGTCACTGGAATACAAAAGCTAAGAGCAAAGTTTGTTTTCCATAAACTTCAGTATTCATGAAGAGAGGATATGACTTAAGGGATTCAACAGTCCCCCAAAGCAGCCATTGGATTTTATATCTTTCATATCTTGTTTTGTTTTACGCTCTCAATACTAAATAACTAATTATTGCACACACTTAATTAAAGTTTAAGGATGCACATAGTGTCAGGAGGAGACAAGGAATTTAATTTTAATTTAATTTTTTTTTTTAAAAATCAACCATGTCTTCTGCAGAGAACTCTAGTGGATATTTTTTAACTATCTTCTTTTAAAGGGATAGTTCAAATTTGCAAATATGGGATTTCACTGACTAGTTTTGACAGATAGTATTCTAACTGCAGAGCAGGAGACAGTGGTTGGAAATGAACAACGTTCTCTTCAATGATGAATAAAGGCAGTTTAAAATAGATAGATCATCAATTAAAAATTATGAAAAACTATTTTAACTGTAATAATAAATATGTGGCCATTTTTCGAATCGGTAGCAACAAATGCTGTTTTTCTGTCTCACATATATTACACATGTACTTTTATCTAAACACTTTAAATGCCATTTTTATAGACTGTTTTCATACTATGAGAAGCTCTTACCAGCCTATGGCTTTGTCCTTGGGAAAACTAACTCATCCCTCCAACTGAAACAAAAGATCTATTGGCTTAGACTAATAGTAGATTGTGGAAAAACTACTTGTCAAAGCAGGCAAGTTTTTTTTTTTCATCCAGCTGAACAGCAGTGCATGTGTGCAGTGAAGTCTGAATGGAGGATAAGCTGGAGAAAACTGACTTAAAACCAAACAAGAGGAGGGGTACACTTCACTGTGGATTATTTATTTTAATTTGTGCAAGATGTGTCCAGTGTAGAACACACACACACACACACGCACACACACAAAAGTCTCCAGCCACTGTCTGGATCTATTTATTTCTCACAGAATTATACATCTAGATAGCGAGAGCCGCTTCTCTAATCATTCTCTTTAGCACTCATCTCAGTGTCATCATTACGCTCATCATCATCTTAACCATTGTGTTTACAGAAAGAGAAGAAATTGATCCCTGCATATTTTCAGCCACACACACAAAAAAAGGATGTTTAAGAATGTGAGACCGACGCAACAACTTGTATGACACGGTGATATTCAGACAGCAAATTGCAATCACTTTATCCAATTAACATGAAGCTGTAGTCATGGTAACCCTGACGGTAAAAAAAACCAAAAAACACTTAGGATTAAGATGTCCTATATTTGAGAGGGAGATGCACATATGTTTGCACTCAGAAAATGTTCTCTTTAAAGACTCTACATATAATAACTCGCAAAAATATTCATACCTCTTGCACTTTTTTTTTTTCCTTTTACTGTAGACACTGAGATTAGGTGAAGAAATGGAAACGAAACAAAATGTGTGAAAAGATTAAATGCAATCCTTTAAATATTTGTGAAATATGTGTGTTTTTTTATCTATTGAGGTTTTATAGCTTGGTTTGCATAACAAGTCAATATTTTTTAAGTAAGTGGAGGAAAAATGAAACACAGTTTGGATGGGGTGAAGGAGGGTACTATGTATTTTCTGGGCACATAGTGATACTATATAGCACAATCAAATAACTATGTTACCTTCAGTTGTTATAAAATGCTGTAGATATCAAAAAATCTTGTATGATGCAGGTTTGACTTTGTATCACAGCCGTATCTCACACTTTGAAATCGAATTGACCTCTGTCTCTTTAACAACCACAAGTTGTAAACTGACAAACTATGAAAAGAGGTGAATATTTGTATCAAGGCACTGGAATTGGAGATACATGAACAGCAACTTTAGTGTGGAAAAAGTAGTGCTCGGGCGGCCGTTCTCCAGACACACGGACTAGACATCTCTTTAATTTGTTATACGCTCAGTATTCTGCTGCGTGGATCAAAGGGACACTTAATTTTCCTCCCCTCTCCCCATTATGTGCAGTGAGGAATGAGGCCTAACCTCGCGGGAGCAGATTTGATTACGGTTTATCATTACTGTCACTCTCCATGATGACAGAGGGGCTGATCCCAAAGCCACCAAATAGATTAGCAAGAAGACCTTTATTTTCTGCTGTGATTTTATGCACCACTTGCACTCTAAAGTCTTGTTAAATTTTAATTGTGAGGTTGTTGTAAGGCATACTTTTTTCCCCCATGCCAACAGCAACATTTTCTAAGATTGCACTTGTGCTTCAACAATGGAGAGTTATTTAGGAACCAAGTTTAGACAAATTAAACTGTTCTTTAAAAAAGTATAAACAGCTGTAAATCCATTGTATTTACTATACTGGGGACCAAACAACACATAATTATCTCCAGTTTTCAGTGTCTCTGCCTCCAGTCCTTCCTTATGCATGACTCTCACTTTAAACCCACTCCAGCCCCTGCACAATTGCGAATATTTCCTAACCTCTCACTACAACGGTATTCATTTTCAATTTGGAGATACTGCACTTTCATCTCTCAAGTGAAGCTGGTAATTTTTTATTCGATTTGCTCCCCTCCGTAACGCTTTTTTTTTTTCTCTCTTCCTCTCCTTGTGTGATATTTTCCTGTGTCTACATTAGCATAAGTGCAGCACTGATCTGCTTCAGGTTGACGGTTTTTAATAGGGCGGCATTTCCATTTCACAGAGGACGCATGTGGTGGCGGGATGTCGAGAAGGGCTTTTTGGTAGTAGAGATGAGGAAGTGAGGGTGTGGGGGGGGGCAGTGTTAGTGATGGGGGTAAGGGAAACAGTACAAAGAGAATGGGAGAGGCACGCTGCAACGAATCCTGTCACACTTAATAATGCAGCAGAGATGGGGAAGGAGCAGTCATCTTCATCCTTAAATGGCAGACCTCAGTTGCATGGCCAAGAACGCCACAGAGTCTAATTATAGGAGAAAGCCTGCTTTCTTATCCAAAGGGACGTAAGCACCAATGGGAAACCACAAGGGAGCCTGGCAGAGCTATACGGTTCTCTCAAAGGGCTTCCACAGAGCAGAGGTGACACACAGGTAAGTCACAGGGCCTGGGGGGACAGTCACATACCAGGAACTTGTCATGAATGTCAGAGGGACTTGACCCAGTTGCTGGATAGAGTGCTGGCAGCTGTCTTGTCAACTGAGCGTCTGTCAGTCATTTTCTGCCAAATCCACATGCGAGAAACATGAAATGGTGAAGAAACTTTCAAACTAGCTGATCCTCTTAAGAGATAAGTGGGCATTAGGAAAATGTAATCCAAGAGATACAAACAGTAGTTTGGGTCAGCGATGTGGAACCAGGCTTAAGAAGTTGTGATTGCACCTACATATTCCTACATATTCACTCTGCACTGTGTTAGGCACCCCTTGTTAGTACCAAGTTGAAGGACTGTTCTTCTTTAGAAGTACCAGAGTTCTTCATTGCACATATTGCCCAAGGTTTTTGGCCCATAATTATATGATAGCATCACTGACAGGAATGTGATCTGTGGTGTCTTTGTGGTATTGGAGCTATAGAAGCCATTTGAGGGCACCGTGGAGTTCCTGCTGGAACCAACAGGTTCCCAAGGGTGATTGACAGCACTAAGACATTCATCTTGGCTCTGATTGGTTGTTTCTGGCCAAGAGGAGTATATTTCTGCAGATGGTAGTAGGACCACATGGAGAAGAGGGAGGAGCTTGATCTTTTTCACAGATTATCTGTTTACCGGCCCATGACTGTTAATGTCAATACTAATGTTAATTTTTGCACTTCTGCTGCTGCAACAGGTTCATTAAAGAAAATGTTACAGAACTAAGAAAAATATTTAAGATGCACCATCATCATTGCACTTTTACTGCAGTTATCACTAAATTCATATGCAAGATTTTGGTGTTAAGCCTCAAAGTCATGGTTGAAAGAAAAATCCCTGATGTTCCCATTCAGAATTCTCACCACAAGGGACTTTCCTCCTGATTTATCCAATGTGAGACTTGGAAATTTCAGTTTCTTAGTAAAAATGGAGCACACATTTAAACTGAATTCTTAAAATAATCCTGCTGTGTCAAAGGATGATAATTTTTCTTCCACTTATTTTGTTCTATTTTCCTGACATACCAAAACAAGCTAAAAATGTTTAATCCTGTAGTGCCGATTTACAATGTTCCTCAAGAGGTACTTGTTACAAAACAAAACAAAAAAATAACACAATCTGTGTACCGTTTTTAAACTTTGAACTTTAAGTTCAAACCTAAATTTGCTCACACAGCTTTCATCTTCTTCTAAGAGCAACACAAAGGTAAGCTTGTTTATATGTGTATCAGTCGTAAGACAACAGAAAGATACTGATTAGTGAATCAATTTGGGCGCAACAAGGTCAAGTCATTTTTTGTAAATAAGCATAGCAATCTCAAGAAAAACAGACCTCAGCTTGTATACCTTGTCTTAGCTCTATTGTTTTCCAGTCTTGTCATATATCTTACAGAAAATAGAAACTCTAAAGCAATGTATGTATTCATCAACTTTCATTCTTTTTTTGTTTCATTATGTTGATTTGGTCTGTAAAGGTATTTTCCTCAAGGTCATAGAACGGGTAATAAATGGGGGTTGTAGTGATGTATTTAAACCCCATACGTTTGCAGTCAAAAGTCACATTTAAATGTGTTGGGTGTCGCTTGATGATTGTTGTGAAGGTAGATTTTGTACTCATCATACGCTTTCAAGCAGATGATATGAGAACCATATTTATTACTTTATAATTACAACCTTTTATGATATTCTTGTCCACACAGTCGAGAAAACTGTGAACTTCCCAGATTTTTACTTTTTGTGCTTCTCAATAAGCCACTGATAAACAAAACTTTTGATCACGAAATCCTTTGGAAAACTTCAGCTATTGCTCAAGAGAGCCCAATAACTTGCTTGCTTGTTTGACAAAAAAGTATCTGCCAATAAGTTCAGTACCATGTTTCCCAACGGATTGAATTAGCATGTGTTTTAGTGATTTCCTTGAAAGAGCCATAGATGGGCATGTCCTTTCATTGTTCAAAGTTTTGACCTGGTAAAGATCCAAGTTGGATCGAAACATTAGCTAATGAAAACCTTATTCCCACTGTGAAGGTTGAGTGTTAAGGCCCTTCTTTATTCATCTTCATTAAAAGCCTTTTACAATCCTGCACCTTTTTCTATTAGCTACCTATTTTAAATCCCATTTTAAGAATATATGTATAGTCCATTTCTTAAGACAGTTTTGTGATTTACTTTTTTATCCAGTCTATTTTATCATTTGCCTGTTACTGTATTCTAAAGACACGCATGGACTTGATATTCCACAAAATATGTTTTATTTCATCATGTTTACATTTCCACGGCACACGCTTTTCAATATTCCTGCACACCAGGCAAGAGAGGAAAAAGTTTGACAGCAGCTTAGAAACCTTTACTTTGGGAGAGGTTTGCCTTAAGGTTTATTTTCACGCGTAAAATTAAATGTTTGATTGTGGGTAACTTTTGCCCCAGAACCAATAGGATAGATTAATGTCCAGAAGGACTGTATGGGGCTCGCTGGAGACAGTGAAAGCTATTTGCTTTGTAAATTTTCATTACACCATGTTATCTCTTTGGTCTGGCATCAAAGGATGTGCACTGTTATCTACATGATAAGAAATCAGCAGGAGAGACAAACAGGGTACCGCTGGCGCCGACCTTAACCAAGGTTTTTTTTTTTTTTCTGTCAGACCTCTGGATAGTGGAAATATTTAAAGATCCAAGCAAATGTTGCTGCAGAATGTAGGGAGGATTTTTGATCTTTAGGTGGACACAAACAAGAACTGGGGCAGCAGTTATTTCATGACTGTTATATGACCTTCGATTCTGCACCAAAAAAAATGGCAAAATAAGAAGCTAATGTTGATTGTAGTTATCTTTATATCAAAGCAACTCTAGACATTAAGACAAATTAATCATTTGCTTTCTGTGTAATTTACTGCTTTCTTATTTTTATTTTTTTTTCTGATTTGGTGTTTCTTTATTTCCGTTTTGCTAATTTTTAAAAATGTATGACATAGTAGAGTGTCATTCACAGTTCCCATGGAAGCAGTTTGTGCCTCTGTGACATGGCACAAAGGCACATTCCTCTTCCCCACTCTTCAAAATGGGAAAGACAAGAGAACTTGCTATTCAGAGAAGGCCTTTTTAAATCAGAGAGGAACTACAATTAGGTATACATATGTAACACCTTTGTTTCATTCCCATGAATTGCTGATACTGAGTTCCCTTGCAACATTGCAGACTTATTAATAAGAATAGGATTGTGTTTACCAACACACCATGCATTTTAATGCCAAAGTACCACCACATCATTGAGTCCAGCAGAATGTGAGGTTAAATCCAAGGAGACCAGCATTTAAATTCACATGCAAAGTTACCGCCTGTATTCATTTGGAGAAAGATGCATGTACTTGGAATGCAAAGGCTTGCGGAAAGGTGAGCACTGAACATTTGCAAATGGGGAGGGACACTCAAAAAGGAGAGCTCAAGTTGTCTATGCAAATTTAAGCAGAGTGAAGGAAGTGTTGGATAATGAACCGCCAGGTGTCTTCTTGATTGATGCCTGCTCGTAAAACATGCTCTCTTAACTTTGCCTTCACTGCCCGAAAGTGTGCAATTTAAGACAAACATTGTCACAGAAAACAAAATCCCCAGTACTCTCGATTTTTCTTTCTGGGTTTTTATATAAATAAAGAGATTGAGACATAGGGAAACAGAAAGTGGTCTAGCAATGTAAAATGTTGTGAGCATACACTAAATCCACATATTTGCTGAGAGTTATTTTGGCCAAATGACTTACAGCCTTGTATAAAGCACATTCTGACATTCTCAACCTCTTCTGTGTACATTTGCTTCACAAATTCCCTCTTGTGACTTTATCAGAAAATTTCAGCTTTTTGCACATCTTCAGCAACACAAAATAATATTCCCTTTGAAATGAAAGAGAGTTCCCGGTTTTTGTTTGTTTGGCCGAGTCTGGGCATGCTGGCACCGTCCTGATCGGTGAAGCAAAATATCAGGTGGCACATAGCCTTGTGTGGGATTCTAATACTCCCTGTCATTTTTAGCACGCTTGTAAGAAGCCGACAAGAGCTGGGGGGAAAAAGAAAAAAAAAAAAGTTGGAAATGTCGAGTAAATGACGCTCTGGATCGACAAGCAAAATCCACTGAAGCAGCCGTGTTTCGGCACACAAAACAGAGCCGCCTCCTCCTGCAGAGACAAGCCACTCTGTGTTTCTTTCACAGTTTTATTTCATTTGCATAATTACAAACAGTGAAGGCGAGACAGGGCTGACACACACACACACACACACACACAAAAAAAAGCAACAATGAAGTAAAGTTGAGGCAGCAGCCAGAAAGGAACCAACAGTAATGAAAGCTTTTGATTTTAATTACAGATCGTTAGAGTTTTAGCAAATATTGAGCCGAGTAAAATGCTGTCAAATATACAGTCCATATACAATCTGTGATCTTTGTTATGTCAAGAACATATAAAGGACTCTGAAAAAAGCATTGGATAAAGTGTTTTTTTTTGTCTTATATTAGTTAAATATTACCAATTAAATAATAATAATAATAATAATAATAATAATAATAATAATAATAATAATAAACTGCAGAAATGTGTAATGTAGATGTCTTGCTGTTCTTTTGCAGCAATAAAAGTCAAATAAAAGTGTGACTCCCCGTGGGTTTCCTGTAAAAAATGCTGGCCTAGAACATCTCATTTATCCAGCAGCATTCTGGTAATGAACACAAAGTGCAACAGTGTGCATGTGGCATGGGTCTAATCACAGCTGGCCCTGCAGTTTACAGAGCAGCAGCCGCAGCAAGGTTACTGAATAAACACAACGACGGAGCGGCAGCTAATACAACAAAACGAGCCCAACATAATACAAGGGAGATATAAATAGTGGCTCATAATTAATGCAGCACAATGGGAAAAGCATACATGTTTTACAAGGAGAGCGGAGACCAACATGTGCTGACCATTTCTTGTTGACAAGCCGGTTTATTCAAGTTTGTGGCTTAAACGTTCCATTTAGAAATGTTCTCCTCCTCATAGTTTGATATTTCGCTTGATATTGGTTTCCCACGAGCATATTTTAGTTTAGATTCTGGTACACAAAAATAATCTACTTGGAAAAACAACATATTATTTGGGGGGGAACAAACAAATGCAGCACTACTCTTGTTCAAAAAGTTAATTCATATTTATTTATTTTTATTTTGTACACCTGAAAGTAAATATGTTCCTTCTTTCATCCATAGACATCTGACAGGCATCACCGCATGTCAGTGATTTAAACTCACAGCCAGAATTAGAATCGAATGGCTTAATTTAAGCATATACGTTTGATATAATGGACCAGTCAAAGTCTAGACAAAGATGAAACTGGGTTTAATTACAGCAGGTCCTGCAGTAACAACACTTATTCAGGGGACTGACTAAACATGGTGAAGGAGTGACAACACAAAGACCCCGACATAATGAAAGGGAGATGTAAATAATGACTCACAGTGCATGCTGCACAATGGAAAAACACACAAGCTGTTTGAAAGGGCAACGTAATCTGATGTGCCAGTTTATTCGCGAGCATTGCTTGAAAGACACTCCCTGTCTACTACGGTCAGAAATGTCCGTAGTTTACTGACAACTGATCTAAAGACTAATGGTGTAGTCACTTTCAGTTTGGAAGTTTAGATGGAGCACTTCCAATATGAAAAGCTGAAGGTTTCTCTTCGATCCCGACTTCAACTATTGCTAAAGTAATGAACCTTCAGCTAAATACCACTTAGTTTTGATCATTTTAGTGGTTTACATGTCAGTAAATCAGCCCCACAGATTGTATACCACACAACTTCTGGCAGTAACAGTGTTGCAACAATGTTTGTATTTTCAAAACACAGAAAAAAAGGCATTGTTGTTAGCTCGTAAAACTAATAGCATCTTTAAGCATAGAGTTAATGAGAGCGCTTGGTTTTTTCAAATTACATCTAGTCTAATAACTCGCATATAGAACATGATTAAGTTGGGGGTAGTGTCTGTTGCCGTTTGGAGTTCAGTCATCTGAAACATTCAAAATGTTTTAGTCAAGTGGTCACAACATGGTGTCGAGAACAGATCAGTTGGGTAGTTGTCCTGACATTAATATTTGTTAATATGTTAACAGGTTTCAAGTAAGTAGTCACAGACTAATTTAGTTGTCTTTTCCAATTTTTGGGGGGGATTAAAATTCTATAAATATCGATTTTGTTGTAGCCATCCCCAAGTGGGATTTGGATAAACTGCAGCGGTTTGCATTTTCATGTCCTCGGCCACATTATTATACAGATAGATCATTTGCACTTCTATTAAAACCTTGGCAATAACTTCCTTTCAATTGAAAAACAGTCAGATAAAAACTCATTACAAGAACTATATGAGAAACCCACTGTGGTCTGTTCTATTTGCTTCATCGCCTTGCATATTAAATTCCCACTGTTACAGATACTAGACCTATTTACATCTTGACCTGCCAATGTAATGAAAGGGCAGAGAGTTATTTCCTATTTAGGGAAACTTATGCTTCTCTGCACACTGGCTTGTTCTATTTGCTTACTGGTATCTCGGATGAAAGTAATGCTATCTGATATGGAAATTTCAAAATGCAACTTGTGAAACACCTTTGTTAAAGTAATATGAACTTTACATAAAATTATATAAACCTGTTGTCACACCGTCTTTTTTCTTGCCCTTTATTCTTTCGTATTAAAATGCATTATTTAGGTCTCAGCATGAGGAAATTAAGCATGTTTTGGAGAACATTAGATCCTGTTCGGTCTTTGTAGTATTATGTGCTCCCATAAAATGAATAGGACATGCATAATGGAATCAAAAGTGCACAGATCACATTGTTCTGCTGCATCAGGACAGGATGTGGTACTTTTGTCATGACTTTGCATGTGTCTGTTGATTTAGAGATCAACATGCAAAATGGGAATAACATTCAAGAGAGAGTAAGTCTTTGTTCATGGTACAGTGTTCAATGTATGTCAAGTCAGTGTTGGAATGTCCTTAATCTTTGCATCAACTCATTAAAACCAGTTAGACTTGCTATAATGTGACAGAGTTATAGGGAATAAAACTGCACTTCTCTTATTCAGAAAAGTAGTGTATTCCTTCAGATATATGAGATATTACAAACAGAATGTGGGACAGGAGCAGCAAATGTCACATTTCTTGACATCCAAGCAGGAGCAGACTTGCCTAGGAAATGGGTGATTTACTGGTCAGAAATGTTTCTCCAACAGTCAGCATCCAGAGTCTCTATGGTAAAGAAAATGTAATCAATACAACACTAGCAAACATCGATTGTATACAGGGTCTGGTACTTTTTGATGCATTTGTTTGGGGTTCAATTCTCATCCTTGAGCTCTTTGCCTTATGCCGTCCCCTGTTCTCTTTCTCTGTGCCTTTATTGACAGAAATCTTTATGAATTCCTGTCAGTAAACACCAGTTATGCTCCAAAATCTTAAAAAATTAGTAAAATAAGAAACAGCAATATATTTGTGTGTTTTTTGTTTGACGTTCCTTTAACATTTTTGAGAGTGGAATAGGGATTGAACCCTAGTGTGACAGGCTGTTACCACAACTCTCGGGAACTGAAACTTCAGACGGCTATCTGTTGCTGGAAAGACAATGTCTCCTGACAATTCTACAGATTCTCACTTCAAACCTGAACCTTTTTTGTGCTATTCCTTATTTGTAGCCATGTAATACCTACTCTTTTTATTTATTTATTTTTTCATTATCCAGTGTAGAAAACTTTCGAGGTTAATTTCTGTCCTGGAAGGTTATTTTTACTGATGCAGCTGTTTCAGGTAGTCGTTGCCCGGAAAACATGCATTAGAAAAGGTTTTTTAAAAATGTATTATGTCAACAGGACATCATTAAAACAGGTTTAAGCATTCTGAAAAAACTTAATTACAGCCATTGGACTAACTCTTGACAGTTAGTCTAGACAATGTATTGTTCTTTATGCACTCCCAGCACATCAAAGTTGTGCCATAACAAGATAAATTGTCCAATCTTCAAAGTTCCTAGTGAGCTTGAGAAGGTGTAAAGCCGTAATTGATACTCTGACTTTAAACACACATCACACTGTTAAAAAAAAGTAACATAATAATCGATTTCAATTGAATTCCCTACAGAACAGACATGCATAACTACATGCCTGTAGCGCCAAAGAGAAAGGTTAAAAATAAACTTGGGTGCAAATGATGTGAGATTGAGATCTTACCCTTGAGTTTAAATATGCAAACATCACCTTAGACGTACTATCGGGGGACTGAAAAGAAATGCAGCACAAAAAACGTTTCCTGAATTCTAAAAATGTTAACTCATAATTAATTTGACAATGTTTTTATCTTTTTATGTTCATACTACATGTCACAACGAATCAAATTTCTTTCTTTTCACCAGAAATGAAATAGATGCAAAACATTCGTTGGTTTTCTTGTTTTTATTAACATGATTTCAATTAAGACTTGCAGGGAAAGTGAAGCGACACTGTGTGCATAGATTGTGATACTTTAGGTGGCGTTATATAATTAAATGCATCACTTGTCTTAAAAAAAAAGAAATCAGCCTTTCACATTTTCTCACATTTGGAGAAAATGTGAGAAATACCACTTACACCCAATAAATAGTCACTATTTGATTAAAACAAACAAGGATTTGCAATATGATATCCATTTGCAAAATTCCATAATCATGAGAGAAGAGGGGATTTTTAATATTTATTTTATTTTTTTTAAGTATGTGCTACCTTCTTCAAATTTAGTAAATAACACATACTAAGAGTACAATGCCTTTAAGGAATTTTGGGAAGCCCAGTTAAAGATCCCATGGCTTTGTAGGCTTCTGGTTAACTCACAGCATTTGATTTAATTGGAGGCTGTTTGTAGTTAGAGGAGAACCTACCATGTTTTGAGTACAAATGGATCTTACAATCTGACAATTATTCTAAACACGCCACCAAAAGTCATTGTTTTGGGTTTGGGTTGTCCGTTGGGAAGCCCTAGTCCCACAGAAAAGCAGAGCTAAAAGGAAGCTGTGAGTGAGCAAGGCAGCTTACAATCCCAACCAAGTTACACCAGTTATTTAAGGAGAAATTAGCTTCTCAACTGATGTGAGAAGCTCAAGGGAGGATACCCAAAATGTTTGAACCATAATGTACAGTAATGATGCAATAGTACATAAATATATGGTTTCAATAGTAGATGACCATAAACGTCTACCATAAGATATTACATAAAAAAAAACAGAAAACAAGGTGTGTTTGTGGTTTTTGTCAAGTGTAAGAATTTTCTGAAAGTTTTTGAATCAGCTAAAGATTTAAAGAGTGAAGAGCTATGTTGCTGAATGCCTTTGTTTACTATTTATAAGAGACATAAACATTAAAAATAAAGGGGATTATACTACCTACTTAATACCCCTCTTAATATTTAATTTAAAAAAAAGTCAGCGTTTGGTCTATGTTCATGGTTTTAATGAAGTAAAATGTCATTCATTTTGAGCTGACAGAGGTCTGTAACTCCTATAGCAGAGCTGACATAAATCAATGTATTTAGCAGGAACCTATACATGATCTGAGTAGGCAGTTGGCAATTTTTTTTATCTCCATCTCAGCTGCTACGGGCAGCCAGGCATTCGCGAGCAGATGGCACTTTATGTACTTATAATTGTCCAAACATTGTAAGAACCTCTCAGTATTTGGATCCTGTGCACACTAATTAGCCTGATGGATATAAATAAAGTACTTAGGATTTTTGTACATCAAGCGTTAATGCGAGTATGTGTTTTACACCGATGCCTGTGCATAAAGTGTGCACTCAGCCAGATACTGTCTAATATGCATTTCTTAGCAACACCTACCTGCTTCCATTATCTTGCTGTTCAATGTGCTGGCAAAAGGTTCACTCTCAGGAGCCAGAAATTAATCTGAATATTTTGGATCTCTTCACGTTGAAAAAAAAAAACAACCAAAATATATAATGCTTTATTAGTATTTTTTTATTTTTTTAATAGTACTCTTTGAATTTTTTCATATTTTGCCACAATATAACCATAAACTTCAAACCTGTATTCAATTGGAATTGAAGTAATATAGTGAAGTGGAATGTAAATGATGCATAATTTCAACAATTGTTTCACAAATTAAAATCTGAAAATGATGACAAGCTTTCAGGTCAAAGTCAATAATGGAATAGCCACTGTTTTTCCTGATGGATATATCATCTAAGATGTAATATCACTGCTCAGCAATGGTAACACAAATGTTAAGCCTTAATTACTACCATGTTTTTTTTTGTTTTGTTTTGTTTTGTTTTGTTTTTTTTACTTTATGATTCATGCCAGCATTTCCAGGAATCTCCTAAGCAATAATGTGAAAATCTGTCAAACTTATTTGTATTACTGAAAATTGAGTTATTTTCATATTGTCGAGAGAGAAATACCTTTTAGGTCACAGGAGAAGCCTGAGGACTGACATGGCTCAGCAAGATTTTTGAAGTCTGCATAAATTACCGTTTCAGGAGTGACGGCGCCATGTAAGAGCAGGTGTTACAAAATGAAACCCTGACACTGACATTGTGTTATTGTTGTTTTTGAAGGACTTAAAGGCAAATCATAAATTCAGACTGCAGGCATACATACATATGCAAAACCTGGCCTAAAATATTTCGGAATTTTATGGAACACAAACCATGGCCTACTTGGGTTCCAGCATATTTTAAATCATGCTGACCTGTGTGTTATCACCTGACTTTAAATTTTTAGACAGTTCTCTGGCAATCTTTGGTGCTACAAAAGGTTACTGCTGCAGGTCGCCACTCAAAAATAACAAAAAAAAGTAAATTCAATATGCTCTGACAGTTTATTCCCCACAGCTTTGTTTAGTGTTACTTAGTGAGCTTAGACAGAGGGAGACTTACTTATTTTCTGCTTTTTTCACTGATGTAAAGTTTAATTATTAGTTTCATGTGCTTCTGTCAAGGTTTTTTTTTTTTTTTCTACAATTATAAAGGCAGGTTAAATTCAACCATCTAACTCCAAACTAAACATCTGACATATTTTTGAGGTTAACTGTTTATAAAATGACAAAAAGAGCAGTTATGCTGTTAAATACAACAAGATATTTACCACAGGTTGAAATATATATAATATATTTATGATATAATATAATATAATATATTTATGAACACAAGCTTTTTCTCAGGAAATATACATTTCATATTACTGTATTGAGAAGATGAATGCTTCAACAATAAGTCATATTGTCACCTTTTTTTTAATGAGAATAATTAAGGAAGTGTTTGATATGAACATTATGTATTAAAATAAATATCTTTGGATCAATACATTTCAAAAGTAAAGCTTTTCTATCACAGTTAAACATTTTCTAATCCACATCCATCCAAGGATGAAGAAGCCTCAACTCTGGGAAAATTTAACCTGAAAAGCAGATATAAAATATATATATTTTGATTAAAACATTCTTTGTCAACATGAACTTGAAAACACAGTGGAACAAGCACGTCATACGCTGATATACAGAATGATCTTATTGAATGTTAGCATTTGATTTTACAAAAAGATCTTACTTTTTTTCATTCCACTTCTGAGTCAACTGAAAAGGAAGGACCAAATAATTTCCTACTGCTTTTAACCACAAGCTACACTGAGAGCTGCTCACATCGCTGATCCAATACAACGAGAGCTGACCCCATTCCTAGTCAGCAACTTTGTTACTGCGGGGTAACAATCTATCTGTTACCATCTGTAACACAACAACGCTGTTGTGATGATCCGTAGTTTTCTGTGTTTATTTTTGGGGGGGTTTTCTGTGTTTATTGTGATCCAGCTCCCTGTGAGTCTCTGTGATGTCCTGTCCCCCCTGTCTTGATATATCCCAGCTGTGTCTCATTCCTGTGATTACCCTCCCAGTGTATTTAGTCCCACCTGTTGTCTGTGTTCCTCGTCAGATCCTCGTCTTACGTCGTCTAATGTCAGTTGTTGTCCGTGTCGGCCTTCACAGTCGAACTGTCAAGTCCTGTGTTGGTTTAGCTCGCGTTTTCAGTCTTCAGTTTTTCAGTTGCTACCGGTATTAGCTGTGTGCTAGTGTTTCTGCCTTGTCGCCTGTACTGGACTGTGTTTTGAGCTTCTCTTTATTAAGTCATCTTCATCATCATCTGGGTCAGCGTTCATTCTCACCACCACCAACCACACCCCATGACAAACGCAGCCCTTCTGCCCTCCCAGTAAATGGTCTTCTCAAGAAGTAAGGATCAGAAATAAAATATTCCAAAGGTCATTTGTTTCTTTATCATTCTTAAAGGAATGTCAAACTGTGTAAGCAACGCTATTGCTATTGCATTTAAAACGAGATAAAATCCCTTATGGTTGGGAAGAACACACAGTTTTAAAGTCTCAAGATTATGGAAGGCATGTTCAAGCACACATTATACAAATTAGAGTTATCCACAGGGTGCTTTGAACTTGGCTTCATCCTTGGAATCCGCTAATAACCAATTTATAAAACTGAGGGTATAGAGTCACTGCATCCTAAGTAAATAGTGGAAGATCCATTAAGATTTGGAGTGCAAGGTGTCATTGCTGCTTGTTGAATTTGTATTGCAGCAATCCAAACTGAAAATTAGTAGTCAGACTGTTACACTGGGAAACACGGCGATCTATTCATCCAGATATGCTCGTGATAAAGTCACATTTCACCCCTGATGAAGTGTTTACAAGTGAAAGGCTTTGCTATTATGATACTGTTAATGTTAGTTCAGTTTTTTTTTTTAAATACGTCTTTAATGCTACGGACACGCCACTCTGGTCAATTTATAAATGTTTCATTTTAAACAAAGGAAAGTATGATTCTCCATCCATTTGGTCAAATGTTTCTAAATTGATCCAACATAAAACCTGTTTGCACATCCTTGACCGGGCTAAGTTTAGCTCCAAATTTAACCTCACTGTATGTATAAAAGGACATGATATATAAGAATCCTCTCGCTTGGTAAAAGATTTGATGGGTTAAGTAGCTGTTGAAGTCTGGGTAGAGAAAATTTACAATTTGTAATTTGTGTTCTTAAGTAATCTGTTTAGCAGATTAAATGGGTATTTATCTAGCATTGTACAAATGCTGAAGTGTGAAGCAGACTGATGTATTGGGTTTTAATTTTATACATGCTCAACCTCAGTGTTAAGAATGTTTTGGAAACCATTTTACCTAGCCTGGTGCCATTGCTAATGAGGAGAAAAAACTGATTAAACCTACTTGAAGAAACTGTTCTCATTACACAGAAGTCCTTAGTGCAAGTGTGTTTAAGTGCATTGTTATTGGAGAGACTTCAACAGCACTCTTCCCAATTCTCCATAAAGTCACACCTTTTTCACATTCACTTCACTCAAGCCTCTTCCGTTTGTTTACGTTGCATGCGAGCCGCGATAATTATGCAAGAGCGCTATTGTAATTTATGGGAAACGTGTCCCATTTTGATGTAGAAGGATTAAGATGCCTGCGAGGCTTTTTGACACCAATTCACATGGGAATGAATGTAAAACATTCCGTGTTTGTCGCCAGCAGCCAAATCTGCATCAACAAAATTGTGCCGTGGAAAAAAAAAAATGAGAGAGAGAGAGAGAATATGCTTATGATGAGCGTGCTCAGTAGGTTTAGTCATCCAAACATTTTGTTACTTTTTTTCTCTCTCTTGATGTACAGCAGTGCTAGGGTTAGGGTTGTCTGGCCTCATTTCTCCATAACTGTTCCTGTTTTATCTGTTTGAACGAGAATGAAAAAAAATAAAAAATCATGCATCCAGGGCTTCTTAAAGCTGCCTTGAAGAAAATACTTTTAAGGTATAAGTAAAATGTCTTCGCTTTCTCTCTTTTTTACAGATGTAATTTCTAGTACTCATTTTCTCATTTTAAATATGTCTTTGGAAGAAAAACAAGAAGTTTTGATTGTCCTTTAAAGCCCCCTTATGGCAAAACTAAAGATGCTTTAAATGATTCATAAGGCGGTCTACATACCAAACACAGTGCCGTACAAATGTCCCTCTTCACATTTATTCACATCACAGCCAAAACCTGCAAACTAACACATAATAGTAGCACATGACTGTGAACTGTAAGGAAGAATCTGATCATTTAGTTATTTTACGAATACTTCTAAAACTTTCATCTGAGTAGTACCACCTTTATTTGACATTACAGCTGCTGGTATTTTGAGGTTTGTTTCTGATAGCTTTGCCCATGCCCAGTCAGAGTGAATGCAGCACATTTGCATGAACAACAATAATTCAAGTATAGCTACAGATTATCAGATTTGGGTCCATTCTTTAATTTGCCCATTCTAACATGTACCTTATTTTATCTGCAACAGTCCAGTGTAGTTATGGTTCTGTGTTTCGGGTTGTTTTCTTGTTTGAAGGTGAACCTCTGCCTCAGTTAGACCCCCTAAGTCCAAATCATATGTGGTGGATGCTTTTTGCACCACCACATTTCTTTTTTCTTTATTTGCATTATTATTAGTTACAGATTACTCTAAACATAAATTAAAGTTATTTTATTTAGGTATATATTTTCTAATTCATATTTGAATGGTTTTCTTACACTTGTTATTTTTGCTTTGAGGTCCAGCAAACAGACCAGCTGGAGGAGGAAGCCTGGAACAAACTGTTTCTTTTTCCAAAAGACTAAGGAGGAAACTTTATTTGTTAAACTTCACCTTGGCTATTTAATTTTGTCGCTGTAATGTTCACCTATAGTTGTGTTAAGTTAAAATTAGTTTTGCGTTTTTGTCTCATATGTTGCTTTAGCTTATTTTGTAAGGGGGAAAAAATACAAAGTATGTGGCGGTGATGGGAACATCCATCACAGTGTAGAAGGATAAAAGGCGCTCAATTTAAGTGCACGCCACACTTTTCAGATTCCACATTGCTAAAAAAAAAAAAAAACGCCTTTCAATATTGACTGTTTTGTACACCTTCAGTGATGCACTAGTTTTTACTTATAATATGCCATTAGGACATTTCAAAAGAACGTCTAGATACACAGTAAATGCACATGGAACTGAAATACATATAATATGGGGGATGTTAGACATTTTCTTCCACTGTTTACTTAACATAAAAATCATCAAATGCCTTAGGGAGGCCAAGATTTATCTGGAACAAACAGGCTCTGCTCTCTGGGCATCAAGCTTCTCCTGTCATCTCTTCACAGGAAATAAAAATCCATTTGCTCTCACTTAAAGCATCATCAGCTACATCCATGTGGGCACAGTAAATAAAACATATTGACAGAATGATACTGCTTTTCTCACCCGACCCACAACCCCAACATGTTTGTTTCTCTTTCCTGCCAACATGTGCGTGGGTTTGGTTTATTGGAGTCCTCTGGTAAGTGCTTTGTTCTGGATTCACATGAAAACAAAATAAACTTTGATTCCTGTAATGTCATATTTAGCAGCGCAAAGACTGCCTTGTGGGACACACAAAAGCTTCGCTGCGCTCACAGAATAACTCAGCCGCAAATGAGATCCTATTTGTTTTTTGATTTCGCAGCGCTGACTCACTGAACTCTCGGCTTTGAGGCACATGCAAAACCTTAAAACAATAATAATAAATTATGACTTTGTGTAAGTAAAAGCCATGGCTACATCTCTGTCTCACGTGGCGCATTAGACTTTTCTCTCTGAGCTTCGACATGGTTCAATATTTATACGCCCATTGGCGATTTTAAAAAGTAAAAAAAAAGAAAAAAAGAAAAGAAAACAAGAAAGCTGCAGTGAATCATTACTCAGTCCATAGCACTATCAGAATTATAAGTCTTGTTTTGCAGTCTTAGTCCATCTGTGGTACAAAAACACATGATCTCTTCCAATTCACTGTATTAATATGTGTGATAACGTAATATGCCTTTACCCCCTTTTTAAGGATGGCAACACTTTCCAAAATATTAATAGAATTTAGTACATGCCAAACAGTACTGGTTCTTACGTAATGGGTATATGTTCCTAATTATTTGATTTACAAAGACCCGGTGCATCTTGACAGAAGAGGCACGAAGTGCAGAAATGAAGAAATGCAGTTATCATGCAATTGCTAAAGCATTGAGAGTTAATCACACCAATGAGTGAGGACACCTCGATGCCTTGTCGATACATCCACAGAAGTGCACTCCAGAAGTGCTGTGGTTATTTTGTACTCATATATACAATACATGGTATTTGAAGGAGCCTTTTCAAAGCCGCAGAACATAAAAACGAGAAAATATAAAACAGTAAAAAAGGCACGAATTGACTTGGTTCCCCTTAAAATAATATTGATTAGTTTCTTGATGCTTTTCTTGGGTACAGGAAAGGAATATGTCTCTGCTTCATTTAAAAAAAAAAATCTTATCATGGCTGGATAAAGAGGAATATTCAAATTCCATGAAAGGTGTATATTCTCTGCAGCCTGTGGTGCTCAAGGAGACATACTTTTAATATTGACTCCATGCAGGGTTTCTGTTTTGTTTTCAGGGGAGATAAGTATAATCGTCAATGACGTCCAACAGAAAATGCTTACTACAGGGCACATTCTTGTGGAGGCTGCCAGCTGTTGACCAAGCTGACTGAGTTTGGATGCATAAAATACAATGTGCTTGGATACAGCAGAGTCATTAACTGAGCTTTTAGCAGGCCTGCATGAAACAATCAGACCACTGTTCTTACTGCTAATGCTTGGTCCTTAAATCAAAGGGTGGATTATTTACAGCTGCAAATAAGAGACTGCAGCATTATTGTTCTGCACCATGTCAATACCAAAACATATACCCAGGAAAATACAATACCCCAGCAGTATTAGTTGTTTAGGGTTCTAATATCCTTCCAGCCAGATAACAAAGGGACGGGTCTCCTACATCCTAATGTGGCGAATATGGATTAAAGCAAAAGAAGCAAAAACAACTGGCTACCATGGAGACTGGGAGCAGGCTGGTAGAGACGACACGCAGCTGTCTAAAGAGTTTCACAGATTTCTTTGGCAAGTCCTACTTCTGCTTGGATGTCAAGAGATGTAAAATGTGCTGCTTGCCCCAACCACCAAAGGGGAAATTAATGAACAAATAACAAGGGTTACTTGGGGAAAGGTTGAATGTTACTTTGAAAATGCATCTGCTTTTACTAAATGTTGCGAACATCAACAAAGCATTGTAAGACATTTGTAGCCTTTTGCTCTGCACCACTTTGATTTATCTGAGCGATCCAGAGGAATTTCAGTGAGCAGCGGAAACAAAAAGTGCACACCGGCACGAACAATCGGAAAGAGGAAATGTTTTACAAAATATCCGTTCCAGGGTCACGTTCAAAGACGAGATGATTTGAGCAAGAATCCTTCAGTTAGCTTGCCCAAAGGCAACATCCATCTGTCTTAGCTCCTATGTACAGCAAGGACTTTGTACAGCAGTAGAGACATGTCATGTTTTTAAGACAGAGAAGTATTAGGGTTTTTTTTTTTTTTTTTTAAATCAGTGGTTCCAAAACTTGGTCCACAGGAAACATGTCAAGACTAAGATTTAAGAATTAATATTTATGCAAATGCAGTGCTGTTGTTGAATTTGCATTTTTCCGTACTTAAATTGTCTGCCTTTCAGAGCGTACTTCATAGTGTGTTTAAATCAGCTGGCTTACCTGACCTCTTTCCACAGATAATGATGGAAAATGCTATTTTAATGTGTTTTTCCTAAAACAAAGTAAAACACACGGTGTAATTGCTAGAATCAAAGCTGACCACGCAACGTCAGACTAAATCGTCCACGGAAGGTTTAATTTTAAATAGTTTTGGTCAATTCTTAGCATTCTGTGTTAAATCAGCTTTAATTCTTATCTCCTGCTATAAAGTTAGCGTGTGGATTAACATACTGCTCAAATTTGACTGCGAAGAGAATTTTAAATTAGAACATTTCTCAAAGAGAGCCCATTATTTATAGAATTAGTTAAAAATGGGTTTTGGCTGTGATGCAGAAGCACAGCATGTCCTTTAAGGTACACGGAGAAGAGATAAAGTGAATGAAAGTGTATCACTCAGCCAAATCCCGTCGACTGTGTACTTTGCCAAGCGTGGTGCTATTGTTTCATGGATCTTTAGATGGCTGGTTTCCAGCACTGGCAATTTTGTCATATTTCCAGCTCATCATCCGATCACTCTCTGTCTCTCTTTTTTTTTTCTTCTAGTTTTTCCACTGCGAGCAGCTCTCTTATCAGGCTTTGCCTCTTGCCTTTTCCTTCATTGCTTTAACGCACGTTGTCAGATTGGGTGTCTCAGAGTCGCAACTCCTTCATTTGTGAATTACAGAACCCTACAGGGAGTCTTTTCTTCTTCTTTTTTTTTTTTCCAAAACTCTGCCACCACTCTATTCCTTCCTCTGCATATTATTCTGTATCCTCCTTTCACATTACTTTTTTGTGTGCCAAGATAATAGGGCTGCACTGCCAATAAGCTTCTTATCCCAAACTCTCACCTTCTCCGGCATTTTTCGTGATTGTGGAAAAACACCAGGAAAAAAAAAATGAACAAGTAAATACCAGGTCACGTTAACAGTTTCTGTGCGTATGCACCTCTAGATCATATTAAGAGGACAAGACTTCGTCCTGCTGAGGATTTACATTAAGTGGTCAGACTTTCAGTAAACAGCTGTGACAAGTGAAAGCACATCTGCGTGTCAAATCTCCTTCTTCTTCTAAGTCAAGAGCTTCACAAACAGCCTTATGTGTGTGAGTGTGAGGTTAAGGCACAAAAATAACTAAAATAACTCAGCAAGAGTGACCTACTTAAACCAGCGGTTATGTGCTTCCTTTTGATTAATGTCCCAATTGCAAGTTCTGTGAAGATTTTAAAACTTTACTGAATAGTCTTAAGGGTTTAGGACCTCACAAGTTAGGCTGCGGCCTTTTATCTTTAAGTTTTTTTCTCCAGCAATCAGTGGAGAAGTGTGTCATTTTCAATCTGGTCTTCTCACACAGAACGTTTAAATGAATTTTATTGGGACTTTATATGATACACCAGTGAAGTAGAATGTGATTGTGAGCTGGAATAAAGGTGTATAATTTTGAATGTTTGTTGCCATTTGCGTAGGCCTCCTTAACTCTGATTCCCATAAATAAAATTGATTGTATCCTAAATGGTTTCAGTAGTCCCATAATCAATAAATAGATTTTATGTGAAAAACTTTTCAAGCATCAGAGGTTTATCAGAAAACAGTGAAGAAAGAGTATCTTGAAGACCGAGAAATACATCAGACAAGTCAGGGATACCCTTGGAAATTTCAACTTCTGGGTCAAAAATTGGACTCTAAATTTAAAGCACACTCTTCAAACAAAAGATATAGTGCCAAAGGACAATAATGTTCATGTTCTTCTTCTTCTTCTTCTTCTGTTTATTTATTGTGGCATAACACAACAAGCTGCAATAAAATCCAGTTCTATAAGTGTTGGACACAGTTAATAAAGATAGCGATGCGTGGTAAAAGCTGTGTTTACTCAGGTGGAACTTTGGTTTGAAAGTTATCACTAGTCTAAAGTGTTGACACTGCTGATAATTGAGTATTATTTACACAGGAACTGAACGCCACAGGGTGTAATTCAGTCTATGCTCAAACAAACACAAGGAATTTGTTCTTTCATTGGAAATAATGGGATGAGTTTCATTCAAGTAGCTGGTTGAAACACAGTCACTACATTTTCTTTATCCTCTCCTTCTCCAGCAAAGAAAGCACATAACCACTGTACAGATAGATAGTCATAGCATTAGAAGTTGATTTGCTGAGTGAGCTCAGTGAACCGCCACCATTTTTAAAGATTTTTATTTTATTTATTTATTTATTTGCTTCAAACTTCTTTGGTCTCAGCAGGAGGCTGTATTTGTTAATTTCTCACATCTCTGCCCAGGAAAGTGAGAGTTGCCAGAATGAAAAAAAAAAAAAAAGAAGAAGGGAGGAAACCTTCTCCTCCTGTCTTGTCCGTGATTTCTCCCGTTCTCGCTCAGCTCAGCACCCCATGGCGCGGTGAAGCCGAGCAGACGGCTGTCCAGACTCCCCAGATCATTACACGGGAATCACACTGGGAGAGGTGTGTGGGAAGTGGCTGTGACTCAGTGTGCGCACCAGTGTTTACTGACATTCATCTCCATATGTCACAACCCCAGCCAATCAAAAAGCGTGTAGTTGTGTTTGGGTTTGACGGTTAACACCCAGGTGCTGCGTATTATACGTTTATTGTTGCACTAGATAAGATTGTGGCCGCACTGTTCCGGCGATATGATTCCCATGGAAGGAAAGGAAATCTCAAACGAACACTCTCGGATCTTCGACGAAAACAAGCGACTCTTGTACAGACTTCAATTACATTTTGGCATATCAGTATGAGAATACACACTCCAGAGCAAATTAAGCGCCGAGCTTAACCAACCACTCCCCCCCCCACCCCAGCAATTCAATTCTATGCAGAGCTGAAATCACTTTTCTGACTACCCTGCCAATCTCTCCATATGAGGGGAAAAAAATTCACTCAGTTTTTTTTTTTTTCTTCTGAAAGTCTAATAAGATGAACCCTCACACTTGCCACAGTTAGATAAGAAGTCACTTGAGTGTGTTCAAATGTTTACCAGACCTTAGAGTTGGTTTCCATTCACGACAACCCTCCCTCCCTTCCACCCTTTAAAGTGCCTTCCATTTCATTTCTTCACAAGTGCTTTCAGAACAAAGCTGCATCAGTTTTTCGTTGCTTTTTATTAAATATGAATAGACTTTCTTTGATTATATTTAATTATCTTTCTCTCAAATAATGAAGAAAGTTTATTTCTTGTCATTGCCAAGGTCTGGGGTGATTATTAGGAAAAAATGTAATACTGCAGCACTTGTGAAATGACCCACGAGAGGAGCACCCTGGAAGGCCTTGGAAAAGCTCAAGGTTAGTGAAACTGGGTATCAATTGCATCAATTTTTAACACTCGCAAAAATTCCCTGTGGGGTTTTGGGTCTGACCTTTGACTAGACCGTTATAGCACATGCATACTCTTTGATCTGAACTATTTTATTTTAGTTCTGGCTGTATGTTTTGAATCGTTATCCTGCTGGAAGGTGAACTTCAGCCCCAGTCTCAAGTGTCTCACAGCCTCAACCATTGTGATTTACGGTGAATTCAAGGTGTGTTGACATTTTATTTTTTTGTTTTTGTTTTTTAACCGCATAGAATTTTGCAAGTAGACCAAAACATTCAGGTTCAGTCTTGTTTTACTGGACCTTCTTTCACATGCTTGCCACGTCCCCTACACTATTTGTGGTAAACAAGGAACTAAACCTCTGGTTGCTTTCCTTCACTTTATTATTACTCTTCCAGAATTTGTGCAGTCCATCTGAAATGGACAAGAAGTTGTCCATGTCAGAGATCCTCTTTGCAGATTCTCCAGAGTTACTCTGGAGTTTGTGGTCACTCATATCTTGGTTTCAACCCTTTAATGCATTTCTCTGAAGATTATCCTTGCCCGGTTCGTTTCTCTGAAATGCTGTGTTGTTTATTCACTAATGTTCTGTCGAGATTTGAGGCTGTGCCATGACAAAATATGGAGAAGTTCAAAGGGTATAAATACTTGGATATGGCACTGTAAATTGCATAATTGCACATTAATCTTTACCTATCAGCTGGACCAATGCAAATCCCTTGTGCAGTGCCGCTAATGTCATCACGAAGCATGAATCGTGTGTCCTCTCTGATCAACCTCATGTTGCCGATGCATCAGCTTACCCCGGCCCTCCGACACCCACGCGAGAGCATACGTTTCAACGCGATAGCTGGCATTTAGGCTGCTATGAGGGGGCCACGTTAAAGCACTGGAGCAAAATGCAGCATGATCGCTGTTCATTAATGAGATTAGTCTTTCAAGTGAGCTGGAAGAGGTTTGCCCACATGACCTCAGTGTGGTAATTTTTGCACACACTCCCACTCACATAAGCTGAACTGTCAAAAGAGGATTTTCTTCTTGCTAAAAAGGAGCAAAGAACTTAGAAACATTTGCTATTTTTGAGATCCAACCGTTTGAATAAATGAGCATCAATGTGATATTTTTTGTATATGGAGTAGTTTATTTGAAATATATATTTTTTTTATTTTTAAAGGTGGCAAATTAGAAATCGTCGTGGGTTTTCTACAAATCCCACAAAGTCAAAACTCAAGCATGTACATACATGGACAAAATTGCTGGAACCCTTCTGCTAGTGAAACAAAAAAAAAGACTTAAAATGAACCAGTTTTCAATTATGTCTAACTAGTGAAACAGGCTTAGTCAAAAATGATACCTCTGAAAAAGATTAAAAATCATTTCACCATGGGGACATGTTAAACTCCAGTGTGTCCTCTAATTAGCAATACAGATGTCTTCAAGCTTGGTTGTGTTCTGAATCTGCTTTGCTCCATTTGACACAGTGCGCCTTGAATCTGTGCAGGGTACGATGAAACCGCAAGACCATCAAGGCATTCTGGAGAGAAATGTGCTGCCAACTGACAGAAAGCAGAAAGCAGAAAGCGTCAGAAAGCTATATTGTACAA
Source organism: Poecilia mexicana (assembly GCF_051168715.1). Lineage (NCBI taxonomy): Eukaryota > Metazoa > Chordata > Actinopteri > Cyprinodontiformes > Poeciliidae > Poecilia > Poecilia mexicana. Next base: position 13,865,337 of record NW_028263389.1, read on the forward strand.
ATAACTAAACCAGTCGGGTGTTTCACCTGAGCAATAATTCCAAACATCAAAACGGGTTCTGGAAAACATAAAGCAGACATTTGCTTACTGGATTGACGTTGAGCATACAGTCTGTAACAGTCCTTATTTAATAACAAAAAAGCAACTCTTGCTTTAAGTCGTCCATCGGAGACATTGTAGAAGCCATTAGTTTACAGAACAATTATGTTTATTTGTGTTTTTCTTTGTGTCTTATTTACTTTTATTCTTCAGAAGGATTTACTCGTGTTCTCTACAGTTACAACAAAACCCTTGAGCCGCATATTATAAACACCGCATATTTTTCTGGATAATTTGGCAGCAAAAAGACGGAGCCAGGTGGACTGAAAAGGGGCAGATTGTGTCTCCCAGTACCAACTATGTATTCTGCCAGAACCTGTGAATCTTCCACATTATCTGCCACAACAGCTGAGAATAATCGCCAAAGACGCAGACAGATGACTGGTTCAGTTAAACCAGGTAGTCCCAACATGGCTGCATATGCGACATGATCCAAAGTACGTTATTGACTGCAGTATAAACAGAGAGATGTCTTGCAGGGAGTAAAAGACACGAAAAGCAACTCCTGCTTCAGTGTTGTCACAAAATAAAGTGCTTCATTTTGTGGACTTTGACTTTCTCATTAGGAATTCATGTTTCAGGAGCCATTAAAGTTAATACATATCTACTGTCTGTCCTTATAATGCCATCAGGTGACCCAGACGTTCACATTGCAGAAACATGTTATTTTTATGCTAAATTCCTGCATTTAAAAGAAAGTCACAATTTCTTTTAAATCTAATCGTGCAGTGGAGAAAATACACTTCCGGTGACTTACTTCTAAACTCTTGGAGAGCCCTGATCTCAGCTGCATTGAACATTTGAAGAGTGTGCTTAAAAGTAAGGTCTGTGGAAGGGAAACCAACTAATTAAAATAAAAACTACTAATTCTGTCAAGAAGAATGGTCAACAATCAAGCTAAAATTATGCCAGAAGCTGATGGTTACAAAAAGTGGGTGGAATTCATATCATTTCATGATGTTTTTAACCAAACACAGTATTAGTTGGCATAAAGGTTTGTTCATTTTTGACCAAGTACAGATCAGATATAACCCATAACAAAACCATCCATCCTTCAATCCATCCATTGTATCCTGCTTATTCAAGATCAGGTTGGGAAATCAACAGGCCCAGGACTAAAATATCCCTCTCCCCAGTGATAATTTTGTATACTGTTGAGTGTATTTTCAGTTTCCTCCACATTGGATGTGGTTAGAAAATCTCCACGCCAATTTGCCCAGGAGACATCCTGATCAGGTGCTCAACGCACTTCGACTGACTCCACTTGATGAAGAGGACCAGTGGCCCTACACCAAGTTCTCCTCTGAATAATGGAGCTGCTCAACTTATCTCACAGGTAAAGCCCGGTCAACCTGTGGAGGAAGGTAATTTCAGCCGTTTGCATCCAGAATCACTTTCTTTCTTTGAGAATCAATACCTTAAGCTCTGAGGTGAGGGTCAGAGGATGGATGGCCTAGTAAACTGAGAGCTTGGGGTTTTTGGCCCCAGCCTTTTCTTGTCCACATTAGAGAAGACGAGGCCCCAATCCATCTTTCCGTTTTCCATCTCATTCCACCATCACTCATGAACATGACAGCAAGATGAACTCCTCCGCTGTAGGCAGAGAACATCTCCCCAAACCTCTGTCTCCCGTAGAGCTGTTTACCTTTTTTTTGGCCTGAGAACCATGGCCTCAGACATGGAGAGCCTAAATAAAAGCATAAAAGTTCTACAACAGCCATGCCAACAACGAGTCCGAACCTAATACCAGAACACTTGCTGATATTCTCGGTGTAAAGCATATCTTGCTGTTGCTCCAGTCTTTTCATGACGTTTGTGCATATTTTTAGAAATGCCAGCAATGACCATCTATTTATAACCACTGATTGCAGAAGCGCCGGGTTACAATCAGCGCTCACAATGCAACGTAAGCGACCTGCATTGGCTGATTGTTCTTGTTGAGCGACAGGTTCTTCTTTGATTATTGCAGATTGATTGCTGCAGAGAAAGAACACATAGCTGCATGCTCTCACAGATGGTCTTCCCACCCTCTGCAGCTTTGTCGTCAGGATGTGACCCTTTTTGTAATCAGTGTAACTCTTCTTGTGATAGCTGTGCGTGCTGGAGGAATGAGTTTACTACCGGAGTCAGCTGCTGTTTAATCTACTTGGCTCCTAGGTTGTAATCCTCCTTCTTAGACTCTGACCTCGAGGGGTCTAGAACACAAGAGTGAATACACCATTCTATTGAGATGATATAATAATAATAATGATCTCTCCTCCTTCTGAGCTGTGCCCCTGCCTGCACCGCACGGCGCCATGGATCTCTGTAATTATCTCTGTGCCACACATGTTAATATTCCGAGGAGTAAAATGAGGATGCACACATTTCTTGAGGTTACTCAGTGCGACACCCCTACCTGAATATTAATAGCATGAGTATAACTGCAAGGAGGTGCTGCTGTGAGAGTGGTTTACGCTGGTAATTGGCGATTTTCCACTCTGGCACAGGGTGAGGAATGGAAGGTAACAGATGTCTGTCTGACAGAGATGTAGGTCAGCGAGTTTCCTGCATGAGCCTCGGAGCGATGCCATCGGATAAAGACGCGGCTGTTTCTGAGGCCGCTCCCCGCCACGACGTCCTATCTGATCTATCGCCCTGTCCCACTTCCTGCGCTTGAGGAAAATCTATGTCTTTCGAGAGTGCTGTAGAGGACACGTCGGAGTAATTACTGTGCAATGATATAATCTACCCTCCGCTGATCCTTTAATGGCAACAAAAGCTAAATCCTTACATTGTGAGACCCCAATCTTTTGTGTTCCTAATCCATAAACTGGACGTGCTTTTATTTTTTGAAATATGTTGCCATCTTGTGATGCGATCAGTAAGGGATGACTGGCATTGATGGATGCCATCAGGCCCTGATAATATGCTTATTATGCATTTTCCTCCCAAAAAAAGGGCGCCAGAAAATCCTAAACACGATTCTCTCTAAGCATCTTTCATGATTTGCTTCATGCAACAGGGTTAACAAGGAGCTTAATGGTGTAATCTCTTCAGCTGCCAATCTGGCGGACTGTCCTCTTAGTGACTTAACGTCTTGGCTGCGGGTCAAAGTGCACAATCCAAAAAACAAAGCACAACACTCCTGTTAAATCTAAGAAGACTTGCATTTATTACGTGAAATTTACATAAGTAAACAGATGGGTTTTCACTGACACATGCTTTTCCCTTTGAATACCTCACAGGCCAGACCTTCCTCGATCACATCCCCCAAAGTTGACCCTCCAGTCCGCACCACCTGGCACGAGGCCTCCATGGCCCTCCACAAAGCGCAGCAGATTAGGAGAATGCCTTGGGGCAGGCTGACTGGCTGGTTTCACTCTTTGCCAGGCGTGACCCACATCCTGCTTCCTGGCTAATCCTTTTGTTCCTGCAATCTCTGAGTACCTAGCCACATCTAATCCTGTGTGCTGCTTTATTTTCAGAGATAGATTTCATCTCATCCGAGCGTCTTTCTGACAAATGACCCCTCCCCCCCCACCTCTGTTGGCGGCTCTTTGGCGTGAGTGAGTCCCTTTTAGCAACGGGTTAAGGACGTAATTGAAACTGGGTTTCTAAGGAGCCTTGAAAAATGTAATTTCATCAAAAAATAAATATTTCCCAACCCTGGATAAGTGTGGACAGAAAAAAAAATGTTTTTATTTCTTTACATTACGTCCCCTTATAATCAACCAACCAATCATAAATACATACATCCATCTATCCATCCTTCAAACTCTTTACAGTATTTGGGTTTTGCAGAATTGATTCTTAAAACCTAACCACTGTCAAAACATCTGCAGGAAGTTAATTATCAGCTTTTGTTCTCTTTGTTTTAGAAATTATTAAAAAATGTACTGAAGACAGAAAAAGTCTGGACAAATGTGACCTATGATGTGATGTATAGATATGTGGAAACCTATTTAAAGTAGCTCCTTGTCAAATTTACCTTCTCAACCAAAAGTCCAGCAAATTGGTGAATGAACTGCATCATGACATGCTAATAACAAATTAACTTACAAATAATACACTTTTAAATGATTGCAGCTCACAAATGTTAATGATTTTGCTGCACTGAGTGAAAGGAGCAAAATTGAACTGGAAAGTTCTTTGGCCTCTTGCATTGACTGGTCCATCCTGACTGGATTTCATATGGCGTAAATATATATTTGGAGCCCTGAGAAGAAATACTCAGGATGAACCTGAATAAATAATACATTCTACATCTATTATGCATGAATGGACACCAAGAGGAGAAATAAACAAGTATACAAATTAAACCAATGTTACAGTAAAGGGCTCTGTGGCTCTGTTAGAAAATATGAAAGTCGGATATATTTCTGTGCTGCACATAAAGTGTGCAGTATTTTAAAATAAGAAAAAAAATTCAACAGTCAAATATTCATACTAAATGCACACCACTACTTTTGCAGGCAAGTGGGAAATGATTCAAGCACTCACCTAAATATAAAAAATGAGTAAGAACATTTTCCTCTCAGATCATTATCTCTCCTAAAGTCCAAATATGCGCTGTGACGTCAACCAGCATGCAGGAGCAACCACTAAATTAATTGTTTTTGTTAAACAAGTCTCTAGATTATTTTATTTTTTTTCTGTAGATTTGTCACATATTTGCTTTAGGGGGGGGAGCTGTTTTTATGCCAACATTTTCTATTTATCAGTTTGTTAGAATTCAGACACAAGAGGAAACACATTTTTAGGGGGGGGGGGCAAATGTAATCGTCTAAACCAGGTGTTCTCTACATTTATTGAAAAATACACCTCTGTAAATATCAAGTTTTCCAAGCACCACCATCTTGACTTAACAACAAACAAACAAACACAGCAAATTATATAAAATAAAAAAAAATAAAAATAAACTATACATTTTTATTCCACAGCTGGTTATAATGTGCTATGTGTTATATTTTTACACGAGTGAAAACTGTCACATTTAAAGTACCTAGAGGCCTTAAGTTAAAGTCTGAAAGTTGTGGATTTATCAACAGTCCCGCTTTCAAAATCCATTATGGCCACCTTGTCTGTAGTGAACAGGTAAAATGCTAAGAGTGGATTGCCCTTGTTCACTGAACATATCAATAAGCAGACCCCACTGGATGACATAAAGAATAGGTTCTCTATTCTTAAATCCAATTTCTAACTTCAAAGATTAATGGAATGCAGCGTAAATGCTCCCTCGTATTTCTTCCTTCCTTTTTCTCCAGGTCATCCTGGAAGTTCCCAAAATGTTCGTAACTGCATAATCCCTCCCTTGAGAAGATTTTGACAAAGTTAAGATGAATGAGTTCGGAGAACTCTCTCATTTGGTATTTGGTGCCCATTAGCTCGAGGTTACAGCTCATTGTTTTCATTTACGAACAAACCCAAATCTTTTTCATGTCTGTCAGTGATACTTAGGTTCTTTTGATTGTTGATTCTGTGTTGCATGACTTTGTGTTTTTGTGTTTGTTGTGATGTAAAGCACTTTGAAATGCCTTGCTGCTGAAATGTGCTACACAAATAAAATTCGATTGATTAAACTTTGATTGACTTATACTATAGATTATGAGACATAATGATTGAAACAATCACTTCCATGTCCCAAGCAAATCACTAGTTATAAAACTTGTGCATAATTGACATTCTGGAAAATTGACAATATGGCTGGAACAACTTCATCAGAGCGGGTTTTTATCTTGATATTAACGTAAACAACAATATTGAAAACTGCTAAAAAAAAAAAAAAATAATAACCATGTACACACACTCAAAAAAAATAAAAATCATAAAAAATGTAAACATTTTAACCAACAGCATTCTGGAATTTTACCACTTTTCTGACTTCCAGTGGCAGCTAGCTGAACTGTTGTACGAGGATTGATTTGGTCCCAGATGTGTGGTATTCATTCACTGCTCTGTACCAGTTACCTCAAACTTGCAAAAAAAAAAAAAAAAAAAAAACAGGAACAGCAAGTGAAGAATCGATCTTGGCTGTATTATTTTTATTTCTCCTCCACAGGCTAACAAAATATTTGTGAGCTTATCCACTTGTAAAGAAAAAAAAAATGATGCTCTTTGCAGAATCCTGTCTAATGTTCCAGTTCAGTAAGCTGCTATTTCTTTATCTGTCACAGTTCCTGCAATCCTCCATTTGCCGCCCTCATGGTTGTATTTTGCTGATAGCCCCCTAGGCATTGTGGTATTCGAAACACACACACCTGTTTCCTATAAGAACAGAAGCATGACAAGAAAGTTTTGCTATGCCTTTGCATAGTCCTGGGGGAGGTAGTCTCCAAATAGCTACAGTTCACAAATACGTCTACTCTTTTTCCAGGCGGTCAAAATTCTGGTAGCAGAAGCTGCCTGGTTTCTTATACTTCAGTCATTTGGTTATATTCATTCATTTATTCGTTCATTCGAATTCAGTGTGAAAAACAGCAAGTACATTTTATGACTCAGTTTTTAATTTGTGTTTGATAATTAAGGGCCATTTTATTTATTATTATCAATTTTTTTTTTTTACATGTCATAAGGATTTTGCTGGAAGGTTAAAAATATTTAATTTAGCAGATGGAATTTCTCCAAGTATTTACAGAAGAAAAAAAGGTTAGTAAAATTTGCAGGGATTGAGTATAGAAGTGCCAAACAGGAGCAAATGGTGGTAAAAATGTCTCGTAAAAATGTACTTTTTGCACTGAGGAAAGAAAGCCAAATAACTTAACAGTCTTTAAAAAACTAAAGTGAAATCTGAATGTTGTGCTTTGCGTTTGCTATGCCACAAAGACAAAGTGTGAGCATTTCTTGATGACACCCTTTGGGTTTGAGGTCTACTATTTTTAGGCATTGAAGATGGCATTTAATTTCTTTTAGACATTATAATGTAATGGGAATGAGCAGCTGCATTTCCTGCTTCTAAGGGCAACATGGCCAGATGGGAAGATTAAAATATCATGCAAGGGGCTTCAAGTGATCATCTTTTAAGAAAAAATATTATCTCCAAGTTACAACAGAGAGGGCAAAACGTGTAGTATATCTTGGTTTTAAAGAATCTGAACATTTCAACACCCACTTTCAGCACATGCTTAAATAGTTGCAGCCTTGTGAAGCAGTTCTCATGCAAGATTTATTGTTCTTTTGCAGTGTGGGTGGTAACTTTTACTGAGATTAAAAGAACTGCCGTAACATTCGTCATTCCATCTTCAGACAGAATTAGGATCTATGGGAAAAGTAGAGAGCTAAGATGTGTTACAAGTATAATCCCAACATCCAGGAAAGCTCAGAAGTGCATTAAAGTAAAATTTAAAAAAACTAAACCCGTTCCTTTTTTTCTTATTTGAAAGCTTCTGACCTTATTAGAATGGTTGAACTGAGCTAGACTCAACTCTTTGACCCCTGCCACATAAGGGGCAGATACCAGAAACTCTTGCACTGATGTAAATTTTCCACATGCAAAACATTTGCAAACCACAAAGACCAGTGGTGTGTCTGATTTTCAATTAGAGGGAAGTGAAAACAACTGTTATGTAATGTAAAAACCACACAAATCCTAAATATGTAGGGTGTTACTGAGATGCCAAGACAGACACAAAATGCCTAAATACAGCTAATAACCACTCCCCGGGGAATAGGTTTGCTATATTTATAAAGCACGCGTTGTTCTTTGCTTACAAAGCTAATTTCCCTCTCCATTTTTTTTACCATGACTAAACATCAAAACTGCCTTGTGAATCCTTTTGCATTTTAAATACAATCTGCTTAACAGCTTAGTAAAAACTTTGAAAGTAACATCAAAATAGACCCAAGGTTTTCCATCTAAAGCAGAACACTTGACTTTGGCGGTTCCTTTCTTTGGAAAGAGAAAATAAAAACTGCAACATTAAAACAAGTTAACTATAAACTCCTGCATTGGATTCCAAATGAAAGAAAATAGCTAAGTAATATGGAAAGTACCAACAATCCCCTTAGTGTCACGAGTTGGGGTTTGTAGTAGTGAGGATGGACGCGGCAGGACCGAGGTATGGTGAAAATTATGTTTTTGTTTTTTTCTTTTGTTTTTTTTTAAATGATGAATCAATACTCAAAATCCAGGCAGCACAAGTGAGCAGCAGCAGTAACTCTGACTCTGGTAGCAACTGGCAAGTACATTCGACAACTGACCTAAGACCACTGACAATAAACAAGGACCCGACAGGGAACAAGAGGCACAGGCAGGGATAAATACACAGGGAAGGAAATCAGGGGAAACAAGGGATGGCTGGGAACAATCAAGGGGTGACATTAAATAAACACACAGAGAACCAAATTCTCACACTTGGTTGTACTTAACTGATGAAAACATCCAATCTACTCTACTTTTAAGATTTGCGTTTTGAAATATTCGGGTGGGAGACAGAACACACAAAGTTGTTTACTTTCTAAAACATCCTTTGGAAATGTATTACAGGGTATGATTCAATCATGTTAAAGAAAGGAAGACAATTTCGAAGTGCGCTAACCTGTTGGAATATGCATGTACAAGTCTGGTATTTATGGGATTCACATAAATACCAGAGATCACAACCAATACAACAACTTCTAGATATTAGTCAAGGTTAAGAAAGACAAATTACAGTAAAAAGGGGGGAAAAAACATACCCACTAACTTTAGCAGCGGTGGGACTACTATGTAAAATAGTCTATGATTTGGAAGAGCTTTTGTAAATTTATGATTTCTTAGAAGTTCATCCTTAACAATTTATTTTAAGTGAAGTTTACAGAGGTGACAATTTAATGAATCCCTGCTCACATGCACAATTTGTACTAAATGCACAGCCCCACAATGAAATCACTTTTTTCATCAGCCTTTTAATGAAATAAAGTCTTTCAAACTATGAAGATCGTGACATTACGCAGCCAATTTGCATTTTGATTATACCATTGGCTAGAATTTGCAACAGCCCATTTTTATCTATTAAATTCTCAGCTGTTCTCTTTTCTTGCTGCAATTTAAATTAGCAGAATTTTTAATAAAGCTGCTTTGATCCACACAAATTATGCTCTTTGTTGTGATTGTCAGAAAGCAAAACGAGTCTGGATGTCAGTTTGGAAAATGGTCCGGTGAGAATATGAGATAGGTGTCTCTCTTTATTAAAATCCAGATTTGTTTTAAGCAATTGGTGTTGCCATGTCACCTGACAAAATTGTCATTTAAGCAAATGAGTTATTTCAGATGTGGCTGCCTCTGCGACCGTCAGTAAAAAAAACCCAAAAAAACTAGAAAACGGATGCATTAAGAAACCGTGTCTCTGCCGCACATCTCGGCTCCCTCACCTGCAGGAAGGCTCCTGCAAAATAATAGAACAAGGGTGCAGAAACAACAGCGTAGTCTTGTCATTTGTGAAGAGAAGGTTCTGAACCTTCGCTTCAGTGCACATCAAGAGGACAGAAGCATGCATATTATCTCTTTGTGCCACTGATTGCTAAGAAGCTCCTGCTTCTGAAGGGAAATGCCTTCTCTGTCCACGAAAAGCTAAAGGTTGCCCTGAATGTTTTTCGGTTCACCGAGTGTTCACCCTTGGATGGAGCTCTGTTGAATTGCACCGGAGAGAATGATGTTTAATGCAAGTTCGTCATGTGAAAAACAGCACTAATAAATCCCACTGTTGTCCAAAATTATTAACACCAAATCATCACTAACACCCTCATTTGAGCACATTTGTGCACAACACTGCTACTAATATATTTAAAATAGTAAAATTTTACCCATTATAAATGAGCTTGGGTCTGAGGGAGCCAAATGTATAATAGAGTGAGTGAAACAAGGCTATACTTCAACGTTTTACAAACTCTGTAATCCCCGTTGTTCCGTCGATCTTCTTTACAGATTTGCTCGATATATGGGTTCATATTTCTGATATGCACTGAGTTGGTGTACATAAATGGTGTGACGGCAGTGTAAGATTTCCTTTAGGAACTAAAGGAAGCTAAAAATTGACATAAAACTGATTGTTAAAAGATGCAGATGCATTCTTACATTTAAGCCATTTAAGCCTCAGAGGACATGTGGTTTTTGGCACTTTTCATCTGAAGAAATGCACAAACAAGCACCAATCAATTTGTCCTGAAGAAACCCAGGGACTGAACTGATCAGCTAGTATTTTTTTTACTGCTCTTTTACTGTTTTGTAAAACTGTATTAAACAATCAGTGCCATGCCTTGTTAATAGATTTTATTACTGACAATTTTCTTTTGTTTTAATGTCACTCTAGTATCCTGTTCTCACAGAACAGACCATAAATTATAATCTATTAGCGTTTTATTTGGTGACGTTACATTAAAAATAATCCGTCAAATGCAACGTCTCCAACAAACACAATTTTGCATATTGTGTAGTTTATTATATTATTTTCTGATTACGAGATTTCCTCGCTCCCATGTTAGCACAATTGCTTCAGGTGAGCAGAAGGATCCCTGATTCATTCGTGTAAAATGAAGGCAGTTTCAGCATGTGATTTATTGTAAGAAATGTCAACGTGAAGGTTGAAAACCAATATTTCACCTGCATAAATAAGTCAAATACTGTCCTGGGTTTCATAAATATGGAGAATTTACCACAGTTATTGCAAATGGTAAAATTTAATTATGCCAGATTTACAACCAACAGCCGGGTTATGTCATAAAATAACTCGCAGAGTATTTTCCAATAAGGTCCCAGTTATCCATCTTAAGTAACGTCTGCAGTCACTTTCAGCACCTGTCTTTGTACTCCTGTCAGTGAAAAATCTCTGATTGGCTAGCGAAGATCCAATTTAGACAGTGTGTCCCTTTCAAGGTTGTGCTTTTCCACTTTGCTCTTCTGTGCACCAATCTCATTTTCCCTTAACGCTTGCCTGATCCAGTCTCAGGAGAAGGAACCAATTTGATCTTATGCAAGCTCAGATTATCCCAGAGATAAGCAGTTAACAGCCAACAATTTACTCAGAGGATTAAAAAGGACACCGCCGTTCATTGTGTCCGATGCGCAAACGCATTAAAAACTAAATAAAACAGAAAATCAAAACCTGAAACATAAGAAAGACAGTGTGACTTCATAAAGCAAGCCAAAATAAATGGAAAAAAAGATAGTTAATTTAAATTAAAGAAACTTTGGTTCTAAACTACATGTTTTGCAAAAAGAAAAAAAATGCTACTTCCCTAGTTTGTGCGTTCACCATTCTGTTCTCTTCTTTCCAGACTTTTGTAGTGATGAAAGGGAGATGTCTGGCATGGTTTCCACAGCGTGAACCTTTGATAACTGATCATGTAAAGTGATCTTCTATAACCTAACAATGATATAAAATAATAAATAATACAATTTACCTCCACATGGGGCAGTTCTGGCATGAATGGTGTCATGGGTGAGTTGTTTTTTTTTTGTGACCCATATGCTGGCACACACACACACATGCGCACACCCACATCTTGAGATAGGAGTCCAATGAAAATCAAGTAGCCATGTATTAAACATCTTTTTCTGTAAAGATCTTTTTCTGAAAACCAAGCATACCTCTTTTTGGTGTAATCAGAAAGCTATTAAAGATTTTTACAAATCTCAAACTCTTTCATTAAATAATCTGCAGTTGAAATTAAGATTTCATAAATTTTAAATTGTTGACCTTCTACCTGAAGAAGAGCATCAAACGCTGAATTGGGAATTGTGAGATGCAGCCCAGAGTCTTTTAAAATAAGTAAATAGTCATTTCATTTTGAGACCATTCAACGGCTTCTATTACTAACCAGCCTCAGTCATTAGCCAAAAGCCCTGCAAACTTATATTTCTTTTACTGTACTTATACATCATTCTTCATTGGCAAGATTAGCAGCACAACATTAATTCAAGGCGGCTGAAATAATTACAAATATATATCCTTAAACATTGTTGCATCTCCTGAAAGGTTTGTCTCTTGGGCAGTTAGCCAGTTCTGGACTTCTTTATGGACTTGGACAGTGTGACAGCAATAAATATTGTTTATTAACATTAGGTTGCACATAGTTATTTTTGCTTGATTGGGGGTCATAACTAAACTGTGCAGAGACAATATCTCTAATAAGACAGACTTAAGCATCTTCCTTCAGAATTGTTTGACATTCAACCGTATTTAACAAAAGAAGCTAGGAGTGATTCATTAAATGGAAGAATAACATTTGTAATTTCACTGGCATAAAGTGGAAGTAAACTTTATTTATAGAGCACCTTTTACAGGTTAAAAACCACAAAGTCTACTTTTTTTTTTTAATCGAATATTAAAAACATGGTCTTGAAATGCGTTTGTGGAACCATTTACCAGCCTTTGACCGGATGATCTCAGGCTGCAGGAAGAGACATAGCGCTCCACAAGGTCAAAGAATAGAAGAAGACTGGGATGAAACAGCAACCTCTTGGAGCATTCTGTTTTTGGGGATGGGTTTTTCTTTCTTTCCTTAAAAAGTAGTTTCAAAGCACAATTTTAGATTTGTGTTTTTTGAAGTTCTGTGCGTTCTTGTTTTTCGTCATGTCATGTGGAGCTGTAATTCTGTGTTTTTGTGTATGTTTTGTTTTTTGTTTTTTTTATCTCGTGCTGCTGTAGTTAAGATTTCCTGTTATCAGGGGATTTCCAGCCGTTAACAGTTGTGATGTTACATTGAGTGAAAATGTGCTTTCAGCCTAGTTGTGTTCTCCGTTTTGTTGTGATTTATTACATCTTTTGGTGTCTTCACGCTAGTTTCATCCAGTGTGTTTTTTCTTCCTTCACAACTTTAGCATACTGTGCGTGTGGACTGCTGGCAGGGAAAAAAAAAAAAAAAAAAAAAAAGGGCTTATGTTTTGTCTCAGTGTACATACCCACGCTCGCGGACCCCCTCCTCTCGTCGGCCTCTCGCGCTCACATGCCACCTGCTTCTTGGCAGTCGAACACCGTAACTACTCAACAAATTGCCGTCCGGCCCGCTGTAGGCCCGTGAGCATTATGTCTTAGTATTGGAGCGACAGCTTTGAATTGCTTATGAAGCAGTTTCTCTGGAGTGATCTGCTTGCACATGCAACCTACAGTCTCGGTGCAGCAGCAGCTGAGTAGGGAAACTGTGGAAATAATTGTCTGTCTTTCCTTGTTGGCTGCTTTGACGTCTAGCGAATCCCTCAGAGGGCCACTAACAGAGCTGTTTGAAGTCTCTGTCAGCATAGTGGCACAGCACAAACGTGCGCTACATGCTAGTTCACATCTGCGTTGCATCTAGCTATCAACACAGACTGGCTGGTGGGCAGAGGAGAGCTGACGGAAGGAGATGGGCGCATTTAATAGCTGCTGGTGAGACCCCAGCAGATAAACATGACAGCTTCTGATTGGGTGTTTCAATGTGTTGCTCTTTTTGTTATTATCTACAGACCAAAGCAGTTTTTAACCAAAGTGCAGGGAGGGGCAAGGGGGGATGGGCGGTGTTGCTCAAAAACTTCTCTGCAATGAACTTGCAGAAAGTAATAGCATTCAGAAAATTTCCCCCCAGATTTCCCAGTTTGATTCGAGCAGGAATATCTGCAGCATTAATCAAAATCTAAAGTAAATAATATTGCCCCGTAGCTCACTATCGACCCTAATGATGGATGTGGGTGTCTAATGCTCACTCGGGCATTGTATCTGAAATATTTACTCTCGCAGTGCTCCCAGTCAAAGCTGGAAGATGGAAACCGTTGAATAACTGTAATCAACTTTTCATGAATTTTGCGCTTGTCAGAGAGAAAATCGTGCAAGATTATAACAAGGCTCCTCCACTTTGCTCGTGTCAAAATTCCATACTTTTCCATTACTCAAGTTCCTAGTCCATATGTAACCATTTGTAAACAGATGCTTAAGCTCACTATGAATTTAGCAGCAGATATACTGGGACCTCTGTAAGAATCACAAATGCAAGAATAGATGGATGGGCTATTGCCACTCTGTAGTATTAAAATGGCATATAGTGGTGTTTTAGATATATATATTTTTCTTTTTTGTACCTGTCCATTGTGGAAACCCCCTTTCCAAACTCAAAGGAGAATTGAGCAAACAGGACACAATCCAGAGAAGAAGCTTTTCCCCTTACGCTATCGGCTTTAGCCCGCTGTCACTCAGTGAGCTGGACAGACAGCACAGAAAATGTTTCATTTTGTCCACTCAAGTGTCACTAAGTGATGGGTGCCTCTGGAGTGTGTCGGGCTGAAGTTGTGCAACCGCCTGCGGGTTGGGGGAACGTGAAAAGCTCCAAGGATTTTAGCGCTGCTTTTCACAGACACAGTGCACATGCCATGTGAGGTCACACAGGAGTAAATTTATCCCAGAGGGAGTGAGGACCTCACATCAGATGTGCCGTCCTCACCGTCCTCCGGAGGGCACCTCAATTTAGGCTGGTGAAGGGCAAGAAATGGCCGCCTAATGCTCTAATGGATTATAGGATTTTTCTGCCCGTGCGATATAGGGATGTCTGAAGTGTCTTATCTTAGTTTCTGTTATTGCGTCTGCAGCGACATCCCTCCGTTCTGGCGACATTTTGCACCCTCCCTCTCCAGTGAAGCTGCGAACGGTTATCACAATCAGTGGAAATGCCACCTAGTGTCATCGTCGACTCGCTAAATGCTTATTACATCTTGCCTGAATCACAGCATTCCATATGGCAAGTGATAAGATTTGGGGAAAAGAGAAAAAAAAAAAAAAAAAAGAATTTAATCTCAGCTTTCCTGTGGACAGCCTGAAAAATTCAGTGGAATAAAACAGGGAATTTAACAGATGTGCACGTCAGATTTTGATTCATGGGGCTAGCGTCTGTGATTGATGCTGCCATTGATGCTGCTGGTGATCTGTGATACAGCAAATTGTGAAATATTCATACCCTTTAGCTTTTTCTCATTTTTCCATGCAACAAATCAATGTGTCTTATTGGGATTTTATGTGATAGTAGTTCTTTGGGGGGTTTTTTTCAAACAAAAGACAGAAAAGTGGGACATCCACTTTTTGCTAGTGTGTGCTGGTGTTGGGGTATAAGATTATTGGCAAAAATGTTTTATTCATGCTTATTAAAAAAAAAAAAGAGCCTAAGCTCCATCAGTTTGGATGGACAATGTCTGAACAGCAATTGTCAATTTTGGCACCAATTGTTCTAACTATCTGTGCTACCCATTAATCCATCCTACCTTGCGGTAATGTGCATGTCTTTGCTACGTCACATACCTCTTACTCACACAGATAGTCGGAACACAAATTCTCAATTTTTCCTATGTCTGGACTTTTGAACGGCCCATTCTAACCTTCCACTGTTGCTGTGTCTTTATGGTCGTTTTCCTTCTGGAAGATGAACCTCTGCCCTCAGACTTAAGTTTATTGCAGTCCAAAAGGTTTTTTTTTTTTTTTTTCTGAGGATTTCCCAGTGTTTAGCTTCGTCCTTCTTGCTATAAATCCTAACCAGCTTCTTTGTTACTTGCTGAACAAAAGCACTCCATGCTGACACCCCCATGTTTAACAATGTCTGGTGAACAATGCTCAATGAAAGGTCCAACGCCTAATATATGGTTGTACAGCTTTACTGCTAATAAATTCGCCACAGCTCCTGTCTGCTGTGCTCCTTTGTCTTCATGTCGTCATAACGCTGTTTGTTCACTGATTCGATCCAGTTTCAATTCAGTGTATTTGTCCAGCATCAATTCACAGCACACGTCAGCTCAAGGCATCCATGAAAAAAAAAAAACATTTCTGTCCAATCATAACATCCATTCCAATTATTTGTCAAACAATGCAGTCGAGTTCAGTTTACTTTTCAAATGTGTTAAAATCTAAGCAAACCCAGCAGATTGCTTCAAGTGACTTGCAGCATTCACTCATCTCGATTTTCTATGACAAACCTCTGAGGCCTTTATCAAACAGCTGTATTTATAACGAGATTAAAGTACCCACATGTGAAATTCAAGTTGCTGACCTCTTAAGGAATCTTTTAGAACATGATTTATTTACGGGTATCCGTTTAATGGGAGGCATGCTGCAATATTTGTACAAAGAAAAAGAAAAAAAAAAAAAAAAACGGAAAAAAAAGTCTATTCTTTTACAATTGCTAATTTGTATGAATCTATGAAGTAAAACCCAAAGAAACTCACCGAAGTTTTTACCTATGACATGATCAATGTAAACACTTGTGCACACCACAGCATTTTACATTGAAGGGCAACGAACACACGCCTGAATGAAGGAGTTTGCTGAATAAATGATGGCTTTAATCACTGCCTTGGGTGTTAACTAATGTATCGAGGGAGAGGAGGAGGGAGCCCGTGGAGCTCCTCATGTACCAAAGCAACCCCCACCAACCGGAGATGATTATGTGCATCTAAACTGCTGCATAGATGGGTAATGGGATTGCAGGCATGCTGGTCCCCTGGTAGATTAGACCCCCTAAGAGTGCCTGTGACCTCTCCCCCAGTAAAGAGGACAGAGAGCCACAGCATGGCTCCCATTTGTTTGTTTTTGGGTTGGAACCTTTATTAAAGTGCAATACGGGTAATAAGTGAGATGGTTATGAGCTGCAAATAAAAGAGGAGAAAGAAATTAATTTTTGAAAGAGGGCAGATAAGGAATCAAAACGCATGTGCTTTAAATTTCTACGACTTTTCAGATTGAAGTTACCAGAACATTCTTAACCTCTATGAACCTTTTTTTTTTTTTTTTTTTTTTTTATACGTCTTGGAAAAAAAGAATATATTCAATTTGTATACACTGACAATCACAGAGTATTTACACGATAGGTACTCTTAATTATATTGTATTAGCAATTAGGTGATACGTTCAGCAAGTACTTTTACTTTTAATACTTAAGTATTTTTAAAAGCCAGTACTTTCTTACTTTTACTCAAGTAAAACTGTTAATGTGGTACTTCTACTAGAGCACGTTTTTGTCTGTGTATTTGTACTTTTACTTATTGTTTGAGTACTTTCTCCGGCACTGCAGAGTAAACATCCACAGCTAAGAGACTGCATGTGGTTAGCAGTTTACCGTTCCCCTTTTGCCGAAGTGACCTTGTGACCTCTTTCTGAAAGTAGTTTGGTCCAGTCAGCATGTGTTGTAATGAGTTTCCAGACGGTTTTGTCAGATTTAGTACTTTTCACCCCGATTTGGACATGATTGAAGCCCTTTTGGATTTCTGTAGTTATTTTATAAACAGTGCTGCTAACACAGTGCTGTGGAACATTCAGATTAGCCTTTAGAACATGGAAAACAATACTTTTCCTTGTATTTTTGGAAAAGTATTTCCCAAAATGCTTTGTGATTTTGTTCATGTTTTGTACTTAAAAAGAAAAATCCCACCCCTCAAACATACATATCGCACCATTCGTGTGGAGATCGCTGACTATTAGGTTGAAAATTCAACATAAAACTTAGGTTATTGCCTCATTTAGTGTACAAATAAAAAATATATATTTTTGATTAAAAAATAAGCACATTGATAGATCAGCTTTTACAGAAAGTAGCAGTAAACAGGTTCTAGAAGTGCAAAACTCAACATTTGTGATGAGATGGCAAATGTTCAAAGCTCGGCTTTATTTAAAGTGTCACTCATGATTTTTAATATTTTTTTTTTTACATTTTTTGAAGACAGCATTGATTTTATTGTGATACAAAATCACAGATATTTCAGTGTTTCATTGCTCTACATTTAATTTTGCCATCCATCTATGCTTCAGTTTTGATCTTTGGTAAATTTTGAACATGCCCGGGTTTTGTGATCTTTTTATTATTTCTTTTTTTTCTGTTATATGCTAGTTGTTTGTGGTGTAGTTCTCCTTCGCTGCACGTGCTCCACTTTTGAGTCACTCAGTAAGCGTGCTCTCACAATCAATGAAAAGGCTGCTAAAACTCTGCTCTTTTTTTAGGAAACCGTCCTGAAGTGCATCTGAAGTCAAGTTTGGCTGAAAGAGGTCATCAAGCTGAAACCAAAATGAGCTCTTAGAAAGTCAAAGCAAATCCTTTCTCCTAGAATACTTTCCTTTCTCCTGCCTGTCAAGCACATAGAGTGCAAATATTTTCACTGGTGGACTTTTATGTTGGGCCCAAAGTGTGCTGTGGTGTTTGAAGGAAAAAGCATCCCAGCATTTTCTAAATGAGGCATAATAGATGTGTTAGTGACATAAACATGCTGAAGCGATGTAAGCGGCCTGACAGGAACATCGCTTCTAGCAAGTCCTGTGTTGCATTAGTGATGATTTTCCAGGAGGAGGTTACAAAGAACCTTCGGAGCATTCAGACCCGGAAAAGACCCCAAACAACAGGCCATGCTCACACGGGTGAGTGCTCCGAAAAACCCAGCTTGGCACGCCGTTATTCCTGACCCACTCCGAACACTAAACAATCTACCCTCGGAAAAATATATAGGTCATTCTGGGTCTAAAAATGGCTGGCTGTCCCTGAGGCTCACCGGAGCATGAAATAGACTTTACATCACTTTAGCCGAGCCACAACAACCAGGAAACTTTCAGCTTTTGCCTCATTTTTTTAACGCCCTTTTATAGCCGTAATCAAACATTTGGCACTTCCCTCGCCTCCCATTCTTTCTTTCAGTTGATGACCTGAATAAGATATCAGCAGTTTCCCCGGGTTTGTAATATGACAGGCGAGGCTAAAGTTATGTCGAGATTTAGATAACATGGCTTGCTGAACACTAAATACGTTGCACCTCTGCGCTCCAGACTTCCCCCTGTCCCGATAAGCTAGAAACCAGGGGTGGATTTTTTTCTTTTTAAACCTGCGGACCTGTGATATTGGAAAGATAGTCTCATGACAGGCATCATATTTATTTCCAGCCACCCGCCTCCCCAACTACAGGCAGGTTTCTATTAGAACGATAACAAGATTTCCTCCTATAGGGTGCATTCTGCATAGTTGCAAACCACGCTAAGAAAGCTGCTCTCGCTTGTTTTCGACGCCAACAACTTTAGGCTGCAATTTGCGAAAGTAAACTCGCTCGCAGCAAATTGGACAGCGTGGTGAGGAAATTTCTATTTCTATTTGTGGTAATTTCTAGATGCTTTTCCTCCGCAGCCATACTGTTTGTCTCATCCCCCCCCACCCTACCCCTCTCTGTGCCTAATGTAGAAAAATCCCTGGTGGATTTGCCCCGGAAATGGCCTCATGTTTATTTAAGCCTGTTTATTAAAGTCGGGCGCCCGCTTCCTCCTCAGCCCCCCACATTCTTTTTTTTTTTGCGGTGTTTTCTTATAGCTGGCCAACCCTGGATTCATTCATCAATTGGGCCTACAGCACGGAGGCCTTTAACAACAACTCTTCACCACGACGACTGCGACATCGGCTCTGTACACAAACCAGCGGGTGTATCAAAGAGACGCACAATTACAGAGGAGGAGATGGGAATAGGTAGAAAAAATGCCCATGCAGAGGAAGAACAGAAATTGTGTGTGTGTTGGGGGAAAGTGGCAACGAGTGTCAGTGATGCAGCTTCTAATTGTGGTTGTGGGTTGAGCACTACTACGTCTCATTGTGAGAACTTGAGCAAAGACAACACTCCTGCACAACTCCAGGTCAAAGAGTTTACAAACACTCATCAGCACAAAGTTTTGTCAATTGAGTTTTATATTAACTTATTTGGAGAAAATCAGCAAACAGTGTAATAATAGCCAATATTATAGGCCTAGATATTTTGGATTATTTTAGAAGTCAAACCAAATCCCCCCTAACAAGAATTAGTTCTAGATTCAGTTTGTTCACATTAAATTGAGTGAATTCATGTCCCTTGCTCAACACTCACGGTTCCCATGTGAACTACAGCTTGTTCATTTATCATGCTGTCTGAAGTTGTTTATGCCGTTGTTCGAAATCTGTTCAATTCTTTCCTGTTGTCTCTGCGAACATAAACTGTGTTTTAAAATGGTCGAATTCCCAAAACAGCTGCTCCCATTCACATTTTTAAGCTTCTGCTTTCAGAAAAAAAAAAAAAAAAAAAAAAAAAAGAGTCTGAAATGTTCATCCAAAACACAGAAATGTAAAAAAAAAAAAAAAAAAAAACTAAAGCTGCAATTTATTCACTTGTCTTTTCTGTATCTTCTGCCCAGAAATCAATATTTGGTGATGTTAAAAATCCTCGGCTTAATCTATTAATTTTGAGAGATTTCAAGTAAAATTCTTCTGCATAAAGTAAAGCACAAGGTGGCACAGCCAAGTGTAAAGGCAGATGATGCATAATATTGGTTTGTAATAATAAAACAGCTTAACCCTGACAAATATACCCACACACACACACACACACACACACACACACACACACACACACACACACACAAGCAAGCTCACCTTGAGAGAAAATACTGTGCCCATTTGTCATTTGAAAACATAAAGCATGTCCAGTCCAAAATTATTCATATCTTTGGCAGTATAAGATTTGTTGATAATCTTATAATTTTTTTTCATTGTACCAACGTGTTTTGAGTATTTCTGAAGGCGTCTAGCCAGAGTCCCAACTTGAATCTGATAGATAATTAATGGAGGGAGGTAAACAAAGTAATGGCAAACAGAGCTTCCAACTTTAAAGATTTGAAGCTCATCACCAAAAATAAAATGTAAAGTTACCACCACAAACGTCCTGGTCTTCAGTTATATGAAGGTGTTGATTGCATGCTCCGTTTATATTGTTATCTTGCGAGATATATCCACCAGAAACAATCCTCCTTGATTGCATTAAAATAATTTGTAATTAAATCTGCTGGGTGTGTGAATAATTCTGGGCTTCACTATATGCGTGAGGAGTAATTTTTCTGTGGAAACTCTACTTGCACAATAATAAAAAAAAGGACTTTTTTACTATCTGTGTGACCAAATTGAAGTGTGTAAGAGGAAAGCTTCTCTGAAAGGTTACCATATTAATATTTAAAGTAATCTTTGTGTAAAGATGCTAAATAAAAATAATAAAACCAGATAAAAAGAGAAAGACTCGCATCTTAGTTCAGTGGAGAGCACAACAAAAGGAAGCCTGGGCTTTTAAGGAAGATGAAGATATAAAAGATCAAAACAAAGGATAACTAAAAAAGACTTGGCAAACATCGACATCCAGCTGTGCTGCAGTGAATCAGGGTTTTTTTTTTTAAACCAACCAAACTGGAGCCAACTAAAAAAAAAAAAAACAAAGGAAACATAGAATCAAGAAGAGTCCACACAGAGCATGAGTATATTTATATCTATATATATATTTATATATATATATCTTCATTTATTTTAATATTTAAATCCACTAAAAGTTGTAAATACAACTTTTGAATGAAAGGCACAGGAAAAATCAGACAACGCTGATATAATACTTAAAAGAAAATTACAGTACAAAAGTGGACAGTTAGTTACGCATGAACAAATCCCTCTAGGTTCAACGTCCTCCATAGTTAAATATATCCGACACATGGGTAAACAAACATAGCTGTCACAACAAATGATGGAGTTGAAACAAAAGAGAGAGAGAGAGAAAAAAAAAAACAAATCCGTAAGCCAAACTTGTCTTTATTGCTTTTCCTAGCTGGCAAGAGTCATATCAGTTTCATCAAATGAAGCATTCATTTGATTACTATCCCAACTTTTTATGGTGTGCATTAAACAAACCTCCACTGGGTATTTTTAGGATCCTACTCGTGATATTAAAACTTACAAAAAAAAAACAACAAAAAAAAAAAACAACAAAAAACAAATGGGACTTCGAGGCAGATTTTCTTTTCCTTTTTAAACCAAGTTATGCTGAGTAATGTATCCTATAAACCAAGAGCAAAATGAGCCTTGGTTTGTGATTGTGATTATGCTTTTAATTTGTTGGTCCACTGAGTGTAAAATCATCCCCAACCTCTAAGTGGTGAAGAGCGTTTAAATATTTAAACGCAGAGATTTCTGGGCTGCGAATTTTAGAAAGTGTAGGTCCGGAAGCCGTTTCTGGAACAAGAAAGTAATTTTAAAGATATCTTCATTCCCTTTTCTTATACCACTGACCTGACAGAGGTTATTGCATCGAGCAGCACTTGGAGAACTCCGACAATAGAATTCATTCATCAAATCAAGACAAAGAAGGGGAAACAGAATGGGGATTAATTATGTGTTCTGGTTCTTTCAGAATCACTTCATTTTCTCTTTTAAATTAAGTGGTTTTATGACACTGATGGAGGGAAAAGTGTTCAACAAATCATTTATCTATTCTGCTGGAGGCCGACGACGTAAAGGGGAATCGTTCAAAGCAGCTATGGCTGATCATTGTTTAGGAGAAAGAATATCAGTACTCAGTCAGTTCTTCAGTGTGGACCAGGCGTTAGGAAAGGTGTGGTCTCTTACTACCAGTAGCCTCTTTGGTATCGGCACATCTGCATTAACGGACTGCCACAGTCCAACTGTCGCCTTCCTGTTCCTATGAGCAGCTGTCTCACCATTTCTGATTCCTAGTAAACAGAAAACAATAATCCACACAAGAAAGAAAAAACAAAACAAAACAAAATGATTGCCACAATCCTGAAACCTGAATGATTGGAAAACAACAACAAAAAAGGTGCATCTCAATAAATGTGAACATCATCGAAAAGTTGGTTTCTTTCAGTAATTCAATTAAGGGCATTTAAGGATTCTTTACACACAGTTATATAATTCAACCACTTATTTCAGTTCCTTTAGATCATTATGGCTTATAGCTAAAGAAAACTAATCTATTGCGTTTTTTTTTTATTTCAATGCTAGCTGAAATAGGGCTTCACAGTATATCTCAGATTTGCAAGTCATATTGTTTTTGCATACTGCAAGTCAGATGTGTTAATGCAATATTCACCAAAATGCTACTAAAGCTGCATGCTTTTCCAAAAGCTTGCAGTCCTAATGCAAGACCAATACACAGCATTTGTTTTTGTCTTTTCTGTTTTGAGTTGGGTAAGCCTCAAAAAGGCATTGCTAAAGAAAACGGGCTATTTACAGAGGGCCGTTACCAGCCACATAAATGGAATGGAAAGTTTAGTGGATGGAAAAAAAGGTTTAGGGGGAACAAAGGAATTGTGAAGGAAAGACTATTCAAGCGTCATTCATGGTCACAGATGATCACTTCTTCAAGAAAGAGTTTTATTGAGATGTGTGACGCAAGTGTCATACATGAATATATATTTTCAGTCTAATTTAATAATCAGAAAAAACAGATTTAGAATTTTAAATCAGCTACAAGCCATAATAATCAAATTTAACAGACACACTTGAAAGATTTTACCCTGTGCGTTATGAATACATATACACATTTTTCTTTTTAAACTGTATTACTGAAATAAATTGACTTTTTGATTATTTCTGATGATCATTGAGATGGACCTGTACATAAAGAGTAGCTGTCAAGTTTTTTTTTTTTGTATATGTCCTCTGAAATCCAAAACTTTCTAACCCACTTTTTCCACCCCCCCTTCTTCTTCTTCTTCTTTTTTTTTTTTTTTACCTCTTCTCCCTTGGCCTTTCCTGCCATCCTGCAGCAGGTGATTCATGCTACTTCCACCTTCCAGGCAGCATTGCTACAGAAAATAAAGAGCCACAACACAGCAAAAAATAACCATGGCTCAAATGACTACAATTCAGCTCTGCAAAACAGAATCAACCCTTCTAGAAATGAAATAAAACTGAGAACTATGACTAAAACAGATGTTAAGGTTTTTAATGGTATGAAAAAAAAAAAAAAAAAAAAAAAAGAAGAAACTGAGGCATAAAAAGGAAAATAATCATCATCTGGGCTGTGTGATGTTACGGCTGCTGTTGCTTGGTTACTGTTGGTTTGCGTTAGCCTGGCTCCAATGACTGATGCGCTTACCGGAGCCCTTCCTTATTTCTGCTCCGGAGGTGGTAGCCCACCCTGAGAGCCGACAGGTTAACCCCGTAACCTCGCTCCCTTGGCTCAGGTAGGTTTTTTTTTTTTCTTTTTTTTTTTTGCAGTGCCACAATCCTCTCAAACAAAGCAGAAAAAGTCAGGGTAAAAGCTAGGGCTTTAACAAAGTTTGATTCAAACACCTTCTTCTTGCTCCAATGCGCAAAGGGAGCGAATGACATCATGAACAAGAACCGATAGCTCAAGAATCCGGAGATAAAGAGTACAAAATCGTGTCTCGAAGCGTCGGGCTAACGCCGACCCCATGCATTACCTTGCCATGGCGGAGGAGGACGCGGCAGATAGCCGTGTGAGGTATTCGCGCAGTTCCTTGGCCGCCTGAAAGCGGCCGTAGCGCTTTTTAGGCTTGGTGCACTCGTCCAACAAAGCCTCGAGTTGTCCATCTTTGGCTATGTGAGCGGGCGGGTCGTGAAGGAGGCCGCCGGTGGTTCCCCGCCACGTGGCATACTGCGACAGTAAGTTCTGGCACACGGCATAATAGTTGTGGTCCACGGTGACCCGGGAGCAGAGGGCCTCCTTGGAGAAAGAAAGGCAGGCCTCCCTGTCGCACTCCTCGAAGCGGCTCTCATACCACACGTCGTAGCTCTCCGGCTTGTCTGCAGGTGGACACACATAAAAATGTTTATATTACTTTTTTTTTTTTTTTAATCACCTTTGCAGTGGGTGAAACATCTAATTTAATACTGTTCAGATTTAAGTGATTCTGATATAGAATCACCTGAATCTTTGGTTAATACTTTTTTTTTTCCCTTTTTGGCTTTTCATTAAAAAAAAAAAGACTTTGTTTATGCAATACACAATAGTAATAGCAAACATTGTGAATTGCATAATTTTATTTACTATGTCGGCATTTCATTTAGTTGGTTTGCTCATTGGTACAACTTAAGCACTATTGACCTTTTTTTATTTTAGATCTGCTTTATGTATGAAGTTGATATCAGATTTCCCCCCCCAGAGATAGAAGGACATTTTGGGTTCATTTTTTTTTTTTCTTTAGTTCTTGTAAGGCTTTGTTCTGCCAATACCAATTTTAACTTTCTAATTTCTTTCACAGAACCATTTTGTGACAGATATGAAAAAAAAAATTATAAAATTGAAGCTTTCTCCTGCAAGTGGTCATTAATTATAGCTTAACCCTCTTAAGGGAGGTGTCACCGCAAAACAGTGTTTAAGTATTTCAAAAACAAAAGTAAAAAACAAAGCATTTTGAATTTGTTTCGCATCTTACATTAGCTACTAGCATGACTAGCACTGCATGAACGGTACTCTTTGCCGTTTTCTCTTGGATCCTTATCTTTTCTCTACGACTTTCAAAAAGCTGCCAGCATTTCACAACCCACTATGCATCATAGCATGAACATGACACATGTTTTAAAATGTTTTATAATAATAATCCAGAGCACCGTTTCCTCCTTGTTGAGCGACCCTGTTATCTGATGAAAGCCTTGCTCTCTTGCAGCCTCAGTGAATGGAAAACACATCTCAATGTGTTACTGAAAACACTTTTCTTTTAAATATGTCACAACCTCTGCTTTTGCTTCTTGTAGTAAGTTTTAAAACACCCCGGTAATACTGAAAATTTCAACTTTGAATGTCTTCACTCAGTAAATGCATCCTAACCAATGCAACAAAGTGTGGTGTTGTAAGCATGACTTGGTTATTATGTATGGTGCATTCACTGATCAGAAAAATACTGGGATTTTCTTTAAACAACAGAGTTCTTTGGCTCTTAGAGAAAGGTGAGAAATGTTTTATCACTTTAAGGTTTCACATTTGCTGGTTGTGAATCCTTAAAGATTTACAGAGGTGAGACACTGTAAATCTGTATCATTGACAGGTTACAGTTTCAAATTCTAACCATGTAAATTGCTAAGGTTGCTTGTAACCATTGTCAAATCAGAGTTTGTTGAAAAATGCTACAAAATTGGTTAAAAAACAAAAAATGCTACCATTTAAAAAAAAAAATCTAATTTTTGCATATAGCAGGTTTAAGATTGAGGTTTCTTAACTCCTGGTTGCTCCATGTTTTAGACAATTTTAATGATTAAAAAAAAGGGGGTAAACTACAAAACTAAAAATGTTGAACAGAAGTTACACACACCTCTCATAGTTGGAGACTTTCTTTGTCATTTATATTTATGTAACTATTGCGTTTATTTAAATAACCCCAAAAAATGTAACACATCAGCCGCAGAAGAAACCAAATAATCTCTAAGAAGTCTCTAGCCATTGAGAGAAGGGCTTTTTTCTTCTTTTAAAGGCTCACAGCCAAACAACCATCTACAGTTTTATTTGACAGAAATGAACCCTTTTACTTGATTTACAGAGCAAATAAAATTCTTTCCCCTGCTCATTTTATTTTCCTTTTTCATTCTCTTTAGAGGATTGGGTTAGGAAAGAAGGGAGGCAATAAAAAAAAAAAACCTGGAATGATGAGAGAGCTATTGGTTTGCGCATTAAAAGCAGATCAATAACACTGTTGGTAGACTGGAGGGGACCCAGAGGATGCAAACATATAATCAGTGCATCAGGCACTATAATGCACTTCTCCTCTGGCTCATCAGAACAACTCAATCAAACATCCAGAACTGGCCCGTTAGTGAGAACAGGGGGGGCCCGCTGTGGGGCCCACCCCCCAAAAGAGGCGAGACACATCAACCTCAATCAGTGTGGGTGATGAAGATGGATATATCTGCGCCCCGGCGCATATAAAGATGTACACGAAAACGCAGCGAGGTGAGGTGAAAAGCAATTAATGCTTCAGAGCCGGTCATGCGTCAAACCTCAACGCTGATTGACAGATGGCATCGGGAGAGTGTCCTGCTCTTCTCACAAAATTGTGCCCCCCGCGCACACACACACACACACACCGGTTAGAAAAACCTCAGAAGAAAAAAATAGGGCCGAGAAAGACATACTCAAGGACACATATGCAAAGTATTTTGAGTCTCAGGAAAAAGTGAAAAGGACATTATGAGGCCCAATATAGTGCCTTCCAAGAGCACCTTTTCACATTTTGTCAGGATGCATTTTCAAATTTAAATGCCCTTTTGTGCCATATGCAGACTGTAATGCATACCTGAAGAGGAAGGAAAATGAGGGAAAAATAAAAATGAATTCAAATCCCAAAAGTGTGGCATGCATTTTTATTTAGACTAACCGTCACTCTCAAAATGCTTCCAAGTAAGTCAACAGATCTACGAGGACGCCACTGGCATCATGGCAGTTAAGGAGTTTTTCAGATGGGCCCAAATAAAATCTAAAAAAACAAACAAAAATAGTGTCTTCAGTGACTACCTGTGTAGTAATTAGCTGGGGCAGGGCAGCAGCCCAACCCCCAAATACTTTTTCCTTTTTTATGACTACATGTTTTGACTTATATTTTATATAAGGGTGTTTTCACATCTGATAATTTGGTATAGTCTGTTCGACTGGGGACCAAAATTGTAACAGTTACATTTTTAGCTGGTGTGGTTCGCTTTCACACTGCACCAAATGAACTAAACCCTTTGAAAAATCTGCCTCCCAAACCCCTCACATGTGGTGGTGCTGCACCAATGACTACTCAAGACAAGGAGAAGACGTGAGCGCAACTTCCTTCTTTGCAAAATGCTAACAAGATGGAGTTACAAAGAGGCACAGCTCAGGGCAGCTCTTAATTGTGTCGACAAAATTGTTGTCCTTTATAGCAAGAAGAAAACCAGTTTTCAGAGAACATCATACAAAGCTCTGTTTTCAGAGCTTTTGCCATTTTTCACATATGGCAAACATGTGAAAAAAGGTGACAAGGTCATTTAAGTCTTCGTACAAAACAGTATTTGAGGTGGAAAGCCAACACTACAAATCACACCATTCCCATTATGAAACAAGTTGTTGGAGGCATCATGTTGTTTTGTTAGTGGGGATAGAGGGGTTAGTCAAAGCTGAATACAAATCCAGGCCAGCCTTAAAAATTTGCATTCGTTTCAAAAAAAAAAAAAAAAAAGAAGAAAAAAAAAGGTATTTCAATCATATGCTTTTGTGTTGGTTTATTACATGAGATGCTCATAAAAATATGTTGAAGCACATTAGTTCAAGGGCAATGAATGCTTTTTGTAAGTCATCTACCTTAGTTTTTTTTCTACCTGCAGGTCTGGGCAAATTTACAAAGCAAACTAAATGATTTTCAATTCAAATCAGCGGCAGAATGAGGTGAGGCACGACCATCTAGCCCCGTGTGTCTCAGGTATCTGGCATCTTCCATGTTAAAGAGCTCAGACTGGACCTGTGTGCATTCCTCTCACACCTATGCCTTCACAAGGTTGAGCAAATTTTGAAGGCATGGCCTGAGACCTCGTTAACATAGCCTTACTGTTGAGTTCAGAAGAGAAAGTCGGATATTGGGAACGGAGACAAGTGTGAGAGGAAAAGCAAGTGCATCTTTGGGAGACTGTGTAAAAGAGAAAGAGGAAAATGAGTGACACGAGTGTTGTCAAGCCAGCCAGTGACGCCATGAGCTCAATCATGGGGAAATCGCTCCTTTCGCATCACTGGACTGTGCAGATAAAAAGGGCACAGCTCTCCGTCTCCGGAACCCCCTGCATCCATATGGATGATTCTAATAAGAGGGTGGATTGGCACGTTGCTTTCTGCGTGTTTGATTTACAAATCGATTGGTTTCAGTTTGGACCGATGACTCTGGCATTGCACGCTTCAGGATGCTTTCCCAGCTCAGGCACTAATTGTAGGGATTGGCTTCTCTGTTCCCAGAGCCTTGGGAAGTTGCCGCGCCTGTTTCCTACTGCTGTTCACCACACGGCCGTGACCTAGTAATGCTCATTACCGCCATGATCCCCCCCCCCCTCTTCTTCCTGCTGCGTTGCAGCGCTTTGGCACACACACACAAACAGATCCAGGCACACAAACATGAAGGAAGCAAATAAACTTGAGGCTTAAGCTCTGAAAGGCCAGGGGTAAGCAGCTTGAGTTGTCAGGCTCTAAATGTGTCGGGCCAGACAAAGGGAGTATCAACCTGGATTGTGCTCCAGGACTGGCAAAGGGCTTCGGTGACAGGCTGGAAAATTGCAGCTCTTGGCAACAAAGATAAATATACACACTTCTGAGGAAGGCAAATACATGAACACACATAAGCATAATCATGCAGAAATGAAGCAGAAATTCAAGTGAAAAACGGCAGGGATGTTGGAGTTCCTTCACACGTTCTGCATTACTTTGTGGTTCCCTGGAGCTGAAGCTTGTAATTTGGTAAAATGCAGCTTTATCCCGGGATAAATTTATCACAATGCTTCTATTATGCGTATGAAAAAAAAAAAAAAAATAAGGAAATGCACACTCCCTTTCACTTACAAGCAATATCTCATATCCGTCACAGGGTACAATGGTGAAGCCTCAACATCTAGCAACACAATAGTTTATCACTTTAATAGGATTTCAGCACAAGGGGACAAATCTAAGTGTCGGACGAGGTGGCCGTCGCTCTCTCTGAAGTGGCCCCTGGAAGGAAGACTGAAGGGAGGCGAGCAGCAGCACTCAGGGTGTGATGTATAGCTTTCCTGGACCTTGTTATGGGCTTTTTTTTTTCTATCCGCGAGGCAAAAATCTAGGGCAGCAGAGATGGCTCGTTATCCGAACAATCTTTGCTTTGATGGGGACGCATGTGTTAGAGAGAGTGGGGGTGCTGGCTGGATATATTCTTAGAAGAGAGGAGACTTCCAGCATATGCAAATCTAGCCTAAAGTCTCAAGAGGCCATTCCTAAAACATTCAGTGCTTGCTCATTCGAATCTCTTTTTTGCAGAATTGAAACTATGGTCAATGCTTCATGTCATGTTCAAGGTTCTGAGCAAGAGTGATGAACAAGAGAGATGGACCAGGAGTAAGGTTATGGACAGAATCAGCAATTTCACTTTTAAAATGTCAATTTGTGCAAATTACATGAAGTAAAAGCAAACCGTGTTTCTCCAGAGAGGAGCTGTAAACACGGCCTATTTAAAAACACCCTTGTCAAAAGATGTATAAAAAGTCTTAAAAGAAATTAGTCTAATTGCAAATGCTCGATGTCATACTGAGAAAAATTTAACCTTTTCGATTATCTGGAGGTTTAAGAAATTTTCATGCAAAGAAATGATTGTTTCGCAAAATCATTTAATAATCCATTTAAAATTAATTTATTTTAATTTTTTTCTTAAAAATTCTGAGTTACTTTTTCAAGTTGACAAGATTTACAGAAGTTTATTAGTAATCCATAGCTCCTGGTTTCTCTCCTGTGTTACTGTTAACATTTGGGAGATGTCACAGAGCCACTTTTAAACTGGGATTGAAAACATAAAAATAGATCATGACCTTAATATGTTTATATTCCAACTCTTAAGTATGGTGGAGGATCTAAGATGCTGTGGATGCATTTATCCTCCAAAACCCCTGAAAATAGTTCTTAGAAATACCAGGAGAATATGAGGAGAAATCTAGACTAAATATATACTGAAATGTCAAAAACGGAAAAATAAAAAAAAAAGAAGAAATGGAAGCAGCTATGTGATAAACGATTAGGCAATGACCCTCACCTTGCTTTATCTGTCTTTTGTCTGCTACCAGGACGTTTTCGGCGTCGACTATGATGACTTTTCCGTCCCGAGGGCCGACTGCAAAGTTATCAAAACTGACATCCAGCAGGTACAGGGCAAAGTCAAAGTCATTGTTGGTGAGCTGCTCGGCAATGTCCATCAGCTGCCGCGCCAGGTCAACCCTCTTCTCCCACGGCGCGTTGTAGAAGCTCCACAGCTCCTCGCCCACATAGTTGACAGCTACCATGCGCCCACACGCTCCCAGGTACTTGGCGAACGGCCACCCTTCATCCGATGGAAAGCTCTGGGGAGGAAAAACGTGGATAAAAAGGGTCAGGTGGTGGGAAAAAAAAAGAAAAAAAAGAAAAGAAGGTAAAGGCTAACACATGAATTGTGGAAACAGTCACCATGTCAAAGGATAGTTTTTTAATTTGCTCTGAAATCAGTTCCTGAATCCAAAGAAAGATGAAAGGGAAAAAAAAAAAAAAAAAAAACAAGACGCTAGTGTAGCCTTGGGTGATTTCTGATATACAATTTTAAGCACAATAGCTGAAAATGAGCCAGAGAATCACGTGAAGCAGCACCAGCTTGGGGTATAACGGATTAAATTTAATAAAAGCAGAGTCCGTTTGTGTTTAAGCCCTACAGCTATGAGCCGAAGCTTGCTGCTATACTGTGTGCTTCCAGAGAACTGATAGGGGGTGATTTGTGGCAGGAGCAGTTAGCAGGAAAGCCTTATGCTTTCTGATGCGACTGCAGGGCGTTTAAACTGCTTCGTGGTGCTGTTTAACCCGGTTAAATGCAGTTTGGGAAACTGACAGCATTTCACCGCATCTTATGGGTTCCAACTGATTCAGAACACCAAGATAAACCTACAGCTTAGCAGGTTTATCTTTAAATGCTGCTGCATACTATCAATAAATGAAAGCCAAATTTGCCTATAAATAAATAAATAAACAAACTTTCCCTCTCCAGCTGCTATGAGACTACAGCTCTGGCATTTCCCAATTTTCCTTCCCTCCGTTTCCCTCTTCTAGATCCATTTCATTGTCACAGGCTGTTGCAGCGGTCAAACAAAATCGATGGAAAATAACAGACGGAATCCAACTTTTCTGCCGACGCAAGACTTTTTTTTTTTTTGCTGCAAATGATAATAAGCTCCCATCATGTAACATAAACTCTCCACCAAGGGCCTCAATCTTTCATAATAAACACCTGCCATATGCTCAGCTAATGACAGCTCACAATTTCCATTTAACAAATTTCTGCCGTTTTTCTGGCCCGCAGCCGACGCAGACACACAACCGGCAGCGCTTCATTGCTTCTCTCTAAAAAGAGAGATGTTGGAAAGGAAACACCAAGACGCTGCGGCTAAGGTGTGAACTATTATGACTGTTGCGTCCCAGCCTGCTCTCTCGGTAATTCAATATTTTACCAGCTTTCAATTTCTGCTCAGAGGCTATGGGGCGGGGGGGTTAAATATGCATGGCTGCCTCGACTTGTTTTAAACTTTAATGGAATACAAATTATTTACAGGCGTACGTGTTAACCACCCTCTGCAACGCTCCCCACCGGCTACGTAGAGGGTGTATCTCCAGGATAACAGCTGGACCCGTACCGCATATAAACTATAGATCCAAGTAGGTGCAAAAGCTAAAGAATAGGCAACTGTGCTTTGTGAAAGTAATCATACCCTGTGAACTTTTTCACATTTACCATGTTGCAGTAAAATACCTATATGTATTGTACATGAAAGCCATAAAGTTGAGCAGCACATTTAAGATGGAGGAGGAAAATGGTTTTAAATTCCATGTTTTTAAATTTCCAAGCACCTGAAAAGAGTGGCAAGCAACTGTCAAGTCACCTAATAAGTAAATTAAACACCTGAAGATTAAGACAGATTATGGAACAACTAGAAACGAGGGCTGGCCAATATGGCTGAAAAAGGTATCTTGCATCAGTCAATTTTGATAATTATTGATTACATTTTTGTTTTAAATATCCAAAATACTGCCAAGCAAGTGACGTCACGTGACCTCTCCTCTTTTATTCACAATTTCCTCTTGAGCCGTCATACTCGTTCTCCTTTCACTTCACTCATTTTTATTTGGGGTTATGGCACAGCGGCGAAACGCAAAACTGATTCCACATACTATGGCGCATTGTCTTAAGGTCGGTGGCCGCGCACTGTCCAGAAGGTTTAGACTTCATAGTAGAATCCTAATGGTAGTAAAATCTAAAATCTAACAGTAGTAAAATCCTAATAAAACAGATTGAAGTTTGAGATTGTAACGAGGCAAAATGTGAAAAAGCTCATGGAGGTTCAAACCATTTGAAAATGCACTGGAAACAAAATATGCAGTGTCACTTTAGAACCACAGACAACCACTGAGGAATTTCACCCTCGGAGTATGTTGAGCAACATGCAACAAAGTAATAATTCATGTGAGAGAGCCAAATAGGATCACTTTAAAAATCAACAAGTTTATGCCGCAATAACTTTCCACACATAAGATCGACCTTTTTACAGAACATTACTTTTTTATGGAATTAATCCATCGATTCTGTCCGATTTAAGAAAAAGGAGGGAATGATGATAAACTACATGCCATATTAGCAGGATCCATTTCCCTGAGGTGGCCCAATCAATTGCGGGCAAGACAAAAAGTCTGTCCACAAAGCAGTGCTCGCTTCCCTGCAGCCTGTCTGTCTGTGCCTGTCACTTGGCAATGACTCACCGGGACTTCTCCAAATCATCTCGCCTTATTATCCTTCCTCTACATTTTCAGAGACAGAAAACTTGACAGGATGAAGGTTCTGTGGCTGTAAAAAATAAAATAATAAAACAGAGTTGAACTGACTGCACTTTCCAAATACTAGCTGGATAGGAGACAATCATGTAAGCTTTCCCCTCATAGGAGATTTCAGGATTAGAGACTTAATAGGCTATAAATCTAAAATGGCTTTCTAATTTCTAAAGTTGCCTATAAAACGATTAAGCAGATGATGGATCAGATGGTACATCCGTTTTAAGCCCACACACCGTATTTTGACCCATAATAAACGCTACTGGACTGTATTTTTTCCCGTTGGTGGAAATATTTGAAGCTTTCAGTGCTGTTGACAAAATGCAGCCCATCCACTGTTACAGCTAAACTAGCTTTGTAAAACACCAGCGTCCCTCTCTCACCCCCGCAGGGCAGATAGATAAATGAGGGAAAGGTGGATAGAGGAGGTGGTTGGCTGGTGGGGGGAGGAGGAGTGTGAAGGAGGAGAAATGAGAGATGACGAACAGAAGAGACAAACAGAGC
Organism: Poecilia mexicana; assembly: GCF_051168715.1. NCBI lineage: Eukaryota > Metazoa > Chordata > Actinopteri > Cyprinodontiformes > Poeciliidae > Poecilia > Poecilia mexicana. Next base: position 13,899,217 of record NW_028263389.1, read on the forward strand.
TTCTTTCGCTTCAGTAGACAGGAGGAGTAAACCAGCAAAGACCTGCCTGCTAAACACATCTCTCTCTTTGTTGTCAGATTCCAGGCCTGAATGGGAGCAAAAGTAAAGCGACGGCAGATGGAGGGTGTGTACGGGGGTTGCGGGATGAATGCCTCGAGGCTACTTTCAGACACTGTCAATGGCTGTTATGAGAAGGCCTTCATGTCTGTCTGGCCCCCGTCCTCAGCTCTCAACAAAGTTGTCGGTCATTTACCCACACTGGCAGGCCCGTTGCCTAGCGATCTGCGCCTCAACTTGTACTTCCGTACTGCTTTAATGAGCTTCTTAAATTTAAACTTTTGAATGCTAAAACGCCTTAAGGAGAGAACTACTGAACAGTGCACGCAGGCACATGGAAGAGCGCACCTGAGCATCCAGATTCAAGCCCTCCTATTGCGCGGGTTGATAAATACTACACTCATTCTTCCTTAGCACTTCCTAAATGGTTACACTGCAGAAGTCATTAACGGCCGCAATGAGGCGTTCTGAGGGAAGTACTGGTGGTGAGGGAGGCAATATAGAAAGGCTCAGCCAAATATTACATCTTTTTGCACTGTGAGTAGACCTAGGAAGTAAAGTGTGAAGATGTGTGTGGTTGTGAATTTTACCAGTCGCCTCCTGATGGTATTAAGCTTTTCAAAAATGCTGAGGGTGCTAAACTGCCAATGACACATCCTAGAAACTTACCGCTTTTAAAGGTCTGATCATCCTGTCCCAAGATAAAAAAACAAAAAAACACTCCCTTTAAAATTGTTTTAATTACATTTCCAGCACAATATAAACTCTCTTCCTCACCTGTGTGGCAAAGGCACGTTTTCCTTTAATTCATTTTTAGAAAACTTAGATGAGTTAAAAGTCTAGAATACTTAGAAAAGATTAAAAAAAATAAAATCTGATCTTTCTGCTCTGTGAATGATAGCAAAGGCAACTCTCTTTAGTATTTCTTATCGAGAGAAGATTTGAAGTTGACTATTTTCAATATCAGAGAGCTGCTGAAATGCAGACAGAATTACATGGCAAACTTCTTGAAAAAGTAAACTTAATTTAAGAGGCATGATGGCTGCTCGTTCAATTTTCCACAAAACAGAAGTTGAGCAAATAACAGGAAGCTGAATATTGCTCTGTGTGATCCCTATGATTAGTTCAACTCTACTAGTTAGAATCAAAGTTAGCAAGCTTTAAGCTAAAATAGATAATTTTACTTTGACAGCAACATTTGTTAAGAATGATGATTCAAGTTGCATAATACATTTATGCAAGATGCAATTAATAGGACAGTTTTCTTGTTAATTATGGCTGTTAAAGATAATTGGAACCTGAACAATAGAAATTGGTGATTAGAAATTGAACAAAAACAAAAAAAAAAGATCAGTGCATCAAGAGGTAAAAGCAAGACCAACATACAATCTTATTTGAGATTGTTTACCAGCAACTTGCAGAGCCAAGGCTTCTTTTAATCTAATTTTAAAAGCTCAGCTGGTGCACTGCAGCAGCATCAAGTCCATGTTGGAGGGGGGTTGATTTTTGACTCCTTTCCCCTGGAACACAACAGGCTCACTGGAGTCTTCTCCTCAGGGTGGGATGGGCGGGGAGGCGGGAGCGGGCCGAAATGAAACAGGGCCACAGACAAATGGGCCGCCTCTGGAGAAGAGGATGAAACGAGTGAAGCGAGAGGCGTAGGAACACACACCTGCGTCCTGACATCTGCTGACAAAGGCGTGCCCTTCTACAGGACCACTCAGGGAAAAGCATTTTGTGTGTGTGCGCTTGTGGAGGGTTCGAAAAGAGGCTCCTTGTTTTTTTGGGGGTTTTTTTTCCCCGTGTGCAAGTGAGCGCGTGTCTATGCGCAAGTGTATCTGAGTGAATGTGAATGAGAACATGCAACGTGACCGGGGCTGATAACAACCTCTATTCAGGAGCCGAGTAAACACGAGTGGCTCCCAAGATTATTGCTTTGGCTGCCTTGCAAAGAACACTGGCCCATCAAACACATACACACACAAATATGGTGAACACAGAGCAGTGTTTTATTAATGCAATATTTATGAGGAAACAGAAGCATTGCTTTTGCATCTACAACTAGTTCCAGCCAAAAAAAAAAAAAAAAAAAAAAAAAAAGAGGGGGAAATTAGCAGTTTGCCCCAAAGTGTTGCATGTGAGCAGCTTAATAAAACCCTGAGTGGGGTGTGGTGTAAATTCTTAACATTTTCTCTCCTGAATAAAACCCTATTGTTTCAATAGCAAACAAGCATGGACACGTCTCATCTGGAGTCCAGGGATCACTTTTTAAAGTCAGGAAATGCAGCGGGCGACAGCATTACGCCAAACAAAGCCTACTTAAACCTAAGATTGCCAGATGAAAATTTTTTTTAGTCTGTTTATCACAGGGGCTTATTGCTAAAGAAGAAGTCACATCTGCTCTGTAAGACTGGCAGCACGGGGCTCCCAGGCTGGAGTTAGAAACACATTGCTTTTCTGTGTAGCTCTCCTGTTGACCTTGAGTGTCTGGAAGGAAGTGTGGTGAGCCCCGTCTGGCATTTTGCTGGCCATTTAAGTTTAAAATACAGTCTGTTAGTCCAAGGCGAGTGCTCAGGCCCCACAGGGGAGCATGCGTTAACTCCTCAGCCAAGGCACACATGGTCACTACTGCTTTTTTTCCCCCCATAGTGCGGCTCGTCTCAAGCCGCTACCGCTGCTTTTCCTGCTAACCCCCCCGCATCCCCCCATCCTATCTTTGTTCTATCCACAAACCCAACAATGATTCTGTTGTAACCGTAAAGCCAGAAGCGCTCTAATCAGATACTGTAGAGTCACGGTGGTTGTTTTCAAACCAAAAGTTTTAAGGAAGGGAATTACTAAACCCCCGAGTAAAAATACCACGTTCACAGAATCATTTGTATAAGCATTTAAAACAGAGCTGTTTAACATAATACAGTTATTTTTAGTTTTAACAGCAAAGCATGTAATCCTACTGATGCCAATTTAACAAGCCAATGTTAGCTGGTTTATTATACCGAAATTTACTAGAATTGGACGGTTTTTCCCTCAGTTGGCCCTGCCCTGGTCAGAAATACAAAAATCGGATCTTTCTTCTCGATCAGTGAACGCACCATTATAAGCTCAACCTGGTGATGCAGTGAAAAACAAAATCAAGTCCAATTTTTTGGGGGTTGTAAAAGAAACTCCTATGACTGTTCTCTTCCACACAGTGGCATGTCTTCACTTCAGCTTCTAATAAAATGTAACGAGTGCTCACAGAAGGAAGGCTAGAAAAAAAATTCAATGCTGTTCTCACATCTTAAAGTTCTCAATAAGAAACTGGAATTTATAAACACTTTTGATCAGTAATCATCTTAGAATCCCAATCTGTGAATCTGTATTAATGTTTGTTTCTATGCAGGGACTGCTGGGGACATGTTTTTGGGGGGTCCGCCATGTGGTATTTGCTTGGTCATGTAACAGTAGTAGTGATGCTAAGTTATAGATACTATCTATATAATATAGATGCATATTGATCAAAGGCATATTGTAAACTATAGGAACAGTACAGACTTGAAACTTTTTTGAAACCTTCAAAAGGATAAGGCCCTTTTCAAAGGTTCTTAACACCAGACATGCCATTAATATATCTGGTGTGTGTTTTTGAAAGGATAACTGTATCCAACACAAAAACATGAATAGTAAGAATCGTGCCGAGATTTTACATTCTCAAACCAGGAAAAGTAAAGCTTTACAGCACTGACAGAAAGGGCACACACATGACTCTATTCTGTCACACTGACATAAATAGGTTACATAGGTCTTTGGGTTTTTGCAGGCCTTTGCTCTGTAGAGAGAATGAGAACAGGATGAAGAATGAGTTCAGGGGGAAGTGCAGCTCGAGGTTGAAAGCGCATACAGCGTTGTTAGTGGACAGACAAAACCTTTTCCTGACCTGGAGCTGAACCACTGAACATAAAGGTACCTCGAACCCACCCCGCTGGAAGATGAGGAATGTATTAAGTCACAGGCAGTGGTGTTGACTCTGTCTAGGTGGTATTGCTGCCCACACAACAGTGAAGGAGCCTGAGTGAAACTTGGCCTCAGACCTGACGAGTGTGGGTTTTAGGCCTACATGAAGGCCTGCACGTTTCAGAGCAACGCCAATTATCTCGGGGGCAGCTGGGGTGGCATGGCGAGCAGGAAGAGTGTTGTCACTGACCTCACACTTCAACCCGTCTTTGAGCAGAGCATGCATAAACCCCCCACCACCATACAACCCCAATTAAATATCTCAAATGTCAGCGGAGACCTCAGACCTAATAAGAGGTGCCAGGGTTTGACCAGCTTCACCCCTAAAATCCACAGAGAGTTTTGATTAAAGTAAGTCATTTTTGCTCTAGTAGAGGGTGCAAATGCTAAAACATGGAAGCGGTGCAGTATTCTGCTGACCTCTCAATTTCTCCAGCAGGAACCAGGTGCTTCGTGCTTTAATGCAGTGGGCAGTTTTATTACTGCAGGCAAGCTGATGTGCTAAAAAGCATATTCTAGCTCTAACATTAGAGCCTAATCTCCCTAGAGGACAAAGTAAAGTAAAAAGCTGCTTGTTACTGATCCATATTGGCCATCTTAAGGGGCCCTGAGAGAGTTGGGCATGTCTTTCACAGCAGAACTGTGTCTTCTCAAGCTGGGCATCTGGTAGGTTGCGGTGCACTCTGTAACAGCAGGAAGCTGGGGCAGGGGGGCGAATCTAAAAAAGGAGCTGGAGGGTGGGATTGGGGGTGGAGAAGGGAAAGGGGGGGGTCGCCACAGGCATTTACCTAACCAAACACAGCTGTCAGGCGTGTGTGTATGTGTGTGTTTCGATATGGCAGGAAAGAGAGAGGGATTATGGTAACACAAGCAGTCTGGCTCATTCAAATGGGAGAAAACACCACAAAATTGTGGCTAGAACAAAACCCAGTGGCAGAAATGCTCCGTTCATCTCTTCTCCTTTCCATCAGGGCCCCCGTCCAGCGAGGACCAGCCAAAAAGAAGGGAGTCAAGCTCAGATAACTCTCTGTCTTATCCTAACAGGATTCAGTCTGTACACAAAGGCCTATAAGAATAATGAAAGGAGGTTTGGGAGCACTTGAAGCAGGGTTAAGCAGCATGCACAACCTCTTTTATGTGCCAAGAGTGCCATAATCCCCCAGACCTAAAAACAAAAGTACTAATCAAAGGCTAGCAACTTAAAACTTAAAGACTATTTACTGGTGGACATCAACCACAGAGTGAGAACATTCTATTGCTCTCTAAAACTGGAACACCATGTAACTTGTTGATTAAATAGCAGGAATACATATAAATGAACCAAAATGGGATCACAGAAAAACGATGTCTTACAAACGAATCCATGTTTTCTGCATTCTATTACATTCTTCCAACAAAAATGAATGTACTTTATCTTAATTTTACGTGACCAAAGAACTAATTTTTATTGCATAAACACACTTTGATTGGAATACCTCCATTCTAAGCTTAGGGCCGATATCCTGCTGGATGCTCAACTTCTAACCCCCCCGTCACAACCACATTCTAGGCTAGAAAACATTTGTATCGTCCTCTCATCAATTCTGACCACATTCCATCTACTGCTTAGGAAAAAAAAATCCCAAACCATGATACTTCCACCCTCACCATATTTCACAATGGATAATTTGTGCATAGTCCTTATGAGAGATCAGGAGCGCCGCCAGTAATCTTGGGCTCCATGACAAAAAATTAGACTGGGCTCCACCACGCAGCTGCTGTTTCAATTTTTTGAGTCTATTTGACCCACAAAAAGCATCACAATTTTAAAGGCTTGCAACTGCCTTGCTTTCTTTGGTCCAATGCTGATTACTAGGACAATATTTACTGCTCATGAATATTAGATACAACAGTTCACATACAGTATGCAAGTAGGTTGCTTACAATTTTTCCATTACCGAAATGAAATGGCTCTCCCCACAAGCAACAGTCATAGGCAACGTACAAAAATATACATAAAGCAATCCAGACTTCTCAAAAAATGCTATGTAGTTGCATTTTATTCAAGCTGCAGCATATAACTTTAATAAAAAATATGTTTTATCCACATTTGTTAAAGATGTCATGTCGTGCCAGTTTGGTATGAGACAGATGATCTCTGAAAACAACCAATCTCCTCCACCTCCTCCCTGAACTACTATTGCTAGCTAAAGTAATGCAACGTTCCGGCCAAAACAACCAATCAGAACCAGTAGGATGGTCTTAGCGCTGTCAATCAACTCATTCACTCACTGCTAAATATGCTAATGGGGAAGAAACAACTTATTACAGGAAACCCGTTTATCTGCCATCGTTGGTAGCTTAACTAGAATGAGCATTCACAACAGGCTGCGCTAGCTACAGCACAGCACAGAGCGAGGGGGATCGGGGATGAGCAGCCACATAAAATTGTGATTGACCAGCACTAAAACTCTCCTGCCACTGATTGGTTGTTTCTAGATGGCACTGGAAGAAGGCAGAGGAAATAGATTTTTCGCAGATCATCTCTCATGCCGTACTGCCACAATATGACAGTTTTAACAAACGTAAAATATATATATATTTTTAAAAAGTTACATACTGCAGCTTTAATGTCACTTAGGTGAGGGCAGGTCAAGAGGGACGTGGGTTAGAGCTGCTGCTGACTGATTCATCTGTTAAGTGTGGTAGAAGGTACAGGGACAAGTTAAATAATATGTTGGTAATTTTTTTACTTAATTCATTAAATGCTAGTGAAATGGAGGCAAACAGTAGTCTGTAGCTAAGCTAATTTTGCTGAATGGTTGATAATCTGACAGTCTACTCGCCTCTCGGAGAAAAACTAGATTACAAATTGGCACTCTTGTCTTTTTCTCTCTCTTATCTCAATTTTTTTGAAAACCTGATTTTCTAAATTGTTTTTAGTAGCAAAATAACCGCCACAGTCATTCTTGCCTTCTACTGACTGCTGCTGAACACCGTCACCGTCAAGCGCACTAAGCAGGAACGAACCATTTCATGCAGATCAGTACAAATATGGATGTGTGCTTTTTGGGCTGGCAGTGGTAACATTCAATTTTTACTGATAAAAATTTTAGAAAACACAATATGATTAATTTTGTAATTGACAGGGCCCCATTTTATTTAATTTCTACAAAAAAAAAGAAAAAATGTGGAGGGCCTCCTGTTGGTCAAGGACCCTTGGAATTGTCCTAACTTTTCCCCTCTATATGGCACCCCTGTGAGAGATTGCAGGAAAGTTGATATCATGTGACTTGTTCACTGTTGCTACATGCTTGTCCAGGGGGATGGATTGCTACGAACTCAGTGACTCAATCTAACTGACTAGGTTTCCTTAGAAAACCTTTGTACCAACTGGCATAATAAACTGAAGTATGGCTGCAATGTTTTATGACTAGAATCAAACTAGCATGGATGTTATTGACTGGGTTTCTGGTGACAAAAATACAGGAGTAGGACTTTTATTGGATTCCTTCCACTAATGGCTTGCATTCTCTTACAATTTTATAAAAAAAATACATTTGTGAAGTGCACAAATGACAATTTTCTCAAATTCAAACAAGCTGTGGATTTCTGAAGCTCCTCCAGTTAATGTGAGTCTCTCAGCTGCTTTGGTGATTGATGCAATGCTTTTCCTGCCTTTGAGTTTAAGTGGACGGCTGTGCCTGGATAGGTTTGCATTGGTTCCTGACCATTTTTAGATGTTTTATTGAACCGTGCTATGAGGTTAAAGATTAAAATATTATTTTATTACCATACTCTGCTTTATTATGACTTCCTACCTAAATAGAGTTTTGCATTCCTTGGTCTTCATGATGCCATTTCTTATCAAATGTTCTCTGACAAACCAATTAGGATTGCACAGAAGTACTGTACTGATATACAGCACTTTGCACTCAGGATAACTTCTGAAGGGAATTTGATGCACTGGAAAGGGAGTGAATACAAACAGATCTCTGATTTTTCAGACTTATTTGTTTGTAAAAATATTAATAGTATTCATTATTTTCCTTTCACAATTATGTACTACATAAAATCCCAATCAAATTCATGAAAATGTGAAAAAAAGGGGTGTGAATACTTTTCAGAGGGATTGTGTATGACTGATGGGAGTGCCAGTCTAAAATAGAGCTTTTTTTTGTTCTTTTTTACCAGTTTTTGAACCACTGTAAAAATATTGCTTTTCTGAAATGGATTTTAGACCAAAAAAAAAAAAAAAAGAAAACCAGAAAAAGCTAAATATTTGTTTTGTCCTAATTTCTTACATCATGTTAATAGGCCAAACCACTGGATTACATTAAACATTTAGTTACCAAACCACCGTTTGAAATACCTTCAGTCCATCAGGTTTTCAAATTTTCATCTTCTTGTCTTTTGTATGTTTCTTAGTGAGCTGTGAATAATTGGTGTTTGAAAAATGCCAACAGAACAGTAGATAAGGTAGTATATCAACCTCCATTCTGGTTTCAAACAGAGCAAAAGCTACACAAGGAATTCATGCCATATCATAAGTGCATCTTCTGGTCAGGTGATGCAAGCAAGTTAGAAAGAGCATGAAGGCAGAGGAAGAAGTAGATGAGAGACGGTAATGAAAATATGGAGAGGGGTGGCTGGACTGCACAGATTTGAGTTTTAGAGGAGATGAGCGAACCACTGACTGAGTTAACCCCACAGGCCTGTCACATCCTATTCTCGGCTTCGCTGAGCACGACACGGCTGAGGACTGAAAAAGGGTGCAAGTGCAGTCACATGCTTCTGGCAAACTCGCCGAGCTTAATGATTCGGAAGGCAGAGCTGGGCTAAATCAAACTAATTTAAGGTTGGACCAGATGCACTTCATCAAACACAACCATCACCTGATGAATCAGTGAGTCATCTCGCTTGGAGGAGAGAATCCAAGGATGGCAAATAAGATTCAAGCCGTGGAAATGAGTAGAATAAATTACTCACTTCTCATGCAAACCAAGTTATTCTTGAATAAGGAGTAAAATTAAACAGGATCATGCAATTCTTCTGATAGTCAAAGAGACAAGACCTTGACAAAAGTTGATTAATCAAAGTTATACAAAGACTTCAAAAGCAATTTAACAGAATTGGTAAGAGGAACCAGAAATATGATTAAGTTAGAGGAGATGTCTCTGATTGCACAAAGATTTTATTTTATTTTTTTTGTTTGCCTGTTGTTATTTTGTCTTCCAAAAATATTTACTCCCCAAAGCCAAAATGTCCTCCACGTGACAATGAAGAGGGGGTGGTGTGTGTGTGTAAGCGTGCACAGAGAACACACAGAAAACCCATTGTTGGCCAGACCCGAAAACAACACAGCAGATTGTTTCTCCACGGACAAAGGAGGTCTGGTTTCTCATAGTGATTCGGAGCCGATTTACTGCCTGTGGCTTCAAAAGAATGGAAACAGAAGCCCCCTCTAAACGTGCATGCAGCTCACTGGGCAGGCAGCAGAAATGTTATTCACATTTTTCAACTGTAAAAACAAAACAAGGAGGAGAAAAGAGAATCTAAAGATTAATACTTTAGTTTCATGATGCAAAATGTAATGTGAAGTCATCTAAAATATTTTAAAGTGATGACATTTAAATTACTACAAGTGTTTATCACAAGTAAAATATGTAAAACATTTGTGGCAACATGATATTAGACTAATAAAAGATTTGAACATGCTGAGCATGAAGGTAGGTCAAAATGGATATTTCAATATAAATTCCATGATATAAGGTAAGACTTTCATTTTTCTGAGCTGGTGCTTACAGACAAAGTTATGGCTGTAAATCATAACGTTGGTGCTGGAAATCTAAAACTATCAGAACAAGGCATGAACGTCTGGAGAAGAGCCAATGCGACTCTTGGGCAGCTGTGACTCAGTGGGAAGAGTAATCATCTTGCAATTGGATAGTTGTGAGCTTCTGCCCAACACATGTCGATTTGCAGTTAGGCAAGGCGTTTAACCCCAAGTTGCCTACCAATCTTCATATCATCACAATAATGGATGAACACTTATGACCGAGGCTGGATGAATACTGCTTGTAGTGTAGAAGCACTTTGAATGGTGGGTAGGATCAGAAAAGCACTACACACATTCAGAGCTACCATTCCATTTATCTTTAGTCAAAAGGTAAAAGCAAAAGTGTTTCTTAGAGGCATTTTGTAAATAAGGCAGACAAACAGGAGCCAAAGGGTGTCCATAAACCTTTTGGTAGCTGTGTGCGTCATAGTGACGTCTAGCAAATGGAGTTGCGCTACAAATTAGTGAAGCATCTTAAAAACGGTGATATTCAAGAAGCTGAAAAAGGTAATTAAGATTTAGATCTATGAGTGTCAAACATTCCAAATGGATAAACAAACATCCTTTAGAAACTTTCTGCTACTCCCATTACAACTCCTTCCCGCTACAAAACCATCAGCAGCAGATGTCTTCATTTCATACCAAAGAGTTTTGTTTAAAACAGCTACCAAAAGAAACAAAATGGTGATGTGACATGATAGTCTTAATTCTTCCATTCAAATTGTAAAAAAATAAATAAATCAGCAGCTATGGCTTGTAATAAAGTTATTAATATTTAAGAAAACATTCATGCTGCACATTTCAATGCTAATGAACAGTATTAGTATAGATTTACTTGATATCCACATCATTAAATGCAAAATAGTGAAATTCAACTTATTGGAATCCACAATAACACACAGTATTGTTGGATTTGTTCATTTGTAGATTAGAGCTGCAAAATACATCGCAAATATAGTGTCTCTGTGATGTCAACGAGTTATCGCAAAATAACAGTTTTGTGATGTGTATTATTGCACGCACTGATATAAAACTGAGTCCACATCCCATTGTCTTTTGTTCAGAATCAATCACAAGGCAGTAGCCTAACCTCTGGAAAAACAGGAGACTGAGGTGTTGTAGTGCAGCACGTCTCCTGTTCAACTTCTACAGACGCCATTAATTCTTTATGGTTCACTGCTGCCTAACCTTGTGTATACGGTCTCACAGTCTCTCAGCAAATTTTCTCATCTTTTGAGCTCAGTGATGCTGACGAACTGAGGATACCTGAGAGGTTTCTTCACATCCCATCCAACCACACAGCCTATGTGTGATACCCCCATGGGTCACAAGTTTTGCACAAGATAAACAATTCATGAGTCCCTGTAAACATGCGAGGGCTACAGAGAGTGGGAGAGAAAAGAGAACTGTGGACAATGTGTGTGCATGATGTGTTGGTGTGAGATGTCTGAAGCTCTTTGCAAGACAAGGCGATTCACCAAGCCTCTGAACTGAAGTGTAATGGCATTAAAAAACACTGATGGCATTATCTGTGGAGGAAACACTCACAGAACAGAGAGCCAGGCAGGGACATGGGCTGACAGAATAAAACGCTGGGGAAAGGAAGGAAAGAGGACAGCGAGCAACTACACAAGGCTAATCAGATTATATAGATTTGACCAAGCAAAAAGAAACAAGGTCTCCTTTTGTCCTCCAAACTGCCCAGAGCAATGTGGTATGTGTAAGGTGAGGAGGGGTTAGCGCACGTTATTCAATGCCTACATGGGCTCAAGACCATTGTTGTTGTGTCCTCTCACGAGACAGGGTCAATGCCAAATAGAAATTGAAATTGATTGGCTGCTCATAAATCAGTGAGGGGAAAAGATGTGGAGCGTGTTTATGGGGCATGGAGGGGCAGGGTTTGACATGTTGGATGACAGAACAAAGATGGGCCACATTTTTATTTCCAACATCCTCTCAAATACAAGTAAGCATATTTTTTTATATAAGAAATGTTTAACATGATTATTAAAGTAAAAATAAAAACACTTGTGCTTTTGAAATAATCTCGCTGAAAATGATGAAGTAATTACATGTTGTGTTGTATTAGTTAATTTAGTTTTCTAATAAAAGCAACATTTCCATAATGTGAAACTCATCTCCAGAGGAAAACATATTTAGAAAGAAAGAAAGAAAAAAAAAACTATTGGAAGATTAATGAAGGATGAAGAATACTGGATCTGATCCCACTTAGCAGCTCTCAAGAGATCCCGCTGCTCCAGTCGCCCACAACTGACTGGAGTCCAGACGACATGGATGTATATTAAAATTAAAAACAACTTGGACCGTTTACAAATGCATCCTTGAATAATTCAGAACTGCCCTACATTTGGTGTTAAATATGCAATTTTGCCGCCAGCCAAAAATCCCTCATTTTTTTCAGAGGCCACAGCCTTCAACTCGTCTCTATTCTGAGCAAAGGCTCGTGCTCCACATAGTGGCATGCCGTCGCGATCTAGTCTAGAGTTTAGGAAAGGGTGTAATTGCTCGTCTGAGATCTATAGAAGAGGAAGGAAAAAGATGATCCCCACCCTATAATTTACTGGGGGGCTTTTAGTGGCCAACACCCTGGTTCTGATGCTCTGATCCTGCCGTACGTAATCCAAGATCTGCAGTTCATACACTAGCATGATAACACCTGCTGCAGCAGATCAGGTGACAAACATCTATTTATGTAAATGTAATTTATTATCCTCTAGTCCAACAGTCAAACATCCTTCTGAGAACAATTTAAAACCGTGTACTCTCCAGAGATAACTCAAGATTAAAATAAACATTTTTTCAAAGAATACCATCTGGTCTGCCTATAGCACTGAACTGCTGTAGGTTATGAATTCAGGAATTGTTTTATTTTTAGAAACATTCAACCAATATAACCACTCAAAGATGTAAAATTCAATTTAAAAAGCTGTTGTACTGTAAACTGCTGTGCAAATTAAGTTACTAGAAAGACAATAAAGTCAAGTTTTAAAAAACAGTTTCAAAACCACTACAAATACAATAAGTAAGTTATTTTAATGAGGAACCAGTGTTATGATTTTAGCAAGGGTGGCGATCATATTTTTTTTCTTTTGAAAACAAAAGCAATTGTGTCATGTTAAATATTTGTTTAAAAATAAGTCTTAATACTGTGACTTTATTTTCAAGTATATCGTACTGTAAGGATTCCATACCTGTTACAAATATATTTTTTCCTCAAAGGAAATTAGGAGAAATAGTTGGAAATATATTCATGTCTAACTTCTAAATGAATCCAACAGGAAGTGGCTATATTTTGAAGAATATGAAATGTCCAAAGAATGATGTCGTAATCATCTACAACTTTACCACACAGAGAACAATGAAGGGTTGGGAAGGTTTTCTTTCCACGCCAAGTCAGAAGATTTGAAAGGTTTACAGCAAACCTTATGGCATCTGCATTTTAAAATTTTTTGGGTGAATCTAAAACAAAAACTTGTCTAAAACCATACATGACATACAAAATTATGTCATTATTATGAAGTTACTGCATGAATTTATTATAATTTGCGTACACCCATCAGATATGTGATCAGTGGTTTAAATACTGGCTCTCTTTTATCTCTAATTACATGAGAATAAAATTTCTAAGTTTTAAACCTCATTTGAGTCAAATCTCAAGTATTTAGAGCACAAATCTAAGTCAAGTCTAAAGTCTTTGTATACAGATCTAAAAGCAACTAGAATTACCATCTTTGGTTAAAACGTACCAAATTAAGAAGGAAGATAAGACACAATACCTGCAGTACAAGTGGTTCTGGGTTGAATGCCAAAGTCATCAACAGCTGCATTCTCTCCGTGTCTTTCAAGTTCTTCAGCAGGAAGCTGCCCGAGTCTTTAGTTTCAGCATATCTTCGGACCACACGGTCCAACAGCCTTTGTGAGGGGCAGTGCACCAGGTCCGACCAGCCCTCCACCACGCCTGGGGTGAGCAAGCGAACATCCCCGTTGATCCGGGCAAACTCAGTCTTGTACATGGCCTGGATGAGGTCACAGCGCGGTCTGCCTGTTGCCCTCTTGCAGATTTTCTGGTCTATTTCGGCCAGCTCCTGATTGGAGCCAAGCCGCTTGAGCACCACGCGCCGCGTTCCCTCCCTGGGCTCTCCGTACTGTGCGAAGTAAACATTCTTGACATTGAAGACGTCTAGAAACCTCAGGCGACCCCAGGTCTCAAAGGAAACCTGACCGTTCATGAACTTGCGGCACCAGCTGGTGCCGAAGCAGGCGGGACACTTGTTGAGATTAATGAATCGTCTGTCAGTCAGCTCATTCTTCTGAAAGGAGGCGAACAGGTTGTGAGTGTTCATCAACAAGATGACGGACAAACCCAGCACTAACAGCAGCTTCAGACAGCGGTACAGTCGGCCCAGTTTGAGAGGCAGGAACCGCAGCATGTTGGGAACGGGGGGGATGGTTGGGTACCAAGGGATGGGGAATCAGGAAGGGTATTGAGTCAAATGTCAGGGAATAAACCTCAATGATTATCTGTCATGGTGCAGTGGAAACTTCTAAAGCTGCAGGCAGGGGCACGGTTGGCACATCTGCCCACTGCCGCTCTCTGGCAGTGGTGAGTGCGTCATGTTCTCTCTTCCTTGAGTCTGGGAGCCAGCAGTTCTGAAATTAAAAACAGAGAGAAAAAGGAGAACTCATAACTTTGGGTAAAATAAAAGAGAACTGCACTGCGTAAATCTAAAATTGTCCCTTTGGTCAGAGATAACAATTTGAAAAATGGTTATTTCATCTTGCCCTAACCCAATTCCCAAAGTGTGAAACATCAAATAAAAGAAAAAAAAGGACTTTCAGTGGCATAGGAAATTGTCTCACAAATTTGAATTGCTTGGGTCATTTAGGAGATTTCATTACTTTTCGGGACAAAATGAGTTGGCCTACAGCCAATGCAATAAACCTGCCAGTGCCGTTAGAGCCCTCTTTTTCTTAAACTCCTTGTATATTCTATTGTGAGACAAAGGCAGGGGTGGAGGGGGAAAAAAGAAGAGAAAATAAAGTGTCAGTGTTCAAATTAAGAGGAAATATACAACTCTCTTACAGTGTAAATGAAAACGTACACACTCTGAGGATGATTGCTCAGAGGAGCTCACACAAAAATCCATCACTTGTCCTCCCAAGAACGGCTAAATAACTCGCAGACTGCTTGCCTCGACAGTTACGCTGCGCTCAGGAATCTTAGGAGGAATCTTGCTCTGCATTGTGAAGACAGTCACGCTGTGCAAAATTTAACCTTTGATCAGAGCTGCCCTGCTTCCTTTTAATCACACTTTGAAGTGGTTTCTTTGAAAAAAAAAAAAAAAAAAAACGGCGGGTGTCACTGGAATAACATTTGTGATTGAGGGAGAGGGGTTCTGTGAATATCCCCACTAAGCAAACTGGTGTCAGCAGAGGAGTGAAATGGTAAAAGCAATGAATGAAAGAGATTAGGCAACAGAGGGAGAATAAAAGCTCCTGATAGTATACCCCTGATGAAGACGTCCCAGACTCTCCAATCAGGTTTTCAGCAGAGTCTTCTAAGGCGCTTTAAGAAAGACAATGACTCAGGCCACGCAAATTAGCCATTCTCAATTAGAGCTCATTAAGACACGCCTATTAGGACTGCTGACTTGAGAGGGCATGGCTAACGAGGAGGCGCACTAGTACCATTAGCGGGCGTGTCAACGGGCTCCTTGGATTCTCCTCTCAGATCGAAGCAACAGACTTTTAAAAGGCGAGGTTTGAGCGCAGCCAGTGAGCAGAGGTTCTGAGAGACGCCTGCAATGTGTCAGATAAGAGCAAAAGGCATTTACGCTTGCGTCTCGTTTCTGTCTGAGAAATACCTTGATCAGATCAGGCTAACATGACTAATGTAAAAATAGAAAATATCCAAAACATGGAGGACACAGACAGTTATGTTGCTTTTTTTTTTTTAAGGCAAAAACAGTTTTCATTTACTGCTTTTTATCTTCCAAGAGAAAATATTTAAAACTTTCAAATTTCTTAAAATAATTTGGGTCTGCTTCTTCAGCTGATATTTAATAAAACACAAATACTGTTATTTTAGGCATAAACATTTACAAGAAGTAATTTTATAAAAGTACATTTTGTCACATTACAACCACTAACTTCAATTAATTTTACTGTTATTTTATTGTTGATTGGAAGGAAATTGATGGATAGTTAAAAATTTTAACAAATACAATCTTGCAAGGTGTGGATTTGTACAAGCCCCCTGCCCCGTTTACTCTGCTACACCTGAATTAAAATCCAGGGTAAAACATAAAACAATATGCCTTACATCACACTGTGCACTATTCATTTGATTCCTGAAAGATGGCAGTGGCAGCATCATGATGTAGGTAGGTTTTTCTTCAGCAGGAACAGGAAGTTGGTCAGAGCTGATGGGAGGATGAACTTAGCTAGATACAGGGTGATTCTGGAGGACAATCTGCTACAGGTTACAAACAAGTTGAAACTGGGGCGGGGTGCACCTTGTAACAAGTTCAATCTCCAAACACAACCAGTGCTCCAAGGGAACGGTTCAGATCAGTGGTTCTCAACTGGTCAGATTTTGAGAGACTTCCCATAATGACAAGTCATGACCCACATCAGTCAAGTTTCATGGAGCTGTGATATTGTAGAAAGGAATATCACAACTTGGCAGAACATACTTGGCAGCTCGATGATGAACCAAAACTAAATTTACACCGAGTTGTAATTAAAAACCATTTATATATATATATATATATATATATATATATATATATATATATATATATATATATATATATATATATATATATATATGGTGTTGGTAGGGATCCGGTGCCTGTGGTCATCGGGGCCCTCGGGGCAGTCACCCCCAAACTGGAGCAGTGGCTCAAACAGATCCCAGGAACAACATCAGACATCTCAGTCCAGAAATGTGCAGTTCTAGGCACAGCCAAGATACTGCGCAGAACCCTCAAGCTCCCAGGCCTCTGGTAGAGGACCCGAGCTCAGAGGATGAAAGAGACCACCCGCGAAGGGTGAGAAGGGAATTTTTATATATATATATATATATATATATATATATATATATATATATATATATATATATAAAAGAAATAAGATAAATCCCTTTTCATGAAGAGAATCAAAAGTCATTTTGTGCACCAGACATAAAGATGTTCACCTACTGTGACTTACTAACTGAGTAATTTGATTAAAAGAATAATATATATATAAAAAAAACAGTGGCACATTTTGCAGATTTTTCTTTTAACCATTCAAGTTTATTTTGTAGATTAATACAAATTCATAAAGATACAAATAAATAATTAAATTCCTTTTTTTTAAATGGGAAAAGCATTCTATTACTTAAATGCAACTATTTTGTATTCCTTTACAGAAGCAAAGCATGAATACAGTTAAAAATATATTAACATTTTAACAAGTGAAAAGCTCAGCCTTTCCTGCTTGACTTATCAATAAGGCTGATGTTCATTTTCTTTATTAAAAAATTAATAATTGGATATTAAAAGATGCCTAATAGTACATTATTTTTAAATAATTTGAACCAGCTGTAGATAACTACACTACTTGAAGAGTATGGGTCTAACATATTTACACACAAAGGATCTCATCTTAAATGCAAAATGTATGTTTTAATTAATTATTCTTACAGAAAATGGCATGTTTCAATCTGTATATTCTAGTTAACTATTAACCAATTGCTAGATTACTTCACAATTATTCAATAATCAGTCATTTCAGCACTATAACTCAGTTTGAAAACAACTAAGAATGTGCTCCTTTAGCTTAAAGCCCAGTCACCAAATGTATAACAATGTAGAATTAAAAGATCACGAGAATGACATCATCAGTAGCAGTGATATTAACTGAAAATACATTGAACTGAAATTAAAATGTGCAACTATCCTTTAAAAAGACAATTCAATGAATTACTGGCCTTTTCTTACAAAAGCTAAATTGAAACAGTGCCTACTCAAAAAAATAAACTCCATGTTTGTTTTTCTTCCACATTACAGTTAAGCACAACTTTAACTGTAATCCCTTTAAATTGTATTAAAGTCTGTGACCTTAAAGGGACACACTGTGGATGGGGGTATGAATACTTTTACAAAGGAATACATAGTGGAGTTGTGCCTCCACCCTTCTCAAAAACGACAGCTTCAGAAGGATTCACAAGGATGTGCTTGCCTTCTGCTGCAGAGACGTGAGAGGAAGCTGATTGCTTGAGAGGAAAACTGAATATCCTGCTGCTCTAAAAGCCCGATTCAAGTGCCGTTTAGTGTTTGACACAGGCAACCGCAGCAGACGTAGCTCCAAAATCTTGGGAGCAAGATATGACATTTAAGTAGGATGAACTAAAGGCTTGAATGCCAGCCCACAAAACCATGGAGTTGTTTCACCTCCCTCTTCATTTGGGAGAACGACAGAAAGAGCCTGGGTGAGCGACATCAAGAGCTGAACATCACTGACTAATGAGGTGCAAAAGGTGATGGGCGATTATTTGGCATATTACTAAAGAGTTTTTTTTTATAATTTGAACAAGATCAAATCATACAGCTGAATAAGGCACCAAAAAATACATTCAAGTTCTTACACAGTTTCCTCACATACACAATGCTTACACTTTTTGGGAGGAGCTGGCCCAAGTAACTGGAGAGGGGGAAGTCTGGTTCTCTCAGATTATGCTGTTGCCCTCATGACCTGACTCGCGAACATGACTGATTGATTGATTTATGGATGGACTCATCAAGGAGGACACAAAAAGCAACCAGAACATCTGAACCACTGCAGGCTTTACTTGCCTCAGTTAGAAGAAACATGTTTAACAAAAATAGTGTTTGAGCGTGTGCCCAATAGCTGGAGGCAGCTGTCTGGGGTTCTATTCCCGAGCTCAGCACTTTTGATGCATCTCTTCCCCTTTTCTCTCTCTGCCTGTTTCCTTACGACTGTGCTGTTGACGCAAACATTTAGAAAAGACTGGGCAAAAACGGCCGCCGTGGGTGACCCCCAAGACCACTACTGACCAGAAAGAACGCAAAGTCATATCTGAGATTTTGGGGAGAAAAAAAAAAAAAAAAAAACAACATCTTGATGACCCGACAGACTTAGTGGATCAACGTTTTCCATAGAACTTTTCAGAAGGTGTTTGTCCTGCTACATCTGGTGTAAAAAACAAAAAACAAAAAAAAACCGAATGGGCATCAATGATAAAACATAAACTTTGACTCTAAAGATCTAAACAAGGGATCTAATTGGATACTCTCTAGACAAGTGAGACTCAGTTTTGTTTCATTGAGTATTACTGGTATACACTAAATGACAATTTTTTTAAACTTTTTATTCTTCTTAGCATTTAATGGCACTACTGTGACAATGCTGTCAGATTACTGAAAGCATAATGTTTCATTTCACCGGAAGATGCTGTCGGCACACAGCTAAGCCGCTGCTCCCCTGTCAAAAGCTCAACGTTCTCTTAGAGGTACAGTTCTCATGAAAACACTGCATTTTGACATTAAAATTGGGTTTCGAGCAAATAAAAAGCCGGTACTTCATTAAAACCGTGACAAGCGAGACTTGTAAATACCGACTGGCTATAACTTCAGACAGTAGCAGATCTGCACTGGAGAAGCATCAATGTTCTCTTATTTATTTAGCTGACAGTAAAAACAATGAGCAGTGATCTGACCGAATCATCTTAGCAGTTGATAATTGTTTGAATCAACTTACGGTGCCCCGTTGATCCGCAGATGAGTTGAAGCAACTGTAACGTCTTGTGATGTGACACATTGTTCCTCAAATTTCTGTCACAGAATGCTAACCACCCCTCCCCCAACCCGAGAAATAAAAACTTCACACTTCACACAAACACGTCCGGTTGTCACCAGATTAATGAAAAGCAGCTTATGTGTCAAACTTGATTAAGTGCACTAATTGTTCAAGTGATGGGTTAATTTACACACGCCGTTCTGTTAATGAAAAAGACGTGAGGTGAGGCGATAACATCCTTAATATATTGTCAGTTACATCTATAAATCGAGCATATGGCTCATCTGCGATTCTTTTTCCTGGGAATATTAGGCAGACAATTCATCAACCAGGAAGTTAATAGATTAAAAAATATTTCCTGTAGCAGGCTGCTGCTGAAGTTTAAATCAAGATTAAATCATTCAGTTAATTGAAAGTATAATGTGGTGAAATAAGACTGGGATATTTTTTGCCCTCAATTAATTACCCAGTGAGTTACTTTTTTTATTATTATTATTACTTCACACCTGCAAAACAGTTTATTTAATTTGTTCAGGGTCCACAGCTAAATACAGCAACCTCGACATTCACTGGCACTCCTGGAAAGGATAAGGCATGCACTGAGAAATTGGCCAAGTCAGGCAATTTTCAGCTCGATCAGCCTTGAGGTGACCAACGGATAGGAAACTCAGAACTCCAATCTTTTTCCAATCAGTGAATGCCGCATGCATGAGCTCTACCACGTGTTGACACAGACACTCTTTGGTTTGGATCGTGTTATTCAGCGAATAAAAGTCGAAGTTATTCAGTTTTTGGATCAGGAACAGAGTACAACAAAGTAGCTGTTTCATCTTTTAAAGTTTTCCATCTCCGTCATAAAATGGGCAATAAATATAAAAATATATGTAGACGTATGATCAATTTTAACAGAAAGTACATCTGATAGAATATTCTATAATTTCACTGAACTCCGATCCAGAACCGCACAGCATTCTGGGGGATGGAAAGGCTATGGCCTCTCAATTTCTCAAGGCCAGCTGAGAAAGGTGAGTGGCATCAACTTAATTACTCATTGGTAAGCTAGGAACAACCTGTTGAGTGACTTGAGCAAAAGCAGAGTCAGGTTTCATTTATTTTTTTAAAATATAATAATAATAATAATAATAATAATAATAATAATAAAAACAATAGCGCGGAATGAAAGGAGAAAATGTGTACAGCAGCTTGCAAAACGGGGAAGGTCACGTCACCAGTTTGGCAGTATTTCAAATATTTCAAACAAACAAAAAAAAAAACTAATCAATTACAGACATTGACTGATATGAAATGGATATATTGTGATGAAAAACATAGGTTTTGTAAATCTCAGAGGTGAGGTAAGGATTATCAAGGCAATTACACATAAAGATAATAGCAGCATTAGCCATTTACGGAAAGGTTAGTGGACTAGACATTATGTTTTCACATTTTCCCCCACAGGGAATAAATACACTTCTGTTTAAAGTTGAATTTTTACAAAAGTTCTGATAATTATTTAGAGATGACTTTATTGCAACATATTTGTTTATTTTAAGGCTTTTTAAACAGGGTATACCCGTTTAGAGCTACTTCAGCCAGCAAATGATATACATTTAACCATACGTGCGAGTTAAAGGCATACTGTGAGGCACTGAAGGGGCAAGGTCACCAACTAGAGTTCTTGACAAGGGTAAAGTTCACCTGAAGCTCTTAAAAAAGCCAGATGCTTTGCATTCAACCACAGATGTTGCACACTGGAATGCATAGTGTTAACCTTTAAAGCTGAGTTGTCTTTTTAGACAAACTTGACAGTGCCCACAGAAAACTTGTGTTTCTAATTAGTCACCCCGACACTACTTCTCTCCCACGGTGACACAAAAATAAAGAGAGAGGGCCTAGATCAAGAGGAACACCTTATTTGGAGCAAGCACCAATTCACCTTTCATCATTAAAAGAAGAAGAAGGAAAAAAAAAAACACTACCAAATTTGGAACTTGGTGGGGGGAACAAGAAAAGAAAAAAAAAAAGTTTGTCAGCATGCTTTTTCTACAAAGTACTTCGGTGAGCACTTTTCCAAGAAAAGAGGGCAAATCAAAAGGGTGCCTGACTCCTCATGCATTGGAGATGAGTCTTGCAAGCAGAACGTTCCAAGTTTGGCAGATGTTAAGAGCCGCAAAATGGCTCATTACTGGGACAGAAGAAAGCACAAGATGAAGCAACAGGCTCAGCGTAGGCTTAAAACAGAATGGCAAAGGTCGACACAGTGGAGGAGGACAGGGTAATCTAATATTTCGTTTTGCATTAAACTTACATTTTTGACAGAATAACTGATAAGACAGAGGGAGGTTAAAATGGAAATGTTCACCCATTTTCCCCAGCTCTTTGTGTAAAACTGGTTTCAGATAATGGCAGTAAAAAGGAAAAGCCGACATTTGGGGGTAAGCGGTTCCTTTCGCAGCACCTGGGGGTAAACTTCATTACAACATAATGAAGTCAAGCCACACAGCAACATGCTTGATTTATTCCACTGGAAACGCAAAAGGAGGGTGCATGTTGGAATTATGAGGACTCAGTCAAATGGAGCAAAATGTGCGTCTAATTAAAATCCGGCAAAAAGGGAAACTTTGAGTTATTGCTTTTGTGACTGAATCAGAGTGGCTGTTCTCCTCTGTCTGACAGGTCGCGCACACAAACGCACTAATGTCTGCTCGGGAGGCTGCCGGCATCATCACAAAGCCCCAAAGCTCAGGAAAGAGCCCGCTCTATAGCCACCAGCTATAACCGGTCGCGTTGCACTGTCCGCTTCTTGCTGTGGAAACAAACTACTGTACTGTAGCCAAGGTTACTGATGGGGCAAATCGATAATGTTTTAGAATAATAAAAAAAAAACAAAAAAAAAATAATTTTTCAGCAACAGCTGGATCGCCTCGAAACAGCAAACATGTGGGACAGTGAGACGCAAGTCAAAGGGGACGTTTTGACAAAAAAGAAAAATAAAGTGCTTCCAATATTTGCACAAATTACCTGCATCACCTTAACATTAGCTTATCCACCTCATCCTTAAATCAAAGAGCAGCTGGTTTTAAGAGAATATCAATACGGTGCGCTCTGCAACAAAACGATGCAGCAAATCAGAAGCACAGGCAGGTTTGGATTCCAAAGCAGATATTTGTTTTGTTTGATTTGCTCAACAGCATGTTTCACAACCTACATCCCTCTGCTGGATTTTGAGGAGCCATCCATTGATTTAAGTCCATGCAGTACGCAAGAGAAACACATCAAGTTTGGCAACGTTATTGATTAAAAACAAGCTGTTGAAAGATGCAGCAATTTGAAGCAAAAAGACGGAGGAAAACGTTTGGACAACTGACTGATTACATGACGTTTCCAGACACGTTCGTTTGCCTGCTGTAGCTGTTGTTTTAGCTTTAGGTCGACTTCCAGGTAAAAAAATAAATAAATAAAAATACGCCGCTCCCTTGGGAGCTTTTAGGCAGCAATTACAAAACGACCCCCCCGCAGAGCAATCAGAAACATTCAAATCAACCACCAGCAGAAAGTCTTAAATGAATCTTTTATACAATTCTAGTAAGATATTTTCCTGTGAAATAAAATCAAGAGCACAACTGTGAATGGAAATTATGTTCTCACTTTTGTAGGTTTTAAATTTAAATAACGATTTTTCAAAGACGTCAAAACGTTAAACTACTGCTATATTTTAAACTTTTCAAGATCAATTTTATTTTAAACCTATCAAGATCTAAATCAATAAAGAATGTTACAAAAAACACATTGTTTTTTTTTAAGCACAGGCAGGCAACTCCAGTACTTGCCTCCGTAGGTTCATTAACTTTAACCCCTTCTGTCAGTATATTTTATTCGTACTGTTTTTGACGGCAGGTTTTACCCAACCAATTAAAACAATTATACTTTTAAGTCAAACCCAGTTAAATATGCACAAATGGTAATGAATGCCGTAATGAATTAAACTATAATAAGCCTCCTTCAGCAGGAGAAATATAAGACAACAGTAAAAATGTCATTCAAGACCTCTTAGGACCTATTAGAGCTGAAATTTTCAGATTTTTTTTGAAAGCAATAATTTAGACTCTTTAAAGCCCCACAGCAGCCATATATTACAGAGTGAATCTCACAATAAATGTCTTTTAGCAATTAATCTAAATTATGCTTTTTGTCTAAACTAGAAATTCATCAATAAGAGATTGGAAAGCCTTTATCTGCAAGTGAAATACTGAAGAAAAAAAAAAAGATTTTCTATTCCTTAATTACATAAAAGCAAAGATTTTGCACCATTTCCAGTTCATAAAAAAATATATTAATTAAAAGCATGCACTCTGATGTACCCAAAAACACCTGATAAAGTTTAGGAACATATTTTCTCATGCATAAACTCATAAGTCATAAGAAGCATCCTGTTAAGGAAACTGCAGTACAAATCAGCAGGTCAAACTTTAAAGAAAATTTTAGATCAGCACGAGTAAAAAAAAAAAAGCATCATCAGTGCACCTCTTTACGGCATTATTATTGGACGATAATCTCATGTAGGAACCTGCTGATGAAGGGCAGTTATCGTTTTCATTTAAAAGCTATGGTGAATTTGATCTATCCCAAAAACTGACACCATGATTGAGTGCGTTACTTTAACTACGCACTTGTTGGAACTCTGAGAACATCAAGACAAAATGCACATGATTAAATGAAGTTAGTGTGATATGTTTAGCCACACTGTATTTTTTTAGATAGTCAAATTAATTTTTAGAGCAGCATTAGATGGTGTGTTTGGTATAAATGTAGTGACAGATTTTGTAACTTAAAACAAAACGGGATGAATTTGCAAATACAATTTATTATTTTTGCTAAAAGTCTGCAGCGATATAGTTTGTTTTAGGTTGTCTGAATACTGTATCAGCATCTTTTCTACCCCCTTTTCGTTTCTTTTCTTTCTCCTGTGTATTAAAGACATTGCTTAAAATGTCAGCTGTGTATTAAATTCTTAATGACGCTTTATTGTAAGCTCACTTTTTGTTCATTAAAAGATAACTTTACATAGTGTGTACATGTCTGTATTGTGAACAGTTTTTTGTCTAAATTAGGAAAATTATTAAAAGGGAGATTATTTGAAATATATTAGGTAGATTTGTCGTAAAAATAACAAAAAGCCTCCTCGTGACCACGAGGGGCTTTATCTTAGAAGTTAATGATCTTTCAAGTCCCAACAGTGACGCTCAAAGTATCACTGAACCGCTGAGAAACACAAAGGAGGTTTTTTTGTTTTTTTTCTGCCTTCACAAATTGAGGGAATCTGGGATTCAAGAAGCGGATCCCAGTAATTCAAGATAAACCAGTTCACGTGTGATTCAGCTATATTGAGCAAGAAAGAAGAAACGATGAAACAAACCTGACAGACTTCTCCGCTCTTCTGGCTGTGAAGTAATAGTGAAACGGTCAGAGCTCACTCAGCTGGTATCATTCTTTAAAGTTGCGCCTACTTTCGAGTCGAGCGTACGGTGCTTTAAAAAAAAAAAAACAAAAAAAAAAACAATCTCAGCCAACGCTTATCTCTTCACGGAAAAGCCGCTTCTCCAGAGCTCGACGACTCCACACGGACTTCCAATTTCCAGCTCAGTTACACACATCTAGCCGAAGAGCTAGCCTGCTAGCTGCTGAAATAAACACTTGGCTTTGTGGGGGCTCTTAACTCTTCAATTTCCGGATCTTTTTCCGAGTGGACGTAAAGGTCCCTCTTCACAGGGGGCGGCAGCAGACGTGTGGTGCATAAACGTTGATTTCTGTCCCCCTTTTAATAGTCCTCTTTGTGCTCACACAAATTTTTCTTTTCTCCTTCTCTCAGACAGCCGCTCACTCCTCTTCAACACACCACAATGGGTTCTGTGCCGACTCTTTTCAACACAAGCATCCTTACTCGTTACGACGTCCGACGTCGCTTTGCGGCAGTGGTTGCTTAGCGACATTTTTAATACATGTTGTCGAGTCTGGAACGCCGCCTTCCTGTGCATAATTTCTCCCTTTTTATTATTCTCATTGTATTGAGAACTCTAAGATTAAGCGAAATTAACTCTTATTTTGGGTTTATTTATGAATATTTTACAAAAGTGCTCAGGCTTCATGTGTGTAAGGTGCAAGATGCTGTAAGGATCCATGCATGGATGTTGGATAGTTTAACAAGAAACATTAAATAAAAATTTTAAAGTGGTCATAAAATAAAAAGTGAAATGACAAATTGACATTTTTTTCATAGTCAGGTATCAAATTGTATGATTATCATACAATTATATATGAGGCGCTCTTTGTTCATTCATATTCACCACAAATATGATTGTGGTGTTAAAGAGTTTAAACTCTTAAACTGCAAATTCTTAATGGATTTAGACAAGGATGAAGAAAAAAAAAAATTGTATCAGTTATTGCATTTGAAGCCAAATCGAAACTACTCACCCTAATGTGTATGGGCAGTGACGTCACTGGAGTACATATTTGCACAAATTCAGGTGTAGTGGGTGGATATAAGTAGGCTATGTTTTGTTTCTCTTTTTCATCTATTAATTCCAGGTTGTATTTTTTGTACTGAAAATACAATATTTTGTATTTCGGGATGCTATATATATTTATATATATATAATTCTATCGTGACCATCCCGTTCCACAATCATTAAGAACGAAATTAATAATGCAATTACTGGATTTTCTTATCAAAACCCACAATAAATAAATAAATAAATAAATAAACATTGCTCTTTGATTTTAGTTGTTATATAGTTATTAAAGTGAAATTCAAGGTTATTTAACAAATTTGATGTTTATTAAACAATGTTTAATAGGCTACAATAAAATCTTAAAATCTCAAAGATAAGGGAAAATGTTTTTCAGTAGTGGTTTATCGCGGGAAAAGTTCAACTGTCTCAACTTCTACGAATTATGAATGAATTTGTGAATATGACCTAATACATTTTCCCCCACAAAAGCAACTTTTAGCTCTAGACACATTTACTCTACAGCGTCAATGAGCAGCTAGATTTTATTGAAATGATGAAGGCGCTGCCTGCATTAGTTTGTCTACTGCGCCACCTGGTGGAAGATGAAAAACTTTACTCATAACTTTAGATATTTTCAAATGCTGAATAAGTATCCCCTGCAATCATACAAGCCAAAATAAATAAAAATAAATAAAACTCAAAGCATTGAGTCGTTTACCAGCAAATACGGAAAATCACAGTTCTACAAAAAAGATACAAATAAAATGCAATAATAAAAAGCCTGTAGTTTACTACACAAGAAGCTAATATAAAGTCAAAAATTTACATTAAGAATGGCACAGAAAAAAAAAGATCACATGGAAGGCCAGTTAGTGGCAAAGGAAGTAGTTAGACAATAAAGATAAGTGACAAATTAAAAAAGCTAATTCTTCCATTTAAAAAAAAATTCCACACTGTCAGATATCCTTTAGTTTTTATGTTCATTTTCAGAGTCTAAACTTGCCCACGTTAGGTAAAGATATATTTAACCTTGCTCGTCTTTAAGTAATTACATACTAAGATAAATATCAGCTAAGACTTCCTTCCCTTATAAGTTTATTATTAGTCCGTGACGAGAATACACGAATTTCCGAGTTATCTGAAAGGCGCCACGCACGCTGCAGATGCGGATGTTGCAGTGGCGTCTTTCCGAAGTGTCACAGTTAACTCAGAAGAGGAAAAGTTTGACCCAAACACCGTGAAGATGTCAAACACCGCGAGGGGTCGACAAGATAGTGCGGCACTGTTTGTTCTCTCCGCAGTATGTTTAGCCTTAATAACAATTATCAGCGTTTGGAAATTAAAGCAATTCAAATACAGACTCATTAATGAAGCTGGAGGTGCAATGTTTTACGGTAAGTAACCCCAGACCCAGCTCTTACAGGGTAAATCGCGGAAGCTGCTGCTCAGCAACACTTCCTGGACTCAGTTCAATTAATGTGTCACAATGTTTGTTCCAGAAAAGTTAGGACATTACAGGTGCATCTTAGTAAATTAGAATATCATTGAAAAGTACATGTATTCCATTAAATTAATACAACTAAATACAATTAATCATACACATAGTCGCATGATTGGGGTTTATTTTAATCGATTGTTGCTTACGTCTAAGCAACATTTAAAGGAAAAAGCCTGTTTCTCAGAAAATTTTAATTTTCCTTAAGGTCAACTAGAATAAAAGAATACAGACATGCTACATAGGATCATGTTATGGACTTTCCATGCTTGCTCCATTGACCTCAGAGAAATAAAATTGACTAATTGACAGCAAGGATGTGCAATGAACCACAAACTTGTAAAGGACATTTGGACAGGAAAAATATAATTGAATTATGCAAGTCCAATGAATTGGTGCTCTGTAGGCCAGTAATACATTTTGTGATGCTCCTGCTAAAGCAGCAGAAACTGTTTTATGGGGACATTAAGGTGTTTCATTAAAGAGATTAAGAAACTGTATTGCCAAGCAACTTAGTTTTTCATTAGCCAGATGAAAAGTTCTGTTCTGTTACTCCCTACTCAGGTCTGTGTTCACCATAAACTGAAAGCTGAAAAGAGTATTTGTTCAAGTCATATCATCATTACTGAATTCACCACTATTATCGCATGATTTTCTTTTACTGCTGAGCCCTAAGCTGCAACAAGCGTAAGGCAAAATTGGAAAGATAATAATCAGCAGTTATGCTTTATTTGCATTTAATAGATTTTTTAAATTATTTTTATTATTATTATTTGATTGACCTTGATTACATTTCGCAAGCATTTTTTTGTGAATCTTTTGCAGGTGTCTTTCTGGGTTTAGCTGTCAGGTACTTGTGGGTGGACCGAGAGGAGCATTCGGAGAACATGGGCAGCGTTTGTTCTTGCCACGGTCTAAACAGCACCCCTCACGTCATAATGGTCAACATCTCATCCCACGGGCACTGTTACAGACTTATTGAAAAGAAGGGCCAAAGATGCTCGCAGCTCCCAAGTCCTCACACGGTAACTATGGCAATTTAGTTTGACCTTCACCGGAGATTAAAGCAAATCTTTTACACGGATAAGCTTTTGTATGTTGTGTGATTAGTACAACTTGAAGCGGTGTGTCCTACAAACCCACTGGCTTTGAAAAGACGTTTAATTAGCATCGGAGCAGAAATGTTTGAAGCGTTCTGGATGCACCCCAAGAATTTGCATCAACAGGATCCTCTAATGGCTTCTGGTTATTAGTTTTCCGGGTCGTTTTCATTGTCCGTTTGTTATTAGAAAAGTACGGTAGCGCATATAAAGAAAGGAAGGCAGCTATTTAATTCATATTAGGGATTATTAGGGGACAAATACGGAAGGTTGCTTTTTTTTTTCCATGTGTCGTATAAGGACACTCAAGTGAAGCAGATTATTTTCGTTCTTAGGTTAATATATGTAGCAACAACAAACTCAAACTCTTTGAATGCATAATTTAACCTGCTTGAAGAAAAATGTCTACTCAGGACAATTTCTCAGTTTGTTGTCTACATGCTGAATTCCCATAATAAGATACTCTGGCGAGGGGATATTGGTGGCAGATTGCACTGCACTGCAGAAAAGAGAGGAAAGTGTCTGAGCAGACACTGCAGGTTTTCTCCTCTTGAATAGACACCTCACACTTCAACCTGTGGCACAGAGCGCAGTAATGGATGTAGATAGCTCCCATCCTTTTTAAAATGACAGGCTCTATTATAACACAGACACTAAAGCATACAGTGATGTGTACAGTTTATGGTAATTGTAGCCTTGAAGAGATTTATGGCTGATGAAGACTTAGAGAGGTGGAAATGGGGGGTAATTAATTTCATTTATAAAGGCTGCAGCGAGATCATTATTCATAAGAGATTGAAGATTTTATGTAGGAATATGCTCCGTCACTGTTTTCTTATCAACTCCATTGGAGAAATGGTGTTTAAAATGCTGATCAGAAAGTTTTAGTCTATGTAGACACATTTCCTCATGCTACATCTTAAGCCTGTATTTTTACACAAACCTGACGTGGAAGTCAAAACATATAGGCACACGTTTTCTTGAAATCGCAGCTTAATCACTGTAAGATGCTTACAAATCAAATGCAATACTAATGCATTTGATTATCATTTAGCTGAGATGATATTGAAAAACACAGAAAATGCTTGCTATATAGACTAATTGCACACGGAGTGATTTATTTCATGAATTTATTTCTGTAAAGTTTGTGGCCTACATCTAATGTATGATAATTATAAGCTTTATATAAAAGTTATAATGTAACCATTTGATGTGCTGTACCAGATTATAGCATAAGCTAATGAAAGTTATGTTTGATTAAAAAAAAAGTCATATTAAGTTATGGCCTTCCCGAACACGTGGAAGTCTGCTTTCACAAGGTGTCGTAATGAAAAGTTAAGTGGATGGAAAAACGTTTGGTAGATAAAAAGAGCACAAGCACCAGGAACAAAAACAGCCATGAGGACATTTTTACAGTTAAGTCTATCTAAGAGTTTTGGGGGAGAATAGATGTGAACTGTGGTGGAATGAGTGCTTCAGCAGTAACAACACACAGATGTGTCCATATTCCTTGTTAAACCCGAGATAACATCAGAAGCAAGTCTCTACTCTGGAGTGGGCTTATCCTGTTCCCCATAGTTTCTGGCTCTCAAATGTTTGCTTTTCAACAGCTGAATGGTGCTGACCTCCCTTCCAGTACTTGTAATCAATATTTTCTTGGCGCAAATAGCGTAGGATAAATTATGTTAAATAAAAACGTGGGGGGAAAAAAAAAAAAAAAAGAATTTACAATAATTAACAGTAAAACCGTGTGGCAAACGATCAGAATTTATCTTTGAGTGATTAAAACAACAGTATAGAAAAAACAACATCAATATACCAGCATCTGAGATTATATTTTAGTGATTTGATGGGAGAAATGTGTCGTACGAAAAGGCCAGGTAAGTTATTTTCTGCACTTCACAGAAAATAAGTGTGAAGTTATTTTCACCAAGCATGAATGTGGAGTGCGTTTAGAAATTTGTTGATGAAGCTTAGGGGGGATGTTTTAAACCAGGAAGTGACCAGCAGTGGACCTTACAAATCACGCAGGCCAAGTGTAACTCTTCTCTAATGGCTTCGACTCCTTGGCCCGTTAAGAAAGCCAAGTTCTCATTAGTAAGCCAGCAGAGGCTACCATAGAGGCCATTACATCAGTCAGACCGTGTGTAGACTTTGAGCCATTACGCCTGATACATATGGGGAGCTAGCAGAGAGAGATGAGGATTTCATTGCATTACTGAGTCCATTATGTGCCACTGGGGAGAACAGCATTAAAGTTTGTGGTCTGATTAAATTTAGCACTGCTGAGCTGAGAAGACAATTAGTGTACACAGCACACCTCCATCTTCAACGTAGTGGTGCAGGTGGCCCTTGGACTATAGCTGCCAAGATATGCATAATTTACTCGCTGCAGTGGCCATATTGGTTTGTGTCGTGCTTATTTGTGTTTATCTTATATTTTAAAAATTCATGGATGCTGTTCTTTGTTGGTAATTGCAGCCACACAAAAGTAATTTATAGAGTGCTGGGTTATGGCTGCAGAGCAATTTGTAGATCTAGTTACCTCTTTAAATGCAGAATTACTCAGAGAGCATGCTGGCTCGCTAGTTTCTATAATGGACTTTCCAACATTGGATGTGTTCTGTAATTTTCTGAAACATGCAGCTAATTCACCTCTGGTAAATATTCATTAGAGGACGAGGATGTCCTAGATCAAAAACATTAGCAGAGGCTTTCATCTATCCACTTCTTTGATGCTCTTCAGGCTGTTATTTTAGTTAGTTTAAGGTCAGTCTTTGATTCTCACCAAACCTCAACATTTGGACAGAACATGTGACTATTCAAAGTCTTTTTTTTTTTTTTCCCCTTAATAGTATATATTTTTAAATAATACCAGAAGGTCGCTGCATTTTTTTTTTCTTTACAAATCTACCCACAATACAAATTAAAATCATCCAAGGGTGAAATTGTACATGGAATCCTGCCTTACAGATTGGCTGGTATTGCATCTCATTGGCTGAGATGAGAAGCATTCAGAGAGGATATAAATACAGAAATGTCTCACAGTATGGCTACCGTTTGTGTCGAAGGTAATTCGCAGCATGGATTTTATTGCTAATTTATGGCACAGCTCAGCTTTAATGGTGGTACTTTCTTATTTGTATATGTTCTAGAAGCTTCTTGGATACAGACAGCTGTAATTTTCATTTTGCATTGTGCTTTTCATTAATCATATAACCTCAAGACACATTGGCAGTGTGCTAAATCAGTACACTGTCATAAAATCACTAAGTGCAGGAGAGCTTTGAGGCAGCTAATACCATCAATTCCAGCTTTCAGCAACTATGTCAGTACATACTGGCACTCTAATCAAAGTATCTTATGTTCCCCATTTTTTCTGACAACACCTCATATATTTCTGATATGTTTTTATTTATTAGAATTGATTACAACCTTCTAATTCAAGCAAAACAAACAAACAAAAAAACTGTCAGTGCTTCAAATCATACAGAGAACCTACTTCTAATGTAAACTTTACATTTATTAAAACTTTGCTTCATTTCCCTTTAAAAGTAATTCAATAAAGAGCATTTGTCTATGATATATCTACATGCCTTTATGCGAAGTTAGCAAATAAAACTGTTAAGACTGATTTATCATTTCATTTACAAAGAATCAATCTTTCTTACCTTTGAGTGGTCGTTAGCACAGTAAAAGAAACGCAAAGAGATCTCTGTACATCCCTTAAGATTCAGATTTTATTCAAAATCAATGCAACAAAAACAACACTTCGATTAAGCATGTGTTTTTAAATACAACTGAATCAATCATCCAATAAATGAAGTGACTCTCTTTTCAGGCTATGCTTGATCCGCAAATCCTGTTCGACCTTTTCCTGCCACCCATCATCTTCTTTGGGGCTTACACCCTGAATCAGGTGAGACGGCTGCGTTTGATGACCACTGGACCACCAGATAAAAAAATAAAAAAACAAAATAAAATTGTATTTTGTGCTGCATCATTTATGGATGTGTTGAGAACAGATCTTGAATGTTTCATGTTTTACTGACTGCATCTGCCTTTTGATTCGTGTTCCAGAGGCGATTCGTGGGGAATCTGGGCTCTATTGTGACCTATGCTTTTCTGGGCACCATAATCAGCTCCTTGTGCATAGGGTAAGTGTTCTGTTCATTCACACTGATCAATACCACGCAACAAACACTCCAGAATGTGTATCTCAGTTTCTATGTACCTTATGTTTTAATCTAGTTATGTCTATGTGTAGACCCAACCATGTCATATATGCAGGAACTAGGGTTTCTCTATGTGCTCATTATCCACTGTGTTGCTGTTGAAGGACAGAATTCAAAGTTTGAATAGCATGCCAGCACATCGTGCTGTCCACCGCTACACCAAAAACACAAAAGCAATACTGTAATATTAATATAAAGCAGATACATGTGAGTACATTTTCTGAGGTCACTTCATGAGTCTAGAGATCTACTGTAAATGGGAATGAAAATGCTTTCCAGTGTACAACAGTGAAATCATTCTGTGTGCGAGACTTGAGCATATTCATTATTTACTAATGTAAGTCGTACACAATATTTTACAATAAGCAATAATAAACCAATGTACAAAGGTTTAATATACTACAGTAAAAATTATTTGCTTAGGAATACAACATGGAAATAAGAAGAAACTACATTTAATTCATTTTTAGTTAATACTGCAATTTATTCGTCAGTCTAAGTAAGAGTCACTATTATCACATTTTGCTGGTGTGACCATCAGTTTTGCATCTCTGTATAAAGTTCCTCCTTGCTTCATTGTGCACAGTGTTGTTAAACCAAGAATAGCACAGGTGCAGCAAATAACATTAATTATGTTCTGGAAGCGCCCCAATCATCTGGTTTCATTGCGTCAGTGTTGGTGTGGTAGCTGCACCATGGAACTGATGGACTGTCATTAATCACACCTGTGCAGCTTATCCAGTGATGAATTACAATGTCTGCAAATGCTCTTAGTGTGCTGAACTGTGCTAAAGATGTTTAAAGGTCTTGGAACCATCTGACTCTGCTAGAGGAGCCAGAATATATTATTATTATTATTATTATTTTTAAATCAGCTCCTGTGCTGATGCATAGTGTTGCAATTCTGTCCTGAAAGCACTAGATGGCAGTCTCTGACTTTGTTAGATATCTGGACCCCTGTTAGCTAAATGACTACAGTCACAGATAATGTTAACCATCCTGTAACATCTGTTTGAAGTTTTTTTCTTTCTTTTTTTGGAGGGTTTTGACTTTAGGATTAACTTTTTTAGTGAAAGCATTTGGTCTTCAGCAGAATAAAATCCAGTGCTTGCTCTTATGATACGCTAAATATTTAATAGGTTCCGCGTCAAGAGATCATTCTGAATTCCAATCACACAAAAAAAATGGTAATTTCCGTATGCTAGTTGCTTTATCTAGCTGTTGATTAAGACATTGTGCTCCCCAGCATAACTATTAGACATGTTGGCAAACTTATACTTATGCTTCACTAACTCCAAACATTTCCATTCAAGGCAAATCTCAGCTTACTACCTCCAGTATGCATTAGGTAGACTTCAAGATTGTGCAAATACGGAAATAAAATAATGAAACATGGAAATGAATCATTCTAAAGATTTGCATATCTCTGGTGTACTACTATATAGTAGGAGGAATGCTAGACCATTGCAATTATAGCATCTGTGCAGACATACTACACTTTACATCGCAGACTGAGCCAGCCCAATATTGGAGGACCTTAGTAGAATTTGATATTAGCAGTTAAAATAACAAAAAATATATTTGTTTTTGTGTTAAAAAAAAAAAGAAAAAGAAAAAACTGGAGAGTGCATGCCTTTTAAAAACCGCAGATAACATAATTGCTCTCCAGATTTGCAGAGTTGCTGTGGATGGTAATACTGTGGGCAGTAAAATTCTCCAGTATGAGTCAATTTTGCAACAAATATGGAGAGGCTTCTGACTGAAATATGTTGCTGTATTGCAGTCTCATGACGGCAACACGCCATGGATGATGCAATCAGTTGTCGGCAAGCACTGCTAATCCACTTCATTTGCTTTTGTTGCTCTTTTTTAAGTCACTGTCTGATTTAAAGAGTGTGTCTCTCTGCCCCAGCTGGTTAGAAAGCCAGGTAGAGACACACACAAAGAAATTATTTTAAAAAATCGTACATTGTGATTTCCGGATTGTTTATTTTATTTTATTTTATTTTATTTTTTTCCTTTTAGATTATGTTTCACAGTGGACATGCACCTTAGATGAACATTTCAGACCCCTCTATGATTTCTAAGTGGGAGAACTCGCAAAGTCACAAGGTGTTCGAATACTTATTTTCCTCAGTGTAAATCAACAAATTTCTAACAGGCTTCATTTCTTTCTGCTTTTCGTTCCTGGCTAAACCATAGTTTTATTGAGAACATTGCCTCTGGCCTCATCTGCTGCTTTGTTAAAGATGGAACTTAGCTTATCTGTACTTTATTGAATATTTTTATGCTCTTCGAAAGCATTTCCTGCTAAACTAATTAAGCTCATTCACTTGAACTCTTGGCATAGAGTTCCCAATTTAGCTAATATATTTTGTTGTCATGTGAGTTCTTTGCTTTGTGAAACTTGCATCCAGTAATTTGTTTGTTCATTGACACCCATCAACAACATTAGGGAAAACACAGGAAGACACAGAGTGTGACCAACTCAACTTGTCAATTACATTATTATTAGTTTGAAGCAGAATTTGAAACTGAAGCTAAATTTTTCTTAAGTCTTCAGCCTTTGTAATATTCCATACTGGGTTTTTTTTTTTAATTAGCTAAAAAAACAAATAATAAAACTGCAATTACTTCACTTTACAGCCTGATGCAGAAATATGAATTTAGTTTGTGTGATTTCCAAACAGTAAGTGTTTCCTCTTCTTTCCTGTTATGTTTTTCTTCTCAAACTGATTCAGTGCCACTGGGAGATAAGCCACTTACCTCAAACCCTCCCTTCTCCACACGCGGTTAGAGCTGCTGATATTTAGTCGAAACACCTGTGTGAAGTTTGCAAACCCATGTTTAAAACCTGCATGTAACCTTACATTTAGATGTTATAATGCAGGCCACAGGTCAGTGGCATTGCTTGTAATGTGTCATGTTCGAGAACCTAACGGGCAAATCTGCCAGACACTCCTCCTGCCTCCTCCTGCCTGCTTCTGACTGTGTGTGCGTGTGTGCCTGAGTGCCTGACCCTAACTGGCGTGCTCCTACATGTGCATGCACACAAACACCCCACCAGTGGAAACACAATCACTCTAACCTCAAATCTCCCCTTAAGATACATGAATAAGGCAGCTTATGTTGCTCAACGTGAGGACAGTGCTTTAAATCCCGGCCATAGGGACACGGCTGTGTGCCAGCTCCATGGTAACAAAGTGACAACGAGTGCTCCCCAGAAGACTCAGTGGCATATTGATTATTATGGGATGTGTCTTTGCTAACTGGATTAGGACTTAACACACATCGGTTTTTGATTCAGGAGCTGGCCTGCAGTTATGAATGCTGAATAGAAAAGTTTTTTTTTTCTTTGCCTTCAGAGTGCCTCACTTAAAGGCGAGATAAAACTGGGGACAGTTGGAGTTTGAGATTTATTCTACAGTCAAGCTCCAGGGATGATAAGAAAATTCTTTCTCTGTATAATTCTACTGCGATGCCCTTCACAAGGTCTTCTCAAAGTTATTTTTTTTTTTGTTAAAACACTTCACATACAGATATTTCAGTTTGCATCCAATTATTGTTCATTTCAAAATTAAACTCGATTGCTTTGTTTGTATTGCTATTACTGTCTGGAAAAGGGTCAATGCACCTGCTGGTTGTGTCTAGCCCCATTAGCCTGACTACTTGAGGGGGGGGAGCCCTGCTGCGTTTAGCGGGATGACTGATAGGTTTGCACCTCCCTGCCCTTCCAGGAAAAAAAAGATGACCACAGTGTGTTTTTTCTCCCGTCTGTTTGATCCCAATACCAGGACCCTTGTCTACGGCTTCACCAGGCTCATGGTGCTTCTGAGACGAGCGGCAGATGGAGAGTTCTCCCTCACTGACTGCCTCCTGTTTGGTGCAATCATGTCAGCCACTGATCCTGGTAGGTGACCTACGGACAAAATCTTCACATAAAAGTTGTTTCCCTTCCTACCGGCAGAACCAATCTGGCTTCACGCAGGTATACTCCACATATCCCACAAAACAAGTGCTTTGTGTGAAAAAGAGGAAATGATTAACTTTAAGTATGCAAAACAAAACACTTTTATAAGAAAATCAAGATCTGTAATATGTTGTAACACTTTACACTATATAAATAAGCCATTGAACAAAATTGACTCAAATGCTGTAGGAATAAGCAACAAACAATGAAAACTATAACCTGCAGCAAAATGAGATGCTAAGAGTTCCCAACCGCTGGACTTGATGCGTCTACCTGTGTTAATGCAGTCTTCTTAAGAGAATCTAATGCAGAAATAAAGCAGATAGCAAATCTGTTGCAAAAAAATATAGAGCAGATTGCTCTCCTATGTGAATTTCTCTCTGTGTTCTCCAGGACATGTTAAAGCATTATTCAACGAAGTGACTCCGACAATGATGAAGTTCTTGCTGCAGATGAATTATTTATACCAATAAGTGATCTCGGTGAGCATCAAAGGCAGGATTTAAATTGTGGTTCAGTTGAGAGGCAATACTTTTCAATGCCACGCTGTGCTCATTCGTTTTGACCCCAGTGCACTCGTCACTTTGATTAGACTCAAACTGAATGCCTAAAATTGCAAGGCCCATAGGCTCTGCATTGTGCTGTCAAAATATAAAATCCAAACCCCAGACTTTCTGATTTTTAATTCAGCTTTTTAGTGTGCAATCCCGCATATGTTGGCTTAAGTTTGTAACAATTAAGCAATACCGCAAGCTGCATATAATCAGATATTACCCAATTAAAAAAAAAAAAGAAAAAAAAAGGAATAATTACCTCTTAAACTTTCCCTACATTTTAATGGATGTAGTGGGATTTTATGCAATAGACCATCACAAAGTATTGTGTAATAAAGAAATGGAGTGGGGATGAATCATGATTTTAAAACTTAACTGATCTTCTGCAAACGTAAAAAGAGAATCACACAAATCCAAAAAAAACAAAAAAAAACAGGACATGGCTGTTCACATAACTGTAAC
Source organism: Poecilia mexicana (assembly GCF_051168715.1). Lineage (NCBI taxonomy): Eukaryota > Metazoa > Chordata > Actinopteri > Cyprinodontiformes > Poeciliidae > Poecilia > Poecilia mexicana. Next base: position 13,937,238 of record NW_028263389.1, read on the forward strand.
TCTAGAAAAGCTGCAGAGATCCATATTCAGGTGGGAAGATCAACAGGACAGCTATTTCTGCTCTCGATAAATCTGCTTTTTATGGAAGAGCATCCCACCGGCGTAATGCTTGGCTTAAAATGCAAACTGCACATCAGTTTGAATACACCAACCTCACAGAGAAACTCTGTATTGACAGCATCATGGTGACGGGAGGATGCTCATAAGTGAGGAGAGGGCTTAAGGAGTTCATGGAAAGATGAGTTGAGCAACATACTGAAAGTCACCACATTTACACAGTATGAATACTTCTGCATGGTCTTTTATCTTTACATAATGATTAGTTTAAGGCAATCTATGGTTCTGTAACATCTAGCCTTGATGTTTTAGATTTTCATAAGCTGACCCGCTCGCCGCTTCTCTGAAACTCAGCTATTCAGATTTATTCTTCTTTTCCAGAGTATGTTATGCAGCTTGTGGAGATGTGGATTAAGCATCCCCATGTATTAAAAAGCTCTTAAAATAAATTCATGCAGTTAAAAATGTTTCAATATTTTCCTAGCTTTTGAAAGTTGAACTTTTCTTTTTGACATTTACTATTCATGAGGCACCTTTGTTTTAAGAGTAAACTGAAATCTAAGAAGCCGGTTTTACACTTCTTAAATGTGACTGTTGCAAGGCAAAATACTTCTTGCCTTCAACTGGAGAAAGATAAGACGACCAAATGAAGATCGTGTTTTATTGTCAGCATTCAAGTCATTAAAACATGTAAATATTCTTCTAGACTTCTTTGTGTAATTGCTAGAGATAATATGGTAGTATTGTGAAAATGATATAAAAAAACAACAACAAAAAAAAAACTTATGTTATGGTTTAGAGGCCAAATAAATTCTGCCGTCATTTAAAGTGAGATTAAAATAAAGGTAAGCAGGGATTAAGAGGTATCGTTGTATGAGATTTGCAGTTATGAATTAAATTCAGCCACACAGTGAAAATATTTTATCTTTTTTCAAAATATGTTTCACTCACTTCTTTTCTTAAATGTCTTCTCCCAGCAATTCTCATCAGAAAACAAGAATACATTTTCAAATCAAATGAACACATATCTACAGTTTTGATAAATTTGAACAAAGATAAATAAAATCCTGTCACTGTTTTTTTTTTCTTACCATATATGAAAAATGACAGAGGACTGACAAAGTGAACTGTCTGTATAACTGTCTGTATAAAAATATGTTTTTAATTACTTTTTCGATTTCCTAAAATATTGTGCTGTTGAGTTTTATGCAATCAGTAAAGAATAAGCTGATCAGATTCTGTGATGTCTCCTGATAACAAACCAGCCCTCCTCCACTACCAGCATGCAGCCTGGTTTTAGCACAGACATGCACCACAAAACTAGGTCCAGTAGATGAACATTTTTTAACAGACATAAATAATCCATTACTTTAGCCCTGAAACTAATATGAAGTCAGAGGGGACAGAGTGGTGAGTGGCACAGAGCCATATTATCAGAAAAAAAGTTGGGTTTTATTCCTAACTGGCTAGCTAACAGTTAAGTTTGTTTTAATCTCTTCTTGCACTCATATTATAGAAATGAACAACTGTATTTATTCATTTATTTCTTTTAGAGTTCCAGGCATAAAGAACAGTGTTTATAGGACATGCTGCAAATGCCTCTTCTTCTACAGTGTTTGTTCACAATAGCGTGTCAGTTAAAATGATTTATTAAAATAATAATGAGGTCTCCAAACACTTAAGGTACCATAGAAAGTGAGTATCTCTACAGAATTCTCATGTCATCTTAAATACTAACCAGGATTACTGCAAATAAACACATAAATCAATCTGAATCTTCACAAGACAACTGCTCGTTCAGCTGCACTCTCCGGGGCGTTTTCCTGATTTGGTGGCACATACATGTCATCAGTTCGCCATGCAAAACCATTAACCTTGACCAAATTGCTTCCAGTCTGTCTCTGAATAAAACCTTTTTCAGGTTCACCTCATTTCTTACTTTTAAGCACAAAATAATAAGCTGTAAAACGGCCTTACGCAAGTTTTCAGATACTTTAGCTTTCTTGACATATGTTTTTGCATTTTCTTCAAAACCAGTGCCTGTTTAGTTTGTGGTAAAAGATTCTTCTTTGGTTAAGAATAAACATAACCTTGAAAATGGTTCATAGGGGAGAATTAATACCTTAAATATTTAGTTGGCAGTAGGAGCAAACACACATTTAAATCTGCTTTAAATGTCATGGAAAGCCTGCTTTGATGCTCCTTTTCAGTATGCATCATTCGATTTTACGAAATGACCAGTTTTCTACTCAGTCTAAATGTTCGTCCCCGATTTAAATATAGGACCAATAGTTTGGATCAAAAAGTGGGAGGCCTGCTGTGCTGCATTTCTAGCTGCAGGGGCGGTTACTAAAGGTCGGTGAAATTCTCACTTAACATGAGTATTTTGCAGTTCCACGGTCCTTCCTTTCATCTTAGAGTTCATATTTTTGTAGTTCTCCTCACATGAAAGAGAGCACACATATATATATTTTTTTTGTCTGGGCACTGCAGACTTTAAAATAATGCCAGATGGTAACATTTTTGTAGTTTCCCTTCTCGGTTATTACTCATTGAAATAGATTTTTGTTTTGTTTGTCAACAGACAATCATCCCAAACCCAGTGCACAGCTGGCCAAAAAAACAAAAGAAGAAAAGGATTAGATCCTTAAACTTTCAAAAAATTTATGGAGTGTGTTAAAAAGCTAAGCCAGTGCCAGGACACCAACCAATTAAAATGAGCTCCACCATTTCTGCCAGCTCTTTTAATCTGCCAGGAGACTGCCAGAAGCTTCTTAATGGCATCTAGGAGTGTATAGTTTCTCTGCAACTTGCTAAGGAGCAGTTAGCAAGATAATATTGAGAGTATATCTATACTTCCATGCACCCCATGGATTAGATAATGTCAGTAGTTGAACGAAACTGTACAGCCACTCCAGTTTGAATAAAACCATCAAAACGTTCCCAATAATTAGAGAATGTAAATTTGTTTTGTCAGAGCTGTAATTTATTCAGGGCTAGTGACTTTCTAAAACTTGGTATTAAAAAACATTGAATCTGGTAATAAGTCCATGGCACAGTTTTAATTAAGGAGAGGTACAAATATTTTTTCCTTCTTTAAAACTTTAGTGTGGCCACAAAACATAAACTACACCAGATCTGACCCAAAAGTTACTTTGATCAAAATTCACAATATAAATTTATTGCATTTCAATAAAGATTTAGAGACTTCGTTTTTGTAAGGTGATCAGTTAGTATGGGTCATCACTTACAAATCCTCCCGTTCCCACACTGAACTCACTAACTGTTGACCATTGCCATTATGGCATCGATTTTCTGAAAATGCTTCCATCAAATATACATGAAAAAAAAAATCTTTGATGTAACCTCTTCTGAAGTTGTAAAATGATTGCACATCAGAAATCTTAAAAGCTTGTATTTATGTCTTTACCACTCAGCGCTTCACACGTCATAGCAGTTTTTCTCCACTGTTTATTTTGAATCACTTTCAGCATCGTCTGCCTAATTTACTCAAGTAAACAAGCAGATCCTCTGCTTTTTTGCTTCACGTTGTCACAATCTTTGTCTCCGCTAAACGTCTGCATCCGGGATAATTTGACCTGATAAGACTTCTTTCGACCCGCTCAGCTGTGTTATGTTGGAGATAATTGTATACTGTCTACCTTATGGTGTTGCTGTGGAAACTGACAAACACTTGACAGCTGTAGGACTGGTTGCCATGACTACGCTGCCACCCTCCTTGTGTGAGAGGAGATGATAGTTTTTTTTCTTTTCTTTTTTTTTCTCGCCGCCGTCTTCTTGTTTTTGTCTAGCAGCGTAAGTGTTACACAACATGCTCGCACCAGTTAGGCATTATGGGAGCGGGAAGATGGAACAATCCTTACTCCAGGCCCTGAACTCAGAAGAACTCTAAGCCCATCAAAGACCAAAGAGCCAGATCTGTCAAAATATGTCTGGAGGCAGTTGTCTCGCTATTGTCAATCTGCTCATTTCCTGTCTTCCTTGCCCCTCGCTGGCCTGTCATTTCCCACAGGGCCAAACATTACTGTTAGAACTGACTCTTTATTCAGATCACAAACTTCACTAAGGCTTCACTTATGCACTATGGCCCCATCAAATTGGATTTGAATCCACATGGAGCCTATTTCATCTTGAAAATCACATTATATATTGCTAGCATAGTACTATAGTAGGTCACATGCATCTGCATCGAATGTGATGGTAGTCTGAAATGTAATATTACATTTGTGTCACAAAACTTCCATTAAAGGATACATTTTACAATCGATGCATTGTAGAAGATTGACCAACTTTTTGTGAAGTGTACAGGCAAGTCTAATTAGGGTCAAGATGCCTTCTGAAACATTTAGATCACCCTGTGATGCAGAACAGCTTACAGCATCCACAAGCACAACTGGCGAAATGTGTCAAAAGCCTGTTTTTAAAATGTATTTTAAGTTCTCATGTCTTTGAAGAATGTTTGTATTTTTCCCTGCACATCAAAACACCGGTAGAATGAACCTAGCATTCGGCATCTTAAAGACTTCATCACACTCTGGTAGCATTAGCTTTCATATCCTCGATCTTCTGAGTCAATGCAAAATGATCTTCATCGTGTGGTGACAAAAAGGTAGAGTGATCATATTTTCACAATTTTGGCAAATGGAAACCACAAACATCAATGTATTGTATTGGCATTTAGACTAATTCTTATATTGAATTAAAATGAGACACGGCTTTTGATTTATTGCTTCTATTTTTTTTTTTGTTTGTACTCCCAACAACCATAAATGACATCCCTTGCATCTACCTTTCCACTGTGTGTAGTTTGATATCAGTGCAATTATATATGTTCTGTAAAGACTAAAGAACACAGGTGAAGGATAAAATTGTGAAGAAGTTTAAGTCATGGCTAGGTTATAAGACGGTATGCCTAATTTTAAATATTTCTGAACATGGAAAGATAAGATGGTGGTAAAACCTTCGAAAACTTGGCTATCCACCTGCACTGGCATTCCAGGCAAGGAGGAGGTCCTGTTTATAATTTACATCTAGAAAGCTACCGATACCTAACATCATTATTCAAGACACACCCATGTGGGGAATTTCAAATGTGGCCCATGAATGTCAAGCAGTGAGTGCATCTTATCAAAGCAGGGAGTTGTTTGCCAGCAGTTCATCCACATCAAGTTGTAATTAACTTTTTCTGCATGTTTTAATCAGCTGATTCTGAAGATCAAGCCTCCCTTCCCTCTTCCTCTAGCAGTATCCGCTCATTCCAAGACTGCTAGTTGTTGTAAAGAACACATGTATATTTATGTTTTGCAAGTAGCACCGGAATGTAGAACAGAAACCTGTACTGCTCTCATGATAAGAAAAGTGTAATATGCTGTATGTTCAGGATAAACACTGTCAGAACATCTGTTGTTTTGCAGTTGCACTTTGTGACCAGTAGGTTTAGTTTTATTGCATTTCTAGTTATGTGCTCTAACGTCCAAACATATTTGAAACGTTGACAAAGGACTATTGACATGCAACCATGATATTATTTTTGAGAAATTAACATAAATCAGCCACAAACAGCATTCATTAGCAATGCTAAGCCTTAAGTGTTTTGTTCACACAGCAGATCTTGATGCACAATTCCAATTTGTTGCTGAAATCCTTTTTTTTTGTTTGTTTGCATGGTCGTACATACTGTTGTTAGTTTTACAAAGCATGCCATTCAAGTAAGATAAATAAGGATAAAAAATACTCCAGATAACATATTTTTCAACCTTCACAAAGAGTACCTTAAACAAATAAAAGAAAAAAAGTTCCTAGAGCTGCAAATCAGTTGAGTTGAACTTATATATGCAGAATATATATATTATTAATTATATACAATTATAGATTCCATTTGTGAGTAGGTTTTAATGTCAACATTAAAGAATAAGCTGACCAAATTCATCAAGAGGTACTATAAGAGAATAACTGGTTCAACCATTTAATTTCTCGGTACTTTAACATAATTACTGGACTTTATGATAGAACGTGTTTTTCTTTGAACTTTGCCTGAACACAATTTGCTTTGTTAGTGTTTCAGACAACTTCTCTTTCCTTATCACGGTGATTTCCCATTTCCCATTAGGTTTTATTGTCACATTGTGATGTTACGTCCCTTGCTCTTCTCTGCTTATTGCAGTAGAGATCCCGAATTACGCTGCGTCTTTGCAGAGTAATTTAGTTAATTACTTTTTTTCTTTACGCTTGTGTTGTTTTAGCGTCCTGCAGTCTTTAAGGGCAGCTTCTGTTTTGTTTGTTTGTCTTTTTTTTAAAGTCTCAGTCCTCGGGCTATTGTCGGACCTACGTGTGGACTCGGATTTGCACGCCCTGCTGTTTGGCGAGAGCGTCCTTAATGATGCCGTGGCCATTGTCTTGACACAGTAAGTATCTCTCTTTGCTCTTTGAATGAGTAAGTTTTCCAGTTTAATTGTGTGGGTGTGAGGAATTCGCCAGCTGGCAGCGTGGAGGCGGACGCGTAGCGGCGGAGGAAAACTGAATGGAAGCTGCCAGCTGTACAGGGAAGGTGTGATTGGGTAAAGCAACATGACCGTCTTGACGGTGCGCAGTGGGCTATAAAGCAAGTTGCCTCTAGCGATGTCAGCATCTCATTAAAGAAGTCAGCTCCTGGAGTTACAACACACTCCCAGGATAACACACCAGGCTTCTAGCCTGTATGTGCTATCAAATTCAGGCTAAACTCGGCATAAAATCAGTGGAAGCTCAATGGATTATCCATTATAAACTTGCCCCTTGTCCATGCAGTACAATCCTCTCATTCTTTTCTGTCTGCTGTCCCATCTTTCTCTTGCACTGCTCTCAAATATACATTCAGATTTTGGCCAGGGACTGTCTGGTATATTTATACAAAGCCAGTCTTAAAGATGAGCAAACAGATGGCCAATTGGAGATAGAAAGAGTTCAAAATTTACATACAGAGAAGTATAAAATTAATGCAATCCACTTGGATTATTGCACATAATGAGTCGTCACGGTATACACTGCAGAGCACTGCATGGAGCCTGAGCATCCTCCCAGACAAAGCTGCATAGTGCCACATTTGTTCATAAAGTGGCGTGACTGTCCCTCATGCTGCCTCCCGTCACTTGACTGCCTCGCTGAGGCTCCACCACACAAAGCTGGACCTTTTTACCGAGTCGTGTCGATTCCTGGCACCGGATTGCTAACAAGCTCGGGAAGCAGCTCAGCCGTACGCTGATGTGCCCTCTCCCAGGCGTGTTACCACTCCCACCCATACCGCCACTCAGGCAGGTCTGGCATTTAAAAATGTCGAGGTTGTGGCCGAAAGCGAGCAGCACCAAACCATTGAACACGCAGTCTTTAGTAATGCACGCTAAAGAAATTGACTTGTGGCTAAATTAAGTGTGCTAGCGCAATTGGAGTCTTTATTTCCACAGAGGGGGTAATAGATTTTCTCTTTTCATTTAAAGAGCTCATTAGTGACAACTTGATCGATTTCTCCCCTCCTGCCATGGAGATGAAAAAATGCTGTGCTGTCACTGGCTCATTTCAACTTTAAGCTACTAGTCAAACCTTTCTGTGAAATATATAAAATCAATCAAACCCATTTTAGGTACTCTTTGTGTCTTTTAAAATAAGACAGCATGGTAAGATTTTGTATTTGTTTGGCTGTTAAGCTGTAAATGTATTGAAGGAATGTAAAAATCAACCCTCTCAAAACAAAGCTACATATTCCTCTGATAACTTTACAGAAGCCTTAAACTAACTGATCGATATTTTAGACTTGATTTTTCCTTTTCCCCCTCACTTTTTACATGGTTTTAATTAAATTCCTTATTCACAAATGTCTACTTGTATGTATGACCGCCCCAAAATGATTAAGCCATATGCGAAAACACCACACAGGTGTTTTAAGGAAAACTTGATTAAATAAACCATCCTGCTCAGGATTTACGGAACATAAATAACAAAGTTTCTGATGTTTTTGGAAAGCTCTGACCACCCAATGCAAGTTGTAAGTGAGTCAGACAGATTTCTCTTCAAGAAATGGAAGGATATGAGAAGAGCAGTCAAAACATACAGAATCTAGCTCTCTAACTTTATGTGATGCAGAAAGAATACGGCATTAAAAATGAACACGAAACAATCAGACAGAAAATTTCAAAAAGGAATGAAGTAGAATTTTCTCCAAGTTGAAGCTTTGAAGGTTGTTCTCTATGTCACACACAGCAGCAGCACTGATGACTTGGGGGACATCAGAGTGAAACTTTGACTTTAATGCTTTAGCTTGAAATATATTGCTACTGAAATGCTTCAGAATTAACCTATTTTTATTTTTATTTTTTATGATTCAGTCATCAGCCTAACATCAATGTCAGCAAATGTAACTCAAATACAAACAAAGCAATGTTAGTTTCCTCATTGTAGTTTTATGAATTCCTGCAGCAGAAATCCATACTTCATTACTTGCTTACGTTTTTGTTGTTGGCATACATTTGTCATAATAAAAAAATAATAATACACCACAAAAAAAAAAAAATCCTGTATACATACTCATCTATTTTTAAGACTCTTTGTACTGTACAGATTTTTGTGATCAGACATATGAGACCTTTTGTGAGTTTTAGCTAACTCAGAGTCCCAACAGTGTTGCTATATGTGGTCTGCTGTGGTTAATGTAATCATGTCATTCCACAAATGCAGCCGCCTCTGTCGGTTACTTGCATGGCTGCTTGTCCCTGCATGCTTCACAGCTGTCGCCTCCTTTCCTCTCATACACACACACACACGCACACACCCACACACACACACACACACACGCACACCCACGCAGTCAATCAGATAATTTCTCTTTCCCTCCTTCTTGCCTGCGAGGGTTATTTTGCACTTGGTGACTTGCATGTTGAAGTCCCCCATCACTCCAACAGAGTAAATGTGATAGGAGCACGTATAATGTTATGCTGCTATTTTTATGATCAGCAGCAGTGTCCCCCTCCTCTTTCCAACACTGCTCTGAAGTGTTTGTGAGGGAAATCATCTGGAATGTGTTGTTTTCCTGAAGCAGATTATTCTTCCTTAGAAGGCCATGTGTATGTAGGAAACTGCAGGAAACTGAAGTTGGAGGGCTTTGCTCAGCATGTTAACATTGGAAATGTATGCTCTCTGCTGCAGACTGCTTCACACCTAGAGACTATCGAGTCATTTTTCTAATAACGGTACTTGACTCAGACCAATAAACTATATTTTTACATTATAATAGAGCATTTACAAAACCATATTTTACAGTACCTTGATAAACTTTGACTTTTACATGTCTTTTCACGTTAAATCCATAAGCTCCTCTGTGTTTTTAGCCAATTTTATGTGATAGACCAAAATGACTGTAGCTCAGTTATTTGAAGAAACAAAGAATAGTGTCTGGGCCAATCTCACACATGATTGATCAAAACTAGCAGTGTCAAATGCAATCACAGAAGGAGCCAAAACATGAAACACGGACAATGTCACTGGGAGATTTAATTAAAAATTATTTTTAGACAAGCAAGTCAAGCAAGAAGCTTGTTTCTAATCAATGGAAAGCTTTAAATTCCTCTGGGTGGCAAGTTAATGATGACCCAAAGTTCTAGCTCCATCTTTATTTCTCTTGTTTACTGACAAAGTTGAAACCAGATATTTACATACACAGAATAAAAAGACACACACTGCTTGAAGTTAAATCAGACCAACTGTTTCTTGGTTTAGCTTAGTTAGAATTACCAAAATCATTTCTATTTGCTAGAAAGCCAGAAAATTAGGCAAGGACATTTTTTAGTAGTTTGTAATTACTTGGCAATCCAGAAAGTGCCATAACCTTTCTTGTTGTATCTGACTCCCAGAAAGTGAAGCTTGTGCAGCACTGTCTTCAGCTGAAGTAGCCGTTGCAGTGTGCTTATAAAATATGTAGTGTTATCGGGGTGAGCACTATGTGACCTTGTGGTGGGCTCTGATATTTGGTCAATGAAATAATCTCACTGCCCAGATTTGGCCTGTGAGCTTTGACCTCGGCGTCTGATCTAAGCCTTTCGATTGTAGCTCTCAGGCTGAATTCTTTGGCTCATTGTCCTGCTTGAAGATGAACATTTGACCCAGATTGAACTCCTCTGCTGCCTCTCACAGGATTTCATCTTGGATAGCGCTGGACTTACAAATCCAGTTACAAATAGAGGTCAGAAGTAGATGTACTCAACTTGCTAATTAGGTAACTTCTCCAGGCAAGTGGTGGAACTCTATTACATTTTGGGTTATGGCAGTGAAATGGAGTGAATACAAATTCACAGCACACCTTGTAAGAGTTTAATTGGTAAACTCTGCAGACAGAAACCACTTATGCATTAGTTTCTGTTAGTCTACCACCACATAAAATCCCATTCAATTAAATTGAAGTTTGTGGAAAAAAAACACAAAAAGTTCAATACTTTTTCACTGGTTTAATTTCTCCTCGCATCTTTTTTTTTTCTCCCAGTGCCATCGCCTCCTATGACCAGATGGAAACAGGAAACGTCTTTCAGACACCTGCCTTCTTTCGCTCTGTTGGTTTCTTCGTCGGAGTGCTCATTGGCTCCTTCCTCCTTGGATTCATATTCACAGTAATAACAGCCCTCATATCCTTTCATCCCCTCCTCTTCCCTCCACCCCAGACTCAATTATCACCTCGGCATCCGCTGCAGTAAATCTACTTCCTCGGCTCTGTAACTGCCCCCCCACTCCCCTCCTAACTAACCCAATGCTGCACCCCTTCATCAGCAAAAGTAACAGGATGAGGTCTGAAGTGCTGCTGTGGGTTTGATGGTCTCAGAGATGTCGTGAATCACACCAAAAGCGTTTGATGAAATTTCGACTGGCGAGTTTGTCCTGCGTCTTTCTCTCTCTCTCTCTGACGTTAGTTAATTAGACTTTAGAGTGAAAAATGAGGAGGTGTCAAGTGGGGTGCTCATTTCTTATGTAAAGGGACTGGTGTTCATGTGCACGCAACCAACAAATTGAACTTTTTATTAAAATTTTGCTGACAGCAGCCATAGCAACAAATCGCTCCCTTCATACCCTCCGTTCAAACACAAGGTCCTTATAGACTGCTTATGGCAAACATAAAGTCATTAGCACATCCATATGTTTTCTTTTTAATGCTACGAGGCATCATGAGGGAAATAAACAGTTAGCATCTTGTTGTAGTCTCAATAACAGAGATCCCAGTCTGGGTTGCGTTTAACAAGGAAACGTAAGGAGCTCATCTTTGAGATTTAATTGTGAGACCTGAAGGAAGCTTCATCATTAACATAATAGTTGCTGCAGATATAGTTACTTAAAGCCCCTCATTATTGCCAGCTTCCCACCTTCTCTTTTAGTCTGCACCCATCTGTACTATGCCTACGCTGAGACACCCTCACAGGTGTGTCGTTTCCTGTATCTCACTATAACCTGAAAAAGCTGCTCTGTTTTACACGTTACACTCAGATCTGACACAGAAAAGGAACAGTATTCGCAAAGCAAAGCTTAAGCTTAAGCTTCCATCAGCTTGCCAGGGAGGTTTTATTGTATTTATAGTGACATGACAAGTGTTGATGTGGTGGAAGAAAATCCCTCTTGATTTGATGACATAAAGTTTTAAAATGTATACTCTGATTTTTCCAGTAGAGAAGTAATGATAAAATCTCATCTGCAAATGAAGAGCTCGGAATACTCACATATTCATGTAATTAGTTGAAACACTGGGTTTTGGGAAACCCGGTGTTTGCTTCTGTGAAAAAACAAACAGATAGTTGGTCAGGAAACTTAGATGCAGCATATGTGGGAAAGTGATGTAAAGAAGGGGAAAAATTTTCTCATTCAGGCCCAGTTCTTATTGTATATGGCAGGTCTCCAGGCTTATTTAGCACCTATTGCATTGGCTTATTTGTAGGTACAGCACTGCAGTAATTCTCAGCCTCCTGTCTGCTGCATTGGAACGTACATGTACAAATTTGTACTGCAGATGCACCAGAAACTGTGGTGCATCTGGTGGAAAAGCTTATTGGAAAAGGTGTAAAAACTGCATGATTATCATCTTGTAAATCTTTAACACTCTCTCCACCTCACCAAACTCACCCGACTCCATGAGAGTCCTCTGCTGGAAACATCAATCTTCTTCCTGCTATCCTGGAGCAGCTTCCTCTCAGCAGAAGCCTGCGGACTGTCAGGTGAGCGTTTCTTCACTTCTGCTACTCGTGTGTCTGTGGCCATATCAGAACTGTGTTGGTGGCTGACTGCTGAATAAAAATCCTTTCAGTGAGCCTCAGCCTTCATCACCTCCTCCTAACCACATCCTCCTGTCCCTTCCCCCAGTCATCACTTCTAAGCTGCATGCGCTAACTTGCATGCGACCCCTCGGCAATCGGCCGCACAGGCAGCTGTTTGGTTGGCATGTCCTGCTGCCGTATCAAGGGGAAATCTGACAGTGCATACTCAAAGGTTTAGAGACAGTGCCAACTTTATAAATCTCCAGTCCAAATCAGAGTCACTTCTCTTCATGGCAACCTCGTTTTTTTTAATACAGCAGCCTGCACTGTGCCTATTATACCTCTCTGCAATAGAACTTTGATGTATTTTACTGGGATTTCATGTGACAGACCAAAACGTAGCAGTACATAAAATAATTCTTATTCTAATGTATTCACAGATTATTTCTGTCTGCAATGTCTTGGTGGGTTTGCAATGTACCAATACTCTGTTTTTGTTCGAAAGATGGGCAATTGTATTTAACGTATCCCTGCTGTGCTCTGTCTGGCATGTTTCTTTGACAGGTTTCATGATGCTTTTTGCTCACTGGTGTTCTCTAAAAAGCCTCTGAGGCCTTTAAGAACAGCTGGATTTTACACTGAGATATTACACACAGCTGCACTATATTTATCAAATATAGCCGTCTTCTATAAGGCTCCACTTGATTTCATTTAAGGCAGAGATAAAAAGCATCCCCTACTTCTCAGATTTTTATTTGTGAAAAATTTCAAGAAGGATGAATGAATTTGTAAGGTACTGTGTAAAAACGAATCACTCAAAAATTCTTGGATTATTGGAAAACTACATCACACATTCTAGTCTTCATGGAAATGCACTTATCTTCGTTGTGGTCAGTACATATAAATGTAATAATTTAACACCAGTTTTGTTCTGAATGTTAATGCAAGTTTTCCTCAAAATCTACTCTAATGCAAATTTGATTTAGTTTAGTGAGAGACATTGGAACAATATGTCATTCTGCTTTGGAATTGTTGGTGTGTTGCATTTCGAAGAATAAGTCTTGGCTTTGTTGCCTGATATCGTCGTCCTCTACGCTGACCACAATGATGGGGCTTTAGAATATTAATTTAGCATTTGTATTCAACAAACACTATGGTCTTGTTCCTCCTGCCGTGGTTTTATCAGAGGGATACGTACCACTGAATTAGCTGACAAGCTCGCTCTGGCCTGGCAGTTGGTCTCTGTGGCCTGTGGAGGAAGAGAAGATGGTTTCTAATGAAATAGCTTGACCTTTATCCATTTGGCCTTGTTTGTGAAGAGCACCATCCTGCATACTGCCCAATGTGGTACATACACCATACACACACACACACTGCAGAAACACACGTTATGTCGGTGGTTCTTATAATGCTTCTTAAGATCTGAAGAAATTCTGCATTGAAGAAGAGAATGTAAATTGTATTAGGTGTTTTTTTTTTGTTTTTTTTTCCCACCACTACAAACTGGGGAAACTACTCTGTCCTTGTTAATGAGCTTAATGTAATAGTCATCTCAGAGGGCTGTAGAGGCTCTATCTCGTTCTCAGGATGAATAAGCATGAGTTGAGTGGGAGCTGGTCGTTCTCCCTGGTGTTGTCTGGTTATTGAAGCACTTTACTGTTTCCGATAATTGCTTCAGTTTAGGGGGAGGGCGATACCTAATGACCCTTAACTCTACAATTATTAATCTTACACATTTTGCAGCTCCTTATTATAGGATACATGTAATCTATTTCCAAATTCCCTCCCTGCTTTTTTGTAGATGGTGGATGAAATGTTACCTCCGTCAGTGTTAAATAAACCAATGAGAATGTTAAACTAAAAAGGACCAAGAAGCAAAGCCGAATTCTGGTTGAAAGCGCATTCTGAGCACGGGTCGCTGAAAGTAGCATACAGCGGCAGGTCAGTGTGTAATGATTTTATGGTTGCTGGTAAATAGAGAGTATTTGTCCAGCTGTGGTGATGTGCTATTTGCTCTGTTGGTGCTTTTATTGCACACATCTCGGCCGGTGCAAGTGTTGCTCCCTATCAGAGTAAATTCGCGTGATTCCTTTTTATGTGATTCTCCCTCAAAGAAGAGAGATGGAAAAAAAAAAGTATGAAATTCAATCCCTGCAACAAAACAAGCATGTCCTGTGAAGCAGCAACCTTCTTTCTGTGTGACACGCTTCAGATTTCTGTTCACTGACAGGGGCTCTCTGAGCGAAACCACTTTTTTTTTTATAAACCTTGTACTGCACTCGTTTTTTCTTTCTCTTTTGTCTTTCTTTGTTTGTTCATATCTGTTTACGACTTATCGAACAAGGAACCAGTATTGAACTTCAATGTGTATCACTGGACAAACTCTAGGTTATTAAACAATATTACAAACTTTAAACATTTCACAGAGTTGTTCAATCCATTATCTCAAAATGAGAGAGTATGGTACAGATGCAAACCTTTCAAGACATGATCTTTGATTTAAACTGACAGACAAGGAACGTATTGATGAGAGAAGCATCAAGGATGCAGGTAGTAACTTTAAAGGGGCCACAAGTCATTTATTGGACAAAGCAAAGGAAATAAGATGCTGTGGTCAGATGTACCAGGGTGGCACACTTCTAGGTTTTCTTTTTTTTTTTTCACAACATATTTATAATCCTTTATTGTTTTTATTTAATTTAACTTTACAATTATGCACAACTTTGTGTTGATCTGTCACTAACCCAATACCCAGTTAAATACATTGACATTTTGGGGATTAATGCTTTTACATGACACTGTGATATTTTAATTACATTTTACCAAATGGAAATGAAATGGTGATCTTATTTTAGTAGTGTAGATGAAATCTGAACACGTATTTAGTCATTTTTGGCCTCACAGCTAGTCTTCAGTACAGTCCTCCAGGATGACATTTATAGAATTAGAAATCTGACCCTTTTAGAGAATATAATATCTAACATTTTTATGTTTTCATATCCTGACAAATTCCTAGCAATGTATCAGACTTCTGTCTCTATTTTCTCTTTCGTCTGTCCTTTGGTTTTCTGGTTGTGGCCTGGTTAATGCCTTTGTGCAGATAAGAGATGCAAGAGCTGTAACTGGCTGAGTATGATAACATGAACAGGAAGATTGCCCTGCCCTATAAATTTCCCAAGAGAACTGTTTGTTATTGTTGCAACTTTGCCAGACCCCAGACCTCTGAGCAAATCTCTACAATCTTGGTGTAACGAAATAAAACATCCAAACATCTCTTTTTGTGAAACCACTGAATCTGACCGATCCCCATTATTCTTCCACAATTTGCCCCCACAGTAGATTGAGTGCACTTTCCGAAGTTTAATCGACTTCATTTGCACATGTTTTGTTTTGTATTTCAGGCATTGTGGCAGTTCTGTTTTGTGGCCTGAGCCAGGCAAAGTACACAAATCTCAATTTGTCGCACGAGGGAAGCACAAGAACCAAACAGGTATATTTATTTTCAATGATTCCAACCAGTCTTACTTCCACTTTCGAGGAACATTTTTCAGTTTTATTCATTCATATGTTTTTTTGGGGTTTTTTTATTATGGAAGTCTGTTTATCATCTCTGCACGTAGAGCCAGATATTAATTTCTATTAGTGTTCTGGTCATCCTGTAGATGTCTGTGGGGCAGACATCCCTCCACCTTATCTGCTTATAAAGCCTAGCACAGATGGGTGCCAGCACTTCTGATATACTGAGCTGACAAGCTTCACAGTGGAGCAAATAAATCAAAAGTGTACACATAAACTCATCTGTGCATTTATTATGCATTATCGGTGCCACAGTGCAGCTGTTTATCACGGAAAAGCTTTCTAAAAGGTAACACAGTTGAACACCTCGCCTACAAAGTAGATCTGAACAGAGCAGTGTGTTTACTTGGCAGCATGCCTGTATCCATTATTTCATGTTTTATACATGCAGCTCCAGCTGAAATAAAAAAAGGTACAAAGAGAGCATTTGAATAGGGAGTCAAACATATATTCTTTCACTGGTGCATCTCTGGTTAATTCAAGCTCAAAGCTTTCTATAGAAGCTTTAATCCAAAAAAGCTTTATGTAATATAAAACATATTTTCTAAGTAATTAATAAAAGCTAAATGTCTACTTTATTGTTTATCAGTAACATTAATTAATGGCATTATGAAGAATTGAATTGATAAATGTATTTGTTTTCAATAGAGGGAAATGAGATCTGTTGGATTTTTCTATCTGGAAGTATCAAAAAAGCTTAACCAACATTCTGGGGTGTTTTTAATGGCCAATAGTCTGTCGTTTTGCTTTTCACTTATTTCGACAACCCACATATTTGCAATAAAACTCCTTTGAGTGTAAACCGAAAAAAGAATTGACTAAAACAACTCAGCCGTTGAACGCAAAAAGCATCATGCCCTCGGGCCGCAGATTTCTGCAGCTGCTTCCTCAAAGGGAATAACGTCAAAACTGAATTTGTCATGTTTGTACAAATCTCAGCTTATTTAGTGAAGAGTCCTTCACTGTCAGACTCTCATTGCGTCTACATCACATGCAGACAGACTTCCATAAATACTGATCTGTGGAAGGAGATGAATTGAGGCTTCATCTCAAACACCACTGACACCAAGCTGTTTTCTTGGACTGAAATCCTTTGTTGACATATTATTTGATCTTAATGAACACTGAAACAAAGGGAGTTCAGAGGAACTATTTTCAGATGGATTTATAAAGCGCTCGGTGTGATGCAAAGATTTTAGCTGACATAGATAAACGTACAGTAGCTGGCAAAGAGCTGTTATGAATGTCGCTTTGTGCGACACAGACATTAATAAACGCAGGCAGGCAATCTTAAAACATTAAGTAGGCAAAAGTATAATAATAATATCAAAAGTCTACAGCTCCATCTGAGCTTTACAATCATTGACGTGATGTCACATTAGTTTTATGACTTTAATAATGCATTCGAAGCATTTTTCCATCATAGAAGAATATGATAACATGGCTTCAGGCTACATCTGGGTGCACATGTTTGAATTTATTGTAGACTTTCTCTAATCTACACAGTGTCAGCGTCATGCAGGCTCAATAGGTATACCCCTGTGAAAGAAACATTAATGTATGAAAATTTCTAATGTAATAAAAATTACATTATTTCTATTAATAGAAATAAGAGCTTGAAAACATCCGACTGTGTGTCATTAATCTATATAATGTGTTTCTCTTAGTGAAGCAAGTTATTGAAATGAATTTACCTCTTAATATTCTAAGTTGTGGAATATTACAATATATTTAGACTCCGTGCATGTAATTTAACCCTGTATAAATAAGAGAGAATTTAAAACACTATGAAGCTTATGTACTCAAATTGTATTTATTTAAACAACGCACTCTGCAGATGTATACTCCTACAAACATAATTTAAATGAACGCCATTAATGTCCTTTAGGAGTAGATGTAAAGTTCTGACCCAGGCTGTACCGTAACTTCACCAGCAAACGGCTTCACACATTCTCTCTCTCTCTCTCTCTCTCTCTCTCTCTCTCTCTTTCTCTCTCTCTTTCTCTCTCTACATACGTGCTCATCTTTCTGACCCTCTCTCAAGATTCTTTTAATCCTTTTTTTATAATTTGCAGCTCTTTGAAGTCCTCAACTTCCTCGGGGAGATTTTCATCTTCGGCTACATGGGATATATATGGTTTACATTTCGTCACCATGCCTTCCGAGCTCTCTTCATCTCTGGAGCATTTGTATCCTTTTCCTGCAATGCAACAGAGTCTTTCCACCCCCTGCTGTGCAGCCTCTGGATTTCAGTCAGAACTCACTCCGTTTGATTTCTCTCAGTCTGCTGTACTTTGAGACCGATCCCTTTTTGTGCAGTTACTGGAACATCTTTCTTGTTTTCAATTTGGCATCCCGATCATCCCAACAGCCCTTCAAAAGAAAAAAAACAAAAAAAAAAAAAAACAATCCAAATCTTAAGCTGCTCGGAAATAAATTTTATTTGACTGCACAGATGGCATTCAGCTGCCTGTCTGTGCTTTAATTCTGCAAATTCACACCCAACAGTAAATCTTCACTATAAATTTTTTATACATTTAAATAGGTCATTTATTATAATTATGGTGGCTAGTTTTCCATTTGCTGAAAAACTATTGGAAATTGTGCCTATATGACAAAACTCAGAAAGGAGGATCTTGTTTATATATATAATTTCAGTCTTTTTTTAAAGGTAGACTCAATAAAAAATGTATTTTGTAATATATATATTTTAAGCTGATCATGGGCAGATTTGTGCATAATTACATATTTAAAACAATTAAGAGTCTATTATCCCTATATGAATCTATGCAAGTCTAGGTGAAGACATTGTTGGATGTTTGCACATTCAAAATTAATAACCAGGGGCCAATGGTACTCATTCGTTAAATATTTTAATGTGTACCATTAATGTTTAGTATAGGTTGTAATCTCCGTCGTGCAGCAATAGCTTCTAAAATTTGCCATATAATTTATTTATTTATTTATTTGTTGTATTTCTCCTGCTCGCCAGATTTAGTTAAAGTACTTTGTGAGTTTGCTTCTGCAAGAACATAGAGAGCGCATCCCAATCATCTTGGGGGTGGGCTTGGCATTTTGCGTTCAGGTTAGATGGATTTACTTCAGAACTGCCCTTTTATCTGTTTTTGCCCAGCTTGAAAACAACTCTTACATCAGAAAGTATTTGTATATTTTTTGCAGGAAAATCAGTTATCTCTTCATGAAACTGTATAATGAGCTCTGCAGGGTCCAGCACCAAACAAGCAAGCCAGATTTTTGACTTTTCAGAGGGAGTTGATTTCTCAGTCAATTCATTCCCAACTTGGCAAACAGTGGAATGGAGACAAAACATTGGTATGCAAAATAAATTAAAATGTTTAGTTGATTATCGTGCAGGCTGAGGGTGAGAGTAACAGGCAGAGTTTTCGGTCATGAAAGACGTCACTTTGGGAGAAATGAGACATCCAGTTCAGAAAACAAGACTCAGAGTGTTTGCATAGGAAAGAGATGTGATGAGTCTTCAGCAATATTTGGGGGTGTAGGGAGAATTGATTACATTTTGTTCTGTCTTTGCTATATGCTGATTAGTCTGCTTGTATCAATTTTAAGATTGCACAGCTGGAGTTAGTTTAAAATAAGATCCCAGGTCCCTACGATGCTGAAATAGTACGGTAGCTGGAACATTATATATGCTAACTTATCCTGTTAGCATTTTCTTCACACCTTCCCATTGTTTGTAAAATAAATGACATGACCCTTTTACACTTTTTCAGGTATTTATCATCTCTATTTTTCTATCACTATTTGGTCAACTGCCTCCAGTGTGGTTGATGAAACTCTAAAGTGTTTATAGCTTTTTTATAAAAGCTGCTATATGTGGTAACAAAAGCATTAATGGTACCTAAGTAGCTTTGGCAAAGTTTGACTATGATGAGAGAAGTTTTATGCTCGAAGCTGCTGTTGTAGCCGTCAGCTGTTCTTTGTTAGAGAATGAAAGGGAGATTTCTTTGTAGGAACTGGGTGTTATTCATTGTACAACCATCCTTTCTTTAGACAGAGAAGTAGAGTATGCCAGGAAAAAAAAAAGTGGCTGCACTCCAAGGAGTTGTTCTTTCACAGTCCACTGCTCAGACGACCAGCAATTATTATTACAGATCACCGTCCAGCACAGGGTCAAGGGGGCTACAGAAACATGGACAGAGCCGATTCCTATCCCAGTGCTCCTGTTTAGCCTGAGTGGTTGGTAGTGGAGGAAAACTTATGACTTGAGTTTAACTGATCTGCTCTATAATATCCACCAAAATCTCACAATCATCTCCCACTGGAAGCTGACCAGGTTGTATAAACAGGAAGAAATGGAGGTCAGAGTCATCTTGCAGGGCCGTAAACGTGACTATAAAAATGAAATAACCCGAGTCATTCACCCCATGTTAATCGCTCTTTGGCTATTTAGTAGATTTTAATCGCTGTGGCCTCCAGTCTTAGTCGGTGACAATGGAGATTGGCTTTTATTGGAAATGGAGCCGAGATGAAAGTGCTTAATTACCTCCATTCAAATAGCTCAGAGGTCTTTGTCAGAGAGCAATGACTGCTTTTGGGAGCAGGATATTGCTTTTGAAATTCCATAGGGTTCAGAAGATTTAATATTGACTGCAGGATGCGAGAGAACTCTGTTTTAGTAATAGCTCTGTCAGGCTAACGTCCCCTGTCGTAGATATTGATGCTGTTTTTATTTCTTGCATCATATTTGAATTTCCCTTGAGAAAGACTAAAATCTATTCCCTCCATGAATCTAAAACAAGGTTACCTGTCTGCATAAATGACTCTCATGCATCAAAGATTAAAAAAGGGTTTGAAAATATGTTTGTCTCCCTTTAGCCCTGTCCTCTTAGTGTCACAAATGCAGATTGTCACATAATAACAAGAAAACCGTAGGCTCAATCAAGGTCAGACGACTCTAAAAGAGGGCAATTGGAGCTTTTTTGACAAAAGACACTAAGTGTTTTCAAAATGGCAGCTATGTCCCTGATAATTGCCCACCTATCATCTTCTGTGTTACTGCCCTGGACACTTAGCATTCAGTCCCATCCTGTGTGGGCCATCCAAGTGGGTGTTCAGAGCCGAGACAGCTAGCAGCGCCTGATTGGTTTCATGCTTCTGCAAGGTGCCACACTGCTGCATTTGCATCATAAACACACATTGTTTAGAAATCTTTTTTTCTTTTTAATATACACTCTGAGTTTGTGTTCGAACATTCATATCATATCACAGTTGAAGCTAGAGGTTTGCATACCTTATATAAAAAAAATATAGCATGTTTTTTCCATAATCAGACATTAAATTAAACTGAACCCTTCATGTTTTAAGTCCATTTTGATTCCAAAAATAATTAAAATTTGCTACATGTCAGAATAATCAGACTTGCTAGTTCCCCTTTTTTTTCTTTCAAATTTAACAATCAACATTATGACCAGAAAATTTGATATTGCTTTTGGAGTTATGGTTTCTTCCTCAAAGAGTAGCCTTTGCTTTTTGCCTGGGAGTTGAGTACATTTCACAACACATCATATTCATCTCTGGGACACAGCTTACCAATTCCCTCCCTAATATCTTGGCTTATTTTGATGATGTTACACAAGCAGTATGTTTGAGGTGTTACTTTGAAATGCATCTTAAGGTTCTGTAATCAAATCTGACAATGAAAAACAACATTTCACAGTAAGTCCCTTGCGGTGATCGGTGCTTATATAATTATTTTTTTTTAGAGAGCACTAAATAGCAGCTTTGTCTACATTTTAAAAGTTACTTCAGTAAAGTTATATTTAATAATATTGCACCAAAATCCTATGTTTAATGAAATAACACAAGATGGATAATCTAGAGTTCACACTAAGACTTGTGGTTTTATTAACAATAATGGGTTGATGTGTTTAATGCTGAGATAGACTGAACATTTTTACCACCATAAGAATTAATTTACTATATTGCTTTGTTAATTAGAGAAGCATTTACACACGTGATGACTTGTTTGCTCCTTGACGTTAGCATCAAACATTTTGTTTTTTTCCCAGGTGAATTTCATATATTGTCCTTAACCGTCCTCAATTCCTGCAGTTATCCATTTTTATTTCAAGAGCCTGCAACATCTACCCTTTGTCTTTCCTGATAAACCTGGGTCGTACAAAGAAGATTTCCCGCAACTTCCAACACTTTATGGTGTTTGCAGGTACTGTTTTTCTCAACTTCTAATCATTACTAAGCCGTCAGCATTGATACAGTTGGGATTGCTGGAGTGATAAAAGTTGGATTTGCAATCCTTTTTTCTGCAAGTTTTGAAAAAAGAAAACTTTCCCATTTCATTCATCCCATCATTTAGGGCCTGCAGCTACTATTGTTCGTGAGGACGATAAGGGAAGGTGTCTCTTGTGGAACGAGTGTAACATAATGTCTTGATGAAGTTAGTTTGACAGTCACAAATGCCAGCACCTACTTAAAGCCTTTAATATTTCATTACTTTTGCTCCTGAGGGCAGTTCTGCTTAAACGGATATATTCAGAATCACAAATGTTTTTATTTTTCACTCTTACCTTGTTAGTTTACGTTTAAAGTGATGTGTATAAATCATTACCTTTATATAGGTGTGTTTGACAGTAATATTTCAAACGTTTTATAGTCAAAAGACTAGGGAAAGGGAAAGAAATGTTTTTATAGAAAGTAATACACCATCCTGTATGTTTGCAGGTCTGACCTACTTTACTGCTTATGTAAGAATGCTTCCTTATGAAGACCCCTTATCTTGCTGGTTTTTTTTTTTTTGGTTTTTTTTTATGTATCCACCAACAAGCAACCAACACCTCCCCCATTTTTTCCCATGGAGGCCAATGAATTCCCATGGGACTTTTTTTCTTTCCTATTACGCTCTGCATCACCCAATCTAAACTATTTGTTGGCCAAATGGTTTATGGTGACAGTGATAGTCGGAGTGTAATGTTTCCTTTCTACGGCCTTATTATCTGGATGGCTTGCTGCCTTTTATACATAATTGTTATTTGATAGATTTCTGGTAGTTTTACAGATGCCATTAACCCATATGTTTGCTCAAAAACAGCTTTGTTTTCTATCTGTACCCAGGTTTAAGAGGGGCTGTTTCTTTTAGCTTGGCTGTAAGAGACACTTCAACAGAAGCACGACGCACCATCCTCACCACCACTCTGCTTCTGATTGGCTTCACTGTCTGGGTGCTGGGTGCAGCTGCCGATCCCCTGCTGGGCCATCTGGACCTCAGGTCAGTGTTTGCTGGCTATTTAAAGTCTGGTTCTGGTGTTGTATATCTGAATATTCCTCTTGCTGAAAAAAAAAAAAAAACTATAGCATGGAGAAAAACTAGATAAAAGTGGCGAATAATGGCGAGAATGTCCCGCGAAGAAAAAAACTCTGCTTTTCTCAACCAAATAAAGCAGAGTGATGATGCTTGGATTGATTTAATTGGGGTTCTCTTGTTGGTGCTGTGGTTTCGTTCCCAGTCTCAGCTCACAGAAAACCTTGCATAGTGGCATCAGCCTTCTTTTACCAACCCTTTCTGAAGGATTTAAAAATAAAAGAAACACAAGCCATTGGCAAAGTTATGGTAAGAAATTAAGACAATTCTCTTACTGAAATATTTGGCTTCCTACAAGGTCTCATCTGTTACTCTATCAAGACAAGACTAGTGTGTAGTCTGAATTAAACACACTAAATCACTTTTCAAGTGATTCAACTAATTATGAATTAATCATGGATCATTTTGAAAGCTTACTGAGTTATTAACTAGAATATGATCATTCACTTTAAAAGGTCCATTTAACATGTATAAATGTGCATGTATTAGTAAGCAGTTTCCTGATCATAACTCCTCAGGGACATAAAAAATAAATCAGCTGAAGACAATACAAAGTTCATCTTGAATACCAACTTGGCAAAAATATTATTTTAGCTCAAAGTAAAGTCTTTAGCCGTTCTCACACTGCAAAGAATGGAACGGAACGCCACGGTACGGGTTCAAAGTAGGGCCAACCGTGTTTGCATTAGAACTTCCGTCCCGGTGCCACCCGGCTCCTTGGAACCACAAGAGCTGTGGTTCCAATCGGGCCGACCAAGCGGGGCTGCTTAGAATCAGCAGCTGATTGGTTTAGAGTCAACCGTTGATCAGTTCTAGCTGGCTCTCACTAAACTGTTCTTACTGTATTTTGTAAAGAGTGCTCTTTTTAATATTTTTATTATTATTATTTTTAATTTGCGATGACGCAATCTGTGCAATGTCTGTCCTCTGAGTCAGTTATATGCAAACACAACAGGGCTGCAGTATGGGTCGAACCGGTGCCGTTCCGTTCCGTGTCGTTCCGTTCCGTTCCGTTCCTTGCAGTGCAAAAACGGCTATAGTGACCTGCAAAGACTTTGGCCAGAAGAGTGAAATGAGGTTAGTAACTTTCTTAACAGAAAGAGGAACCTAATCTTAGATGTTGTGGAAGTTTGTGTTTAATGTGCAGTATTGCATCAATTGCTTAAAAACAACCTTGATTCTTCTGTTATTTGTGGAGTTCTCCTAAGTTTCATTCTTGGGTCGATTTTATTCTAGACAGACATTTTTTATAGACTGTATCGTAAGGAAATTTTAATTTTTTTTCATTGCCATGTAGACGAGGCTCAGACCTATTTACTTTTGAATCACAGTTGTTCTTTTTCTTTAAAACCACTGTATAGCTGGGATTGTCTTTAATTTCCTCTATTTTAATGAGTGAAAAAAAACAGTAATTGTTTTCGGAGAAAGATGCAATTGCCCCACTTCTGATATAGAGGTAGTGACTTTGTGTGTCCTATTTTTTCCTTCCATTGGTGGCAAGTGTAGCACAGCGAAAAAGTGTTTGCTTTTTTACATTTCTTGTTTATTAATCACACTTAAATGTTTCACATCATCAAGCTAATTATAAAATCAGATGAAAAGTAAATAGAAAATGCCATTTTAAATATCACTTTCCAATAATGCAACCAAAATTATTCCAACAGTGTATGCATATTAAGTACTAAATCAAATAATCATGTTAAAACTGCATTTGGTGTTACGCGGGTTACCTATTTTAAATAAATAGCTGATCATTTCAAACATTAAAACATCTGTAAAAGGGGACATCCAAAGCCACTGCCTACATAAATGTGCATTATTTACAAAAAGTACTGCTACATAAGGAGCTGTTCCAGCTCCAAGTCTGAGCACAGTCTATGATTTGAGGATTGTGGGCCATAATGATAAAGGCGGACAGAAGAGGTGGGAGGGATGTGACGTGGTAATTAGTAACCTGTATTATTAAAGTGGAACACATGGCCCAAACTGTAGCGGTATACTTTATTCCAGTTTGCTACATCTTTCAACAATGCCTTATGGAAAATCTTAAAGTATTTCTACGGTGTAAATATCAGGTTAAATATTTCCTTTGCTGATCTTGGTAAATAAAACTCATATGTTATATAGATTCATTACACTTCAAGTGTTTATTTCAGTTGTTTTTTATATATATATTTATGAGTTAAATCTAATGAAACCCAAAGTTTTTTATAAGAACATTTTAAATGATGCACAACCATCAAAGAAAGGATTTAAAAATAAAAAAAGATTTACATATTATGGTATGTCCATGTGATAACTTAAACACGGGAAAGACTCCTGACTTAAGACACGTCCCTTTTGTCTCTTGAATCAGCTCGGTCCTATCTGAGGATTGAAGGATTTCCTCTGTCATGTGGGAAATGTAGAAATGTAGTTACCCAGCAATGCCTACATCAAAGGATTGAAATAGCTTCTTATAAACAATGAAAACAAAGTCATTTGTGAAGTCGAGCAAAACATGGAACACCGCTGTTGTTAATGAATTGCAGGCTGGCTTTGGTAATTCAATTGGCTCAGTTGTTTGTTCAAGGTTTTCGCAGTCAAACAAACTTAATTTCACAGTTATAAAGGTGGGGAAAGAACCATTCTCTGCATGAAAACAAGCTGGACATAAGATTTATGTCCATAAAGTCAGATTTTTTTTTTTTTCTTTTTGCTTGTGTACTTTCCTAGATCTGATCATATTCTTATCACCGGAGACTGAGCTGGTATGAAGGCCGAGATTACGTGCTGTAATTTCCAACTTTCTGTGCAATCTGTCTGTCCTCTGAGTAAATCTCTGAATAAATCAAAACCATTCAAGCCCAGTAAATCCAAACAATGAACTAAGGATCTCCAGTTTCAAATGGTGAAGCTAATTATTCACCCTCTTATTGACTCTCTGTGGTAGCAGTTCATGATGTTGCCTTTGTTGCACTCCAAACTTAGAATCTTATTGATCTTATGTTAAATAACAGAAAACATAGAAAGTGTTATGCACAATAACATTTTTTGATAGTTTATAGTATGGATTGGTTACATTTTTTTTTTCAAAGAAGCATTCTAACATCTGTCTAACATTTAAAGAATGACTTGAGTGGAAATTCCCTACAAAGGCAATACAAAAATACCGGAGTGTAATGGTCCACTGTGATCTGACATAAAAGCAAAACATGCAGCCACCCACTATTTCTGAAATGGCCTTTAAATTACCTTACAGAGCCCACCTGAGAAGGCATAAACGCACTTCCATATAATCACTGATGTTTGTTTAAATCTTTTTGTAAGGGACTATAAAGCTGAGAATTGCGAGCTACGTGTTTTGTTTGCTCCCTAAAGATGTTTTTTTTTTTTAATTGGTAAATATCTCTGAAGCTCAAAGCAGAAACATTGCAATCCTGATCCAGAAAATAGCTGTTTCTCACTTCCCAAACATCCACCTAGTATTATGTAACACTTTTTCTAATTCATTATATGCTTTCAATGACTTTATATTTTGTCACATACCAAGACATTTGGATATCTGAACATCAGACAAGTGACAACACATTTAACTCGTTTACCCCTAAATAAAACAAATAGATCAAACTAAACAACGGTCCCATTATCAGTTAACTGAGTCCAACTGTTCATAATGTAATCTCAGAATTAATACAGCTGGTCTGTCAAGGCCCCAGAGGTTTGTTAGAAAACATTAGTGGAGAAAGATGCTCTGATCAGATTAGACCACAATTGCACTTTTTGGGCTAGATAGAAAATTCTGTCTGGCAAAAACCAACATAACGTAAAAACCACGGAGCACAAAACCTGTTGGATGATGATGAATGAGATTGGGGCAGAAATTCACCTTTCAGCAGGACGACAACCCTGAGCATACAGCCAGAGCTATGAAGTAATGGTTTAGATTAGCAGTCTGCAACGCTTACAATCCAAAGAGAAATTATTTCCCTCAATCCTGCTTGTTTAGAGACCCAAATGTTGTATGACCTTTTGGAAGAGGAAAATTTATCATTTTTGATAATCATATGCAATTTTATTTTCTAAAGAACCACTATTTTATTAGAATGTTTAGGTTTGCATAATTTCTTTCTGTGGGATGTTAATATTTGTGAAAATTTATTTTAAAAAAAACAAACAGAGTAAAGAAGATATAACTGTTACTTTTAGGGTTATTCTATTGTGGAAATTAAATTTATTTATTTATTGACAAACATGTAATATTGGCAAATCTTTCCCTTGGTATTATATTTATATTTAAAAGCATAAAATTTTTTATCATTTCCAGTCAAAGTTATTAAGTGGCATTGTAGAAGGTCCAAAAAGCCATTTGCAGCTCCAGAGCTGCAGGCTTCAGACTCCTGGTTTTGATGAAAGCATATTGATTTCTTATAATGGTTGAAACCTAAATCTAATTGAGAGTCTTTGCCAGTGCTGGATAACTGCCTCTCCATCCAATCTGGAGCTATTTTTGCAAACATGAGTGAGCAGATATTTCAGCCAGTAGATGTGCAAAGCTGTTAGGAAGACACAGCAGACTTTTGGGGTAATTACAGCAAAAGGTGTTTCTGTGCTCTATTGACTCAGGGGCTGAATACTAATGCAAGCCGCAGTTTCTTGTCCAAAAATTAAGCCAGCTGCTTGTATCCTTACAAATTTTGTTAGATGCAAACCACCTTTAAAATGATAGACTTTTGAAGAGACAGCATAATTTTTTGACTATTCTTTGGTATTTTTCATAATCTCCCTAAAGTTGATTGTAATTACTGGTCCAATAGAGCTTAACAAGACCAAATGACAAGCTAAGGGCTAAATTTAATCTTCTAATCTTAAACTGGTTTCTTTCCCTCGTGTAGCCAAATTATGTACCAGATTTAATTTTCCAGACTGAACGCCAGCATTTAAGAAAGGAATCCTGAAATTTGATTAACAAAGTCACTGGAACATCCTTCTGGCAGATTTTAAGGGATGCAGTCTTCGTTTGACTAACCTTTCAGGCAAAAATAGAGCAGCATGCATCTTTATATGTGTTGGCACTGGTGGCAAGACTTCTTGAAAACCCTTAAATAAATTAACATTTTTATGACTGAAGAATTATCTTGTCATAAAAACTAAAATCAATGTAACCTTCTAATTTTCAGTGGGGAAAAGACCCAAAGTACAAGTGATATAAGAAATCACTTGTACTGTACTCAGATATTCAGTGAATTTCTTAAACAAATGTAATGCATACTTTTCTTTTAACACTAACCATACATAACATCTGATTTGTCTGGGACTTTATAAATGTAATCTAACACAGAGGCCCAGTTGTCTTAGCATACCCTCAAAATGACAGTAGCTCACAAAATCAATATCAGATTAGAACATTTTTGCGTGGTCTGATGAATCACGTCTACAGCTGCAACACTGAGTGGGTAAGGTCAGAACGTGACGTAAACCAGGTGAACCAAATGCCATATCCTGCGTCGTATCAACAATCCCTAGATGGTTGTAGTGTAATGGTATGGGGGACATTTTTTCCAAGCACTTTGGACCTCTTCATAATATTGGAGTATTGTTTAAACAACAAAGCTTTCTTAAGTATTGTTGCAGACCATCTTCATTCCTTTCGGACTCCAATGTATCTGTCTTCTGATGTCTACTTCCATCAGTGTAATGCACCACATCACAAAGCTCAACTCATCTCAAACCGGTTTACCTGCATACCAATGTGTTCACCATACTCAAATGGTTGTTTTCAGAAAGTTTGTTCCAGTTTAACGAAGCATAAAAACTGAATCTTGGTCCTCTATGTTTGGTGGCTGGTATATGTATGTATATATAAACTGGAAAACCTGGACTGAATTATTTTACAGTTATTCCAGATTTGAAGCATAGTTTGGATTTGAGAGGAAAATAAGTAAATAAATCCAAATTCTTACCTTATTCCAAAATACAATTGAAGTCGTCTTTTCTCATCGTGATCCATTCTTGTTAACCCAATATTTTGTTCTCTAAGGTGGGAGCAGAAGGCGGGGCTCGCCCAGGGCTGCATTCATTCAAAAAGAAAAGATATTGTTGCTTGCAGCAACATGTTTCTCTTTGCCTTTTTGTGTTGGTGGATAAGAAAATTAAAATGAGCAGACCTCGTAACCTGCAGGCCAATATATAACAGCTGGAGCCTGGCTAATGAGTAGCCTGTGTGTTCTGGATGGACAGATGGACGGGTGGAAAACCCATTCCTCTGATGTCTCTTCCTCTCCTTCATGCCCCACTGACCTCACGTCAATCACAATCTCACTTTCTGTGTGTCTTTGACGTCCATCTGCTTGTAGCAAGGATTCGTGTCAAACAGCAGTTTAGATTCGAGATGGACTTTTTAATTCACTCTAACACTGAGCAAACAAATGGATGTCCTCTTTTCTCTTAATAAATGGGGCAAAGTGTCCTAAAGGAGAAAGGAAAGTCATTCGTGCATTCAATGCCTGCAACAAAAATATGCCAAACTGATTGCATGGAAGATATTTGAGAGATGAATAATGCTTGCGTAGGTCCTGATAAGACAAGAGGATAATAAGAGAGGAACAAAGACTTTTTTAACTTATTTTTTTAGACTTTGTTGCCTTTGTTGAACAGCACATAAAAAAGAAATGCAGAGAGGTGAGAAGGGGACGACATGCAGCAAATGCCAGAGACCGGGAATCGAACCCGGGACGACCACCACACGATGCACACGCTCTACCAAATCAGTCACCCAGCACCCGAGAGAAAGGGAGGATTAATTTTAGGAAGAAAGTCTCATTCTTTGACCCATCCTCAGATTATTCCAGACATTGTTTTATTTGAGGATTCAATTTCACAAAGCAATTTTTAGGTTAAATTTATATGTGTAACAAATGTATGGCAGCTATATTCTCAAGTATTAATGAAATGCAGTCATGTGCTACTGGTTCGACCTGTTTGACCAAATTCATCCATCAAATTTGAACCACCGAGCAAATTCATTATTCATGCATCCCAATGATCTGGTGATGGATTGGAGCTATTGCGCTATTCCCGGAACACTTTGTCTCATATGTTTATCAGAACAACCTTCTCTCTTCCCTTGCTCTGTCTCTCTACCCCACTTCCCCTTCACTTTCTCTCTTTCCCTGGTTTTCCTGAGTGAGTTTTCCCCTACCTTCCTTTGCCAAAAGTTCCATCTTTAATTTCATTATTGCCCCCATCTGCCAGTAGGCATCAGGCCTTGGGTGTTCGACACTGAGTGGCAGTGGAGCAGTGCAAGTTCAACCAACTGTACAAACCATTATTTCAATGCCACAACTGAAGCAGACTGCCTTGGTTTGAGCCAAAAAAATGGTTCATGTATTCACCACGTCTTGGTTGGACTCTTGCTAATAGTCCAACCAACCCCATCTTTAAAGTCGTTGCACTTGATCCAGAACACTAAAGTCACAAGACATCACGTTTCTGTCTCATTGATCACATTTGTCCTCTTTACGCAGATTCCTTGTAGTTTGTAGAAGGTATTTTAAAATCAGTCTTTTGCTTGCCAAGTCCTGAGGGGTGCATAACCTTTAATTATCAAAAAGAGCTCATATTTGCACATAGAATTTTCTTCCACAGATGGACGTTCCTGGTTTTCAGAGTTTCTGGATCAAAAATGAGAGGCAAGCATCATTTCTTTGGTTCTTCATCAGTTTTGTCACAAAAAAGAAATGTCTTTGGATTTGCAACCAAATTGATCAATTCACCCTTTCTTTGTACACCATAGCCCTCCCCTTATATCCAGTCTGTACATCAAAATCATTTACATTCTTTGTGGCATTGCCCTAAAGTGTTCAGTTTGACACATTATTAGTTTGTAGTGTCGTATTCATCGACTGAAGACTGGAAACTAATTTAGTTTGAATCGGATTTTAGTCTTCTGTAGTAATTTGCTTTTCAAGTGAGTTTAAAAACTCTATACTTCTGTACAAACATGTGCATTGTATATTCTTTCTACTTATAACATATTAATTTATTGAAATAATATGAAAGCAGAGGAACAATTATACAACTTTAAGTTGGCAAAAGTCTTTGTTTAAAAATTGCTGTAACTTACCCATTTTCAAAGTCCAACATTTCTCTTTGACCTGAACTATAAATAAGCTATTGCAAAGATTAAAATATCTCAGCCATTTTTAAATGTTAGGTCAAGTAATTGGGGAATAATCCCCTTGAATTCTGACTGACTGCATAAAGCTGTCAGGAAATGTGAAAATGAGTACTGGTGTTAATGAATGTAGACCCAAGAGAGCCAGGGTATGTTCATTCAGCTAACGCTGAGTTTCTAAAAAGTTTAGTTTTTTTTTACTCCTAGAATCAGCTTCATGCAGCCCTGCACAGAGGACAGCTCCTGGTAGCTTCCAGCTACTCCTGTGAAATTGAGATTGACACATTCTCTTAGTTTGTAGACTTTTAAAACACGTCAGTACCAAAGCATTACCTCCAATATGCTCAGCTCTTCAATATTCTAGCCTGCTACCTGATGTCTCTCTAACACGGTTAAATTTTTGTCAATTACCGTTGCTCCACATGCAGCAAGATTTGTTCCCATTAAAAAGTTTTTCTTTCCAGTATTGACTTTCATCACTCAAAGCCGAGAATCACTACTACTAGGAATTTTGTTATTGTGCCTTTTTTCTCAAGTTAAATTAGACTACATGCATGCAGCCATATCATATACCAAACTCAGGATTGCTGAGTGAGTTTAAACGTACCCAGATGGATATCTGGCTTCTGCTGGCATTTTTGTTGAGATCAGAAAATCTTCACCCATTCATGCCAATTAATTTAATTGTTCCCCCCGATCTAAATTACTTCCTGTTTAGCTTTCATATAAACGGCAACTGATAAAATATTCTGATTGTATTTATTTTTCAACAAAATTTTGCGGACTAGGAACTCCAAAACAACCTAACGCCAAGTCTCCATTTCTCATTTTCTACTTAGACGTATCAGTAAAGTTTTGGCTATCATCACGTGAGGCAACCCTATGTTTTGCTTGACCTACTGTTCCCCCTCATTCTATATGCATGAAGAGGAAAAGACAAGTCAGTGCAGATTGCAGGGTGTTGATGACACTTCACTGTTGAATACCAGGTCAGAATGGGGTCAACTCCCGGTGTAATTGATGATGCCGTCGTTACGAGAGACGCTGAGGCTGGAGGAAACCTGGTGAGTTATGACTGATGCTGATCAGATGTGAAATCTTATCTCCTCACATTAGCCTGCAAGGGTTATTTTCTGTGGCACCAGATCCAGATATACTGCTTGGTCAGCTGAGCTATAAACATGCGTATGCTGAGTAGATAGTTGAGCTCTGCGTGCACAAGTAAAACACAGGTAAGGGATTACGGAAAGAGAGCTTTTACCTTCTGACACACAGTTCACTGGGTTCACTCACTCGCAGGGGGATTGATAGTCATGGCTGCGAGCGGAATGCCCTGGTAACCGCATCTGTCAGATCGGTGAAAACGGCAAGTTTATCAGCCCAAAATTGACTGTAGGCTAAGGACTCTTAGCCTGGAGTTCTGTGCACCAGCCTCCACTAAAAAGGCCCAGAGGTGCAGCCTAATGGATATGACGTCAACATGAAGAGAGTGGAGGATGGCCATTAAAAAGCGCATTAGGGCAATAAAAATGACCACTTGTGTGTGTGTCAGTTTATTTGCGCTGTTCAGGAAGGAGGGTCATGTGGATGATTTTACACATAAAAAGCAACTATGTCTGCAGTGCTCTGGATTTGTTGAAAGGTGCCTTCTATTTACTGTTTAAAGATTCCTCATTTAGGCAGCAGAAATAGAAAGATCCTTAGCGTGTTTGTCTGTCAGGTGTCCCTCGGCTGAAAGAGGATCCACACAACTATGAATAATAAAACAGTCATGTTGTGCCTCAACTGCACAGGCTTGAGCACAAATACTGCCTCAAACCTAACACACATGTACATTTCTACAGCTGTTTGGTGGATGAACAATGCCTTAAGAAATTTGCTTTCGTGTAATGCGCCAAATAAATGGGAACGTTGTTATGGTATGACAGAGTTTAATGTCTGCAGATCGCTGCAGAAGTAGAGATAGTGCTGAGTCAGTGTGTTGGTTGTGTAGAAGAAAGCTGAATAGGTTTTGTTTATGTGAATTCATTGTTTTAAAAGTGAATGCCAGCAATGAATTCAGCTCACCTAACTTCCTCAGCCTGCCAAGCGACCTCACTTCTCAATCATTCTCAATGGGATCCTCTCAGTTATGGTGCCATTATTTTTAGCCCTCTATAATTTCAGCTGTCGGCCTCTTGAGGAATTACAGATTGAACTTTGAATTAAGACAGACGGTGGTTGGGACAGAGTGAAATTTTAAGATCATGTAAACATAAAGGTGTGCCAGCACACGTTAACTTTTAGTTGTATGATTTCTTCTTGTTTTTGTTTTAATTTAGATTTTTCATATAAAGCACCAGTTACCACATGTCCTCCGAATTATGTTTAATCATATTAAAAGATTCCAAGTCAGATATGTATGTTCCAATTGATCCCATTAAAAAAAAAGCAATGCAGTTGTGTTCAGTCTATTATTTAAATGGGTTAAAACTATTTTTTGTCTAAGGAAACTACCAGCAGACTGCATCAAGGCATTGACTTGCAACATAGAATGAAAGGCGGCACATATAGTTACAAAAGTTCAGTCACTAAAAACGGATCCCTGTTGTTTAGGAGAGAGACGGGGTTAAACACTGATTGACAGGGTCAAGTGTATCATCTACAGAAAAACATGAGGTTGTTGGCAGGACCAGGCCCTCTCAAGAAAGGTGTCGCATATAAACAGAAAGCTAGACCAGGTGTAGTTTTTTTGAAGAGTAAACAACAGAGTGAGGACAGAAAGTTGAGAGCTGAAACAATGGCTGATCATGCAAAATTGGAGAGGATGAGGAAAATGGAACAAAGACGGGAGAAGTGGTCAGTA
Organism: Poecilia mexicana; assembly: GCF_051168715.1. Classification (NCBI taxonomy): domain Eukaryota; kingdom Metazoa; phylum Chordata; class Actinopteri; order Cyprinodontiformes; family Poeciliidae; genus Poecilia; species Poecilia mexicana. The sequence continues at coordinate 13,971,503 of NW_028263389.1, forward strand.
TGTTTTCCAGCAGCCCTGAGGCTCTAGGGCACATGTGTCAAACTCAAGGCCCGCGGGCCACATGTGGCCCGCCATGTCATTTTATGTGGCCCCCCAGCATTTTATAGGCCAATGATTGACTTAAAATAGGTTTTGAGCACGAATTGACTACAAACTACATCTCCCATAATGCATTCCGATTGTTACCAGCCAACATTACGTCTTCTCGCCACTAGAGAGCAGCAGAGTCACCTTAAGCTGCTTATTGATTTTACCAGCGAATAAAACTGAGGCATCGACAAGTATCATCAAAACGTCCAAAAAAGAAAAATCGATTTACAAGTAAGACTGTGAATGAAGATGTGTGTGAGCTGGTGTCAGGGCGGCAGGTCGCGCTAGACTTTTTTTTGTTATCCTTATCTTGACCGACAACATAAAAAAAAATCGGCCTTGTACTATTTTTATCCGTGAAATTACAATCATATTAACATCGGCTATTTAGCCGCATTTTATGCGGTTTAGTTAATATTCACTGTGAATCCAGATCCCATCACAAATTGAGCAGATAAATGCATCTACATTTTACTCCGTAGTGACAAAAACCACTGACTGAGGCCCCAATAACTTTTAATAAATTAAATTAAATTAGCATCACTTCACCCACTGGGGTCTGAATGCACTTCCTCCTGGTTCCCATCTGAAGAAAAATCTGCGCTAATTCATCAGTCAGTTGGATCTGTCTGAACCAAACAGATCAACTGATCTCTGTGAGTGTTTTACCCTGTGCGGTCCCGTGTGCGCTTTAAGAATTATTTTTTTATTTCGCTTCTCCGAAACGGACAGATGTCACGTCTGCAGCTCCTCCAGACCGCCGCTCTCCTGGGTTACGTGCACCAAGAAGGCTCCATTTGTTAAATCCGCTGGATGAGTTACTCCCAGCGGTTTCTAATTCTTCGCAGTGGCGTAGCGTAACTGCCTCCGCAGTGGTTGATCAGCGGACTGCGCATGTTACAGTCTAATTAACTTTTGCATCGTCATTTATTTCCTCAAGATAAACTGCCGGCTCCTCAAATGGATTAACACAAAGTTGCATTCTCTTTAGTTTTCTCTGGTCTGTAATGGAGACTTGAATTTAAGGCGCCATTTCAAACAAAGGTTTCGAATGCGCTTCCTAACCAGAAGCTCCAAAGAGTTTAACAATATGAGGTGTTCAATTTATTTTTAACATTGTATTTTCATACATTTTATACTAGGGGTGCCCAAGTCTAGTTTTCCAGAGCTACCATCTGCAACTTTAGATGCGTTCCTTCTCTAACACACCTGGATCATTTACTCATCATAAGGCTCTACAGAACTGAGTTGCTGCTAATGAGGGAAGTCAACCTTTTGTCTGGGGTGTGTTTTAGCAGGGATGCATCTAAAAGTTGCAGTCTAGAGGACTGCACCTGGGCACTCCTGATTTGTACCGTCAATGTGGCCCGTTGAGGGTGGCCAATATGCTGAAGTGGCCCTCGGTGAAATTGAGTTTGACACCCCTGCTCTAGGGGCATAAATACAGACTTTTACAGTTTTGGTCTGCACTTTGATAAATTATGAATTTTTTTTTTTTTTTTACTTCAGTAGATAATTTATTAATCTCTTCAATAAAACATTACAATACTAGATGAATATAAATGGATGTCACAAGCTTCCACTCCTTTAAACTAATTAATGCCATAAGATTTATGAAGTAGTTTTGACTCTTTTTTTAATTGTAAAGAATTATTTTTGTCTTTGTCTTTTTTTGTTTTAGTTCAGTGTAATGCAAATATTAAGCATATATGTAAATATATATTTCAATGTAATGTAAACTAAAGCATTTTTTTTTGTACTTGACCTTTATAAGTTAATCAGCATTTCAAAGATTTTCTAAGTAGTAATTCAATAACTTATGTTTCCCCAGAGTTTTAATTTGACTTAGCATATGAAAGCCCATAGCAACATGTATATGACCATTACCCAGAGTGAACAAGATGGTGGTTGAGGCAAAAGTAAAAGCTAAAGCTAAACCTGGCCCAGGGATTTTTGTAAGAATTTTGATCAGGCAGTTACTGGTCAGGCAGAGCAAGCTAATGTTGGTCAGCAGCTGATTACCCTTTTCATCTGTAATCAAAATTGAACTGCTCCTTGATTCTTGAAGAAAAAAATGTATTCCAGTGTTGCACAACTTACTGCTTATTGATGAGATTCTGCTCACTTTTGGGAAGAGAGGAGCATGTAAGCACACACCCAAACAGACTGATTTCTCTGTATAGTGGCCCTCCTTATTCTATCAACAGAAAGCTGAAATACCGGTGTATTCTTTTTCTCTGTCTGCCTGGTCTTGAATGAAAACATTCAAGACCATTTTCCAAATCTCTTGGAAAATGTTAGTACTGACTATAAAGCTGACCAAAAAAACACACACTGTTCAGCAAAATCTGTTCAGCATTAAGAAGTATCCTTAAACGGAAACTGAAATACATGCATACTCACTCGCTGAGACAATCAAATAAAACAAGAGATCGAGTGCTGCAGCGCAGTTATTAATTCAGCCTTCTGAGCTTTGCCGCTGCAAAACTCAAGCCTGTGCAATCAAACCTTGCACAGGCTTGTGATGGAAGGCAGCTGTTATGTAACTGGTCTATTGCTGAAGGTTACAGCGAGACCCACAGAAATGTAGCTTTCAGCACATGCTTGCTCTACATCTTTGTCTATGGTCTGACTTGGACTGTAAGACCCCCCCACCCAATCCCTGCCTGGCAGAATCAGAGGAGAAGAACAACAGATTTGGCAGCCGAGTTTTTTTTTTTTTGTTTTTTTTTTTGTTTTGTTTTTTTCCTGCCATCTGTTTCTGTGGTCAGTCTGAACCTAGACCCTTCAACACACACCGATAAACAATCCCATCGCTTTCCTGTTGGTTTTCACATGTCCTGCATTTCATCATGCCTCGAGCATCTGGCTACCCAGACTGCTGTGTCCCCTGGCCATGTGTCTGGACTTCTGTTCAGAGGTTCTGGGTTTTCAAGGAGAGTGAAAAAGAGAGAGAGTTGGAGGGGCGGGGGGTGCGGGGGGGCAGGCAGATGCTGATACTGGCTGTAGGGAGTTGGGGAGGACTCATCGATTCATATCCACCAGCAACACACTAGAAAAGCTGCTTTCATAATCCTCCCCTTAAATAATTCAGTACTCACCCTCAAAATTTCATCAGCACCTACATATAGAGAACAATCTCCCCCACAGCAGCTGCAGTAGAAAAAAAAGAAAGAGAGGGAGTGATGAGGCTGCAGAGGAGTGAGCAGGTGGAAGATATTTGGTTCATAATCCTCCTATCAAAGCTCAAAATCAGCAATCAGGGAGCAACACAGGCATCTCGGTAGCTAATGTTTTTTACTTGATTGTGGCAAATTAGACAATTTTATCATGCTAAACATCAAAGTTAATGACAGAAAAAAAATACTCAATATAAATATGGCAAGACAACTTTGGTTTGCAACATTGTATTTGAATGAACCATGAATCAAGTGTAGCAATTTCCTTTGGACAAATGTGCCAAAAGTAGGCATATTTAACCATACTATACAGCAGGGTTGTCAAACTCAATTTCACTGAGGGCCACTTCAGCATATTGGCCCCCCTCAACGGGCCACATTGACGGTACAAATCAGGAGTGCATCCCTGCTAAAACACCCCAGACAAAAGGTTGACTTCCCTCATTCAGTTCTGTAGAGGCTTATAATGAGTCAATGGTCCAGGTGTGTTAGAGAAGGAATGCATCTAAAGTTGCAGATGGTAGCTCTGGAAAACTAGACTTGGGCAGCCCTAGCATAAATGTATGAAAATACAATGTTAAAAATAAATTAAGCACCACCTCATATTGTTAAATAACTGATTTTATGTATTGAAGTTTTAAATATTGCATTTGAGTTTCCATGGCCTATAAAATACTGGGGGTCCACATGTGGCCCCCGGGCCTTGAGTTTGACACATGTGCATTACACCATTGAACTGCCAATTGGTAATTGAAGTAAAGTAGCGTTGATTTCAAAGAAGCCTACATTGAAGTCAATTGGCAAATGAACCATCACGAAAGAGGAAGGCTCTTGTTGTCTCACTGCACCCCAAGAGATGCATAACCTACAAAAACCATTTCTGTCTGGTTTCGAACCAGAGACCTTTTGCGTGTAAAGCAAACATGATAACCACTACACTACAGGAACTGAACTTCTCTGCTTTGTTTCAGTTTGAGGTTCCAAAGTTGATGATGTTAGATGCAGCGCATGAAAATTTCAACTGAGGCTTGCACTCAGGTGCCTGGATTCAGAGTACAGACCATGACACCACAGAACCCTTGTTGACCTTTAGTAAACACCTGTAATGAATAGAACATGCAAAATCTGTTTCTGTCTGGTTTTGAACCAGAGACCTTTTGCGTGTAAAGCAAATGTGATAACCACTACACTACAGAAACTCATGCTCTTTGTAGTGTTCCTGGTAGATGATCCACATTTTGTTAGAGACTAACATCAACGATGGGCATGGAACAATGTCAAATATTTATACCACAGATCCTCTCAGAGAGCACAGTAACTTGGTGAACAAACTGTCAGACTTATACTTGTGCCTAATTTCACATTACAGTCCATAAACTAAGCCTGGGATCAAAAAATTGTATTGAAGATGTCATTAGCAGAGACAAATGGTTCTACAGAAACTTGACTAAATGGCTATAAAATAAAATCAATACTTACAAATAAAAAATGGTTCAAAAATAAAATTAACACATTAAAATAAAAAATATCTGTGAAATACAATCAACACTTCAAAAATAAATAATGGTTCAAAAATACAATCAACACTTCAAAATACAAAATCTCTGGAAAATAAAATATGTATGTTTTGAAAAAGAATATAAGCACCTTTATCAAATTTTCATTGTGGTAAGATCATGTAAGTTCTTCTTAAATCCATGGAAACTCAACAGTTTGTAAGGTAGGTGAGTTAGCTCAGCAGATTAGAGCACAGTGCTGGTAATGCTGAGGTCATCAGTTCAATCCCCATATGGGGCAATTCATATCTAAGGTCTTTCAGACAATCAACACTTCAAAATAAAGGGTTCAAAAATAAAATCAACACTTCAAAATAAACAAGGTTTCAAAAATAAAATCAACACTTCAAAATAAATAAGGGTTCAAAAATACAATCAACACTTTACAATAAATAAGGGTTCAAAAATAAAATCAACAATTCAAAATAAAAAATGGTTCAAAAATAAAATCAACAGTTCAAATTGGTTCTACAGAGTCACAGCTAAAAAAATAAAATCAATTTTTATTTTTTAAGCGCATTACAAACCTTTGGTTGAAATGACGCATTAAATTCAAGTCTCCATTACAGACCAGAGAAAACTAAAGAGAATGCAACGTTGTGTTAATCCATTTGAGGAGCCGGCAGTTTATCTTGAGGAAATAAATGACGATGCAAAAGTTAATTAGACTGTAACATGCGCAGTCCGCTGCTCAACCCACTGCGGACTGCGAAGACTTAAAAACCGCTGGAAGTAACTCATCCAGCGGATTTAACAAATGGAGCCTTCTGGGTGCACGTTACCCAGGAGAGCGGCGCTCTGGAGGAGCTGCAGACGTAACATCTGTCCGTTTCGGAGAAGCGAAACCACGCACATGTGGCCCGCGGGCCTTGAGTTTGACACATGTGCTATACAGTATGTTTGGCAAAAAGCAGATACAGTCTTCTACTTTCATAAAAAAAAGTAATTTAAAGTAAAATATTTTCTTTAAATTAAACATCAGTGACGTCCAACTATTTATACCACCCCTATCAACACTACTTAACTTTAAGTGCCACTCAAAACATAGCAATTGTGACCTAAAAACAAGGGTCCATCTACTTTCTGTTTCCAATTTTTGTTTTATTCTTGACAATAATACTCTCAAACAAAGGCTGGTGCTTTAAAAACAGTAGTTAAAGAAAATAAGTCAGATTACAGGCACAACAAGAAAAAACGCAAGTCTTGTAATTCCCTCCCCCAGGGACCACAAGGACAAAAACATTGCGTGGCTTCTCTTCTGAGGAGACACTTTGCAAACCAGTGCATTATCACCTCCTGTGAAGCCATGAGGAAAACTTCATATCTCTGAGTGGAATGATGAGGCTCAACTGACATAAATTATGCTGGATATATCTTTCTATCCTGACCTGAAACTGCCTGCAGTGGCAGCTTTTGGCAGCAAATACACTGGAAGTTGTACTATGGAAACTAAGGACTTAATCTGTCCCACAACGTTAAAAGTGCATAATAAAACTAACTTTAATTGCAAACAACTGCTAAGAGCCAACTCATTTAGTAACAAGTTGAAGCTTGTTGCTAAAAGGCAACACCCTGCATTAAAGTGACTCAGGCTTGTGGGGTTTTTACTTGACTCGCACCAGAAAGCAGGGATGCAATGGGAAATAATTGTTTTGCTTTGATGAAGTTTCTGAGAGTCTTAAACAATCATTAAACAAGTTTCATCCAGGGTGTGTCCTTACCAGACGTGTGAGATAATCGTTTTGCAAAGTCATTCGTCGCCCTTTGTGATGAATGACACATTGACGAATGATGCTAAAACAAACAAATACTATGACTTCTCTCACCTTTGTATTATAGAATTACTTGTAGAGTATGCTCAAATAATCACTATAATGTTTGTAATAGGTTGTTTCATTTCCATCCCACTAATCAGGGTTTTGGTAAACTTAACTAGGTTACATTAGGTAAAACTAAAGCTATTGCAGAGCCTTCCCAGCTTTTGTCACATTGGAGCCACAAATTTCAGCAGGTTTTATTTGGAATTTAACTCAAGAGACCAACACAAAGAAGCACATAACTGCAAACAAAAAGAAAAAAAAATATGCAAACCTTTACATTATATTCATCTAGAAAATGTGGTGTTTATAAGCACTGGGCCCTTCTGAATTGATGCTTTTTATAACCACCTTTCATTTCAGTTACATCTTAAGTCTTTTTATGTGTCTCTAGACTAAAATCTTTAGAACTGCCACATCTTTAGATCCATCCATTTTTCTATCAAGTCTGTAGTAATAGTGTTAGTGTGAATCTTTTTATTTATATTTATATTTATTTAGTTATCGCTTGTTTTTTAATCCTGTCAGTGATTTTGAGTCAGGGGTGAAGAGTACAGACTTTTATCGCAATATTCTGTGGTACCTTTGTGATTACCACAAATCAAATCCTTTTTTAGGTAACAGTGTGGCTGTGACTCCCGGGTACAGCATTCATAGCACCACAGACGTGCTGTTTTTGAAAATCATCTCCCTTTTTAAAATAGGCTTTTTCAGGACACCACTTTAAGAAGTGTGATTTATATCAGTAAAATGCAGACAGTAACCGCATTTCATATTTTCAAATTTGGGAGAAAATGGTAAAAATAACATTACTGATGATACTGTAAGTTTTTTTTTCTTATTTAATATTAATTTAAAATTTTTGAGGCAATGAAAATTCTTATCATTATAAGTTCTTCATATGGTATGCATACATGGCAAACAATACGATAAATGCCCACCTCTACTTTTAACCTTAGAAATTTGCTTTTTCAATAAACTTTACTTTTACATTACATTTTTGGCAGATACATTTAACAGTGGTACATGACATGTTTAAACATTTGGACATTGTTTAAGAAATTAAACTTGCTTTGTCTATTGGTCTTCATGATGCTGTTTTTCTACTTCTCTAACAAACAGAGACCTTCACAGAACTGCCGGAATGATACTGAGATTAAATTACACACAAGGGGAGTCTTTACGGATGAGATGACTTCTGAATATATAAAAAGGGCTGAATTAATTTTAGTCTTTATTTGTAAAATGTTTTTTTTTATCATATTTTCCATCGATTTCATAACCGAATGTACTTTGTGTCGACTTATCAAATAAATTTACATCAATATACATCGATACTTGTTGTAATGTGAGAAATAATTGAAAAGCTTTAGATGAGTAAATAAGTTTGTAGGATACTGTGACTGAGAATTTTGTAACAAAAAGCATAATTTTTATTGAAAAAGACTCATTTTTTTCTACAACTACCATTGTGGAAGTATTTTCCTTTTGTGTAGACAATTGTCGCCTTGTCATATCCTCCCATGCCTTAGATGACACCACTACACTAAATTTACTCTGTTTCCTTGTGTCACGTTGAGGAATCCAGGTGAACGGCACACTGGCAAATGAACTCTGTGTCATAGCAATAGATTTGGCAATCCTCACCTCATCTCCCCGACTGTCCTTGGCTCTGAAATCTAAACAATTCCTTCCTAGTGAAGTGACAAGATCTGAAACACTGATAGTTGTCAGCTCCCACATTGCAGGGACATATTATGTATTCAGCATCTCAGACAGTGTTAAAATATGTGAGAAATGTCACACGGAGCAGAATTGGAGAACGAGGCGAAGCAATAGCTGCTGTGTTTCGAACTTCCGTTCCCGATCGAACGGCAGCATGGATCAGGGGCTGATTAATCAGCACAGGAAGTGTCGGAAAATGTTGGTGTACGTTTTAATCTCACTTCACACAGTCTTGCATAAAATAAATAAAAAAAAAAACATTTCAAAGAAATCCATGTGAAAGAACACATTGCTGTAAATTTTATTTCATAGAATTTCTAACTCTTAATTAATTAAAGTCTTGTCATTTAAGTTTAATGGCTGCACTTAATCCTTATAGATGTAGTAATGTTTTAACTCTGCCAGTTTAGATTAGGTTTAGATAATAGCAGCAAATCCAAAACCTTCCCACACCTCTTGATTTACTTGTATTTTTTTAAATAAGACACAAAGCCAATTTGTACGCTTTAAATGAACATCTTGAGCAGAACATTGCCTTTTGTTTCCCTTTGTTTAAACTCTTGACAAAAAGATCCTGGATGCCCACCGCTGGCTGTGGTTTTGTTATATTTAGTTTAGAAACATAAGTCGTATTGTTCTGCTGCACATTTTCCAGGGTCCTTTAGGTTTTGCTTATATATAAGTAATGCAAAGTTTTTTACTGATGGCACCATTTTTCACTCTTAAAATAGCAATTATCCAAGGAGCCGGTCAGAAGTTTTCGTGCACTCAACATTGGCATGAGTTCTGTGTTAATCTTAGCCTTGGGATATTTGGTTAAATTGCTTTTAGCAAGGCACAGACAATAATTCTAATTTTTGTAGCTGCCAATGATGGTATTAAGTTTTAAATTATAATTATGTAATTAATCAATGAAAAAGCGTAAGCTGGCTCAAAAGCAGTCACTCTCTTCTAATAACTGCCGTGCAACATGTTTCCACTGATATTTTGGTAATTTATCTTTGCCAATGGGCTCCACGTCTTTCAGGTTCGTAACCCTCCTCATATATCCTGTCAGATTTATGTTGGGCATCTAACCAAGTCATTCAAAACTCTTAATCTAATCAGAAGAAACACGTTAGTAAAATTGAAATATTATTTTTAAACTAAATCTTCTCAGGACATAAATAAATTGGTCCTGAACTGTACGTCCAAATTGGTTTTGGAATGGATGAATCAGGCATTGAATACTACCACTGATCATTTCTGTTATGAAAGGCACTGTTTATATGTATTTATTTATTTTTCTGTCTCTGTCTATATTTTGTTGCTATCTAGCCACCTAGCTTACTAGCTATCTGCCTTGGCATCTGTATTCACAGTTGACTTGTACACCAAGTTTACAACAAATATCATGTCTGCATACTTTACAAGACGAGACCTGTTCAAATCCAGCAGCGTATAATCCACGCACTTGTCACACAAGTATGTTTAAAACAACCAATGTCATTTTGTGTCTGTCTTATTTCCAAAGCATGAAAAGCTTTCCTGATTACATTCAGTGCAATTTTTGTTCATTATTACCCCGGAGGTCCTAACAGTCCTAACAAAAGAAGTAATGTCCAAACATTTGGACATCTGTTGAGTGGGTGTTTGTTCGTCAGCATGCCAAAAAAGCAAATAAAGAGGATAATGAACCATGCTGTAATGTACATAATTTCCACAGCCTGCCGATATCAGTCACATTCATGCATCTGATAACCTGCACCAGTGCACACACAGAGAAACACTGCTGTACTCTGCCAATTTTATTTTTACACCAGCTCAAGTCATGCGGAATTGAGGTTAAAGCTTCAGAGGCAGTGGGATTCTCATCTGCCGTTTCTGCAGACTGACCCAAATAAAGCAGGCTTGGATCTGGTCATGTATGAGCAGCAGTTCTTTTTTTTTTTTTTTTTTTTAAAGCTGACGAAACAAAGATGGAAACCTATCTTACATTGTTCTTTGTTTTATGTTTGAATATTGTTTAAAATCGCAACATGAGAGGCCCAAGTGATCCTCATGCATGTTAACATTTTGTTTCTCAAAACACTCGATTTTCCGACGGAGACGTGAAATCTATTCTTAGAATCAGAGACGGAAGCCCATGAAAATGTATCCAATGAAAAGGTGATATGTTTTTTTACCTATGTGTCCAAGCAGATATGATCTGTAACAGTTAAGTGATTAAAATGTCCATTTTGATTTGTGTTTTTAACACAGTATTTTCTTTGTATATGTTGCACTGGGCTGTAAATGTGTTGTTGCTCGTTCCAGTTCCTGGCGAGGCGCTTTGTACACCATCGAGTGTGTTCTTAGCGTCTCCAGAGGGAAAAAGCAGCCCAGTGGGAGTCGGGAACAGGAAACTCCAATGATGACTTACAGCTTTCTTTGGTCTAAACTATGTGTTGGAAAAAAAACAACAACAAAAAACCTCAACACATTGCCTGTGAGCCTCCTTTGTTTGTATCTTTAACTTCACCCACTCCTCTTTAAATTCCTCTTTTTCGTCTCACCCACTCTGACAGAAACAGAGGGGCCGTTTAAATATGTTACAGTAAAGTTATGAGCTCTTCTTCGTGTTCATTATGTGAACACAAACAGCTTGGCTTTATCATCTCCACCAGTGTCAGATGGACTGATGGCGCCACGGAGACACAAGCACACATTCACACATACACACACATCTTATAACAAACATCCCTGTTCATCCTGCATAATAGAAGTGTTAACTTGCAAGCATGGATGTTCTTGCATGCCTGATTTTGTTTGGCAAAAATGAGGTAAACAAAATAAGGTACTGGAACTATTAAGGTATTCCTTGAAATCGTGACGAAAAAGCAAGCGGATGGCTCGCAAGCGAAGGCCGTGCGCAAAGTGCTGTGACGTGCCACAGTGAGTCAAGGAGTGCTTGAGTCACAACTGACCTCTGAGGCAGACGGTCCAGATTTTATCAGCACACAGGAGCTCAGAAGGAGGAGCAGGGACTTTTCTGTTGGATTCATTGCACATTTCAGTCCCACAGTTTTAGCCAGATTGCAGGAGATCAACTTACAGCTATTGTGCGCTTCTCTTTGAGTGGGGTGTTATTTGTGTTGGGTGTGCTTTCCCAGCAGAATGGAGAGCTCGACCTTATTTTGGGAGCCAGGCGGGACAATCAGGGCTTCACATCATGCTGTGGCAACTGGGCCGATCTTTATTGTTCTCTATTTCCTGAAATTGATACGCATCTATGCAAAGTTTCTCGTGTTTCCGTCTCTCGTGCACTTTATTTCGTCTTCTCATTGTTTGTTTGTCGTTGCCAAATTTCCAGTACTTTGTTCGTCCACCAGTACTGTTAGATTTTATTGAAATGGCAGAGGACACGCCAGCAGAATGTAATCCATAGTGTAAACAAAGGGACGCTTTATTTTCAAAAGATTTTAAATTGGAAAATTGTGGCAGGCATTCAGCCCCCCCTTATCCTGATACCTTTAAATAAAATCCATTTCAACCTTCAGAAGTCACCTAATTAGGAAATAGAGTCCATTTATGTGTAATTTAATCTCTGGATAAATACAGTAAAAATATAACAGTACCAACATTTTGCTGGAGAGTGTTCTTTGAAAATCCATTTTCAAGAGTTGCCACAGCTTTCTTGAACTTTTACTGAGCCATTCTGAAACGTGAGTACGTTTTTGACAGTCGTGGTCTTGATGGAAAGTGAACCTCACGCTCCCAGTTGGAAAACTTTTTTTTCTTAGCATGATTTAGCGACATTACTCCTTCCATCAACTTTCTTCAGCTTCCCTGTCTCTGCTGAAGAAAAGCTTTCCCCACAGCATAATGCTGCCACCACCAGAAGTGTTGACATCTGCAGTGGTTTCTACTCGGATCAAAGTAAAGAAGCTTGAAAACAAATGGACACTGCACATCAAAGATTTTTATTTGTAAATGTTATTTTTTATTTTTTTAAATATGTTATAACCTTTGCAATTATTTTGTATATTTTCTGTTAATCAGATAGAAATATTGAAACTTGTCATCTTAAAATGATAAGAAAATGCATCGAATTTGAAGTTCTATAAATATTTAAGCCAATGTGACAAGATTTCAGATTTATTCTTCTGAATTGGAGAAGAGTTGAGGAGCTTGGGCTGAATGAATATAAAACAATGGCTGCAGAGCACAAGAGGGGCATTGATAGTAAAAAGCAAGGCTGTGGTAGGAGACAGACGTACCACTAAATATTTTTCTACAAGTCACAAAGCAGCCTCTCCACACAGAAATACTCCCTTCCTTGTCTTTGCTACACCTTGGTTCTGGAAAAGAACGCAGCTCTCTCGTATCCTCTTACTACGGTGGCCGACAGGTGCAAATGCGCAGCAAAAGAGAAAACATGCAAACAAAAGAAAAGACACACCCCCGAATTAAATGCAGCAAACAAAAAAGAAAACACCCCCGAATCAAATGCAGCAAACAAAAAAGAAAACACCCCCGAATTAGATGCAGCAAACAAAAAAGAAAACACCCCCGAATCAAATGCAGCAAACAAAAAAGAAAACACCCCCGAATCAAATGCAGCAAACAAAAAAGAAAACACCCCCGAATTAAATGCAGCAAACAAAAAAGAAAACACCCCCGAATCAAATGCAGCAAACAAAAAAGAAAACACCCCCGAATCAAATGCAGCAAACAAAAAAGAAAACACCCCCGAATCAAATGCAGCAAACAAAAAAGAAAACACCCCCGAATCAAATGCAGCAAACAAAAAAGAAAACACCCCCGAATCAAATGCATCAAACAAAAAAGAAAACACCCCCGAATCAAATGCAGCAAACAAAAAAGAAAACTACGGAGCCCCCCGAATCAAATGCAGCAAACAAAAAAGAAGACACCCCCGAATCAAATGCAGCAAACAAAAAAGAAGACACCCCCGAATGAAATGCAGCAAACAAAAGGTGTTGAAAACGGAAGTGCTCCAGACCACTAGGGGGAGTCTAACAAAAAATAGCTGTGTCCGAATTCAGGCTCTGCATCCTTTAAAGCGGGTGTTCAGAAAAGCAGCAATGGCGACAAAATAATTTTTGCTGTATTACACTTAAAATTACACAAAATTATTTTTTACAATGTTTTTAGGCGAGAATGTAGATGTATAGATCTGAAATATCTGCTCGGTTCATTAATAAATCACCTACTTCCAATATTGCTCCGACGTTTTCGGAGATGTCTTCTCCCGCTGCATTAACAGCCAGCTTCACTCGCAAGCTGTCAGCTGGCCGGGCGCTCCATGTAGATATTAAGTTAGGTAGTAGTAAAATCTTTTGGTTAAGTAAAATATTTAATTTATTCCTGAGCAAATGGGTTTGACTGATTAAAGTTAAGCCTTCAAACATAGTTTATTTAACTGTAATGTCTTACTACCTGAGATCTGGAGAGTATTTGAAAATGAATAATATCCCTTGTATACATTAAACATTTTAGAATCAGACAGATTTTCTTTTTACTATGGAACAACCTTTATTACAAAAGGTGAAGAATAATACAGAAACTAGAAAATTCCGCAGAAATTTTAAGGGGCATGCCAAAGTGTGCCCGTCGGTTTTTAATCAAGCGTTCTAATGCAAAAAATTAGCATTAATGCTAAAGAAAGCTTCAATGTAGTCAATAACCTGTGGTGAGTCAGAAACATGTTGACTAAACTGCACCTGTACCATTCAGTATGTTGAAATTAATGCATAAGCCAAAATGCTAATATTAGCGTGAAGACTAATATTCATGTAGGATGTTAGGATGTGCACTGCCTTGCTGCGCAAGGCAGTGCACTAGTGGGGGCAGTAAAATGCTAAAGTTTGTGCTAATGTTGTGCACAATCTTGTGCTAATGTTAATGAACTGCCTTGCTGCGCAAGGCAGTTCACTATCCTGAGGAAAAAAACTGCGAAAAAAGCTTAATATTATTGCAACGCCTACGGCGTTGCACTAGCATGAGAGGAGTGCAGCAACTCTTTGAAGCAGTTAGTTTTTCTGATCAAAGCGGCTTACTGTTCAGCATCCATAAGAGCAATCCGAAAACTTTTTGAAGCATATAAGAGGGCAATTTCTTGTCTCCGATGGAACCACAATTTAAATCTGTAGTTCTCTCTGCACTAACCTGAGAGAAAAACATAATAAAGGCCTGAGAGGAATATTCAGGCTTTTATTTTGAAATTTTCAGTAAGCTTCATTTTAAATGGCCACACTAATCCCATGTCTAACAGTGGTTGGGTTAAACCAGTTCATATATAATGCCCAGAACATTCTGCCCTGTCTGTAGTTATAACATTCTGCTCACCTTCTTTCTGTAATAAGTCAGAGTTCCACCATTATGTACTTCTTAACTGCCAGCTCAGCCCTCCTTTGTAATGATTGAGGGTTCCACCATGTTGACCTTCCGACCTTCTGCTCAGGCCTCTGTAGTAAAGTGTTCCATCGTGTTTAGAACTACAAAGATGGTGTTTTTGTAGTCCTAAGGAGCAGTTTGGCTTTTGTCTGTGTTCTGTTGCTATAGTGATCAAGCCTCCCCCTGTGTTTCTCCAGACAGGGGGAGAAACAATTCTATGTGTTTGAGCCAGCCAGTTTCACTCCAAAAAGCTGTCCGAACAACTCCTTTCCATTCGGGAACCGTGATACGTATTCGAAAACCGTTTGAAGCGTATGAGAGGGCTATTTGTCGTCTCATTTAGTACCGCGATTCATATCTGTAGCTCATTCACAGTAATTGCAGTGATGAGAGAAAAATGGTGTGCGCTGAGCTCAGAACTTTTTGCAGAAATGTATGTAAAAAGAGCAATTACATGATGTAAAAATTGTCAAGGCTTTTATTTTGAAAATTTTCAATAAGCTTCATTTGAAATTGCCACACTAATTTCATGTGTAATAGTGATCAGGTTAAATCAGTTATATAATGCTCAAAGCACAAGTTGTTTATAATACCAGCCAACTCCTCCTCTGTAATAATTGAGTGTTCCGCCATGTTGTAGTTCTGACATGCTGCTCAGGCCTCTGTTTTAACTGAGTCTTGGCCATAGATAGAACTACAGTTATGGCAGTTATGGCTGCTGGTTTGTAGTCCAAACCAGCAGATTTGCCTTTCTCTGGATTCTGTTGCTATAGCGATTGGCCCTCAGCCAACTGCTGTGTGTGTGAGACAGAAAGCTGGGGAAGGATTTCAATCTTTGAGACAACCATGAAATGCTAATGTTAATGAACTGCCTTGCTGCGCAAGGCAGTTCACTATCCTGAGAAAAAAAACATAAAAAAAAGATTTTCATTTTTGCATCGCCTACGGCGATGCACTTTTGTCAGTGCAATTTTCAGAGTTTTATTTTGAAACTTTCAGTAAACTTAATTTTCATAACCACACTAATCCAATGTGTAACAGTGGTTTGGTTAATCCACCTGTATAATGCCCAAAACAGGAAGTAGTTCTAACTGCCAGCTCAGGCCTCCTCTGTAATAATTGAGTGTTCCGCCATGTTGTAGTTCTGACCTTCTGCTCTGCCCTCTGTATTAAAGTGTTCCGCCATATTTAGAACTACAGAGTCTTTGTAGTCCAAACCCCAGCAGTTCTCCCTCTCTGCATTCTGTTGCTATAGTGATGAAAGTGCCCTGTGTGTGTCAGACTTATCTATCTTTATGAGACACCCAGTCAGTTTTAATGGAAAAAGCAGTCCGAACGACTGCTTCCCGTTCGGGTTCCGTAAGTCCGATCCAAAAACCGTTTGAAGCATATGAGAGGGCTATTTCTCATCTCATCTATTACCGCGATTCATATCTGTAGCTCAATCACAGTAATAGCAGTGATGAGAGAAAAATGGTGTGCGCTGAGCTCAGAAATTTTTCAGAAAAGTCTGAAAATGAATGGTGGAGTGCCTGAAGGTACCCTGTCACTTGATTTTGCTCTGAAGCACCTTGACAGAAAACCGTCAGCCCTAGAGAAATTTTGAAGACATTTTACCGGAGCAGGCATGCGTATCAATGTCATGACCGACTTTCATACCGATAGACCAATTTTTGCACCCATGAGAGCGATTTCAAAATTATTTTGGGGTCAAAAATCCACTCTTTTTCTCACTCTAAAAAAGCGGCAGTTGGTGTCAGTTACACTCTAAGATTCATCGAAGATCGGCAGTTGGAAATTTTGCTCGTTTTTCGCTTTTTACGTCGCCATCGTAACTCCGATCCCCAATAAAAATAATAGCTCACATCTCGGCACCGAGCCGCACGTTTTGATACCACTTTTGTGGGTGGGCACGCAGCGGTACGAGCCGCATTAACGGTGACGGAAGAATAATAAATAATATAGAATAAAGAGACATTCTATTGGGTGAAGAACAATAGGTGCCTGCCATGCAATGCATGGAGGCAGTGACTGACCTGCTTCGCAGGTCAGTCACTGCTCTCCTTATGCATTGCTAATGGCATGCCCCAATAAAGAGTAAAAAACAACTGAGTCCGTTTTTTTTTCCTTCGCTGCTCTGTGCTTCACGTTGTCACGGTTGCTAAGCAACATAACGCCGAGATGGAGGCTAGGCAGCTAGCTGGAGGCTACAGCTTCTCTCTTCTGGTCGTCCATATTCGTGGCCTTCGAAGGATCCGTCTTCTGTAGATCGGGCCGTTTCTCACATAGACATAATAAAAGGACAGACGCCTAATGGACCGCTCTCGTCTTATCAATACATACTTATATAAGTATACAAACATAAATAAATAATCATTAATACTGAATAATATACATTAGGCTATGCATGATTATGCGCACACACACACACACACACACACACACACACACACACATATATATATATATATATATATATATATATATATATATATATATATATATATATATATATATATATATATATATATAATGTTTTCCAGCCTACGAGTTCTGGTTTAAGAGTGATTCAGCAGCTGAGATTGGGTACAAAATCCGATACGAGATTCATCCGTGCTGTGCAGTGAATCTGTCTCTCCCTTCTTCCTCACGTCGTAGGAAACCTTCAAAACAAAAACGGGACATTTTCGAGTTATCTTACGTTGACTGAGTTAAATAATTAAATAATAGCCATTGTCATCTGTGTAAACTTTGCTGGTGAATGTTATGATTTTTATAATATTGTTTCATTTCTATAGTAGGCTCTTGTATCAGATAATCTAAATGTTGGAGAATGACTGAAACATTTTAAGATTT
Organism: Poecilia mexicana; assembly: GCF_051168715.1. Classification (NCBI taxonomy): domain Eukaryota; kingdom Metazoa; phylum Chordata; class Actinopteri; order Cyprinodontiformes; family Poeciliidae; genus Poecilia; species Poecilia mexicana. The sequence continues at coordinate 13,989,104 of NW_028263389.1, forward strand.
ACGGAATCTCGGTTAGCTGTCAGAGCGGGGGCTGAACACCAAGCACTATAGCTAGCATTAGCTGGTATTTCGCCAGTGGACATAAATACAGTATAGTAATATTCTAATCACAAAAATACACAGTAATATGTCCATCTTACTTGCGAAAAATCTGTCGAGCCCTCACGTCAGTAGTCCGTCGATCCGATCAACAATATTCCGCAGTGCTGAAGGCATCATCTGCTGTTTTGGTTGAGCAAAGCATAGTGTATTTGCGCCGGAGCAGCCAATCGTGGGGGAGGAGGTGTACTCTTTTATTATGTCTATGCTTCGAAGGATCAGTTTCTCAGGGCCCTTGAAAGGATGCAGAGCCTGAATTCGGACACAGCTATTTTTTGTTAGACTCCCCCTAGTGGTCTGGAGCACTTCCGTTTTCAACACTTTTTGTTTGCTGCATTTCATTCGGGGGTGTTTTCTTTTTTGTTTGCTGCATTTCATTCGAGGGTGTTTTCTTTTTTGTTTGCTGCATTTAATTTGGGGGCGTTTTCTTTTTTGTTTGCTGCATTTCATTCGAGGGTGTTTTCTTTTTTGTTTGCTGCATTTCATTCGGGGGTGTTTTCTTTTTTGTTTGCTGCATTTCATTCGAGGGTGTTTTCTTTTTTGTTTGCTGCATTTAATTCGGGGGCGTTTTCTTTTTTGTTTGCTGCATTTCATTCGAGGGTGTTTTCTTTTTTGTTTGCTGCATTTCATTCGGGGGTGTCTTCTTTTTAGTTTGCTGCATTTCATTCGGGGGTGTCTTCTTTTTTGTTTGCCGCATTTAATTTGTGCGTGTGTCTTTTCTTTTGTTTGCATGTTTTCTCTTTTGCTGCGCATTTGCACCTGTCGGCCACCGTATCTTACACGTCTCTTTCTCAAACTGCTCTGGCCCGTCTCCCGCTCAATCTTTTACTCACATATTCTCCGGCATTATATCAACCCATCTTGTCACTGTCAAGTCATCACCGATCATCCTCCGTCGTGCTCACGACTCTGGATGCGTCTTCCCTCTTTCCCTCACACCTCACCTGCCCGTTCCTCTCTCCATCAGCTCGGTGACGCAGCCTGTCGACACGGAATATGTCCCGCCAGACGAAGGTGCTGTGTCATGTGCATCGCAGGCTGCCCAGGCCTGTCACGGGCTGCCACATCCTGCAGCGATTTGCACTGTGCCGTAAAGAAGCAGTAAAAACAACAGCTCCATAGCTGAGCCAACATAACTGCGCTTGTGAGCCGCAAATCTCGTGCGACTACTTGCCAAAACACTTGTGCGACTCGATTTAATCTTACTTTTCTTAAAAAATGAAGAATGGAGCCCTGGGTTGGCTGAATAATTAGAACAGGAGCTGAGAGTTGGAGGTGTTAAGGAAGAGAATTTAAAGGAGGTGTTGTAAAAACAGGAAGAGTAATCGGGGAGAAGTCGTTGTAGAGAAGATAAAAAGGGAGACAAATTGCTGCAGACAGCAGGTGCTGCAAAATAGGTGTAAAAACAGGTGGGGAAAAAAGGGCAGAAAAAAAAGAAGCTACAATGAATTGCAAAAGTATGCATACCTCTTGAATTTATTCACATTTTGTCACAATACAACACCGAACTTCAGCGAATTTCATTTGGATTTTATGTCACAGATCCTGGACAAAAAGTAGTGCACAATGAATGAGACATGAAAAAAAAACAATGTATTCATGATTTTCAAAATGTTTTCCATATAAAAATCTAAAAAAAGGTGGCCTTTTTAAGAACCATATTTTGCTGCAAATACAGCTGCTTGTCTATTCGAAGTTTCAAGCTGAATGCTTTGCCCATTCTTCCTTTTGCAAGATATATTTTAAGCTCAGTAGATCTGATGAGAAGATCAAATCTCACAATATTCCGTTGGATTTAAGTGTGAACTTTACCTGGACCATTTTATCACATTAACATGCCTTGACCTAAACCATTTTAAAGTATTTCCGGCGATAGAGTTGGGGCTATTCTTCTGAAAGGTCTGTGCGCTTCACCATCCCTATCACTGCCTCAAGTCTTTTAACAATCTCAATCTATGTATTTCCATCTGTCTTCCCACCAGCTCTGATCAGAAGAAAAACATCCCCAAAGCATTATGCCGCCCCCACTATGTTTGAACATAGCAATGGTCTGTTCAGTTGGACGTATAGTGTTAGTTTTAGAATATGGCTTGCATACTAAAAAGCAAAATTTTTAGAGGTTTTATGTTTAAGGAGGTAGAGAACGCAGAGGTCTTAGGTCTCAATAAAACAACTGAAAATTGTTCACTTTTGCCCTTCTTGTTTCTGTGTCGTATTGCAAGTATTGTAGCTATGCTAGTTTGAAGGCGACAGGAGGACATATAATGGAAAACAACAGAACATATGAAAAGCACAAAATAATCCAAGTTCCGCTGCATACAGGACCAAAACTGAAAATTAAGTTACATCAACATAATGAAGAATAATGATCTGAGAGGCAATATCTTAAGTCTGTTCTAAATAAATAGCGAGAGAGAGAGAGAGAGAGCTGGGCTGTGGAGGGAGAGCAGCCAAGACCTAAATGCGCACAGCTTTAAGTTGTCGCAGCACTTTGTTGCTCTGATGAGAACCTCCTGGGCGGTTATTGCAGGGAGCTGCTGGTAAAGGCCTTTTGTGTCAGCACATTCAAAAGCCTCACAGACACACGGTGATAAATAGCAGTAGGATTTCTCAAAGTGTCCTGAGCAGCACTACTGGGCTCTTAGAGTTAACTGCTGACCTGTAGGAGCAAACATCAGCAGCCATTTATGCGCTGTGAGACATTTTACTCCCACGGCCCAATGAGTTCACATGGATTAGTGGGGTGAATGAAAGGCAAGACGATGCTGTTGTTTTCCCAAGAAGTGGCTCACTGGGCATTCAGAGTCTGCTGCTGCTGCTGCGTCACTGTATTTCCAGTCAAAGTGTGCAAGCCGAGCAGCCGACGCGACACTGCACCTCTGCAGCCTAATCACAGCAGCCGTGTAGCATGTCTTGCAGATTTCTGCTCCGTTTTGTCATTTATCAAAGGTTTTACCCCACTGACATTTTCCTGGTGTGATGCGGAAGAAGTGGGTGTTTACAACACAAAAAAGCCAGATATGTATCCAACTAAATAGATTTTAATCGATCCCAATTCAGTTCATGTCAAGTCCAGTTCACTGAAGTACAGTAGAAACATATGATCAGAATCATGACAAATTGTATTCGAAGGTCAGTTTAAAATTATAACACATTAAAATTTTATTGATCATATAATGCCAGTTGGTACAGAAGCCACCTCAGTCCATGTAGTCAGCTACATTTTCAGCAATCCCACAGTCTTTGTGAACATGTGGCACCATTAAATAAAACTCCAGCAGGGCCACCCTGGGAGATGAGAGAACAACGGAAAGAACTCACTGGCCCACAAGTAGAAAAGTAAAAAGAGTATCCACAGTTAATGGGAGCAATGCCTACGTAAGCTTCCCCAAAAAGCAAAAAAAAATACAGCTAGCACAGAGTCGAGGGTACTTTCTACATAAAAGAAAAGAAAAAACTATAGTACACAAACTAACAGGAGTCAGACATATGTTAGTGTCCAACAAGGACACATAGCTAAATGAAGAAGTCCAGTGCCTGGGGTAATTTCTACATCAAAGAAAAACGAAGAGATTATACAAAGTTACTGGCAACAATTCCTCCTACAGTTACTCTGTCCAGAAAAGAAACACTGCTAAACACAAAATCTTTTTATTTTATTTTTTTACATTTTTAGTTGTATTTCGAAACTAAAAACACCTAAGCACTGAGATCCAAGTACATTCCAAAGCTCACAACAACAACAAAAAAGGATACAACGTTAATGGCAGCAATAGCACTGTCAGTAGCTCAATCCAGGAGCAAGACGAAGCTAAACGCATAAATACTGGTCAAGAAGAAATTTCTATAGGACAGAAAATCAGAGTATACTAAGGTAACGTTAGCAATATCCCTGTCAAAATCGCCATAAAGAAAAGACACAACTAATCACAGAGGCGTTGAGGAAGAGCACTTTCTATGTTTTATGTCATTGAGTCAGGATGTTTTCTGAACCTTTTTGTGTCTTACTACAGAGTGGAAGAGGAGACAGACGGCAACCTTCAGGATGTTTCCTCTGAGGTAAAAGATGAGGAATTCATTTCTTTTTTCATTATTAAACATATCTGTGAATCTTTTCACTAAAGTCTGTATTTTAAATTTTTCCCTGCAAGCTCTACATTGACTTATGACTCTTACGATAAAAAAATAAATAAGCCAGTCACTGATTATCAAATAAGTATTTGTTTCAAATGCAAATGAGAGGACTGCTTACATACCCATCACAAGTTTATCTTAGAAAAGTTTTTTCATTAGAAAACATTCTTTCCCAAATAAACCTTGGAAAGATGAGTGCGGGTCTCCTTTAAAGAAAAGCATATCAGTAACTTTAGCATGAAAGATGTCAGCGCATACTTTTCATACTTGCTGTGTGTAGAGGCTGTTAAACTTTATTTTCTGAATCTGCACACACACTTGTAAGTGCCCTAGATTTTTCCTTTTTTTGAATACTACCCAAAATGAGTAGTGAGTTACTACTATAATGCATCATGGTTTCATATTAAAGGCTACTACCTTCAGTCTGGTCTCTGTATTTTAGTTGCACACCATCTAACATAAAAGTAAAGGAAATGCACTTTTGAGTCTCGTGCACCACATCCTACGCTGCACAAGTAAAAGCTGCTGGGGGTTTTTTTTGTGTGTTTTTTTGCATGGATGCATCTATGCATACAAACACCTCTCACCTCATCTCACTGGTGCATCCCAGCAGCTCTTTAACATATCTCTTTCATCTTTTTTTTTTTTCCTTGTAACTTTTCTCTTATCTGCATGCTATGAATCAGAAGAAGTCTGTGAATCTCTTTTGCATTGATTGGCCAAAGAAAGATGGGGCCGTCAAGGCTGGAGATTCATCCCGCTGGAGGGACGAGGCCAAGTTCTGTTGTGTTTGTAACCTTGCTCGGGGTGTGACTCCGTACAGGGGGAGGATCTCAGGCTGTGGTCTCACTGTAACTGCGCTTTAGGGATTGTGCAGGTTATGAGATTGGGACGTTTCCACTATGGCCGCCCAGAGGTCTCACTTGTATAAGTGGAGATGAGTGGATATAGCCCCTCAGGCTGTTCAGGAGTGCCGGTTTTCATCACTTTCCATCACACACCAGACACTTTAGAGGGTGTTTTTTGTGGCTAAAGAGTAATATTGCTTCTCTTCTGGTCTGCAGGTTGATACCAAGAGGCAGGACACATCACAAAGCCTATGGCACCGTCTGGACCACCAGTATCCTTTCACCGCTTTTTCTTTTTCTGAAAGACTCCTGGATGTGTTTTTACTCCCAATAGTTAATGCACTGGTCTTTATCATAGTACTGCATGGTAAGTTTTTTTTATAAATAATGATCACTGGAGAGAAAACCTGTGGTATAAGTCAGTGCCACAGATTTTATCCAAATGTTACTGAAGCTCCATCAAATATAATAAATGTGAATTTTCTTTGTTTTACAGAAATCTAGAAGAAACTTTCAGTTTTTTGTTCTTGTAGAACAAATCACTTTGCAACTATGCAAGCTAACAAAGTGATTTGTAATCATTTTCAAGTACCACATAATATGAGTACAATTAACATTTCCTTTCTGATTTTCTGTCAAAATCTGCTACCACATCTTCTATACTCACATATCTTAGCTCTTCTTAGCTGTTAACCAGCACCTCTGACGCATATAACCACAAACATGTTCATACCCAAGCTAATGGTTATTTTTCTTTAAGCTAATCTAAACTGATGCTACATCTTTCAGAATTGTCTTCACTTGCGTCAAAGATGTTTGAAAGGAAATAGATCTTTTTACTTCAGCATGATAACGTCATAAATTAAACATCAAATTAAACCTGTTGAATTTCTTCTAAGAGAAGATCCAGGAGTCACTTGAATCAGGTGATCCAAAGCTGCCTGTTTGCTTGGGGGATAAACATGACAGAAGTTTATCTTAGCCACTTAAAAAGGGTCAATACAACAGAACATCCTATGCACGTATAAGTTGGTAAACGGCTACAAAAACATAGTGACTAACCAAAACTTTCACAGTATTGTTAGACCTGTAACGCACCTTTACCAGGAATATCAATAAATGGGATGGAGTTTACAGATGCTAACTGCAGTGTTATTATAAAACAGAGGTCAGACATACAGATTTATTACTTTTTCATGGATTTTTTTATTCATTGTAAGCGGTCTATTAAAAATGTTCCAAGTTGCAAAACAACTTTTAACTTGGAACTTTTTTTTTTTTTTTAATGACAAACAAACCCCATATTTCTTAAAGGCATTGGGCTTTATCAAATTATTCACCAAATCACTCAAGTGATTTTTTTTTTTTAGATCTCTCCTTAGTTTGACCGGATATCACAGATGGCATAATAAAAAGGAAACCATGAGGCTGGAAGAATTGTTCATAGATCTGTGAACCAGAATGGTGTCACAGCATGGATGCAAGCACAGCAACAGCCAACATGTTCCAACTCATCAAGTTTTTAAATTCCAAGTATTTTGTGGATGTCAGAGACTCTTATCATTGCGCTCCACCGGTTCTCGTGTTAGTCAGATAGGGGTAGTTTATCTGTGAACCTCCAGAGTTCTTAGACCATTATTCTGGGATTAATGTTTACATCTGAACGAGACTCTTTGTAAATGCTAACTGAGTTGCCAAGAAAGCAGAGATATTGCTTCAGGAGCAGCAAAATGGAAAATTACATTAATGAAACAACAAGAGGAACTGTTGTTTTACGAAATGCTTAGCAAATGTTATGCCAGGATTCAGCAAGACTTAAATTTATTTTTTCACAAATTTGCAAAGCATTAGCAACATTTTCATACAATAGCATAGGAAGGTATTGAACATAAAAAAAACAAAAAACGGTATTGAAACATCTCAAAATGCAGGAAATCTGAAATGAAAACTAAATGTTTGGATTTTGACAGGGTGATTCAGATGCGTGACAGCAAAGCAGACAGTCAAATGAGTTAGTTGTCACAAACTAGTTTTGACCTTTCAGTGAAGTTTCACAAAACCGCATTCAATTTAAAATAATCAAATTTCTCTCATGAGCTGGCCTCCTGACTTGGACCTATTTAGTGAAAGGGAGATCATTTTGCTGTGCGTCAGCCATTCCTGCAACAGGATGAGCTGAACATGCATAGACTCAGATGACTGCTCTGAGTGTCTCGATGAATCCATGTTAATTATAGGACTGTGAGCACATATAAATGGAAAAAGAAGAAGAAGAACCGAAATGGATGCAGCAGCAGCCTGCTGCACAGAGAGCTCTGGATTTGCATTATTTTTCCATTTTACTTTTCTATTCCCAAGTCTTTTTCTGTTGCTTTGTGTCCATTAATTATGTTCGCACTAAGTTATCTATCTTTGTTTTAGTTTCTTTGTAATTAGGGCTTCTCATTCTGCTAATCTCTTTTGAATTTTTTTGTCTTGTTTTCTGCTTGTTTTTTTTTATTGCACTTTGCTTTCCTTATCTATTGTCTGCTTGTGGTTAATGTGTTTTTTATGCATTGTTACATCTGTTCCAGTCTTCTCACACCTGCTGCTCTTTATGTTCTTGCTGCAGTTTTTCTGGTGAATGTAAAAATTTTCTGTCCTTCTTGGATAATTTTATAATACATGGTCTTTGGTGTTATTTTGGCTACTTTGCAAACACCAGCCAATAGCGTCTCTAATAGTATTGGACGTTCATATCTCAAAAGTTGCAAGGAGGCATTGTCCCAGTTTTGTTTAGTTAATACTATAAAGATGGCAGCATAGCTTCCATTCAATCGGCATGAAGGTCGATACTAACGACGGAGCCAAAACCTGTCATATACCTGCATAGTGTGCAGTGTATCCTCGGAAACGATTTTGCCCTATAAAATGAAACAGATATTCCACAAAAAATGGGCCGTCATATTGTTCCTTCTTGCTCTCACACATCTCCATGTTCCTGCCAGTGAAATGCCTCCTCACAGTTTGATATTGTCTCACCCACACTCGCACAGAATGGTGTGAAAAAGAGATTTACTTCGCCTGCCAAGTTTTAAAGAAACACAACACTTTACAACTGAGGACATCTATGCTCATGTTAGACGTCTTTGCAAAGTAGAATTCACATTTATTGAGTGCTTTTTGGGAATAATTTAAAACGGGACAGCAACTATTTACATAATGAGGATGAGCATTATGTTTTCTTTTAGGATCAGACGGGTTTTAATCAAGCACTGTTTGAGTTCATGCTGCCAAAGCGCAGAATAAAGAAGTGGGGAATGTTGCTGAATACATTGAAGCTGATTATGAGTTTTATTTTTGTGCCTGAGCTGGTTTTTAATTAGTTGCACCCTCTAAGAACATTTACGTTTTGTAAAGCAAGGTGTTAGCTGTCTTGATTAGTGCTATAGTAGAATACCAAAATATGACGATTCAAAAGTGCCTTTCAAAAATACACCTTGAACTTTTTATGCTATGTCATATTGCAAACACAAACTTCAATGTGTTTTATTAGCATTTCATCTGATGGAATAATACAAAGTAGCATGAACTAAGAAAAAAAAATAAAGAAAAATGAACTAGCACCTGTGTCACACATTTAGAAAGTGATTTGTTATATTTAGGGTTATCAGAGTAAAGGGGCCTGAACTGATATGTACACAGCCCTTTTTATTTGTATACGTTTTTTAAAAATCATGTCATTTTCTACCTCTTGACAAATAAAACCTTTCACCTAATATCCCAAGCAAGTACTCTGAAAGTTGTGGTTGAAAGACGTTTTTTTTTTTTTTTTTTTTCCAAGAATAAGCTTTCTCTCACTATTGAGAGTTCATTTTAAAAACATGTATTAAGTCAAAAACATTTTCAGAGTTCAATTTTCATCACTGAAGCTCATTCCTGTAATGTTTCGCACAAACTAGTGGCCGTGGTTTAAAAGTACATGTAATGAGTTAATTTGCACATATGTGGGAGAGCTGATTTTTATGCATTATCCTTATGCAAATTAGAGGCAACGCGCGAAGATGAGAGAAAGTGTGAACAGGATGAAAGATGAAAGAGACGTTTCTGTCTAGTGTTTCATAATGACGGTGGGAAAATACACACACACACACACACACAATTTGAAGGTGTTTTCAGTGGAGCAGTAAATCCTGCTGCCGCAAAGTCGAACTCCAGCTCTACTCACAGGTGTCCAAACCTCCAGGCAATCTGCTACTCCCACCCTGCTTTACTATCCACGCTGTAGACCTGGGTGTGGGACACATTTAGACAAACATTATACTCCGAGGTGTTCATTTAGATGGAGATCAAAGTCTGTTTGATGCTTGCTGCTGATCTGGTTTGAATGCTGCAACTTTAGAGGCTGGAAACAGATGGTCTTGCATCTCGACGGCCACCCATGGTTAAGAAATTTAAAGCTGGTGTTTTCCGTGAATGTGATGCGGCTGTGGCGGCTAACCTTTATTTACAGTAGCACATACAGTTTTTTGTCTTAGAGATGAACACGTTGTGTCTAAAGTCCCAGAAGGAAAGCCAAATGCTGGTTGAAGCTCATGAGAGAGTTTCATTAGCCCCAGTGAAACTGGGGTAAAGTTTTTGGTTGTGGAGTTTTTTTGTTTAACACTATGATAAAATAATATTACGCTGAAATGTTGAAGTACCATCATAATCATCAGCCAGAAAGTTAAAGATTGGGAAAAAAAATGGGACATCCAAGAAGAAAATGATTTTAATTAAATCACCAATTTAGTCACAATGTTGGTTTTAAGGGCAACAAACAGATTGTTTTGGAGTTGAGAATACAAAGCTCTGACCTCAGTCACATAGAAAATTTATGGGCAGACAAAAAAAAAAAAAAATGGTGCGTGTGAGAAACGCGGTCTACAAACGTAACTCGGTTGCACCAGTTCTGTCAGGAAGAGTAAGCCGAAATTCTGACCTAAAGCAAGAAAATGTACCCTGACTTAATGTCAAACAGTGTTAAAAATATACATAACCTTTTTTTTTTTTCTCAGTGAATAGTGCTGGCAAAATGTAAATTATTTGATATTAGGCATGGGCTGGCGTAAATAACAATTTTACTGTATTTACACCTGTTTGAAACAAAACGGCATAATGTGTTCTACTCATTTGTAATTAAAACTGATAAGAAAAATCATTCTGCAATCTAATATTGGCTCCATATTTTTTTTCTTTTTGTCTTTTACAGCACAGACTGCAGAAACTCTGTTAACATACATGTCACTTGCAGCTTAATGACTATAGTTTTGAAACGACATCACCTTATGGAGAGTGGTACTCTTTTAGTTTGCACACTTGGCTCTCCTCTTTTTCATGACTTTTTGTTCTCTGCTTTGAGAACAAAGAAAAATGCAAATTCCCTGTTTAATCTCTGGCATCGCCTCTAAATGACTTAAGCAAATAAATGACGTGATGGAAAATTTTAGCAATTTTGAAGCTGTAACTTATTAAAACCTTGCTTTAATACCAACTTGTTTGGAAAAGAAAAACAAGAAATAAGAGTTTCAGTGGCGATCAGTGGAGACATGTTTAGATATTTATACTTGCGCAGGCAAAACTGCTATCAAGAAACTTCATTGACAATCACTTTTACATTAATGCTCCAACGTTAGAGTTAATTGCCTTCCTAAGGTTTTCTTTATGAGTACAAGTCTTCTCAATCACGGCTTCATCCTCACCAAGTCCACTTCTTCTTGTTACCTTGTGGTCTGCTCTCTGATGTCAAGCTAAAAAAAAAAAAAAAAAAGATTTTTAACATGCCAAGCTAAACAACTCCAACAGCAAAAAGTTCTGTGTAAAATTAGCCTATGTTAATCTATTCCACATGGTAAAAATTCAGGCTGGTCAAACAAGTTTTCTGACCTATATACAGAAACCCACTATACATATGATAAGATCAAGGAAGCCAAGAAAAAAAAAAAACTTTCTCACAACCTTAATATTCACAACCAGCTTGTCGCTCTTTTGTACAAAAACATCATTTTAGGAGCTTTTGACACATTCCATTTATCAGCACTCATTTTCCTATCACACAAAATAATCAGTATACAGTAATTAAAAGCAGCAGCCAAGCTGTGACATAGTAAATGCTTAGTAAAAGGGGGTTAGACATGATTAAAATAATTTTTTCTGTCACCAATGGTCACCTTCTTTGTAAAGTTGACATCTATTAGCATGCAGTGGAGACGCTTTTCCTTTGGACAGCAGACTTGTGAAGAAAAGGCAGCAAAGAGGTCACTCCTTTCCAAGAAGAACATGAATGATAGAATATAGGATCTGCAGGAAGTCCAAGGAAAAAGTGAAAAATCTTGAAAAAAGATTTTTTTCAAGATTTTCAAGATAATGCAACATGGGTTGCATTATTCTGCAGAATAATGCAACCCATGTCTTTTACTGTTTTGTAAAAGAACACTTTTTGTGTAGGAATCAAGCCCCCTCCAAGAGTATCTCCTTCAGACAACGTGAGTGAAATAGTTTCCAGTACCATTAGGCAGAAGACAGAAGTGATAACAAAATCTCTAAAGAACTGAGAGTTTGAACTCGTGTCAAAGAAACTCCCTAGATCTTAACCTCATTTGCGAATCGGTGGAATTTTCATGAGACGCCTCTGGATAAAAACAAAAAACAGAAATTATTTTCAATTCCAAGCGCTTGAGACAAGAATGGATCTCAGTCAGGATTTGGTCAGTCATCTGAGATCAGGCCTGCCAGAGTGAATTAAACAAAACAAAAACAAAAAAAACAGCACATCTTTTTGTCATTTGTAAAAACTTTGGCAATGACTGCATGGAACTAAATGTCAGCCATTTGCCATCCTTATCCATCAAAAATGATTTATGTCATCTTTCACTTTCACGTAGCAGTGAAGCAGTAAAGGAATGGAACTTGTGTTTGTTCCATGTTTTTCTTGTTATTACAGCACTTCTTGGCAATAAATCTTACTCATACTGTCGGAAAGCCTGTTTATTTTCCTTTGTAAGGAAAATGAATTTGTTGGTTGAGCAGCAGAGTTGATTATCTGAGGTTGTGCTGCTGAAAATCTATTCTTTCCTAATCGCAAACAGAGGAGGCAGTGCGACAGTGTGGGATTCCTTCTCCCTCAATGGAAATACAAAGTTGGTCTTCAATTGGAGGCGATTTTAGCGCAGAGAGATAAGGTGATGAGATTATTCAACCAGTGGCAATGCCATAGGCTTCTGGGGGTTAAATTAGCAAACTTTTCGCCAATATGTCATTTTATCTTACGATTCCAAAAATCCAATCTAACAAATGGCATTAATACATAGTTAGTAATAGAATAAGACATTTGGTACTGCCAGAGAGAATTTGGCAAGTTTTCATAGACTCAACCCACACACTCAACTCTGCTGCTTAACCCTCAAATGTGATTTGTAAATCTGGTACTTCCTAGGTAAAATCAACACTCTTTCCAACAGTATAATAGTAAGTGTTATTGCCAAGATGCACTGATACAACGAAGATATAATCAACCAAAAACAAATTGTTTGATTATATCTACCACGTAGACTGAAATCACTTGATCTATGTGCTAGTGATTTTTAATCCTTTTTGGTATTCTAAATCTTTACTTAAAGGAGGTCATCTCTAATAGATCGCGTGGCCGGATAAGTTAACTTGTCAGTCTAGATGTTCCTTGCATGTCCAAAATACAGGTTATAAACAAAAAGGTGAGGATTCATTTTCAGGCTTTATAGAAAAGCAATGGAATCGATTACCCATTCAAGACAGTTTGGACCCAACCCAAACACTTTCTTTCTGACACCAAATCCAACTGTGCTATATTCTGGTCACTGCAAAGTATGACCACTTGTGATTCAAATTTTTGAGAGGGTGTGTCTTATGTCCTGTTTATTGTTTTTTGTTCTGTTGAGTCCTTTGTAGTTTATTGCTCACCTCCTTGCCAGGTTCTCATAGTTTGAAATATTTGAAGTATACTGACAAAATCCCGTCTTATTGTATATTATAAGTTTTAATCAAAATGACAAACATGCAAAAATAACATCAGGATATGTTTTGGTCCAGGACTGAAAAAATCTGATTCACTTCCTGCTGCAAATGGAACAAAAAAACTTTGTGTACCTGATTTCAGTATTTATTCTTTGCGTCTGATTGTTACCTAAAAATTATTCGATTCCTCGCCAGCTTTTCTGATCGACAAGCAGATTAAACACCACTAAAATACTTAAACACATCAATATTTTCTAGCATACTCTGGAGAAATGTCTTCTAATACTCGAAATAACTTTTTTTAAAGAAAAATTTTTAGGCTCAAGTGGCCTTAATTGAACATGAAATAAATCGAAATAGACCCAAGGACAATTGCACATGGTGCACACCCTGCTAGCACCCAAAATAAATAAATTCTACCAGAAATAGTTTCACCTTAGAAAGCGAAGCCTGATGCTGTTTTAGTACACGGCCTTCTGGAAGGAATCACAAAGAACTGGCAGCTAACACAACGCTCCGGAGGATAAATACAAATAATGATAACTGATGTATAATCGGTGAAGAAGCACATTAACCTTAACTTAAGAAAACACTGAGGCTACTTATATATGTATATAAATAGAGCATCTTGCAAAAGTATTAGAGACAAGGAAGCTGTTTAGATATGAATGGAAGATGGATTGAGGCGCCACGTTTTGACTTTGAATTCAGAATTTTTTTTTTGTTTTGTTTCTTTGTTTTTGACTCGTCGCAGCAGCCACACTTTATAACCTAAAAAGAGTTCATTTTGAACTTTCTGGAAATATGGAGCTGTAAAAAAAAAAAAAAAAAAAAAAGAGATTCAACAGACATAAGTCTTTTCTCCCTTGTAAAATAAAAAAGGAGAGGCAGCTTTTGTCAGGAGTAAAGCTTCTAGCTGTGAACCTGTAAACATTTGACAGTGATTATACTGTCAAACTGTGATTTAATCAGAATACGTTTGTGAAATACATGACAAATAAACTCGGAACATCTTTAGCCACGCACGCAAAATCAAAAGCTAAAATTAGAGACTGCAAAAACTTGACACTGGGGTAATCTGCCAACCAGCTGGTAGACTACCCTTAACATAGAACCAGAGCTTCATTGGAATGATTTAGACGAGAGCACACTTGTGTGTAAAATGGCTGCAGACCTAAGAATCTGTTGCAATCTAACTCTGTTTTGCAAAGAAAAGCAAAAGTAATTCCTGAAACATAGCTGCTTGGTTTTTTTTGTTGTTGTTGTTGTTGTTTTTTATGCCACTGTTTGCATAAATGGTCACACTAAGGGATATAAAAGGTTGTCAAAAAATAAAGGTGTGATAGTTGTGAAAAACGTTCTCCAAGCCTTAACGAGAGGCCGGTGAGGAGAGTGGCTGAAACAGCAGCTCAGCTTCTTCCAGCTCAGAACTACTCAGCACATTTTTACGCAAATCTAATTCAATACCTCCTTGAAACAGAGAGCAGCTCCAGCAATAACAACCATCCGCTGAGCTGTGTTATTGTAGCACGGCACCATGCCGACTGCTCCACCTCAAAATCCCTGTACCCTCTTTTGTTCTCTCCTTTCCTAATTTTGAGACTCATAAATGAATCCTGTTGGCGAACACAAAGAAGCCTATAATCCTAACCCTTTACTCATTGCTGACGAATGAGATAATTGTCTTCTTTCATTTGATTGTTTTTTTTCTTTCTTTCTTTTTCACGTCAGGAAATTGTGCACTTTTACGTCCCACATTATCCGTTGCACACTCAGAGGTATACATTTTTGCTTTTGTCCCATTAGGATGACAAAGGTGAAGCGGGGCTTTGTCTCTTTTTTTTTTTTTTCATAAGGAACAACCAGAAGAAGCAAAGTGGCTAATAATTAGAATGCTCAGAACTTTTACAGCTGAAAGCTAATGAGTGTGCCGTCACACTTAAGGAGCTGTAATAAAGGGGATCCAGGATCAAGTGTTTAATGGAATATGCTGTCACTAACTGCCTTGATTAGGGAGGTTTTGGAGTCTTATCACAGGGTGTAATTTTTTTTTACGCATTAACCAGAAGCATGTTGATATCCTTCCTTAACATTAACACATCATTTCTGTCTGCAGTCGTTCCCTCCGCCCACCCGACACGCGACTCTTTGCATTACTTTGCAGCAGCTCTTAAGCACATTTGGAGACTAATTGTGGCCTTGTTTCTGATTTTAATCAAGAGCCTCATCGACCCGATTCCCTGAAATAAGCTAACACAATTTATTTTTTTATCTCCGTCTAACTTTCAGAGATCCCTGTAGCTGATAGGAGCATGCACATCCGTGTGAAATGAAATATATTTCAACCCTTTAGATATCCAAGTTAAAAATAGCACCTAGTACCTAGAGCTGCTAATGACTAATATGGAGCTCTCTGTCTTGTAACAAAAGAGGCTATTGGTTCTTAATGACCTCATAAAAAGAAAAGGCCTGCTGGGCGTATCTGGAAAGACGTCCGTCATTTTAGCTTTACATCATGTGAATTTAGTGAAGTCGTTGAAATGTGCTGGTTTGAGCCATGAGACAGCAAATAAGTAGTGATTCAAAGACGGGGTAAACTCAAGTGCATTCGCAGACTATCATTTTTGCTACAACTCTAAATTTGATAGAGGGATGAATAGATATTTTTGACATGAATTAAAATTAATAAATATCCACATGTGCAAATATGTTGAACACAGACATTTTTTTGGAGTGCGCTTATATTTTTACTTCATTGTACAGCTATCTACATTTTTACAAGTGTGCTTTTGGAGTTAAAGTAGCATAAAGTAATACATACATCTACATTGTACCCACCTTCATGTTTTAGGCACATTTATGCTTAAACGGCATTGGCCACACAGATATATAAATCACAATTTACCCCGTCAGCAGGTTGCATCGTGATTTGGAAAATTATTTTAATGGATTAGGAAATCCTCTGCTTGTTTCACTGATGTTTACAAAGAATCTCAGTATTGAAAAGTGTCTGGCACGGGGAACATGCAGAGCACCAGTTGTGCTGAACTCACCAGTTTTCAAGCTGATTCAAAGTGAATGAGAAATGAGGTCAATGTCAAATATTGTCAGAGGACCAACTGATGAGCTCAGATTGACTGATTTTAGGTTCTTCTCTCATGCCATTCAGAGAATTCGCCTTGTTAAAATTAAACAAGCCAGCAGTAGCTGCTTTATATGACAGCTCTAGAGAAATGGGTAACATATTAAGGTCCCTATCTGCGTCAAAGAAAAACTAAATATCCATACTATTATACTCTATTTTATAAGTGCACATTCTGTATGCATGCCCAAACAAGAATGTGCAGCTATGCCTGTTTTTCACCCAGTTGGTTGAGAACCACTGATCCTAGACAGTCCAGTCAGTGTCCTCTGCTGGTGGAAGCTGAGCTTCTGTCCTACTTTTAATTTTTTATTTTTTATTTTGCAGCTTGTAACAAGTTTTCTTCTGGGAATGTTAGGTATACACTGTAACACCATCCATCTCCCCATAAAGTCTGACAAACTTCCACCCTCTTGCATCCCCAGAGCATGACTCTGGCACCTCCATGTTTCATGCTGTCGATGGTGTGTTCAGTGGGATGTGCAGCGTTTTGCATGCAGGCCAATTCAGTTTTGTTCTTACCTGACCTGAGAACTCTGCTCCACATGTTTGCTGGGTTCGTCATGTTTGTGGCAAACCCTAGACAGGACTTCTTCTGGCTTAGTTTCAGCAGTGGCTTTGTGTTTGCCTCTCTTCTATAAAGGCCGGTTCTGTGGATGCCTCAATAATGGTTCTTCTGTTCAAAGACTAACTGAACTATGTTTCATTTCGGGAGGAGATTTAAGATTTTACGATGGTGTTTAGTGGTATTTATTTTAATCAAGATGCAAGCAATATATAAGTGTATTATATAAGGCTGTATTTGTACAATAATTGCTATATATGCCCCTGTAAATGAAAATAAATTTAAAACAAAGCATGTTTTTATATATATATTTATATATATGAACAGTGGCTTTAAATTGTGGTTCATATTTCTAAAGTATTGCTCAAAAATGATTTTAGAGCTATTTTAAACGTGGTGGAGTGACATGATGTGGTATTTGAGATAAGCAGCTAAAACGGGAAGCCACACTTATCGCATAAGAAATAAAAGCAAGATGACTGATGGTCTTCTGTGCGAATCGTCCGACATTCTTTCATTGCATCATTAAACCTGTAAAGTTGCTCCTTTCATTCCCGGTTTCAGCATATTTAAGGATTTGTATTGGTTATACTGACTTAACGAGGTTACAGATATCTAAAGCCCCTGCTGACCCACTGTGGCCCCCCGCTGACCAACTCCCTGCCACAGTGGTGTGGTAGGTTTGCTGGAGTCTTCTGTGGCCACCAAAAGCAGGAGGTGATCAAAACTTTACAATGAATCTTCTTAGAACGGATTGAAACAAAAAAGATTTTTTTTTTTTCCCACTCTATTATTATTTACCTTTCAGGATGAGGAGCGGCCCTTTGAGACTGAACCAGAGAACTTTGACGTCAATTTGGAGAAATCTGATCTTCCGTCCACACGGAGCAGCGACTCTGGGTCAGAGCAGCGAGAGGACCTGCTGGAGGGAGATTTGGGCCTCGGCACTGGAGCGGCTCACGTCACTGAGGAGTGAATTTTCCCACTTTAACTTTGCCTTATCATTCCCCCCTCTCCTGTTGCCTTATCGCTAGCCCCCACCTCCCACAGAGCGCAGGGACCACGGTCTGTGTATTTCAAAGCCACCGAGTGGGAGTTTGTTACTGTGACTCGCATAAGGTCACACAACCCCCATGTGCCGAGTTGTTGTGCAAAAACACACTCGCGCTGGAAGGAAGAGACAATTAGTGGAGGCTGGCATTCTTCCTGCTTCTCTACTGGAGATGTATTGTCCTGCTTTGTTTTTAAATTTACTTTCATCTGCAGGAGCACGTCTGTAAATTAGAATGTCATCAAAAAGTTAATTTATTTCAATTCAAAAAGTGAACCTCATACATAGAAGTATTACACAGAGGAATCTCACAAGATATTAAAAGATATATATATATATATATTTTTAAAAGAGAGGCTATGTTATGAGAGTGGTACATTCTGCAGACTCCTGGGGGATACGGTCGATTTGACAGCCCTCTACAAGGAGTGTAAGCTGCAACAGGTTAATTGCTAAAGGAGCTGGCTGTTCTTTGAGTGCTGTATCCAAAATATTAATGAAGAGTTGAGTGGAAGAAAAAAACTATTATAGGAAAAGGTCCACAACCAACAGGGACAATGGGATTCCAGCCTGACGCCCATTCAAGAGCAGATGAAGTCAGCGCTTTAGAAGTTACCGCACACCACGGCATTCAGAACATCAGATAACACGTTCCTTATGGTAAACCACTGCAGAACTAGTGTCAACATTCCTGATAAAAGCGTTACCTGAGATAAGGGGAGAAAAGGACTACTTCTGCCTCATGGCCCTAAGTCCAGCTGTTATATTTAAGTGCATTTTGCATTTTATTTCCAAATTAGAATCTCTGAGTCTGGACGAAGAGCGAATCCAAATTGGTTGAGCTCCAGTGTGAGTTTTCCCACTAAGTTTTCTGTTAGTATGCAGTCATGTTCAGTGAATGCGAATATGTCCTCCAGTGAAGCTTGTTTGTCAAATTCACAGTAATTTTTGAAAATAACAACCTGTAAGCAGGTATGAAACGTAGTTTTCATTGAAAATTTCTGTACTCAAACCGTTTTGTTTTTTACAGCTCTGTTTAAATATTCTAATTTTAAATGTTGGAACTCCGTTAATCAGTTCATCTGGTTTAGTGAGTTACTGAAATAAATGAACTTTTCAGTGTTATACTAATTTATTAAACATGACTGCCTTGGACATAACACTGTGAATGGTTCTTAAGCACCGTGTTTGGCTTATCCTCCTTGTGAAGGCTGTCAGTGACAAATAAAGGTCTCTTTCATTGATCTATGTAATAATATCCATTTAAAAAAACTGCATTTTGGATTCACATTACTTATAAACCATCTTCATTTTAAATCAACGGCAACAAAATGCTTGAGATATATATTGTTACCACTGGTGAATGGAATTGGTTACATTAACTGGACACCTATAAAAAAGATTTTTTTTTTTTTAAATACAAAAGATGAAGTGACCCTCATGGTATGTTTCGTAATGTGGGAACTCTCTCACCAGCATACCCAGTGATTGAATGCCACAGTGTCCCTTCGAATCACCCAGGATGTTATTTCAGTTCCTGTTCTCCTCCTCTTTTCTGCCCATCTCCTGATTAAGCTTTCATTGCATTTTTGCCCTTTCAGCTGATTCAAATCCCCCTACTCATTTCCCTCCGTGTCCTCCTTATCGTCCAAGAGCATTCTGTAAACATACCGGTTCTGGCTTTCATTCTAGAACGCGCATTGTTTCCTTTTTGACTCATAAATCTCTGGGCCGTCCCACTTTTTTATTCCCCTGGAGTGAATCAGGGTGCAGTTTGCTGTAGGTTAGGCTTCGTGTAATACACCCGCTGCCCTTGAAGTGATCTCTCTTCTATTTATGCAACAAATGCATGGGTACATCTGTGGAATGCAGGTCTTTCAGCTGTTGCTTGCTGAAAACGTTTACCATGTAAGCTTGATAGTACACCTGATAAGAGTTACGCTCTTGATTAAAGAGCTGCGAGCAACAGCCTTTCATCACAAGTCTCCAGACTAAAATCCTTAAAAGAGCTGTTTTTTAAAACTAACTAAATATAGTTTGATTTTCTGACGCAGTGCCTTCAGTTGCTGTGCACGGTAGTTTAAACAAAGTCATCTCAGTTTTGTAACCCTTATTTTCACTTCCTAATTGTGTCATTCATTCTTATGAACTGCAAAGTTTTTGCCAGTGGGTTTTCTTCTCCTCACTGATGTAGTTGTTGCCAATCAGTTGATTTATAGGCAGAGAAAGCTGACCAAAAACAAGGACCTGCTTTTATGGAGCTCAATGTTTGCCAGTGGGAAATAGAATCAACCCCAAAACCTAACAATTCCTTTATTTTATAAACGCCACCATTTTTCTCTGTTAATTATGCCATTTTCTGTAGTTTTCTGTAATAACAATCTTCTTAATGTTATTTCCACAAAACTGGATTTAAAATTAACAAGACAGGTGTATCTCAAACGATAAATGTGCTATTTGTCTTGTGCTTGAAGTACTTTTTATGAATGCAATGTTTTTATATGGTTTATATTTATCTCTGGTTATTTGTTTATGTTTGTATCCAAGTTTCCTCAGTTGCATGTTTTGTTTGTATTCTAGCAGTTACTTTTTCATTTAATTTACTTGTTTTAGCATTTATTGGTGTTATGATAGTCTGCATACTGCTTCCTTTGTATTTAACTATAGACCACTATGTGTTAAAAATAAAAAAGTATGGAAAATCTGACTGGTTGGTGAAACTCATATAGCTTTTGTTCACAAATAGTGATATATTGCAAGCATTTATATATAGATGTTCAAAAAAATATATTTTCTGTAACGCCATATTTGTGAGAAATATAGTTTTAAACCAATAGGAGCGGATGACCAATAAAGGACACTGTTTTAAACAGAAATGTCTAAAACATCATGGGGAATACTTTTGACTGGGCCGTTGCTTTAAAAAAAAAAACTTTTAAAGTAACAGAAAAGATTATTTTATAAATCCTTTGAGCTATAACTTTTTGCTTAATGAATTCTTACAATTTGACTCTTGCCTTTTGAATTCAACTTTTTTTAAAAAAACACCTCTAGTATGGTGATCTGATTTATTAATCTGTAAAGTAAGTTTTAATAGGATTTTTTTTTTTTTTTAAAGTTGTTTTTGAGATTTTATTAATCACGTTTACTGTAAAGGAGGGATGTTTTTAGTTTAGATATCTTTGGCCTGTGTTATTGCTTTTGACTTCAGGCCCAGGCATGCATGCGTTAAACGACACACTTGTTTCTGCAAACAGCCTGAAGCTGAGCTATAAGCACCGATCACACTGACCGAAAAACGCAACACTTTTCTGTCACACTGCTGTTGTTTCAGTTTATTGTCCTGTTTAGGTTTTTCCCTTTCTTTTCGATATCATCTGATAAAGTTAATATGTCTGACAAAACGATGTTCATGAATTTTCCTGAGAGCCTCTTGTTTGCAACCGTTACTTTACTTTTACTTATTCATGCAGATATGAACTTATCAGCAAAATCCCTCCGTTGTAGAAAAACACATTTTATCAGGTCTGCTTTGGCTTTTTATACAAACTCAGTCATGTATCTCATTAAGCCATGTGCATTTTCTCAGGAGTGTGCTTACAAAGATAGACAAAAGCCAAATCCAACTCTTTCTTAGCCCTAACTCTACATTTTACTCATTTACACAAAGGACTAAACTCTATCAGGGTTTCCTGAGTAGGTGCAAAGTAACCAGACCCAAAATGCACTATGTTTTTCCTGAGACACACATGGAATCAAAAAGGTAGGAGCCCGCTTTCAAGTCTAACAACTTAATACTTTCAAAGTTAGCATACTGTTAAAGGCAAAAAAAAAATAACCCTACTGTCTTGTTTGAAGTGTTAAGATATTTCACTTTTGGTCTCTAACTGTTTTACATGTCAGTTTAAAATATTTCACCAAGACAACAAATATATTAATTCAGTCTAATATGTAATAATTTTTAGCACTTAATGAGATTAAAAAGAACCTATGATTATATATGTTGCAGAGTTAATATTTACACATATTAACGTATATTAGTATACATTAATATGTGTATATTAAGTCCCCTTACTTTACATCTGAGGAATCGGTGAGAACTGATGATGCCTCAGTGTCTCATTTCTCAGTTAATATTTTAACTAACCCAGATCAGAGAGACGGCAACTAATGACTACACTGGACTAAAATCTAAGGTCTAAAGATAGAAGTCTAAAACAATTGAGGAACTGTTAAAACTGCTCAACATCTTGTGAAAGCATGTGCTATGCTCACATGAAACCATAATTTATTCATTTGGGCACAATTTGAGAAGGGCACAAAACGGCATTTCTGTTTCCCCTTTGAAATATTATGGAAGTGAAAGATGCTGGATGTTAAGAGACTCAACAAAGATGACTGAATTCTTGAAATGAATCAAAATGTGTTTCAACTAAGTATTAGTTTGTTGTGCTAACCAACATTTTTTTTTATTCTCTAGATTGTTTTCCTCGAAGAGTTTAATTTGAATTGTACTGGATAAATGTGACGTAATGTGGAAAAAAAAAATCATTTTGTGACATCACGGTAACCTAGCATTTTGACAGGGCATGTAGATCTTTTATTCCATCCATATATTTCACGCAGAACTAAATTAATAAAACTGGGTTGCTGGGTCATAATCCAGCAGCTATTTTGTTTGGATGGAAGAAGGTAAAAGGGATTCAGTACAAGTCAAAAGGGTTCTGCAGATAAAAATATATGGGTTTGTTAAATATTAAAGCAGCCGCACTACTTAACTCCCCAAAATAAAACCCTGGATCTAAAAATAAGGATTATAGGAATTTTTCAAGGGGAAATAATTTTAAAACATCTGGTCTGTTGCACACACTCCATCCACGCCGATTACCGTTGAGCGTAAACAAAAAGTATATTTACCAAACGCCATAGGGCACCCCTAGGATATGTAGCCATTGGCAACAAATGTATGACATTGCGGTGGTACTATTGCTTGCAGAAATACAGGGTTGTGAAAAAAACTGTCCTCCCTTACAAATTTATTTCACTTTTCTGTCACACGTCTGTTGTTTCGGATCATAAAAGTAATTTCAATATCAAACAAAGATAACCTGAGTAAATACAAAATGAAATTTTGGAAAATTATAATTTCATTTGCTTAAGGAAATAAGCCATCCAAACCAAGCCGGTGATGCAACTCCTCCCTCTTATTACACAATGACTGAGCTATGATTAAACTTCTTTAAAAGTTGAGTAAACTGTGAAACAGATGGAAAATTTTCAAAAAGCAACATGTCTTACCCCATGCTGAAAAAAAATTAAAAAACAAATGAGAAGCAAAATACTAGATAATCATCAATCTGAGAGGGGTTACAGAACCTCAGCTACGGCGTTAGATCTGAGCAAACCACAGTGTGAGACATTAGCCATAAATAAACATCATATAAAACATCAGTGTTTGTTCCCAGTGGGAGACCTGCCATGGTAACACAAAGAATGCATCAAAAACTCATCCAGGAGTTCACAAAACAGCCCAGAACGACATCTACAGCACCGCAGAGATCACTTGCCTCAGTTAAGGTCGTTGTTCATGACCAACATCTTGACTACTCTATGATACTTCAGAGAAAATGTTTTATGGACTGATGAAAATAAAGGTCTAACTTTTGGGAGAAGTGTATCCAGTTTAGCCTGCTGTGAAACATCATTTCAGAGAACAAACGTCATACCCACAGTCAAACAGGGTCAGAGTAGAGTGAGAGTCTGTTGCGCCAGGACTTAGACAAATTGTCATAATTGATGAAGTCATGAGTTCTGCTCTCTAGCAAAAGATCCCGACGGCCATCATTTCACTAGCTTAAGATCAAGTGCTCTTGGATTACAAAGCAGGGAATAATACACCAGCGAATAGCTCACAAACAATAAAAAGGACAATTTTAGAATGGCCTAGTCAAAGTTTGGACAAAAATCCTATGAAAACGCAGTGCCTTGGCCTATATTAAAACAAGCATTAGCCAAAATTTCTCTGTGGTGATGTAAAATATTCACATATATGGTTCAAACAGCTTTTTCCCCAAATAAATCAAATCATAACTTAAACAGCACATGTTGTATTTACTCGTTTTATCTTGTAACATACAAGTGTGTCAAAAAAAAGTGAAAAACAGAAACTCTGTTAGGTGGCAAATTATGTTTCAAAGCACTAACTAATTTCAAAGTCTAGAACCAAGCAAAATGAGACTGAATATTTCTTCAGTTTGAAAATGTTACACTCACAAATGATGCATAAAGTCATTTACTGTGAACTTTACTCAATGCAATATTATTATTTTTTTAGTTCAGGTGTTTTCATAAGAGCAAGCAATTGTAAACATTTGAAGATGGTAGAACAACAGAATGCTCACACTGACACAAAGAGAGGTTGTCCTACTCCAGAGTTATGATCAAAAGTCCACAGTGCATGTCAACATCCTACAAGGACGTTGTGACAAAATGAAATGACAGATAAAAAAAAAAATAACTGTATAAAGTACTACTGCTGTTCTGATGAGACTTCTAACTATGGCACATCATCAAACCAAATCACTGATTGTCTCTGACTTTAACGGGGTATTAAAAATAAAAATGATTTTTAAAATCTGTTACTACTTGTTTTCCTTTTATCTACTAGTTTTTCTTTTCACTTGTACAGACAGTATGGAGAGTGAAAAATAATATATATATATATATATATATTTTTTTTTTTTTAAGGTTTTAAACATTCAAAAATAACTTCAAAAACATCAACTTTGTAGTGTCATAGTAATACCAAGATACATAAATTATCCTTTTGTTTCCTATCTTAAGTCATTGTCCCACAGCCGGTGTTCCTGTATAAAAGAAGTGTACAAACTGCAGCTCGAAAACAAGATATACATTCCAAATGTAGCCAGCCGGAGCTCCTTTAACACTTGAACGTAAAGCTTTAATTCCACAATAAGAGGAAACGGCACTGCATGGAAAAATGAACATTAAATTAAAAAGGTCTTTGGTGGCGAGGAGGATGCTTTTGTTTTGTTTTTTTTCTTCACAGTTTGGAGCGCGTCAGCAGCGATTTGCTCAAATCCTTGGCCTCCCCGGCTGTTCTCACCCTCTCGTACCCCAGGACGGACATGGAGTGGTGGCAGTAGTCTTCCACCTGCTTGATCTGCTGGATGCTGAGCACCATCCTCCAAGCGCTGGCTGCCTGCGTGGCGTTCCGGGAGGAGACGATGAAGGGCTTGGAGGAGGAGCTGGAGCCGCTGGTCATGTTCAGCGCAAACGACTCAATGTCATGGTTGGTGGTGAGGTTGGCGAAGCGGTAAACGCTCCTTAGGGTCTTGACGGGGTTCTCCACCAGGTCCTCGTACCGCACGGCCATGTACTTCCCCTTCAGCCAACCTGGAGGGTTCAAGGCAGTCCTCAGAGTCCTGGAGGTGCGGTCGCAGATCACCTCCATGGCTCCGATGGAATGGTAGTCGGAGCCGTCCTTCTTGTTGACCTTGTGGCCGGGATCTACGAAAGGTATCCGGCGCAGTTTAGGGTCCCTGCTGCGGACCACCTGTAAGTTCTCCCTAATCAGGCCGTGTCTGGATTTGATCCTTGAGTTTGCCACTGCCCGAGGGTCTCTAACCAAATGGATCACTTTCAGATCTAAGGATGGGTCCTCCATCAGAGGGGCGAGAACGTTTACATCCAAAATGCGCACCCCTTTAATGACTATAGTGTTGTACTTTAGGCACTCCTCCTCCAACAGTCTAAGGCTCTGTGGGGGACACTTTTTGCACACCTTATCATCCACCATCCCCACCACCTCCTTCCTGTAGGCTGAGCACAGGGGGTAAGAGCACACAACCTTGTTCAGCGTGGCGCCAAACAGCCCTAAGGAGGTAAAGTTTTTGCCTCCGGGGCTGTTGTAAAGTTGGAAAACAGACAGATCGCAGCGATACAAGGAGCTCAACATGTCTCTGGCCGCCCCCTGCAGAGACACCGCATCACCAGGGTACAGCTTCTGCCAGATGTGCCACATAGGCTCATACAAGAAGAACACTTCTGGATTTTGGTTGAAAAGCTCACCGAAGAAGGAGGACCCCGACCTCCAGGTGGTCAAGACGTAGATGAGCTGTCTCTTCTTAGCCAGG
Source organism: Poecilia mexicana (assembly GCF_051168715.1). NCBI lineage: Eukaryota > Metazoa > Chordata > Actinopteri > Cyprinodontiformes > Poeciliidae > Poecilia > Poecilia mexicana. Next base: position 14,015,109 of record NW_028263389.1, read on the forward strand.
GAGGGCCTGTAGAGAAAGCGGATGTCCGATCTGCTCTGATAGGTGGTGCTCCTCATCTGATGGTTGCACTGCTGAGGCTCCTTGGTCCATTTATAATTGGCCAAATTGAGCATGGTGAGCACCAGCAGCAGGAAATAGGCCATGAATAACACAATCCTCTTCCTGCGCAGCACTTTCATCACGATCCCAGGCTGTGCTATTATCTTGGTATGATTCCTGTAGGTTTTGAGCTTTCTCCCAAAGCCAGCATCCTTCTCCCAAGGCGCTGTCAACTTCAGTGGTTGATGGTATTGTTTGCCTCTCATCTGTAACCCCTGGAGAGAGTGGCTCCCACCACTGGGCAGAGCTCTTTACATTGACAGTAATGCACCAAGGCGCGCTCTGTAACGTGTATGCTGGGAATTTATTTTCCAGTTGATTAGGTAATATATTTTCCAAAAACCCGATTCACTGCACTGCGCAATGTTCCTCATTGGAGCGGTGGTGGATGGTGGTGATGATGATGATGGAGACGTTTAAGTTGTCCATACCGAGCGCTGCAAGATCCGCAACAACACAGGAAGGAGCCGCCGCCGTCTTCTTCATTGTAACAGACGCCCTGTTTGCTCATGTTCAGCGGGGGCATCTCTGCGCAGATACTGTCTGATGCATCTTTAAAAACACAGCCGGGCTGAGATCCACACATAGACACGGTGCAACAAATCAAAATGAGTCCTGCGTGAACGGCTCAAATCATCTGGATGCAATAAAGCAGCGCCCAGTCTGCATCCGTAGTCACGGATTTAAGAATCTCCCACATAGCGACCTCCTCTGCTTGTCTAACTGCCACACACTGAACGGGTTCAGTCCAAATGCAGGCGCAGAGGCCCGCCCTCTGACGCGCTTCATTGGTCCAATTGGTGACGTAATGCGGTAAGTAGCTCCTTTATTGGGTTTTTTACCCCGTCTGTCTCCAGAGCCTCCCACATAGAGATATAAAGAATAGAAGACGTGAGCTTCCACGCCATATTGTGAGGGAAAAATTCGTCGAGAAAAATGAGGGGGTTTCTGAAGAAAACATTAACATAATTTTATTTTTCTGCTCATTTTTATAAATCACTTTACGCAAAATAGGATATGCTTCTTTTTTACTACTAAATAGAAGCCACCTCTGACACAAAAGTGACCTATATCTGTGAATCAAAATAAGCTCGAGCATCTAGTTCGAAAGACAATACACGTACAATGTACCTAGATGTCCGTAAAATGTATCTTAACTTTAAAAATATCCCAAGCCTCTAAAATTAGCTAAAATTTTTTGGTTGTGATGCTTAACAATGTTAGATTTGTTTAAACTGTCCACGATTTTAAGTTGCAATAATAATAATAATAATAATAATAATAATAATAATAATAATAATGAAATTATAAAAGGGAAGTGTCACAAATGTTCACTTAAATTTTAGTGAACATAAAATAGTAATATATGAGCATTAACAATAACAATAAGCATAATTAGTATTTGTAGTACTTGTAACAGAATAAAATTATGTACTTATTATTTACGTGACTGTAACTTCAACCTGCATAGAGAATGTTGTACAATTATGATCAACATAACTATTTATATATCACTTCTCTACAGTATCACAACACATCGCACGGTCACGAGCTTGGCCTAAAATTGGCAAAATTGTCTTTTACAGCTTTTGTGTCTCAACAACAACGCCACTCAAAATGTGGCCCCATGTTAACGTATGATGTTGATCTCACTGTTGTACATCTGTGTTGTGCAGAGATGGCTCATCGTGAAAGCTTTTATTATAAGCCATAGAGGACTCCACCCATCCTGCCCTTAAAAAAGTTCAAGAGAAAGCGCTTTGAAGCTCTTCATTATTTCACGGCCCCACATCGCATCGTGTACTGAAATCCATACTTTAATACAAAATATGTTCTATTTCATCTACTTTTATGTACATTAGATAGGAAACTTGTCTGTTGGGAGGACTTGGCATCCCAGATTAAGTGCATGTTTTCACCACTCCAGTCTCGGGATTGATTTTTTTTCTATCTGTTCAGGCATAACATTATGACTAATGAGACGTTAGTGTGGCAGTGATCGGGTGAAATGATAATTTAACCCATCTGTAATGGCCACATGGGTTTTTCTTATTTTATAAAATATATAATTTATTTATGTATATAAATAAATTATAATATATATATATAAATAATAAATATAATATTTAAAAAATAGTAATCACAATGGAATATCAGCTTTTTCAGCGAAAATCTTAAATTATGCCTAATGATCTACAAAGATAATTAAAATGTCCTTGCTTTGTAAAGAATATGACCGCATTTGTCTGCATAATACTCATGCTTCATCGGTAGTAAAAATGCTTACAGATGTTCTAAAAACTTTGAACAGACTGCCCTCTGCTGGATAACGGCGTGTTCACCCCTTACAATAACACAATCAATGCAACGCATTTAATTTATATAAAACCCCCAGAAATTTAAGACATGGGCCTATTTCAATGTAGTGATTCGTTAAGTAACCGTTTCATTCAATATTTTTTTTCTTTCATTAAAAGTAGTAGCAAATAAAAGGTGAAGTGAATAAATAATGTCAAATTAGAAAAAAAAGAGTATTTGTTGAATCAATACATCAGCCATTCAATTTGATAAATTCAGAGTTTACTTTGCATATAGAACACATAAAATGTGCAGGATAAAGGATTACTTTTTATCCAACAGCACACATAGGCCTGAACTGCTTTTTATCATTTTAAGGGATTGAGTCTGGATTTCATGTAAAATCTTCTTTTTACCCAACTGCCTGCCAGGCTTTTATTTTGACAGAACTTTTTATTTATGTTTATAGCTGCTAGCACTGTTTTGTCAAACTGCAAAAATAATCCCAACTTCCTCAGTCCTCTCTGGTAAAACATCTAAAGATGTTAAGTGTTCTGACATGCTGGTGAAAAACTCCACATGTGCTCCATTAAGGCCTGGCAAGGACTCCATCAGTCTAGATATAATTAATTTCACAAATAGATGTCCAAACATATCTATTGCACAGTTAAGCCTCCATTACCGGCCACTGAATTTAATGCAGAGAATAACCCAGACATAAACTGTGATACGATTTCTATCCCAGTGTGCTGAGATACTGAGTCTAGAAAAAGTAGTTATATTCTATCAATGTTTTGATCTTTTGAAAACACTTTCAATGTGTTTTCAAAAGATCAAGATTAAATGATACATGGTTGTTGTTTTTTTTGTTGTTGTTGTTGTTTTTTTGGGGTTGTTTGTTTTTGGGGGTTTTTAATAATACGAATTTGACAAGTGTGTTCAGTCTCTTTTGCTCTGATACCATGAAATTAATTCAATTTCAAACAACAAAGTCATCTGTACAGTAAAAAGAATGCATGTATTTAAGTATGGATGTATATTAATCAAAATATAAATGTAGCGGTTTTGTGAAGGTGTTTCAAAGATCTGTTAGAGATCACTGTTAAAAAAAAAAAAAACCAGTAAAGATCAAGGAACACACCAGGCAAGTATGGAATGAAGTTGGAGAGGAATGTAAATCAGTTTCCTAAACATAGGACACTGCAAGAAACATTGCTTTATCCATTTTTTAAAAATTACTTTATCACTTAGATCAAGGCAATCCGATGCCTGCATAACAGTGTTTGCAGTATAGCCAATCTGTAATTCATCATGAAAATAATATCATCTAACTGCAAATCTAGCAAATAATTTCTGACCATCTAAATCTAAATTGACAAGCCCTGCTAGGAGAACATTATTCACAGAAGCAACAAACAAGATGAACTACAAACATCCATACCTAAAGTGCCAGTATTTGTTGACATATTTGCCATGCACCCCACAGAACTGTCCTTTATTAAAGAATGGTAATTTTTTTCCCTCCCTTTGCTGAAGGAAAGCTGTGAAAATTTCAATTAGCTTTTTTCAGGGTCACCAAACAATGCCTCTCCCCCGCAAAAAAGTAATACCTAATAAATCAAACGCTGAAATCAAAGAGCAACTTTAGAATAATATTTGCTTAATATATGCACAACATAATAGCAGGGACATATACTCCGCAGCATATAAAAAAAAGAGGATGGTTTGATGTTTAACAGTACAGCGTGCAAATAAATTCAGGTGCATAAATGCTGTAGCAAAGCTCTGTAAATAACTTGCAGCATTGTGCGCTTTTTGCTGCATAACATTTCAAGTCTCTGCCTCTGCACAGCCTATACGGTCAGCACAAACAGTACACAAAGCAGCACTGTTACGTAATTCTGAGTCACACACACACGCACACTGCGCTGCGCGCGCACGAAGGAAGCGCGTGCGACTCGGAGGAAACATGCGCAGTAGCGTCCTCGTCAGCAGCATCAGGACCAAAAAGATCCCAGCAGCAAACCTGCGATGTGGGACAGAAGATGGTGCGTGCAAACACGGCGAAAGGAATGACAGTTTTGTTTTTCTTGGCGTAAGCAGTCGTTCGACTCCGTTAATCCAGTTTAATCGAGCCTGAGGTCGGATAGTCGGTAGCGGAAGGTTGTGTTTAGACGCACTAAAGAGAACGCAACGCCTCGGAGTGTGTTGACCACACAGGAAGATTTCTCCCGATGACGACGCTGTAAACCTGCCTCCGTTCCGCTCCGACTTGCTTCCTGGAAGGATTCCTCCACTGTCCAGCCACACATAGCAGTAACAAGGACGATGACGGGCTTTCTTGTGTGATGGTCGCAGCTTTCTAGTGGGATGCACATCAGTGCTTGGCCGTACTCGCTCTCCGTCGTAATGGCAGCTCTTTACCAGGGCACGGACACCTCCTCCCCCGACAAATTCCTGGCCTTGAAAGACGTGAGAGAAGTAAAAGAGGAGACGACGCTGGACGAGAAGCTCTTCCTGCTGGCATGCGAGAAAGGTTCGCCCATCTCCCCCCCACCCCTCCCTCCTTTTGAGCTATGTTAGGCTTTTCATTTACTAGAAGCTCATATTTACCTGCAGTGATGCAGTCAGGCCAGCAGTAGAACATAATCCGCAAATGGGGGGGGGGGGGGAGATGAGTAATGTAACTGTCTGCATGTTACAGGATTCATCTGGTGAATCTCCACAGCTCCTAACAAGGAGATGAAGCTGATGAGTTAAACACAGGTCAAATAGCACAGAGGCATGGGCATTCTCAACGAGTCATTGATAAGTTCACAGATTCACCATATAAAGCCTCTGTAAACACAGCGGAGAAGCCAAGTTACTCTGCTTTGAGGGAGATGTTATTGTTAAGCAAAGATTTAGGAGGCTGCTTCCTGTTCTGTCTCACCACTTTCCTTGTAACTACTGTTGAGGTCTGGAGGCGTCTCCTTTAAACATCTTCGAAAGAATCACTTGAAAGCCACTTGTGAGTTTTATGAACAATTTTGTCTCCTCAGGTGACTATTACATGGTGAAGAAGCTGCTGGAGGAGAACCGCCATGGGGAGCTCAACGTCAACTGTGTGGATGTGCTGGGCCGGGACGCGGTGACCATCACCATCGAGAACGAAAACCTGGACATCCTGCAGCTTCTGCTCGAGCACGGCTGCCAGGTATGTCAGAAATGACAATGCAGTGACCTGCAAATGTCGTTTTGTACGTCACTGGATTTATACTGGGAGTTCTTTGCATATTCTACATTGCAGTTCACATTTTTTTATAGATCCTATTTAACACAAACATCAATGTGCTTGAATAACTATTCCTTTTTTTTGTTTGGTAGTTATTCACCCTTTATATTTAACTTGCAAATCAGGCTGATACCAAACCATCTTTGGAATAACACTCTCTTAGGTCAGTTTCATGTCCAGTCAAAGTCCAGGCCTAGATCCTATTGAAATCCTTTGGCAATGTTTGGAAATTTTCTGCAACCAGTTTAAATGAGGTATTTTTCAAATAGGTTGGCTACATGTGCAAAGCCGGTAAAAGGTGTGAGTATTTTAGCAAAGCATTTTATATTTTTCTTTCCCTCTGTCTGCTTTCTTTGTTTCCGCCCCCCCTTTTTTTTCTAAAATTATGTTTTTCTCAAAGGCCACAGATGCCCTGCTGGTGGCCATAGACTCGGAGGTTGTGGGTGCCGTGGACATCCTCCTCAACCACAGACCAAGACGCTCCTCCAAGCCCTCTATCGCTGTAAGTCCCCCGTTATTGCAGGTTATTAAAACATCTTTCCAGACTCAAATAACCGAGTACCACAGCATGTAATTTTTCTTTCTTTTTTTTTTTTTTTTTAGTTTTTAATACTTGCTTGCTGTGCTTTTCAGAAACTGATGCAGCGGATCCAGAACCCAGAGTACTCCACCACCATGGATGTGGCTCCTGTTATCCTGGCAGCACACAGAAATAATTATGAGATCCTCACCATGCTGCTAAAACAGGACATCTCCCTCCCTCGGCCTCACGCTGTCGGCTGCGAGTGCATGCTGTGCAATGCTAAAAACAAGAAGGACAGCTTAAGGCACTCCAGGTACATGCTAATGCAGTGACTTATAGCTATTAAAAAAATGGCATAAAGTGGTTTTCATGATGGCTTGTTGTATGCAAAGCAATCATTTGTAGAAAGTGTGTAGCTGTACTTTGAATTGTTTTATGTCTGTCGACACAGAGGACTACTGACGCAATGTGTCGCTTTTTCTGCTTAGCAAAAAACAGCATTTAGCATTTGTACTATGTAGCTGTTTTACTCTGACATGTAAAAGAGATTTAAAGTCTAACTTAAGCAAAAGGGAGAAAAAAAACAACCCACTGTGTTTTCCCCAGGGGAATTGGTACGTTTTGCTTTCGGATTACACCTTGGATTGAAAGATGTGATTTTACTGAGTTGTTTTGCTGGGCAATTTTATTTTCTGTCCCACGCAGCGGTCTGAATGAATCAATGTGTGGCTTCTCTGCCAAGCAACACAGAGCTTTAAGCAGGGCCAATTCAAGAAAACTGAATGTTTATTTTATCCAACGCATTCTTCTGCTTGTTGGGAATGTCGAGACTTAACATTTAGTTTTGAAGCATTTGTAGCAGGACTGTGGTTGGTGCTTTAACCTTAAAACAACTGATGCATCTGTAGCTCAGCACTTTTCATGCTGATTGATAGTCAGCTATTAAGATCTTTAACTTCTTCCAATGACCCTTCTTTTTTGCACATGCAATGATTTAAGAATACAAATATTACACCATCCACATTCATTGGAACATCTGGTAAAGATGTGTAAAAATAAATCCATCTTTAATTGGAATAACATAATCTCACTTTGAATAAGCGTTTTTTTGTTGTTGTTTTCCTTTATTTTATACTACCTTTGTTTTTATTTTTCTAAATAAGCGACTATGATATGTAATTGCACACCAAAGCAGTTACATAGAGTTAATGAACTTTAATTAGTTTATACATGTTCCCTAATATTGGCTATGTGCTTTTTCAGTTGAATTCTCACTTTTGGGCAACTTCAATCCCCCCCTTTTTTTTTTTTTTTGTTTTAATAAAACTTTGTCCTTTAGGTTCCGACTCGACATCTACCGCTGCCTGGCGAGCCCCTCCCTTATCATGCTGACCGAGGAGGACCCCATACTGCGAGCATTTGAGCTGAGCGCAGACTTGAAGGAGCTCAGCCTTGTCGAGGTCGAATTCAGGTGAAAATATCGCTTACTCATTAGCCATCTCTCTATCAATCTATTCAGCTCTCAGGTCATTTGTCCAGCCATAAACTGCCATAAATTCATCTTTAACTTTTGGATTTATCCTTTAAAAAAATAGTTAAATAACACTGCTACTTCTGTGAGTAATGTTCTCCTAGCAGGGCCTGTCTGTTAATTCAATCTAAAAAAAAAAAAAAACGATGGAATTTTAAAGTAAAAACTGTGCAGGTCTCTCCCTTTCAGCACAAACAATGATACTATAAGCTATAGATCTGAACAGGATATGTTTAAAAACCTATCTCTGCTGTAGGAATGACTACGAAGAGCTGGCGAAACAGTGCAAGATGTTTGCCAAGGATCTTCTGGCTCAGGCTCGAAACTCTCGAGAGCTGGAAGTGATTCTCAATCACACCTCCAGCGACGATCATGTCGACAAGAGGGGCCTGCTGGAGGAGCGCATGAACCTTAGCCGGCTTAAGCTGGCCATCAAGTACAACCAAAAAGAGGTAGGCTGGAGGAAGTCTGCAACTCCAAAAGCTCACAGGTTTCATTACTTTTGTTATTGATCTCCTGTACTGTACTTGCTGTCATATCTATGAGCTACAGCAGCACGTTGTGAACTTGTCTTTAGGGAACAAAAGTTTGGCAGTTTAAAGTGTTTCCTTAAGGCAACAGCAGTCAAAGATAAACTTAAACTCTAAGTTTGAAGCTGCTAAATGATTTACAGCCTGCAAGGTTCTGTGTGAAAAATGCGTTTTGTGTTGTAGAGCTAGCAGCCCAGTGCTTCCTACTTTAGAATAAAACATTAATACAGTTATATATAAAGCTGCACACGAGAAATTAGTACATAAGAATCAGTGAGAAAAAAATGATTTTAATAGCTATTTATGTAGATTGAGAAAAAAATGCTGAACTTGCAGTGCCTTGTAAACATATTTACACTTCTTTTTTTTCCCAACATTATCTTTATTGGTTTTTCAACAATGTTTCCAGTAATATACAGGACATAAGTGTGCTCTCATCTCAAAGGAAACATATTTACATTTCTGAAATGTTTTTTTATATTTTCTTACACTCTCAAAGTTTTGTGTGTAGCCATAATCAAGAAATCAGAATATTATTGAAAACTTCATCTATCTTAGTGACTTAATTCACTAAGTGAAACACATTATGTAGATTAATTACACACAGGCTGGTGTTTTCTAGCCTTTATTGCTGTTAATTATGATGATTTTCCTCTTACAGCTAATGAAAACATGACATTAAAATTACAATATTTAATCAGACCAATAAAGAGAAAACATTTTAATACAGAACTGTTAGCTCAATGAAAAGTATGTTTAGTGCTAGCTTGTTATTTTCAAAAGGTGCTTTAAATCAGAGAACACATGTAATTTATTGAATATGACAATATTTCATTGGGGTTTAACGTGTTTGATTGACACACATTTAAGCATAGTTGTAAATAAGAATAAAAGTGATGCTTTAAAAAGCAGTCTTATTTTTTTTTCTTATGTCTGTCATTTCCTGTGTTGTCCATCTTCACAGTTCGTGGCTCAGTCCAACTGTCAGCAGTTCCTCAACACCGTCTGGTTCGGAGAGATGGCCAGCTACCGACGGAAGCACACCTGTTTGAAGATGGGCACGGTTCTGAGCCTGGCGCTGCTCTGGCCGCTCCTCTCCATCTGCTACCTGCTGGTGCCCCGCTCCCGAGTCGGCCAGATAATCCACACGCCGTTCGTGAAGTTCATCATCCACAGCGCCTCTTATTTCACCTTCCTGCTGCTGCTCAACCTGTATTCTCTGGTCTACAATGAGGGCAAGAAGAACATGATGGGCCCCCCACTCGAGATGATTGATTACCTGCTGATCCTCTGGATCATAGGTAAGGTATCTATCTGATGAAGGATGCATTAGGTGTGGTTTGGTATGAATACGTAACAAACAAAAGAGGTCTAAAATGTGTAGAGGAAAACTAATAGTGAGCATCACCCTGAATATAATCTACATGGTGAAAAGTGGTGGTGGCAGCATCATGCTGCCAAGAACAGGTAGGTTGGTCAGAGGTGTTGATGAGAAGATGAAAGAAAATCTGTTAAAAGATTCAAAAGATCTTAGATTTCAAGAAAGATTCAGCCTACAGCAGGAAAAATAATCATGGCCTTGTAATCAGGGGCTTGAATGGTCTATTCAAAGTCCAAACACAAATCGAGTCACTAAAACTGATGTTCGCAAACACTAATATGACAGAGTCGTAATTATTTTTGCAAAGAAAATTTGACAACATCTAACTATTTAAATTTTTGCAAAGCTCATAGACAAATAGGGACGAGAGAGGATTGCCGGTTCGATTCCCAGTCCACCCACCCTCGTAATTTATGTCCCTGGGCGAGATACTTCACCCAACTTGCCAGCTGGTGTTGGTCAGAAGGGCTGCTGGTGCAAAATTGCAGCCTCGCTTCTGTCAGTCTGCCCCAGGGCAGCTGTAGCTACAAACCAGTAGTTAGTAAATTACTAACTATCCTGGCTCTGAATTCAACTGCACGCCACTGTTGCAAAACAAGTTATTATTTTCCCTCGACTTTTATTTTGGTCTGTCACGTTATGTCCTAATAAAATGCATTATATGCCTTTAGAAAAGTAAAAGATTTCCAGCTCTTGCAGCATGAATATTTATGCAAGACACCAAAATTATATGCCCCTACTTGCTTATCAGAGGCAGCTAAAAAGACACATTTATAAATGGACCGTCTCTGGAGAGCAGCCTCCCTCCCTACCTTCCCCGTCTGCCAAGAAGCCATTATCATCATGCACTTTGGGTCTCGTTAATGGCTCTGGCTTCTTGCTGGGATGTTTGTAAGTGGCTGTAAAATCCCCCCCCCCCCCACCCACACCCCCACAGCTCATTGTGCTGTAGGTCTCATTCCGCTCACTGCTTGGTTGATAAATCATTCTATTAACACCACCTGACGGGTAATAGAATTCTGTAGCAGAAGCAGTGAGATTAATTCGTTAAACGTTGGAGAAATGGATGTTGGGACGTTTTCAATTTGACGTCAGTGGAGTCGCGACAGAAAAGTGAACCTGGGTTCTGTGTGTGTTCCGCAGAGGTGAAATAATTCTTCATCTGTTGCAAAAGAACACCGGAGATCAGGTTGAGTATTTGTCAAGCTTTATTTCAAAAGATGTGATCTGTACACCAGGAATCCTGCTGCATTAATATGACATTCTCTGTCAGGCAAATAGAAAAGAGGTGTCCATGATTGCCCTTCCCTAAAATATTGTGTTAGCAGGATGTGAGTAGCTATCAAACTCCCTGGATGAGTTTGATCTTTACACCCAGCAATCATTTTTTTCCTGCTCTCTGTTGTTGGCTGTTTTGTCTCCTGCTGCACCCATCTTCTCGTATTTCTCCTTCTCCCTTGAGCCAGTTGCCTCCCATTAATGGAGAAATCAGATGCTGTAAGAGTGTGTGTGAGCCTTTGCACGTGTCTTAATGTTTCTCATGTTGTGTTTGTGTGTCTCATTTCTCAAACACAATGAGTGGGTGAAGAAACAGCTATTAGGGTTTTCTGCGCCAAAGGCTGTCACTTCTTTGCTGGCTTCCTTTTAAAACTCCTGACAGATAAGTCATCTCTGAATCACAGTACACAGTAACTACACATTTTACTGTTTTTATAACCTGTTTACATGCAGAACTAATGGATTTTTTTTTCTGAAGAAAGTTCCTTCCCATTTTTATTAAATGCCACATGGTTCCTTATATCCCACTTGACACATTTTTTTTTCTCTTTAAATACCAATTTTTGCATATCATACCCCTTGCGTCACCTACGACTCAATCTGACAGATGACTTATGGGTTAATCCAAAAAAAAAAAAAAAAAAGATCCACATAGCTGCAAAAATCAGTGTGTCTGTTATGTGAGTGTATCTGATGGTCAATTTCTGCACCCTTGCAGGAATGGTGTGGTCGGACGTGAAACGTTTGTGGTACGAAGGGCTGGAAGACTTTCTGGAAGAGTCCAGGAACCAGCTGAGTTTTGTGATGAATTCTCTCTACCTGGCAACCTTCACTCTTAGAATAGTTGCTCATAGCAAGGTAACAGCACACTACTTTTTTTTTCTTTTTTTTTAATTGAAAACATAGCTAAGATCAATAGAAAAAGTTCTGGTTGGAATTTTCCAGTCATAATGGAATCAATTCTGATGATTTCTGGGTATTAGTTGTTTGTTTTAGTGTTATTTTTATAAGATTAACGAGACTGTATTATGGACAATTTCCAACAAGAAGATGTGAGTGCAGAGGTTGTTAAATTCTGGATAGATATTTGACCACTTTCAAATGCCAGAACTTTTAAATAAGTAACCTTTCTGTCAGGGATCTGATTTTTAAGTTCACACATTTTGAATGGGATTAATGTTGTAGCCATTCTAGAACCTTTATTGTACACAGCTATGACCATTTAATAACAAGTTTTAATGCATTCTTGAGATTGTTGTTCTGTTGGAACATTGAACTTTGTCCAAAGTTTCAATTGTCTGGCCCAAATCGTGTCCTTCATTATTTAGGATGTTCCAGAGCAACCCATAAATGGGAAGAATGGGAAGAAATCAAGAAACTATACAGTTTACAAGGTGGCTGTAATAATAAATAAGGAGCATCAAGCTCAAGTTATTCAATCTGACGGCAGACCATGGTTGAAATTTCTACAGTTGGATGATGCACATTAACACATTAAAACACATTAAAAATAGGACACATTAAAATAGGATTGGAACAGTCAAAGCAAATTTCTGGGAAGTATTTCACAAAAATACAAAGAAGACAATTAAGCTGTTGCCCCTTAATCATACTGAATTAAACAATTAGGTTAAGTAAAAGGGTCTCCACCAACATCACCCACATTAACAAGAATGGCCTGCATCAGGGTTACTTTGCTCTGTTTGTTTTTGAGACTGCCACCAAGTGGAAGCAAACAGCAGTGCCATGCATCATCAACAGAGCTGTGCAAAGCAACAGCGCTCATTGTTACAGTACAGTATTTATGTTTCCTTAATGGGCCAGGAAGGGAGGAGAGTGGAGGCTGGATGCAGCCAAGCAGATAAAGAGCTCTAATCAGACGACAGCTTTACAAGGATCTCATGTATAGTTGTAGTATTTCTGAGAAAAGAGTTAACTAACAGTGATCTTTTTTATGTCCCTTATTACTCGCCTCACTGTGTGTGGGAGCAAATTATGGGCCCTCGTGGGTCCTTGTCCAGGCCAGACGCTAACAGTATATATATATATATATATATATATATATATATATATATATATATATATATATATATATATATATATATATATATATATATATATATATATGTATATATATATATATATATATATATATATATATATATATATGTATGTATGTATGTATGTATCTATCTATGTATGTATGTATGTGTGGGTAAATATATAGTCCTGTTTTTATAAGATCAATGTTGCCCCAAAACAGTTTTTATTATTTGTGTTAAAACTATCTGTGGTTTAGGATTTCAAAGCATTGAGAATGTTCCTGACACAAGTTTCCGCCTTCAAGACAGTTTTTTTTTTTGATCTGCAGTTCAAAAATTGCAAAAATGATACAGACACATCCACACCAGAGAGGAAGGACTGGGACGCCTTCCATCCCATCCTGGTTGCCGAGGGCCTCTTCGCCTTTGCCAACGTTCTGAGTTACCTGAGACTCTTCTTCATGTACACCACCAGCTCCATTCTGGGGCCACTGCAGGTTAGCAAGCACTTATGTAAGGATTATGAAACTACTTTGTTTTATATATATATATAGGTATATATATATATATTTTTTTTTTTTTTTCTCACACTTGCACAGACAGACGATCACACTGCCCACTCTCTTCCGCTCTCTGTTAATGTGATAACTCAAGGCCAAGCCCACTCTAAATATCACACCAGCTGTGCTTTTCTGTCTGATAACATCGTCAAAGGCATTAAGTACAAGCGTACAAGATCTCTGAAGACAACCTGATTTTATTTAGGGTTACCAGAGTGAAGGCGGCTGGTTCTTTGTGTAGAAGTCACAAAATTCTGTTAAAATACATGGAAATTTAAGTTTATTATGTAAAACAAAAAAAAATCCAATGGTCGAGGATACTTTCTCAAGGCACTGTAAGTCAGAGTCAAGCAAAAAGCGTTCAACACATTTTTTCAGTCCATGAAACCTTTAACTAGTTTCATTAGTCTTGCTAGTTTTCAATGGAAATCTGTTAATTTTTTATTAGTGCAATTGCTCTGATTAAAACAATTAAAATCTAAGCATCAGCTTGTGAAATCTGGATTTCACATTTTCCACTCATTCTCTCCTGTTATTTCAGGGCCATCTGTGCTCCCTGATCTTAAATCATGACATTGCCTTCTTGGAAGATTTATATATATTTATATATATATATATATATAAAAAACAACAACAACAACCAGTGTCCGGATTTCTTCTGGGTGTCTAGAGTTTTATTTTCTCACCCACTATGTGTGTGTTCTATGTTACGTAAAGCAGTCCTCAGGTATGCGCCGACATATTTCAAGGAACAGCTTCCTGTCATTAAGTCTTGGTTACAGTTTGTGGTTGGGTAATAAACACTAATTCCCCACTGCAAGCAGTAAACATGCAGGTTCCAGCTTTAAATCTCTTTTGCCTTTCTGCTTCGTCTCTTCCCCGTCTTTCTGCCCCACTCGTGCATCAACACGTGGCCTGGCAGAATGGAAAAATGATTAGCTCTGGAAACAGACGCCGCACTCACATGGCAGACACACCTCTCCCAACAAATGTGCACGCACCCACACATTTCAGTACTCTCGTGATATTTGGCCGAGACAGCCTTCCATCCAGCCACACCCAGACATCCCCCTTTTCCATGCAGACAGTGACTCATGATTATGGGGGTTGCAGTCATACTTCCCCCCCGTGCTGAGCTTGGAAAGGATGATTGGATGTGTGTAGAGCTTGCTCGTGGCCCAGACTTAACCTCACTGACAGTATTAATCCATCATACCTGATGGTTAACTCCATGCAGGAATGCGCTCGAGAGTACAAACACAAGCTGTGGCCTAGCTACGCAGTATATCTTATTCTAATAGGGTTCTGAGTAATTGCTGTGGGGAGATTACACTGTAAGTCGTAAAAGAAAATGTACTGTAAAAACTGCCAATATTGACACCAAAACATCCTGTTCTTCTTTGTGTGTCTTTTATGGTGTTGTATGGAGATGGGCCTCCAAACTTACAAGTAAACAACGGTGTGTAAAAAGCCTTAAACAAAATGCCGTTTTATTGCAGACTGAAATAGTTAGGAAAACACAAGTGCAATTATTCAGACGCTCTGTGATGTCATGCACAACAACAAGATTCTCAGGGCCTCTAGAAAACAGTCGCACCCACATCATCACTGATCCTCCGTGGTAGTTAACGGTGGAGTGCTTAAACACATATATTTGTTTGTTTTACAGCAGGCACATACTGTTAAAAGGTTTCCTTAGTCTCAATCGAAGCACACAGTTCCAGTTAAAGTCCCAATAGAGTTTAGCAAACTTCACACCTTCATGGTTTTGATGCCAGCCTCTGTTTCTCCTGAACACCCTGCAGCATGGAGATAGCATCTAAGACAGGGGTCTGCAACCCATACTACCCAAAGAGATATTTTTTTGCCTCCTGCTAAATAAATTTTGTCTTGAACCACAAAACCTTAATGACCCTTCCGGAAAAAAAAAAAAAAAATGTCTTGACAAGTTTTGTAATGGTTGAATTTTCAACTATCCACCCGTCACGTATTGATGCCTTCGTTTTTTATTTTCTTTTTTTAACTTTTTCTACCAGGATTGCCATAAAACTTTAATATTTAGTCAAGAAAACTGTATCTGGCAGCGTTTGAGCTACACATTAAGCCTTTTCAGTCAATGTTAGGGGCAAATACATCCGGGCTCTGTTTGCACGGTTACTAAACTGGGCTTTATGTCATGCCTGCCAAGGAAGGGTACAACCTCAACTCGGCTCTTAAATCACCCGTGTACATAGTGGTTGGGGAATTTATATATGACAAGAGAACAAATTGTGCTAACAGACCTACCCTTCTGCTCAAACGCGCTGGTCATCATTCACCCCACGGTGGAGGCAGAGCGGTCACTCTGGAAACACTGTAGGCTTGTGATGTTGTTACGGTGACAGGCTTGTTTGTTTGAGCATCCTTTCTAACCGATAGGGGCCACGTAGATTTAGAAATAGCAGGCTTCCAGTAACCTTTGAGGACGTTTTCTGTCCCCTTTGTTTTAACCTCATGTACACAGGACCCAGAGCTTCCCAGCTGATTTCACCACTTCCCTGTGTGAACACTGGCGCTTTGCAAAAACAAAGATGTAAAAATAGGCAACCAGGGTACATAAAGAAGTAAAGCTGGATCCGAACATCCTGCTTAGTTTTCTGTGGAGCTGTGTTTTTATTTGTTTTGTTTTTTTTGTTGTTTTTTTTTTGCTTTACATGCCTTCTTGGACTACATGCATTGTAAATATGTACTTGTTGTATGTAGAATTATTTATATTGTTTATTAGTACTTGTCTTATGGTATTCTATTATATTTTATTCTATTCCGTCTACTCTATTACCGATATACACCAGTTAATTAGCCAGAGACCAAAATAATATTTTTTTTTCTTTAATTAGCTTTGATTTGTGATTATCGTGTCAAATATTGATTTAGTTTTCTTCTTCTAATTAAAAGCATCAACATAAGGAACTCACATTATTTCTGGTATGTGAGAACATCAACCCACTCTGTGTGCTTTGGTGCATTTATTTTCACTAAATAAAAGTCAGCTAAAGATTGGGGGCGTATGCTTTGACACACAAATCCTTTTCTGTTGGACTTAAAACTTCTCCTTCCGTAAACAAATCCACAGCATTTTTGCCTTATTTTATTTTATTTTTTTTCTTTGCAGTGTATATGTTTTTATGTGTTTTTCAAATGTGTTACAGCTCTAGTGTTATTGGGGAAAAAATATGAATCGGCACATTGAACCTCAAAGAGTACCAAAGATCATTATTATTGTTATGTTGCATTATGTTCTACAGGTGTATTTCTATTTATTCATTCTATCATGTAAAACTAAAGGAAACAACAGCATTACTGTATTATACTTCTTTGACTGACCTGTGTTACCAGCACTGGAATGACAGATGCATTAATGTCCCACAGATCTCCATGGGTCAGATGCTGCAGGAGTTTGGGAAGTTTCTGGGCCTCTTCCTGCTTGTGTTATTCTCCTTCACCATTGGGCTGACCCAGCTCTATGGAAAAGACCACGCTAAAGACACAAAGGACCAGATCAATCACACCAAGGACTGTGAGGGCATCTTCTGCGAGCAACAGAGCAACGATGCATTTCACACGTATGTGCAAACGTAAAGCTATTTTTTTTTAAGACAATGATTACTAGCCAGAATGCTCATTAAGAGATGCTAAAATTACGCTGAAGAACAAATGCAATGTAAGACTTATTGTATATGCACAACTATTAGATTATCTAGCATTTTGTATATATTCCTATTTATAGTTGAGATTATCCACTTGCTTCATGAAATTAAACAAGTTGATATGTATCATAATTTCTAAAGTAGTGATATGAAAGTCTCCTACTCCCAAGTGTTGTTATAAAATTGTGGTTTATTTGCCAGTTTTTCCTGGGGTGTAAACGGCACTCATTTACCTGTAATCGCTAACAGTTTCAAATGAAAGAAATCTGTATTTCTGGCAGCTGGCTGATGTAATTCCTGCTCCAGATGAAAATCTCACCT
Organism: Poecilia mexicana; assembly: GCF_051168715.1. Lineage (NCBI taxonomy): Eukaryota > Metazoa > Chordata > Actinopteri > Cyprinodontiformes > Poeciliidae > Poecilia > Poecilia mexicana. The sequence continues at coordinate 14,032,632 of NW_028263389.1, forward strand.
TTCTACATATGTACAAAAGTTAAAGGAATTTGATATGCAATGTATTTTTTTTCACCCAATGAACTTTATGGTAAGAAACAGTGCATGTGGTCACTTTAATGGTCTGACTGCTGTCCCTCAATACTGTGCTGAGAGACTGCCTTTGGTGGGTGGGAAGATATCTGACCTTTTTAACCCTTTTACTTTGTTGGGAAAAGTATGGAGTCTGCTGCATTCTTTCTCTTGACAATAAGTGACCATCCACCGCTTTGTCATATTCCCATTACTAACTTCATTTATTGTTGGAAAAACAGTAATTATTCTTTTTAAGGTAATAGGCAATTGTACCTTCAGATTCCACATGGCCATCTATGGTACTGTCTTTGTGTTTTAAACAGGATGTGATTTATTTATGTGTTATGCTTTGAAGCTGAGGTAAAAAAAAAAAAAAAAAGTATATATTTTTTTTTCTGTCACTTTTAAGCACTTAGGTTATAGAATAAAGCCACACACCTTTTTTTCCCCCCACTACAAATGTGATTCCAACACACTGGTTCATTGAGCACATCCACCCTGCAGCTTTGCGGGATGGCTATGGGGTTGGAATTTATAGCGAGGTTAAAAGTGGTTATATGTGCCAGATGTTTGGCCAGCAACCAATGCTTGTGTTTATGTACTATTGTCTTCCGTTTTCCAGGTTTATGGGGACCTGCTATGCTCTGTTCTGGTACATTTTCTCCTTGGCGCACGTTGCGCTCTTCGTCACCCGCATCAGCTACACAGAGGAGCTGCGCTCCTTTGTTGGTGCCCTGATCATAGGCACCTACAACATCGTGGTGGTTATCGTGCTGACCAAGCTGCTCGTGGCCATGCTCCATAAAAGCTTCAGACAAATTGCTGTAAGTTTGAACAGCATTTGGCTCAGCAGTTGTCTCAAGCAATCTGAGTTCGTGTCAGAGCTGAAAGCAGCATCTGCTTTCACTTACTGTTAAGAATAGATGTTGCTTCAAGTCACCCCGAAATGCTTCGCAGATGGCAAATGATTTCTTTGTTTGGTCTTTGAATAATTGCTTGATTCTCATTAGATTAAACTGGTGATTTTTGCATTTACGAGGTGGTTTCACTTGAACGGTTAAAGCTTCAGAGAATGAAGGGTAATTCTTTTATGCTTTATGTAGAATCATGAGGATAAGGAGTGGAAGTTTGCACGGGCCAAACTGTGGCTCAGCTACTTTGACGACAAGTGCACCCTGCCCCCTCCTCTCAATGTCCTAACCTCGCCAAAAACCGTCTGCTACCTGGTGACCAGCCTGAGGAAGTGGATCTGCTCTCACACCACAAAGGGCAAAGTGAAGAGACAGAACAGTCTCAAGGTGAGAAAGCTAATCACAGTCATCCTACATTCTTAGCAAACATATTTGCTTTAGTCTTGAAGTTTATTCAGATACTACTTGCAAATTTGAAGTAACTTTTGGCAACCCTTCCAAACAAGGCACAGTTGTTCAGTCATTTTCTGATTGCGCCAGCATGAATTTTGACATGTGCTGAATAAGGAAAGTATTTCACCTTTCACTTTTTGCAACTTATCCTTTCTGTTGTAAAATGATGATGGACCTCAAATACTTTGGAAACAGGCCTATACAGAGTTCATGGAGGTTTTAGTCATAAAAAGTCTTAAGAAGGAAAACCAACTAAATCGTAGGGCTAAAACGGACTCCATCTTAAACTTCTATGTGCTTTCCTTCTTGTAATGAGTGTTTTTTGGCATGCCTCTGCTAGTTTATTACAAGTGCTATAGGAGTGCTACAGTTAAGTAATTGGGGTGGTTTTATAGTTTTACAAAATTCTGAGGCATGTTCTGCTAGGTTAGCAACCTGGCTACACAGATTTCAGTAGTTTACTAAACTTCTTATCAATTAATCAAGAGTATTTCATTAATTTAATTAATTTAAAGTAGCACATGGCTGCTATTTTTGCTCTTACACCATCTAGAAGCAGAAAGGGTGCACTTAGCTTTTCACAGACCTCACATTTTGTCATGCTCTTTGTTTTTATACAGATATTCTATTTAGAGCAGATTAGATCATGTTTGTTATTTCCCAATATTTAAAACACTGAAGCTAACAGTGTCCACATTATTTTTACCATGACCTCTGAAGGTACTGAAAACCGTAACTAGATATCTATGGTTTCCACAATGTCTCACCATGAGTCTGAAGTCCGTCGGTGTGGTTACCCTGCAGGAGTGGAAGAACCTGAAACAGAAGCGTGACGAGAACTACCAGAAGATCATGTGCTGTCTGGTACACCGCTACCTGACCTCCACGCGGCAGAAGATGCAGAGCATGGATCAAGCCACGGTGGAAAATCTGAACGACCTACGCCAAGACCTGTCCAAGTTTCGCAACGAGATGAGGGACCTGCTGGGCTTCCGGACATCCAAATACGCCATGTTTTACCCAAGGAGTTAAAGCGAAAAACAAACAAACAAAAACAGACTCTTTCCTCTTCCTTCCTTCTCGATAAAATCTTTGCTTCATGTTTATCTGGGATTCCCCCAAGCATGTGCAAAAACTCTGCTCTTTGAAGTCTCTGGGGTCATTTTAAAACCTGGACCTTTATTAGAGAAATATGTATTCACCAAAGCCTCAAGACTCAGGCCTCCTATCTATTCAGCTATGTAACCTTTACTTTGTAAATAAAGAAAGCCATTCTTTTCAACAGGAAAATAATAAAAGATTTGTGGAAAACTTGGACTTTCTTGGTGATGACTCGCTTAAAAATCTGAGACAAAGCTAGAGTTTTTCCTTCATAATTTTACTTAAAGGCAATGGGTGTTGGTCTATAGGGAGTGTTGGGGCTACAACCTCTCTGATGTAAGGGATGGGGGGGATCTTAAAAAGATCTATAAACATGATTTAAAAAGTGTACTAACCAATTTTCCTTAATGTGTCTGCCTAAATGTTATCAAAACTAGAAAAATGTGCATTTCCTGCAAAAAAGAAGGGAGGGAGCAAGAAAAGAAGGAAGAAATGATGGGTTTAAAATGTCAACTTTGTGATCAGTGTGTATTTGCTTTAAAATAGCTAAATCCTATGTTCCTATTACAAATATGTGGTGCACACCCATATCTGCCTAAATAACTCCCTAATGCAAAAAAAATGAGAAAAAGTAGGAATATTCATGAAAAGGAGTTTGCACATACATGATTGTGTTGAGACTGGAGTTGTTTGAGACGTCTGTGTCAGTTTTGGCCTCTTTTGGACACGTCGTTTGCATCAGCCTCTTGAATTTATACTAAATGAAGACTTTATGAAAGTTATTTCCTGCAGGTGTTAGCTGCTTAACAGAACCTCGTTTCAAAAAACAGAATTACACCCTTTTTTTGTGTTCTGCTCATCAATTCTAGCAAAAGCGTCCATGCATATGTCACATGTCACATGCCTGATCCACCACCATGCAAAACAGTGCATGGCTTCAAACAGTCAGACAAAAGGAAAATGTCAGAGTTTTATTAGGTGGGATAATGAGAATGCTTTATAAATAATATTTATAATCTTACTTATATGAAAATAATTGCCTTAACAAAAAGGTGACAGTATTTAAATGACATGAGCTGATGCTGGTGGTTTGTGTCGATAAATGTCAGCATTTTAACATAAAATCGGAAAACCATTTTTCAAAGAATGAATGATTATTGCACTTTAGTCACCACATTCATATCTAAACTGTTCCTAAAAATTTAACACAGAATATTTTTAGCTGATTGTCAAAAAAAACCCAAACAAAAACACACAAAAAAAAACCACACACACATCAGATATCACAGATATTAGAAAAGAATGTCAAATTCAAGAAGCCTTTTTTCACATTATAGTCCACAGTTTTAATTGTTTAAAACATTAAAAAGTAGCTTGGATTCGTGTTAAAATGAAATTGCCACTATGGGATACCAGAACAGATGTGCAACCCCCATGTTCCCCCCCCCCCCCAAAAAAAAAAAATAAATAAATAAATGGAGGAATGTTTTTCTAAGTAGCTACAATTTAATCTCTGTGAGAAGCGTGACAGGAATGTAGGGAACAATCTGTGGATAGAAGGAGAAATTTGAACTCATTTTTTGCTCATTAATCTTAGTTTAAATGACAAGCTGTTCTTTTAAACAGGAGACAACCTGCAAATACTCAATGCTGCATGTGCCCAATTGGCAAAAAATAAAAAAATATGTCCTAATAAATGCACCAATGTGTGTTACCCTTAATTTAATGAAACACTGAATTAAGGGTTTTGCTGTGCCAGCTTGGCGCCCAGATTTGGTTCTGTGTCATTGAAAAGGAGCTTTGTTTCCTGCCTAATTGTTTCCATCCACAGCTGAGCCTCTTTAGGCGGGAGCTCCTCAGCGCGACGGGGACAGATCAGCACTGCCTGTTTTTCAGAACGTTTAGTCCTTTTTGGTTCTTCTTCTTGAAGGCCATGACAAAGTGCTGCGGGGCGATCTTCCCCCGGCCCTCCTCGTCCACCTGACCCATGAAGATGTAGTTCAAGCCTGGTGAGGTCACACAGAAAACACCTGAATGCAGTGGCGGAACGGCAGAGACATTCAGGGAGGCCCGACATGAGAGTCTGCGTGTTGCAGGTCCGTATGCATATGAATACGTATAAACATATTTGCTTGTAGTTGACTGTTTGGACAGTGAGTTCTGCCGCTTACCTAACGCCTCGGACGGATCGGCAAAGGAGCAGAGGAGGCAAACTCAAAGCCGTTTGTTATTTAAAACAGTCAACCTGGAGCTGCATTGTAACTATGAGCATTTACAGAACATCTTTTTATTTTTAAGCATTTGAGAGAAGGCGATTTAATTCCAGCAGTACCATAGCACTTACCTCGTCTGATTAATGGACACTTTTTGCACAGGATAATGATCTTGGTGCTCATTGTCTTCCCCGCCTGCTGGATCACCAGGCTGCCTTCTTTATACACATTGATGATGGAGACGGTGGCGTACATGCTTCCTCCTCTCATCGCTGCAGTAATGACCGTTCCAGTTATCACTGTCACAGACACAAAAGAAAAGGAGGATAAGGGATGGCAAGCAAAAGTACTTAAATTGTGATAATTATGCAGTTCTGCACGTGTACTTTCTGAAACAATTTTTACTTGTTTTTGATCTCAATGAGAACTTTTCCAAGGTAAATACTGCAGGTTTTTATAAACAAGTCTACAGCAAGTTTCTTATCAGGAGGGGGGTAGGAAAAAAAAAAAAAAAGGAATGTAAGCTAAGAATTTAACAGCTGCAGGGCAGAAAATTCCTGTTTCATCTTTACTATTAATAAACGAGATGCGGACAGTATTTGTCAAATCTTTTTTTTTTTTTTTGTTCTTTTATTGTCTTGTCTTTGAAGTGCAGTGGAGCCGTAAAAGTGTCGTTTTGAGTTAACAAGATCATCTCTGAACATTTGATGTCCCGCCTGACCCTTCTCAAATCTGTTGGTCAGCCACGAGCTATAAAGCTCCTTCATAAAGTCAAACAATACAATACCAGCGGTATCACTGACATAAATACAGTTTTACTGAGACGTTTACAAGAACCCATCATGTGCATAAATTGTCGTGCTGATGTTGCGGTTTTAGCTGTGTATTTGAACCGTCCTCCTATATTCTTTAATGACTTAATGATTAAACATAAAACATTACAAAGTTATTTGAAGAACAAGAATCAGCAGCATAAGTTTGATCTTAATTTAGATTCTCTCTTATCTGTACAGGGCTCAGAATTACACATGTAGACTCAAATATACACATTCAAGTAATTGTTTGTAACTTGACAATTCTATCAATTATTATTGAATATTTATGTCTTGGCAGTGATCGTGATTGAGTGCATATCACGATCACTGCACTTAGTATACTAGTATACTAAATTGCATTTAGAATACTAAATGTAATTAGTATTGCATTTAGTACACTAAATGCAATACTAATTTGCATTTAGTAATGTAAATTATTAAATTTGCATTTAGTAATTTGCATTACTAAATGCAAATTTGAAGCATTTAGTAATTGAGTAAAATTAAAAGATCACATCTCCTCTCCAGAAAAAGACCATAAGGAACCAATTATCTTCTAATATAAAGCAAAGCTTCCACTTCCCCCCAATGTTAAAACAATGCAATGAAGTGGGGGGTTAAAACAACTTCCTGTTTAGTCTGACCGGAGCTTCCAGGATAAGGACTCGGTGTTTTTGTTCCGACTCATGGAAACGCAGTAACGTCTGGCAAGTGACCCTAGAGGAATCACAGATAAAGGAATCACAGATAAAGAGAACCCAAAGGAACAAACTGGACTCTCTACACTGATGGCACCACTATGTCTGCACTGACAGAGCTGAGAATATCCAGAGTGGCTTTCTCAGTCAGTTGCTACTGTTACACAGACCAGAGAACCGCTTTGGACGGATCTCAGTGAACTCAACCAGATTAAACACCAGCTGTTTTAAGACTTAAAGCATTGATTAAACAAAAATGTTTTCAGTCTACTGTCTCGCCACTTCTAACATCACGAGCTAAATTCCCCCCAGCCACAACACGCAGGGGATGTTTTCCACATCGTTTGCTCATCGGTTTTCTGGCTCAAATCCAAGTGCAGATCTAACACGTATGCAGCTAACATCTCAGAGTCTGTTTGTTTCACACCGAGTTACCTTACGGGTTCTAGGCGTGTGGGTGTGTTTATGTTCATACTGGAGGTTTCTGTTCACCGAATGTGTACAGTACTTCAGTTTCTGACTGCCTATCAAGGCAGTCTTTCAGTTGCGAGACCAAAAAAAAAAAAAGAAAGAGAGAGAGAGGACATGATCAGGACTGTAAACAGCTACTTACGGGGCGGGGGGTTGGCTGTCAAGAACTTCAGCTGATATACTGATCCTCAGCTGAAGGGCTGGTTGGGATTAGCATATTTGCAATAGTTCCACAAGCCAATACACACCCTGGCAAGTTAATGTCAGCTGCGATCTATTAATTAGGGGTAATTTATGAGGGTTGTATGAACCGCAACTTGCATTGATGTTCTCACCAAAATTGCTGGAGCAGTAATTGCTCTCGAGGGTTCCTCGTCTTTTGCACGTCTGCTGACACAAGGCGGCGGAGTACTTCAGAGCTGGAGGAGGTGGGGGGGGGACACACCAATGCACATGTAAGTTTTGTCAACCAGTGATGCAAGCATATAACTTATGGCTACATCTGCTTTCTTGTGGTTTCTTTACTGGATACTTTCAGTTACACAATACTCTCTTCGCTGTCAACTTCGAAGGCCAATAATAACATAATGGAATGCAAAAAAAACATCTGTTTTTCAAGTTAGAATCTATAAAGGAAAGAATTATGGCTTCAAGAAAATACAAGGTGACTGACTAAATATGTTTTCATTGGAAAGAGGAACAGCAGGGAGGATGAAACAAACAGAAAGCAATATCGCAGAATGACATCATCACATGGGGGGGTCTGCCACAAAAACCTGGCCTGACTAAGGGAAAAAGCAATAGTGTGTGGGAACATGAGTGTTTGAATATGAAAATGAGCCATGATTGTGGGCGCAGACCCTTGCCCACACTGCAAGTCAACTTGTTTAATGTACAGTTTACTCAGGGGAAATGGCAGCAAACACACACTTTTAGGATCAGCTCTGTAGGAATATGTGCTGCTAACCGGGACTTTCCATGTCTGGGACTTTGTTTTCTCTTCAGAAGAAAGGTTGTGCCTTTTCACTTTACTTTTCTATCTAAAATTACTTTTAGTGTGTCACACTATAACATTTATTCACTATTAAAGTACAGCGTCCTCAACACTTATTGGGATTCCTGCTAAAGTTGTGTAAAAAGCCTTAAAATAAATCAATCTTTTATTGTGGCAGCAAAATCTCACACTATAAAAATGCAACAAAAAAAACCCCTCCATACTTGAAGTTTCTTTAATTAGATTATTTGATGTTAGTGGCCTGCGTTTTCAGCAATCAGAAAATGGACGGAAGGACAAGAGAGAAAGACAAGCAGCCTAGATCAGAAGTTCAGGAATCAAAGTACTGCTGTCCCAATCAAGAAATTAAAACTATGACAAAAAAAAAAGCTGGAGGAGGATAGAAACTTCTCTTGCCTCGTGGCAGAGCAGGAACTACAGCGTCTTTGAGGTCACCAAGTCTCCATAATAACCACTAGTTTGTAACTACATGCCAACTTATTATTTAAGAAGAAATAACCATTTTTTTTTTTTGTCCTTTCATCAAACATGTGGGATTTTCCAAACACTATTCAAATGGTAAATGAAGCTGTGCACTCTGGTAAGAACAAGTTAAGATCAAGTTCTTTGGCAACAAATACTCCAATTGAGTTTGATGTGAAATGATAATAAATTCATATCTTCAAAAATGTAAACGATTGTGAAGAACCTGTGATGCAGTGGGACTCTTTGTCTTGCATCAAACTTTCTTTAAAATGAAAATCTAGCAGGAAACTGAAAATGGGTGACCATCACATTTTTTAACAGGGTAACCCACAGTCAAAAAAAAATGTACACTCTTTCATGGCCCTCTCGGCACTCGTCAAAAAAAAAAAAAAAAAAGCTAAATGCTCCAGAAAAAGATTAAGTACTGTTCTATAAGCAAGATAGCGCTATCCAAAAATATTCTTGCTTATTGAAAATATTGTTTTTTAATTATTTTAATCCACTTAATAAATGTGCTCCAATTAATGGATGCATTTTTCTATATTTTCTACTGTGAGATCATGCATCTAAAATTAAGTGTTCCCAATAAGTGTGAGATGTGCAATGCCTAGATCAACAAATGGATATCCAAATATTCTTTTAGTTGATATATATATATATATATATATATATATATATATATATATATATATATATATATATATATATATATATATATATATATATATATATATATATATATATATATATATATATATATATATATATTTATTTTATTTTATTTTTTTGTAGGAATGAAGTTACTACGTACGTATGGGCCTAGTGGTGACCGGCTGTGTGGTGGTGGTTGGTGGTGTGGTGGTGATGGGCAGCTTCTTCGGTCTGAACTTGTAGTGTCCGATGAAGCCGTCTGCAGTCAGGCTGAGATCGGACAGGAACTGGATCAGGAGCTGATTCCCCTCCGAGAACACTGGCCTGAAGAGCGGCACAGAGAAGAAGGATCGATGATGAACTGAGATGAAGTCACGAGATGGAGATTTTCACTAGAAAATAGTACCTTCTGCATGACAGAAATCACCTACGCTGGGGGGCTGTCTCCGCAGTATTTGCCGATTCTTTTGGCGTCGTTTACTTCTGCCCCATTGAAAATGGAGACGTGGTCGTAGCGGCAGTAGTTGTCCCGCTCAACGTCGAACTTCTCAAACTTTACTTCGATGATCTGCAGCATTGAATAATTCACAGATGAATTGTGTTTATAGCCCTGAATTCTTCTAAGTAATGGATACTTGAACTGCATAAAGCTCAAGGGAATATATTTGTTAATTCAAATATCACAAAAAAAAAAAAAAAATATATATATATATATATATATATATATATATATATATATATATATATATATTTTATATTTTTTTTTTGTGATATTCGAATTAACAAATATATATATATATATATATATATATATATATATATATATATATATATATATATATATATATATATATATATATATATTGGTAGATCAGTTCAAATCAATTTAATAGTTTTGTTTCTCAGGCAATAAAAAAACTCAAAATTCAGTTTCTTAGAAATGATCTCATATTCCTTTGCTACCATATTTTTTCTTCCACTAAATATTTCATTATTATGCTTGGATACTGCTCCTCGAACTTCTTATTCTAATTTCCCACGTGTAAATGCTTTATGTCAGATGTGTTGCAATTTTTGTATTTAATTAATGGACTAATATGTTTTGTATTTACTAAGGTGCCCCTGTAATTCCAGTTGACTGACCTGGTTTTTTGGTGCCACTATACGCCAGAAGCAGGTGACACCAGCTGGATAGTCCTTTTCAGGCCAGTTAGGTGTTTTGAAAGTCCCAGAAGGCTTATCAAGTCTGCCTCCACAGTACTGGTCACCTATGAAGACAGAGGGTGAAATGTCAAGCTGTTTTTCAGTGGATGATTTTTCAAATGTTATTTATTATTCAAGAGCTCCTCTAAAATGTGTTCAGTCAGTGTGAACTTTTGAACTTATTTTCCTGCGTGTGAAAAGAATTTGACCACTACAACAAAAATAGACTATGTCGCTCTGCTCAGATACGAACCTATTTTTGTTGCTACGATAAAGACATAGTCCAGCAAACTGGACACCGAGACAGTATCCATTACAGCTGTGAACATGGGTAAGTACAAGGAACCATCCATTAAAATTCCACAGAAAAGACAGTAGATGAGGCATCAAACAGAAAAATACTCATTTATCTCTAAGTGATGCTTTAGACTGGCATTTAACTGAATTCCTCCAAAGGGCAAAAAAAAAAACCAGCAGTGAGAAATTCCACATCATGCTGAGAGTAAAAACTGACATGCACCTCTTGGTTACTTTGCAGGAACTTTTATTTTCAAGTCCTGTACAGGACAATTTAGAGCACTTAAGGTCAATTAAGGTCATCTCCATTGTGCAAGCTAGTTCACATTTCAAAACTCCATACTTTTCCAGACTCATTCAAACGTTCCAGAAGTTTCGGCTTTTTTATTATGTTCCACAAATCATGAAACAACTCGATTCTTAAGTTGGCTTTAAAATTTAGCATTCCTATAACAAGCTATTTTGATGCTTTCTTTGACATCTGGACTAAATAAATTCTATAAAAAAAAAAAAAAGCAAAAAACAACTCAATTAATTCAAATACGACTAGCAATGCATTATTTTCTTTTTCTTTTCTTCTTTTTTATTGACTCTCATCAGTGATTTCTCAGCCAGCTACTCATGGATTTCCCGTGAGAAAGACTTTTAAAAAAAGGAAATTTAATGAAACTCTGTAAAAAAACAATTTTCTATTTAGACAATTTCAGTTTTAGCTTTTGCACACTTTAACAATGTAAATATAAAGTGCCAGTTTTGTTTTGTTTTTCATTGCAATGAATGGAAATGAATGAAAGAAAATTCCGTCCTGATTAGATATCTCACACAGTTCGAGGACAACTTCTTTTGCAACACCATCACAGTGCTCGCTACGAGCCTGAAAACCTGAGACAGCCGTTGTCAGAATGGATCTCCCGTAACCATGTTCCTATCTTCTTGCCTACCTCTCTCATGAGGAGGGGCACTATCGAAATCCGCAAGGAAGCCACTGCCAGCAGTGTTGGCATCAGACACCATCTGCAGGAGCATCTTGTTGCCTGTGGACACGAGGGCTCCGGGCTTGAAGGTCCCACAGAAACGACCAAGTCTCTGCCCGTTGACATGACCACTGTGTACGTCCACGTAGTCATAGCGACAAAGGTTGTCGTTCTCCAGATCAATCGAGCGAAATGTCAGTATGACCACCTTGCTTTCAGGAACCTAAGGTTGAAAATTTCACATGGCATAGAACACAGCAAAAGTTCATTTTTTAATGATGACACAGTTTTACTTGCTCCATGCACTTGTGGTGCATAGAATAAGTAGAATGTCACATAGATTATAAAAACAACAACATCCAATGGAAATAATTAATTAATGATAAACAAATACGTTCCATGTCAAATGTGATCTGCATCAAAACACAGTAAGTGAAAGGTTGCAGCTTAGTCTTTCATCCAACTCTTAACCTTTGTTTTGAATAATTTCATTTTAGAAATTAGATTAAATTCAGTTGGTAATGTGTTCCAAACTAGACAGCCCATAATGGACAAAGAAAACTGTCTAATCGATGTGGTATTTTACTGCTGCTATGCATTTCATTTGGGTTTCACATCACACATCAATACAAAGTTGTGCATCATTGTGAAGTAGATGGAAAACAACTCCTGGTTTTTGGTTTTCGTCACCAATTGTGACTTTGGTGGAGCTGCACAGATCCACAGCTCAAGTGGGAAAATCTATCAGGAGCCCAACTATTGCTCCTCTACATCATGACAAATCTGCCCTTCACTGCACATTGACAAGAAAAAGTCCATTGCTGAAATTGGTTCAGATGGAAGCATGTTAGGTGTTAAAATGGCCCAGTCAAAGTCTGGAAACATTTTTTTAAAGATACATTTGTCGACCAGTTCTGCACATTCCATATGCTGAGGTGGTAAGAACATACTGTACAGAGCAGCATCTTAATCAGCTCCTGCCTAAGAGTAGAGTTATGTAAAAAACCGAGCAGCTAAAGAAAGAACAAACTCAGTCTGATGTGGCTGCTCAAAAGTATTTTTAGAATGAAACTAGTAGTTAGATCTGTCATATTTGACTAGTTCAGCTCTTTAGAATTTTTGGAACTCTCAAACTTTTTTTTTTTTCCTCCATCATGTTCTTAAATCGTGGTTAACAAACAGGTAAATATGCAGCTAACTGGACTCACTGTGATTCTCCACACGCATTTGGTGTTTGGAGGGTAAACTCCTGGGTAACCTTGGCTTCCGATGACTCCAGACTCCCCTGTGATGTTTCCGCCACATGTAAAGGTTCTGAAGGGGACAAGTTTCACATAATGGTATTATAACAAAACAGGATTTAAAAAAACAAAAAAAACGGAAAAAAAAACATAACGTGATATGAATTTTAATAAGTTTTTAGCAAATAAAAACCACATTGAATGCTTAAATATATGGCCAGAGGCAGCTCAGATTGCAGAATATTCCTCTCGAAACCCCTCCTGTCGTCCTCGTCACCCTTTCTGTTGCATACGTTCGAAATAATAAGAAAACATATACCTCTGCTGAGACTGCGCACAGACTTCTGTCAGGAAGAGCAGAGTCCATGCGCAAAAGATACTGCATGTCCTCCACATGGTGTTGTGAACGGAGCAGGCGCTGCGCTTGTTTTCACTCCGTGGCATTGCGCTCAGCGGCTGAAGCTGTGGAGGCGATGGAGGGGGCTGGTGTGCCCAGGAGTTGCTGTGGGGCGTTTGAGCAACTGCAAGATCGAGCACATGAATATAGAGTTTGTCCTGAGCTGTAGGAGGGGACAGAGCTCGGAGTAATTTAAAAAAAAAAAAAAAAAAAGGCGGGTGGAGGGGACGCTGGAAGGGTGTATAATATCGCCTTACTTCACCTGGCCTGGAAAGCACTAAGAAGATGGCATGATTAAACTTGACTGAGCTTTCATGCATGGTTTGACATTCCTGTAGCCAAATTCCTCCCGTGTGGCAGGGGCTTGAATGAAAGAACTCTGTATCCCATTTTTTAGGGAATTGCAGATCAACTTAGTTTGAGCTAGTCCGGCTAAGACAAAAAAAAAAGGCGGGGGGGAGGGGTGAAAAGAGCAATATTCATTTTAATAATGATAAAGACGAATCGTCACGAACGTCAAAAGACAATGAGGCGTCAATCTCAAGTGGGTGGAAGGAAAGCGCCACCTGCTGGAGTTATATGACACACTAAAGGTGAGTCTCCAAATTTACACGAAGCTGGTTTAATTCCGAAAGAAAGGGTGAATTCGCATTCTCTCATTTTCTCCCAATAAATTTTAATATAATCTAAGATTTAAAAAAAAAAAACAGAGATAGAAAAAATGCTAAATTGACAGTTGACTGGTACCTTTCTTGGGACAAAAGGTTTACATAAAGTGCTGACTCCAAGTATATCAATGGAAAGTTTAGTGAAAGGAAACAGTCTTGGAAAAAAAGGTTTCCAAGCAAGACAGATAGCTGCAGCCTTGAAAGCCCAAAATAGACCCCATAAATTAATAATATATAAATTAAAATCACATATTTCCAAAACAAAATAAATCATAGTAGGCCATATTTAACATACCTTTAAAAAAAAAAGCAAATTCTTCATTGTTTTTTTCCCTAGTTTAGCAAACACAACATTCTCACTGACTCGACGTTCGATTGTAGATCCTGTGCATTCAACTTAGCTGCTATCGGTGATCGATTTCCTTTTCAGTTGCACAGAAAGATGGCGGACCGAACGCCTGGCTCTCAAAAAGCTAGCGCTAAGGTGAAATTTACCGTTTGTTCTCGTGTTAGCTAAGCTGTTCCTATCGTAGTGAAAGCTGTATTTTTTTAGCTTCACGGAAATCGTTTGGTGTTAACATAGTAGCTGCCGCAAGAGCTACGCGCGCTTACTGAAAAGTGACACCCCGCTCTACCGAAACCTATCCATGCTAGCATGGCTAGGCTAACCATTTAGCTAATGCACCCCGGGACTAAGTCGGTGTAGCTATTTACAAACCACATCAAGGCAAAGCTAATAACTTAAAGTTGTCACCACACAAATTATGAATTTTAAAATATAAAATTTAATGTATATTCTCACTAAGGGACAGACGTCATGGTAACGTTAGCAGCTCAGCGTGCTGTATTCAAGCAGTCCCGCTGCAGCTTACACCGAGCTGCTAGGCCTCTGGTTAATTTTTAGACGTCAGACTGTAATTTCGAAGAAAAAATTACAGTAAACGAAACGCAAACAGTCCTAAACAGTTATGTTGTCTGGCTTTTGCAGCTTTCGTTGTATATGTAGCATTATAATTTGCAGTTATGCACAAATTAGCTGTCAGAGTGTCATTTTGTCAGAACAACACTGAGCAAACCCAGCTCAGCTTCTGGTTACCTGAATGTGTTGATTATAGAAATTGTCATTCTGGGTGCTAGTAGTAAACATTGTCCTGAATCGTAGCTGCTCTTTGTTTACATCGACAGGCGCTGCTTGAGAGCAAACTCAAGTCTTTCAGCATTGGCAAGATGGCTGTGGCGAAAAGAACTTTAAGCAAGAAGGAACAAGATGAAATAAAGAAAAAGGCAAGTTTGCACTTCTGTTTATAATTAAGATTACTCATGTAATCAGTTTCTAAAAGGTTTCATTAAGTATGTTATGCTGCATACCTGCTTATTTTACGTTGATTTTTCTCGTATTCAGGAAGATGAGCGAGCGGCGGCAGAGATTTATGAAGAGTTTCTCGCTGCTTTTGAAGGAGGAGGAGAGAACAAGGTCAAAGCATTTGTCAGAGGGGGTCTCGCAAATGCATCGAGAGGTGCAGTATTTGGGCTTTTATCGATTACATAACCACAAGTTGTGATAATCTTTGTCATGACATGTAACTAGCGCTAGTTACATGTCATGCTGCAAAAGGTGGCATTACTATGTTTTATACCGCTTATGTTTTTTTTTAACATAATAAAATGTATGTGAGTATAATCATTGCAGGGGCAAGGTATTCATTTAAGAAAGACAATTTTTACCCAAGAAAGAAAACAGGTCAACTGTGGGAGATAATTGTGCTAAATTGCTTTGGAAATTAGAAATGGTCTTATTTATGTTTGACAGGAAGTAGTGTTTGCATTACATGCTGAGAAACAATGCAAAAGCATTTTATATGAGCTGGACATGCACTGATCAGACATCTTGACAGATTTCTAAGGCCCTCATATTATCTGTTCTCTAATTTTAGGATGTAATAGTATGTTTTCTCCTAAAATATAGCATTTTGGGTTTAAATTTGTCTGAATAACTACGAATGCAACTGCATTGGTTTTGTACAATTAAAAAAATTGCCTCGGAAGAAACAGACTGAAAGTAAAATAAGAGGGGCTTATAAAGTAGAACATTTCTAATAAGCAATTCTCTAAATCTCAGAATTATAAATAACTAAATAGAGAAACATCATTTAAATATAAAATATAACTGTATTCTGATTTTTTTCTTTTGCACTTCTGAAAAAGCAATGTATCACAATCTTGCATTTTTATGAGCCCTTAGGATCCTTTCAGTAGTCAATCATTAGCTCTTCTTCATGTATGCTGACAACTTTAAAGTCAGACTAAGACAGAGCAGTTGGAGTTACACAGATCTTAAATACATTTGCAATACAATAAGATCAGAATTTACATTTTAAACTTTTTTTTAATTTTAGTATTTATATTGTGGCCAGCATTACTAGCAACAGTGCCTGGTTGTATTCCCTGTTTAGTTCGTGGCTCTTTACCTGAACTTCAAGGTTTACTGCAAAACTGTCAACATTTGCTAATCCAACACGCTCCAGGACACCGAGAAATATTAAAACCTCCTACATCCTCATGCTTCCTCTAGCTTCTCTTTTGATACTACTCATCCTGAAAATGTTAATTAAGTTGCATCTTTATTTTTAGCAACAGCTCCCACACCAAAGAGTGTTAATCTTGCCTCGGGTTGCTTTGGTGTGGTGCTGTTCAATGACTGGCAAAGAGATTGGATTTTTAGTTTCTAACAAATTGATCTCTGATGAGGGTAAAATACTAGTCACGATGCTATTTCCGGCCGCGTCTCTACTTTAAACCAAAAATATTAACAGGAGGATTTTGAAATAAGAATACGGTTTGTCTTTTCAGAGGAATCGGCTTCTGATGACAAAAGGGGAAAGTTGTACAAGCCCAAATCCCGTTTTGAGACCCAGCCAAAAAGCATCCTGCCTTTGGAGACTCCGTCTCAGTTTTTACCAGCAGACAAAAGAAATGTAAGTGCTTTCAAGGTCAACTAATTGTGTCTCTTGTTTGTGCTTTACAATTTATTTTGTTAGTAATAATATGTTTCTGTTTCTCAGACTTTAAAGAAGGGCAGTGAAAAGGAGAAGAAGAAGAGTAACTTGGAACTTTTTAAAGAAGAACTTAAACAGTATGATTTATCATATGACAATATTACTTTCTATTGGTCTGTGTTTGTTTTTTTATAACATCACAAAATATATTTTTTCTTAATTTCAACATGTGCCACTTGTTTCAGAATCCAAGAAGAAAGGGACGAAAGACACCGGATGAAAGGACGGGTCAGTCGCTTCGAGCCTCTGCCGGGATCGGAGGGAAGACGCTCCTGTGAGTGAATTTAAGCTGCTTTTAACGCCTTCTGTGCACTAACATGGCCGACGCGGCCCCGTCCAGCACGCCTCACTCAGCTCCCCGCCCCCCTGTGTGCTCCTTTCACCCTGAAACAAAATTTATACTGCTTTTCTGCTTCTTTTAGCGGATGGTTCTTCAAGAAGAAACCGTCCGTCCAGTGGTAATTTTGACTTAATACAGTGACCGTGAATATCTCCAACTTGCTGAGAAATCGAGTCGAGGTTTCAGACAGCAACGGGAAATTCTTTTCTCATTTCTGTGTCTGCAGTTTTGGACGACTGCGCGCCAGGATCCCATGATGTCGGCGATCCATCCACTACTAACTTGTATCTTGGAAACATCAATCCACAGGTACCTTTCTTTCTTTTTCTTGTATTGAAAGGCAAAAGAAGACAAAAAGAGCTTAGTGAAACAGCTTTGACTTGAATTGAATGCTGTAGTTTCAAATACTGTTTAACCCAGATATCGAATCCTGCAGAGAATTATGTGTTTTCCAGATGGTTATTTTTGTCTCTGCATATTTTCGTAAATATTTCCTATTTGGCTCATTACAGATGAATGAGGAGATGTTGTGTCAAGAATTCGGGCGGTATGGCCCTCTGGCCAGCGTGAAAATCATGTGGCCGAGGACGGACGAGGAGCGAGCTCGGGAGAGGAACTGTGGATTTGTGGCCTTTATGAACAGGAGGGATGCTGAGCGAGCCCTCAAGAACCTAAATGGTACGTTTTTCGTTCATAAAGACCGCAGAACTGGTATTTTACTCCACCCTCATGATGTAAACACTTCTTCTTTTTTTTCTGCTTTCCTTTAATTACAGGGAAAATGATCATGAACTTTGAAATGAAATTAGGATGGGGCAAAGGTGTGCCCATCCCTCCCCACCCCATATATATCCCTCCCTCCATGATGGAGCATACACTCCCGCCCCCTCCCTCCGGCCTACCCTTCAACGCGCAGCCCCGAGAGAGGCTAAAGAACCCCAATGCTCCAATGATTCCTCCACCCAAAAACAAGGAGGAGTTTGAGAAGGTAACTCAGAATGTCAGCCTGAGCTTTCATGGTATATGGTAGTGTTTAATTGTGCTGGTATTGTGTTAGCTATAGTAGTTAGCAGTCAGCACAGGTTTTATTTATAGTTTATTAGTTTTTTTTTTTTCCTTGTTAAATTTCATTTACTAGATTTTAATAGGGAAAAGTTTGGATATATTCAGTTAGCTTGTCTTATACGTAAGTGTTTATGGGTTTTTGGCGTTTAGTAAAAGGAAATGTGTTCTCTCTGTGAAGTTTGAAATGCATTTTTTATATTTTTCTCCTGTTGCCTATTTAACAATACTCACATTCTATTGTTTATTATCTGATGTGACTTCATATACAGACTCTGTCGCAAGCCATAGTCAAAGTGGTTATCCCAACAGAAAGGTACATGTTTTTTTCTTTTTTCAAATTGGTGTACAAACTTAGAAACAAAAAAACCTAACATCCCATTTTGAAGCTAAAAGTTTGATCAATTGATCACTGCATGCTACAGGGGGGCAGCTCAGTGTGGATGAGCAATGGTTGAGACAAATGGATTCTGTTTTTATGCTTGCACATAATGTAGCACCGACACATTTTATCTCACTCCTTCATTTATCTCCATTCTTCCATGTTTTCCTTTAAAACGATTAGTTGAGTTGAGATTTTTTGAAGAGAGGTTTTTTTTTTTAGTATCGGTCCCCTTGCTTTTAGGGAAATTGAAATGGCTTTTAGTGAAATATTACGTTGAATGGTGTTTTTTGAAAAGTGAATAAATCTTGAGAGTAGTGGAAGCTAACAGCTAGTCAAGAAGTGGCTCTGGTCTCAGATAATTACAGCGACATTAACCAATTGTCTCGTCATCTCTTCACTGATATCATTTTATGCGATCAAACAGATTTTATACATCGTCTTAAAAAAACTAGCAAATGCAGTGGTCTCTTTTGGAGGTGTAGGTGTTAAACATCCCCCAAAATGGTCTTGTGTGTAGAGATGCACTTATAAAAAACTGTCTATGGCTGATTTTTATTTGTAAAGCTTAGATTCTGAATTTAGCCAATTAAGATTTATCTTTTTAGGAGGAGGAAGATATAAGGACATAATTCAAAATATCCTTCCTGCTTGGAAAACAAGCTTTGATAAGGAGAAAAGGTGGTTCTATGTCTTATATTAGCACTTTTTGTGGTTAGCATGATTAAAATGGCAATCTCTGTGTCTGTTCTGTAGAATGTGGGCCTTTTCCTTAACTCTTGAGATTTTCAAAAGGCTTCCAAATCCAAAATCATTCATTAACCTACAGAGGTTGGAATCTAAATGTTCAGCATTTCGTGGAACATAGTTTTCCTTTAATGGCTTCCTGCATCACATATATATTTCTATAATAAAACTGTTTGTGAAATTAAATCTCTCTACTATAGATGAGGGAATAACCAGGGTTTGCAACACAAAACCTCACTCCAAAAAATCCGTCCCTTTAAATCTGTAGCAAAGCATCACCACCTTTCATACTTCCACATCATAAACAGTTGATTGTGTTAATCTAGATTAGTGACATTGAGCTCTACCACATTCACGACCTGCTGATTCTAGATCTGAAGCCACCTCTCTGGCCATTGCTCACTCAGACCGTCTCCCCCCTTGGCCTCTGTCACTCTGTGGGTGAGCTCAGTAAATCTGGCCCCCCAGCCAAGAACCCACCTTAGAATTAGCTTCTGAATGACCTTTGACATTGGCCTTGGTGAGCAGCACAAGTTGAACAGTCGGCAGCAGCGAGGGACCTGAAAAGCATCATGGGATGGATTGGGAAAGTATACAGAATTTTACCCCGCCATTGGTACGATCGGCTCCAATACACATCAATGTTATCTGTGTTGTCAAATGAAAGGCGCCACTTGTCTTTATTGGCTGATTGTTTTCAAGCTGCAGGACACATTTCCCTTAAAATCGTCACAAGTGTTTAAATAATCTCTTCTGCACCATATTCAGTGAGCACAAAGTCCACCAGTTGATTGTCTAAGTCAGGCAAAGAATCCTGTCTTTTTTTTTTTTTTCTTTTTTAACTTCGAACTAGTCTGGAGTTGAGTGGGACGTAAAAGCCATTGTATTGGCAAAATATTTTTGACAAAACAATGTCATTTCAGAGCTCCCCACCTCTTCTCCAGATATGTACAGCTCCCTCTGTCCTTTCTGTATCATTTTTGAGTAGGGTAATTTATTTGACGTAATTCTGGCAGTGCAATGTAATTAAAATCAGTTGCACTTTTGCCTTAGTGAACACTGGTATTTAACATATCACAGGGTTTCCAAAGGGTCTTTAAAAAGCCTTAAATCTATTTATTTTATAGGACTGAAATTTCATCAATCACATAAATTAATCTCTCAATAATTTCTTTAAGTAAATTGAGAATAATTTAAAAAGCCTTTAAGTTAACAGGCATTAAGGTCTTAAATAAAAAAAACCTTTTAACAATGAGTTAATTTAAGCAATAGAAAAGATTAATATATTTTAAATTCATGATTGTTTTCATGTTAAAATGTAATTTTTGGTATTTATGTCAATGTTGACCGGGATATGTAGTTAGAGTTGTATTTAACTTGTTACTGGTGATTTGACACCCCTTCAACAGTTTTTCACCCCCATCAGATTTCCTTTCAACAAAACATTTTATTGTACATTTCCAGAGCATTTAGGCACCATCTGCTTGTGTCACTCTTCCAGATCATTTTTTGTCGTATCCAAAAAGTGGATGTTTGTGGTCGTAGCTGCAGCGTTTCCAGTGATAAACGGCGTAATTACAAATGATGAATAATGTAATTTTCAGAGAACTGTTGTGGGTGTCAAACCGCCAAGCGTAATTTATGCTTTAATGAGGGAGGCAGGAAGTAGTGCTCAAGACTCCCGTCCAGTCTGAATCAGTTTGCTTTAACTGTGTCTTTCTTGTAGGAATCTGCTCTCTCTCATCCACCGCATGATCGAATTTGTGGTGCGTGAAGGCCCAATGTTTGAAGCCATGATCATGAACAGAGAAATCAACAATCCAATGTACAGGTCAGTTAAAATTGCCCAACAAATATGCTAGAAGAGTATAGTCTCTGCTATTAGCTGACTGTTTACACAGATAAGACTGATGGTTGTTGTTTTCTTCCAGGTTTTTATTTGACAACCAGAGCCCGGCACACGTATACTATCGTTGGAAGCTCTACACTATACTACAGGTTTGTCGTTAAAATTGAGAGAGGGGAAGAAAAAAATTAAAACTTTACCTTGTGATCAGATTTCCTCCACTTGTTTCCACATCTTTATATTAAATGTAAATGCTTAATTTTTCAGGGTGAATCCCCGGCCAAATGGCGAACAGAGGACTTTAGAATGTTTAAAAATGGCTCTTTGTGGCGTCCGCCTCCTCTTAATCCGTACCTACACGGTCCGTATGATGATGGTGATGAAGAGGAAGAAGAGGAGGAGGGAAACAAGAAAGGCTCCTTGAAAGAAGAGTAGGATTATGACCTAAAATGGTTGCACATTTTATTCAGAATATGATTGGACTTTACCTGACTGTTTAACTCGTGATTATTGATGAGGTTCATGTTGATTTTATGTCTACAACATATTTAAAAACACATCTTATCATAGTTTTTTATAATAAACAGTAAAGCCAAAAACCTTTTTCAAAGGAAAACATAAATATCGGACATAAATTGCTAACTTATAGGCCCACCCTCAGTTATGGATTTGGCTCAAACTCACCCCATGAGAGTATGCACTGAGTCCATAAATGACACCCACTAGGGGGAGCTTTTGAGTCTTGCTGAGAAGGAAGTCTGGGTTTCACTTCTAGACCTGTTGCACCTGCAATCCATCATCAAATAAGTGGAGGACAAGAAAAATGGATGATTAGATACAGCTACTGGATTTGATATGCGAGTATGAACCATGGGTGGCCAACTTTGGCCCTCAGGGGGCAATGTTCAGCATGTTTCTGTTCTAACAGAGCTGAATTATCTCCTCACTTTGTGTGCAGCATAATTGCATTCCAGTTTGTTTTGAATGCAGTTCAACACATGTAGCACAATCGGAATACCTTCTGTTTGGTCTGGAGTTAGCCACCTTCAGGATGAACTGTGATCGGTTATAAAGTGATGCTGTGTTCAGGGAGCGGGACAAACTGGAGGAGATGCTCCGCGGTCTGTCTCCGAGGAGAGGAGACGTGGCCGAGGCCATGCTGTTTTGTCTAAACCACGCTGAAGCTGCTGAGGAGATTGTGGAGTGTATCACTGAGTCCCTCTCCATTCTGAAGACCCCTCTACCAAAGAAGGCACGTCCAGAGCTCGGTGCTGCCTCCCTCCAACCGTTCGTCGGCGGCCTCTAACTGTCATGCTGCTTGTTAATCTTTCAGATTGCACGGTTATATCTTGTTTCCGATGTGCTGTACAACTCTTCTGCCAAAGTGTCCAATGCGTCTTACTACAGAAAATAGTAAGTTTCGTTTAAACAGAATTGATAGTTTGGTTGTTTTAAATAAATGAATCTCGGTGAGTAAATCTGCCTTTTGTTCTAAATAGTTTTGAGACGAAGCTGAGCCAGATTTTCGCTGATCTCAACGCCACATACAAGACGATACAAGGACACCTGCAGAGCGAGAACTTCAAGGTTGGTTTGTCAAACTTCACGACAGTTTGCTTCGCCGGCGATTCATATCACTCAGCTCACGTGTTTGCTTCCTTTTTTTCTTTGTCGTGATAGCAACGAGTGATGTCATGTTTCCGGGCGTGGGAGGATTGGGCCGTATACCCTGACCCCTTTCTCATTAAGCTGCAGAATATCTTCCTTGGACTTGTTAATCTCTCCTCGGAAAAGGAGGTCCCTCTTGTTGTAGAGGTAATAAATCACACATGCATCCCCAAATTTGTATTTTCACTTAGACATGATGCTTGATTTTTCTCCTCCTCATCTCGTTTCAGCCCGAACCTGCAGAAGACCTCGACGGGGCCCCTCTGGGGGAGTTCGTAGATGGAGCCCCTCTGGAGGACGTGGATGGGGTCCCTATTGATGCAGTACCCATCGATGGGGCACCAATCGATGGAGCTCCTCTCGATGATTTAGACGGGGTTCCTATTAAGTCCATTGACGACGACATCGATGGAGTACCTCGTGAGTGAAGCGGGGACCCACACAGAGAGGCCTGAGGAGGGCAAAGTCCTGATCAGGACACTCCCAGATATAAATGATCATTATGGATTGTTTCAAATTGTTTCAAAATCGCCAATTAATAACTTTTATTCTGGTTTTGACAGTGGATCAGTCAGCGGGAGCGACTTTCAAGGTTGCACCCTCAAAATGGGAAGCGGTGGATGAGGCAGAGTTGCAGGCGCAAGGTAACGTTGGGAAGCCTCTACCTGTCGATCATATTTGAATTTTCCTGTCTTTTTAATTGAACGTCTTCACTCCTCAGCTGTAACAACCTCAAAATGGGAGATATTTGAGCAACCGGAAGAATCAAAGAAGTAAGATGCCTTTTGTCTTCCATCTGCTCATCATGGTATATACTTATGAATTTGCAGAATATTTTCACCACCTCATTATATTTCCATAGGGGCGAGGCAGACAGCGATGATGACGACAGGAGCCCTCGCTCAGAGGATAATCAGAGCTACTCCAACCCCATCAGAGACGACTCTGATCTCAAAGCCAAGATGTCCGAAATGAATGAGGAGAAACGCACCAAGCTCAGAGAGATTGAGGTTTTTTTTTTTTAATCTATTTTACAAACTAAAATATATGTCTAAATAATGTAAATGATTGAAATGTTTTCTTTTTGAAGTGAATTGATTTAAATAAATAGCACAAAAAGATTTTGGGGAAGAAAAAAAAAACATGTTTTGTAGCAACTGGTCAGCCTCTGTTCTACATGCAGTAGCTGGTTGGATATCTGACCATAGTTCATATTAGAAATTGTAGATTCCTCATTTTAACTAAGTTGGTTTCTTGGCACGCGTCTTTTTTTAAAGTATGGAAAATTCACTTGAAGAGCTGAATAACTGCCTGCATAATCTGTTCCGCTCATTCAGAAAATTCCGGTTTATCAGGTGATCCGAGGAATCACAGCAACGCAGTTAGAAATGTAAAACACAGCAGCAAGAGCTGTCAAGTTTTAAGTATCGCATGTTGAATTAGTGGAGATTTTAGCTGGTCTCCATTCAAACGGCCGAAGTTTACGTTGCGGTTTGGGATCTAATCAGATAAAAATGTGTTGAACTTTCCTACTGCTTCCTTGTCAGACCAGTAATCTGGTCGTAAATAATTTGCTCTGCGGCTGTAAAACAGCATTTACTACCTTTCTGCTGGTTTTGTGACCACTATATGTATTCATTTGAAATGGTCTTTATAACATTATATTACCTATAACTTTTTAAGATCTTTATAAAACAATTTCCTGTTCATATTTCACAACGTTTATGATAAACCTGAAAAGTGCAATTTAACATTATTTTTTTGTTAGTTTATGGCAGGATTTTTATTCCCCTGGCCCTGTTGTTTTCTACCGTGTCAGGGTTTATTTAAACAGTCATTGTGTGACGCACAATGTTATAAATACTGATAATTTTCCGTAATTCCCAGTAACATACAGTATTTACGCATTTGCTGCTCTGGAGCTCTGAGTACTTACCAGTGAACATTGCTCTGATGTTTTGGTGCTTGGCTCCTACATGCTCCATAAGGCTGCGTCAAATGCTTGTATTTAGTTGTTTTTTTAAGTTGTGCTCTGCAGATAATTTTGTTGTATTGTCACAGTTTAGCATGTGTTTGGTCTGGTTATTTGTTGACAAAAACGATTAAAAGATCAAGACAAGAAGATTATGCCAGTGAGGAGAATGCGTAGTAGCAGGACGTCATGGTGCAATACGTTTTCGACAACAGGTTAAAGTCATGAAGTTCCAGGATGAGCTGGAGTCTGGGAAAAGGCCCAAGAAGCCTGGGCAGAGTATCCAGGAGCAGGTGGAGCACTACAGGGACAAACTGCTACAGAAGGTAAGAACCTCGGTTATTGTTCCCTCTAATATATGATACAGGACAAAACAATAACCAAACTCCTTTCTTTTTAAAAAGGAGAAGGAAAAAGAGAAACTTGAGCGTGAGAAAGAAAGGGAGAAAAAGGAAAAGGAGAAAGCAGAGGCGCGGTTAAAAGAACTGAAGAAGGAAAAGGAGAAGGATGACACGCCAACCAGGAAAGAAAGGTGATGCGGACATTTTAAGTAGAGTCAGATTTCTAGAAGTAAAGCTTCAGCTCAACTAACGTGCCATCCGACACGCCTCCCCCTCCTCTCAGAAAGCGGCATCACAGCGGCTCTCCCAGTCCGTTGAGGAGCGGCAGCAGGCGAGGCCGGTCGTCCTCGCCGCGTTCAGAGCGCTCGGAGAGATCGGAACGCTCCGATCGGTCGTACTCTAAAGACACATCGTCACGCTCGTCCCATAAAGACTCTCCTCGGTCCAGCAACAAAAAATCGTCCAAGAGGTAAACGTCATACACTGCATTTAAACATTTGTTCTAGCTGGTTTCCCGTCTTCCCCGTCCAGTCCTAAAATAAGATTGTTGGTTAATTTGTTACTCTGAAGTTGTCCTTAGTTATGCGTGTGACTTTTCAAAGTTTACATACATACTGCAAGAGGGACCAGTCTATTAATTATCTAGATGGCATTCAGAGAGAAAAATTAAGTGGAAACATAAAAAGCAGCAGGTAGAGCTTGGGAACAAATGAAGCTTTTCTTTTTAACGTGTATGGAAACACCTAGATTAAATCGTATTAAGGGAGATTTTTAAAACTTGAGCTGTTTTTAGGAACTCTTGAATGTGTAATGTCCCTTTAATCCCACTAGATCTCCATCTTCACCTCGCACACCGAAGCGATCGAGGCGGTCGCGCTCCAGGACACCCAAGAAATCAACCAAGAAGTCCCGCTCCAGATCTAGATCCCCCCACCGATCTCACAAGAAATCTAAGAAGAGCAAACACTGACATCTTTTGTTTCTCGCTCGTAAACCAGCCCCTCTCATCATCTACCCCCCCGCCCCCCACCTATCTCTGCGCCACATTTGATTTAAAGGTGGACTGATTTGGCAGCTGAAGATCTGCGATGACTGTAGGTTAAAGGACGGACAACATAGAGTGGAGGGTGTTGCATGGGTTGCCATCTGGTGTATCAGGTAGATGGGGCCACTGCTGTTTTATATTGTAAAGATTTAAAAAAAAAAAAAATGTGTTTGTGTGTCCTAATTTCTCGACCTTACAATGGAAATCATCCATGTGGTAGACCACACCCATGTAGTGTGAGGAAAAGTCTTACATTCATGCTGTCGACTTCTGTTTTTGTAGTTCACATTAAAAATAATTCCTAATAAACAAGTGTCATTTTTAAGATGTCTGGAGCAATGACTGATAAAAGCAGCGTTAATTTAGTTACAATTTATTTCATTTTCACCTTCGCATCGTAAGATCTGATCACAAAACTACTGCATCTGTCTTACCCAGTCACGTAAAAACTGCCTCACAGTCCTGCAATTTATTATATTAATCATTTAAACTCCACAGGTAAGTATTCATGTATCCCCAACAAACTGCTAAACCTGCATGCAGGTTTGCAGAGCACCGTTTTTTTCCTCCCTGCATTTTTAGAAATATTACGATGCAGTTAATGGACTGTTTGGAATTTTTTTTTTTTTTTAGCTCAAAGCATTATCCAATCATTTTTACAGCCTGGCCCGCGCCTGCTTTAGCTGATCCTTCAGTTCCAGTATTGCAATGGAAGAAAGGTGAACCTCATCGGGTCCGTCAGCGATTCGCAGAGTTCGAGCATACGAGTACCTGGGAAACGAGAGGAACGGTACAATCAGAAGGCTGAATCAGAAATTTAAAACAAAAGTGCATCTTCTAATGAATTTGTATGTAATGACACTCATTACGTAATCCAGGAAAATACATTTCGGGTTCTCATTTGCTGGAAGCCATAATCATCCAAATCTCCACTTAAATTACAACACACTGCATGATTTATTCATATGTGCTTCTATGCAAAGAAAGACAAACTTACATCTGTGCCAGAGGGAAGTCCCCTGAGACTCCCGCGCCTCCATGAACCTGGATGGCACAGTCCACCACCTTACACACCATCCTGGCTGCTGCCACCTTGATCATGGCAATCTAGAGGACAGATTGTGACATTAGCATGCTATGCTACTAAATCAGGCTTTAAATGCTTAGTTTTGCAAATTAGAAAGGTAATGAGCCTTCTGAACAGCTGTCAAAGTATGAACCCTTTCTAACTACAGTAAAGGAAAACATGCTTAATGTTTGTGTTTACAGGTGGATTTGAGATTGGGATTTGATATTTCTGCTCACATGTAAACCAGAACCACAAACTACCAACAGTGTCACCTGTTTGCGAGCGGCCCTGCTGCCCAGAGCATCCAAGGCGTGAGCAGCGGAGAGAGTCAGTAGGCGGGTCTGCTCAATCATCAGGCGGCACTCTCCAATCCAGTGGGCGATGACTTCCTTTAAACATCACAGAAGCACAATTTTATTTAACCTGTCCTTCATCTGACAGCAGAAGGAAATGCCTGTGTGACTCGCTCACATGCTGGTAAAGGTTTTTCCCAAACGTTCGCCTGGAAGCGGCCCGCCGACACAGCAGCTCCAGCGCCTGCTCGGCGCAGCCAACAGCTCTCATGCAGTGGTGCAGCCTGCCTGGACCCAGTCGCCTCTGAGCGATCTCAAACCCTCGGCCCTCGCCTGTTGGAAAACACATGAGTGGGGGAAGGTTATTAGGCTAACATTACTTTCTCTCTTCCACAAAACAAATCAGTTTCTCAGGCTTCAAAAGGTGTCTCTCCTGTTTAAGACGGGAGAGCTTTTGGTTTTTTTTTTTGTTTTTTACCCAGGATCATGTTGGAAGCTGGAACGCGCACGTTTTCAAAGTGGACCTCAAAGTGGCCACCATGGATGGCATCTGAAAAGAAACAAGGATGATCTGTAAACCACACCACATCGGTTCAACTTTCAAATAGCAAATAGGGGATACTGAGAGACGATCCAACCGTCATGTCCGAACACGGTGAGTGGCCGGATGAGCTTTACGCCCGGCGTGTCCATGGGTACGAGGATCATGCTGTGCTGGCCGTGCCTGAGAAAGAAGTTCAAACAACGCCCTTAAATAATGAAGCTTATCCAAAGCTAATCAATTTTTTGAAATTTTTTTTTACTAACGTTTAATCAATTTTACAGCTGTTACCGCTGGTGGCAATGTGTCATCAGTTCTCTGCCAAAAAATGTTGGGTGTGTGTTGGAACTTAAAACGTGAAGTTGGAAACAAGGACAACGTGTTTTATATCGAGGGTGTGACTGTTAATAGATTTGGTTTTCTTTAATACTTGTAGAGACAAGAGAGCAGCAAATCTGCGAGTTATATGCGGATAAACACTGAAGGTTAGTGTTTAAAAGTAAATGCACTCATTTTAGTTGTGAGCTAAAACCTCACATAGTGTGCTAAAAACATGAGGCTTTGGTCTCTATAGCGTAAAAATTACACACGACAAGCCAAAACCATTTGAGAACAAATTGGAAAAATTGAATGAAATGAAATTTGATCATTTGTGCAAAATTAGACAAATGTACAAAATGTGCAGCACAAGCAAACAAATCACAAAATAGACGTCTGAAAACCCAGCTGACCTGCTGTTGCCATGCTCAGAGCTGCTCCTGCACATAACGATGGCCACTTTACACGTGGCACTGCCCGCACCTGAAAACACAGAGCACAAAAACTCTGACTTTAGATTCTGACGCATATCTAGTCGCGTCATCGCGGTGGACCAGGAAAAAAAAACAACAAAAAAGACAAAAAAGACGAGCTGAACCATCCACGCTCCATGACCTTAACCACTCCATGACCTGAATATGCCCGGAAAACGGTCCTTGTTGTTCCCTTGGAAGTGCTGAGCTTGGATGGAGCCTCGAGAGAGATTAACGGCCCCGACAGCGGGGAAAGCCACAGGTTGATTTACATTTCCGCAGTTGGATTCTTTTGGGGTTTTAGCTTGTTATTGGAAACAGACCACGTTTGTTTGAAATTAAACAAAAACTGTTTCTTTTCTTGACACAAAAATCCCCCCCCACCCCCTAAAAATTGCATTTCAATACTGCCACTAGAGGGCACTATTCTATGCTGAATTTTAAGATTCAGCAGAGGAATCTTCAGCATGTCACAAACTGAAAAGAATGAGCGCAGAGATATGGATGACCTCAGTGAACATTTGAAAGATTTCTTAATATAAAAAGTGTGGCATGCATATGTATTCAGACCCCTTCAGTCTGATACCCCTAAAATAAAACCCAGCCCAAACAACTGCCTTTAGACATCTCCTAATTAGAAAAGAATACCCATATCTGCAGAAATCAATCTCAAAAGTTAAAATGTCAACCTCTAAAAGAGCTACAAAAAAAAAACCTTTCGCTGCAATAGTAGTGAAAAGTTCACTAATTCATTGGTCCATGGGGAGTGAATACAGAAGTGCACTACACTTTTCAGATTCTTACACTTTTCAACTGCGTGTTCATAAATCATATCACAAAGTACATTAAAGCTTGGAGTTGTAATTTTACAAAAAGTGATATGATTAAAAAAAAAGCAGTATTCCAGAAAGGATGAGAAATGTATATTCCAAAAGTAAAAAAGACAGTATTTTATATGAAGCACTTTTCTTTTGATTTTTAGGCATTTCCTGTTTTGATGTTTGGTCCCAGCGTTGTTATTGTTACAGTCTCCAAAATGTTGAAGTATTTCTTTATTTTGTTCATTGTAAGCTTTGAAAAAATGCCCTCCTTTTGCTTTTTTGTTTTTTTCTGTCTCGTTGCCATGTTTACCAAAAACATTTTGCCTTTTGTAGCTTTTTACAGCCCCAGAGGCGTGACTCCAAACTGCTGATTGGTAAAAAAAAAATACAGATTACTTTGGAATTTCCTTGGTTAGAGGTCCATTTCAGGTCATGCCCATGAGGCCTAACGTACACATGGAGAGGACTGATAGCCTCACTTCCTGTTTAAGTCGTTGCCCAGCTGGAAAAACTGTCCCCTAAGGACAAGACATATGGTCACCAGACTGGAACAGACAAGAAGACGTGAGTGTTTTATGGAAATCACAGCACGGTAATCTCAGCACGACTGCATGCGAACTCTGTCAACCAATTCGTTGTGACAGATGTGTAGTTACTAAACAAACCGTAAAGATGTCAAAATAACTGATCATACCAACCTTGTAACCACAAACGCAAAATATACAAATGGCTCCACCCAGTAAAAAAAAATAAAAATAAAAAAACACACCTAGGAAAGCCTGTTTGGCCCGAGGGCAGGTTCAACTTTCTCATTGAACCCTTACATAAGTCACATGGACCACGATCTAAGGTGATCATGCCCAAACACGTCCCATCCACACTGGAATGAAAACAGACATTCCAGATTCCAGCACTGACACCCAGACATGTCATAATATTACTCTTTTTTATTTAAGTCACAAACTCATCCTTCAAAATCACATTTTTTAGTTGTCAGGAAAAGCTTTTTTTTTTATTTTTTATTTTTTATATTTAGCTGTTTATTTAATTTCTGGTCCCAAACAAGCTGGGTTTGTTTGCACTGTGCAAACATGAGCAAGGGAAAGACGAGGAATGTGGCACTGACGGATATTAAAAAACAATCTGGAATTTCTGAGGAAGCAGACAGACAAAAATACCAAACAAACACTGGCACAGTGTTGGGTTCACAGCATCTGAAACGGATCTGCTAGTAAACAGTGTAATGCATGCAAAGGCATAAGATCCGATCTTTCACACATGTAACCGATTTCATCCTGCTCATTCATAAGTTCCTTTCTGGACTGTAGCAACCCTTAAACCCACAAAGACGAGATGGCCACTTGAAGCCAAAACAAAATGTCAGTTTTTATTATCTTGACAATCAATCAAATCAAGGCTGGACAATATCGGAAAAGCAATTATTTGTGATAATATTGCAGAATATGTTGATGGCAATATCAGCTATGACAAACCCACATTTTCCTACATTTTCACCCCGCTATTTTCTTGGAGTTTTAGCACCTCGGCCACAAAAAACAGATAGATGAGTCCGTCCAACTGGCTAAATATATTTTGACAAAAAGAGTGTGTGAATACAAGACAACCGACATTCAACTAAATACTGCATCCAAATAGTTCTTTTTTTGTTTGCAAAGCAGTTATTGACATTGTAATGATGTATGCTACGTTGAAATTATTCTATCCTGATCATTCTTCCTGTCTTGCATGCCTCTCTATTTTTCTGAAACTTTCAAAAAAAAAAAAAAAACATCCTTTAGACTCGTGACAAATCAACAACTCTCTAAAATATGTTTTATTCACATTTAATAATACATTCATTCCAAGTCATAAAAATTTCCATCAAGGAATTGTGCATTGTGTGTTGTCTGCCTGAACCAGATATGATCCATCATACCTTAAATCAATATATAACCCTCCTATATAGAGCCCTAAATCTGCCGGTGACGCTGCCTGGCAGCCGCACCCACCCCACTGTCAACTGCTAATACATAACACACAAAACATAGTATGACAATGAACAATACAAAAGATTTAACTAATATAAATAAGTTTTTTAGACCAGGAAAGGATTCCTTCAAACCTTCACAAACACAGCAAAGCTCCTACTGACACTTCCTGCTCTGAATGACAAAGACCTGGAAAAAAAAAAAAAAAAAAAGACTAAAGTTTATCTAAAAAGACTGAAAAACTCCACTTGTCCTTGCATAATGCGTTGCACGGACCAACAAACAAAAACTGTGGGATTCTGAGTCATCCAAACTATGCATTCAAGGAAATGACCCAAACTCAAACACACGCACACACACGCACACAAATGGATTCAGAGCTACGTGGAGAAGGGACACGCTCCTCGTGCCGTCAGTGCAGGGAGGAGGGCAGGCTGAGCAGCACAGATTAGTCACTTCAGTCCTGGAGAATACACTAACGCACCTCCTCCGGACTCAGTTACAGTTTGTGTGCGGCTCACAGAGGTTTTTCTAATCCTTAACGCTCTAAGAAAAAAAAACAAAAAAACAAACAAACTGCTGACAACAGGTAAGACATTTTCTGATTCAACCCATTTAACACTAAGCTGACAGAGTAATAGTATAAAAGCTTGGTTGTGCTAGTTTTTTCTGTTGATTCTGAATTCAAAATCCTGTTTTTATGTTCCTGACTGAGACACTGTTTAGCACAGAAATTAATCTTGTTTTTTTATTCAAATAGTAGTAAAGAGTTTGATTTACAGTTGAGCTTAAAGTCAAAGTCCTGCTTCGAAGATTTTATGACGTTATTAAACTTAGAATGAAGTCATGATAAGTTTGCTTTATCATTACCTCACAAATGCAGCCACGGTGAGAAGTCCCAGTGTTTTTGTCATTTGCAAAAACCCTTTTCAGAGCAAAATCAAATCAGAATGTTGATGCTACAACTTCACACCACTGCATCAGCAACAGAACATCTTATATAAAGTAGATTTAATTAAGACAGCTAGAATAAAATAAGAAAAAGGTTAAAAAAAAAAGATATTTGCATTACTTAAACTTACCAAAAATACCAGAAGTATCTATGTATTCCAGGTAAAGCAAAACATAATTTTAATGCAAAATTAAAAGTGGAAACTTTTGTGACAATTCCTTAGACACCTTTAAAACAATTCACAATTGTTCTGTAATTTGCTTGTAAAGTCTAAAACAAGCACTTTGAAAGAATGGCAGCAAGTTTGAACCTGTCATAAGTGACACGCAGCTGTTGACAGTGGCGAATGCTTGGCATTTTTGCAGTTATTCCAAGAACATCTGCTACATTCACTGCCACTCCTCCCATTCGGAACATCGCACTTCATTATGTAACCGAACTGGACATTTTGCATGAAAAGAACAAGACTCCCGTTATCTCGGCGAGAAGTGCGCTCAGCCATAAAGAAGATCCTGAGATATACCCGTACTCCCTCGGGGATTATGTCATCAGTCTCGTAACAGGCTTTGACTTTGGGGTGGACAGGTTATTAAACTCCACTTTGACTGAATCAAATTAGACGGACACAATCCGCCCCATAAATCATTCTCTTTAACGCCTAAATCCCGATTCAAGAGATGATTGTCGGTAGTAAAAATGTGCTGTTGGTGAATATCATGGATTTCTCAAATTCTTTCTGCATCACAATTTATACGTAAGGTATCTATGGTCCTTTATAGTTCATATTTACCAACCCAAAAGGATGTGGATTGTATGACGGCTTCAAAACAAGCAGAAATACACTTAAAACAGCTTATGTACTGGGCATCATAACTGATACATAGTTGCCTCACAGCTTTTATTTTTATTAAAAATAAATTTAGCATCAGTCATTTGCGGCTGCAGGACACTGTTCTAAAATTGATTAATTATATGCAGTCAACATTTTAAAAGAAAGTCTTTGTATTCCATAAAAACTTCATATAGCAATATTTGATTTGGATCTTTGATCGGCAAGTGGAAGAAGAAGAAAGGAGTTAAATGAGTGGGGATTTTTTTTGGAAGCCAACAGCTTATTTAAAGATGATCTCAGCAAACAGCTTATTAAAAATGATGACAGCCTTATAAGGTTAACAAAGACTTTACTGTATGAGGCAGTCAGACTGTCCAGACACATTGTGCAGTGAAGTGTCAGGAAACGGGCGTTGACATCATAACCAATATGTCTCAAAAGTCTCACATAATGGGATGTCCTGTTGAAGCTGTGCAACAGAACCAGGATCCTGGGTTTGAAGCAGGGGAGGAAAAAAAAAAAAAAAGTTTGCATGTCACCTTCATCCCTTGCTGCACTCATTTCCTGCCAGTTTTGGATTGCCCCCCGCAGCCATTATTACACTGATGTGGGGGGAAAAAAAACAAGCCGCAGTGTTAACTGATATAAACATGCCATCTTAAATACCCCACAGTAGATGTTATCAGCTTGCACAACAGGTTGTACAAGTAAAACTCTATAGACAGATTAACTGCGCATTACTTTATTCAATAAATCAGAAGCCGCCGTTTCCTGAAGTTTGCGGATCACTTGGCATCGCTCGCTGCATGCAAACTAAGCAAACTCAAGTGGTAATTAGAAGCTCTTCGGGCCAGTTTGGTTGTTTTCTTTCGTCGCCTTCTGGCAGAGATCCGTTTACTGTTGTTCTTGAAGCCCACACACATGCACGACAGGCTAGACTATAGGGAAAAGCAGGGAAGATTCCTTTGAACCCAAACCGAATTCCCATTTCCTGTTTCACCACTTGCAGTGCCTTGCAAAAGTATTCATCTCCCTATAACGAATTAAAGTTTCCACCTCCCCATCAACTTCCTTGTATTTTATTGAGACTATTATGCAACACATCAACACTAAATAGAGCCTAATTTTGAAGTGGAAGGAAAATGATGCAAGGCTTTGTCAATTCCCTTTTTGGTAATTAGATTTCTGAGAAGTGTGGTGTGCAGTTCTTTCCCCCCTGAAACTTGTAAATAAAATCCAGTACAGCAGCCTAATTAATAATAATAAAAAAAATGACTGAGCCTTTCACAGATTAATGTAAACCATTCTATTGTAGCTCTGGTTGTGTGCTTAAGGTTATTGTCCTACATTTTGTTTCCTCTTGTATTGCTCTGTATTTAAATCTATAGGCTTTTCCATCAACTCTGACGAAATGAGAGAAAGTTTAAGGAGTGTGAATATTTCTCCTATTTCACTAAGCACATCTTTAAATTCTGCTCTTTTCATGTGCAGGAAACATGGAGGACTTCTACACCAATGACGATACGGATATCAGTTTCAACGATACTTATGAATACGACTATGAACACAGCGTCTGCGAGAAAGAATCGGTGCGTTCTTTCGGTAGCGTCTTCCTCCCAGTCATCTACGCCCTGGCTCTGGTGGTGGGCCTGGCTGGGAACGCCTTGGTGGTGGTGGTCTACACATCAAAGTTGAGACTCCGGACCCTGACCGACATGTGCATCCTCAACTTGGCCATCTCAGACCTGCTGCTGCTCTTCACCCTGCCGTTCTGGGCCGCCGACGCCGTCCACGGCTGGCAGCTGGGCGTGGCCAGCTGCAAACTCAACTCCTTCCTCTACAGCACCAACTTCAGCTGTGGCATGCTACTGCTGGCGTGCATCAGCGTGGATCGCTATCGGGCGGTGGCCCAAAACTCAGCAGGCAGAACTGGGACGGGTACCCGAGTCAGGAGGCAGTGGATCCTGGTGTGTGTGGCACTGTGGGCTTTAGCCAGCTTTTTTGGCCTTCCTGAACTCATCTTCTCCACGGTGAAGACGTCCCATCACAGGACCAGCTGCACGGCCATCTACCCAACCAGCATGGCTCGACCTGCGAAAGCTGCCTTGGAGCTGCTGGAGGTCATCCTCCGCTTCCTCATCCCCTTCCTGGTCATGGTGGTCTGCTACTCATGCATAGGCCGGGCGCTAACCAAGGCAGCCGGGGTGCGCAGGGAACGGAAATGGCGCGCACTTCGGGTCCTCCTCGTCGTCGTGGCCGTGTTCCTGCTCACCCAGCTCCCCTACAACGTGGTCAAGCTATGTCGAGCCATGGACATCATCTACCACCTCGTCACGGACTGCGAAATGAGCAAGCGCTTGGACCACGCTCGGCAGGTGACGGAGAGCCTGGCGCTCACCCACGCCTGCATCAACCCCGTCCTATACGCCTTCATCGGGTCTTCCTTCAGAGGACACGTCCTGAAGGCTGCCAAGCACCTTGGACAGAGACTTGGAAGACACTCGAGGCAAGTCAACGAGGAGCCGGCGGTGGAGATCGCACTCCACTCAGCGAGCCAGAACCAGTCTCAGTCTGTTTCGGAGGACCAGGACACCAGCACATTCACTATCTGAGACTTTAGCACGTACAGTGTTAGCCATCTTTACTGGCACTCTTGGTAAATATGCATCAAAAGCCTCAATTTAAATTCATTTTCATTGCTGTAGCATATTCTCAAACTAAAAGAAATTGAGTAAAAAAAATCTCTTGCTAAGAAATATTTATGGCACAATAATTGATGCATCCCGTGAATCCTTTGCACAAACTATCATTGCCCATAAAACAGGACTCATACTGTGGCATTTTCACAGAGGGTAGCACACAATTCAAATTAAAGCAAAGTTTACCAAACTCTGCACATTTACCATTTCGATGGTAAGTAATTGAGACTTAATGGATGAATGTAACTGAACTAATAGGTCAATTTTTCTTATTGTGTTTAAGATCATTATGATTTAATTTTCGTTAATTTATTTATTTTTTGGCATGCAACGTCCTCTCACACCTAATGTGAGGGCATAAAATACTTTATTTTCATAAATTAACTGGTTTTACATTTTCAAAACAATAATTTTTCATCCAAATCTATTTAAATGTAAAATGTTAAAACAGCCTGAATTAATTGTTTGTTTTTTTTATTCAAAACCACCCCTCAATTACAAACACCC
This sequence comes from Poecilia mexicana, assembly GCF_051168715.1. Taxonomy (NCBI): domain Eukaryota; kingdom Metazoa; phylum Chordata; class Actinopteri; order Cyprinodontiformes; family Poeciliidae; genus Poecilia; species Poecilia mexicana. The sequence continues at coordinate 14,069,211 of NW_028263389.1, forward strand.
ACATATTTATATACAGATAAGCAAATCGATGGGGAAACTTAGAACGATGTGTTGTCGCCCTGGGGCATGTCAACACGAGGAAACTGGAATCTAACCCACAATTTTCTGATTGTAAAGCACTCCATTACCTACTGAGTCACTATCAAGACTTTGCTAAAGACTTCTTGAAGCCTAATATTATCATATTAATGTGTTTTAAGAGCCTTGCTGAAACCCTATTCTTAATTTTACAGCATGTGATTATCCTACTGTAATAAAACAGGAATTTGTTGAAGGCTTTTTACAGATATTTACCACAGGCACACCTAAAACTCTGATACTATATGCCTATTTACTTGATATATATATATATATATATATATATATATTTACATGCATTAGCCGTCATACAAGCTAGACAGGAGTAGCCGCACATAACTTAACGGCTAAAAAAATGATGTAACATAGCGTTATACGCACTAAGCTATATATGTGTTTTGTATAAATTATGTATTTTCTTAAATAAAAGAACAAAGCCTCCAGCGACGTGCATCTGTTACAATTAAATGCAGCTGAATCACAAGTTGCTCAGGGGAACCGTTCAGAACAACTCCAATCCGACTTTACAATCAGCCCCGTCTTCCAACATCTCATCTGCGTCGCATTTCATCACATCCTGCGGCTTTGGGTTGGGATGACGGATGGCTCGGTTGCACAGTGGGTGACCCATTGAGTCGAAAAACATTTGGCAAGCAAAGACAGGAGAGCTCACAGCAGGAAGGACCCTTCCATGCCATTAGAGCAGTAAACAGCAAAGTCGCATGTTCCTTAGAGGAGCTTAAAGCCTAACCGCTGTTTTTCATCCACTTATATTTGTTTATTTCAATAAAGTAAAGTTTAAAGAGCAAATGATTTGCAGCGGAGAAGAACCTCCCATCAGATTTTTTTTTTTTTTTTTTATGATGCCACTATGCACGATAATGCCAGACTAACCCTGATACACATCACATCTTGGCTCAGAGTGCCGGGTGGCCAGAGTCCAATGCTTAATAGTTTGTTTAAGCCTCTGTGCTTGACAACAAAGAAGGTTGAGTTTGTCTTGGCAAAGTCTGCTCTTAAAATCCAACTCAGATACTTCCAACAGACACGAAACAGTCCGTTTACTTTTTTTTGTTGTTTTTCTTTTGCGTGTTTAGTAGCTATCAGTCCACCTGAATCAGCCTCTCTAAATCCTTAAAGAACATTGGTTCTTACATCAAAGACAGATGTTTAGCCTCTGAATGTATTTTTGCCAAACCTCATCAGTATACAAATTTATAAAACAAAACCCCGTAGTAGAAAACCACGAGAAGACGAGATATGGTACTTTGCAAAAGTATTATCACCTTCACAAATTGTCCCACTGCAACCACAAAGTGATGTAGATTAGTGCAAGGGGAGAAAAACCTTAACTTAAAAAAAACATTTTTTACAAATGAAAATCAGAAAAGCAAAGCAATCTCTCTCTAAAATCCTGTGCCGCTTGCAGGCATCACCCAATTAATAGATACAGTCAACCTGTATGCGGTTCAATCTCAGTATAAATACGACGTCTTCTGTGACGGCCTCAAAGGTTTCTCAGAGAACATTAACCAACAAACAGCTTCATGAGGAGCATACAGCAGACGGGTCAGAAAGGAAGCTGGTTCCAGAGCAGCATCCCGAACTTTAAACAAGGAGTTCAGTCCGTCATCTGAAAATGAAAGTCCCTGCAGCACAACTGCAAACCTATCTAAAAAGGGACTGTCTGGGACAAAGCAGAGCATTATTCTGAGAAGATGACAAGAAGCCTATGGTAACTCTTGGCAACAGGCATCAACCACTCAGGCAGAAAAAAAGCCTCTGGTGATGAAAAGCCACAAAACGGTCTGTTTTCAAGTTCACCAGAATTATGTAGGAAATCACCAAACATGTGGAGGAACGTCAGATGGAACTGTTATGCTGTCCGGGTGTTATTGCTTAGCAGGGTCACAAAGCTGGGAAGAGTCAGTAGGAGGATGAACTGAGGATTATACTGGAAAAAGACCTGTAGCAAAAAGAGGTGACTCGTTTTGCTCGCCGTAGAACCGCCTGAAACATCCAGTCAGAACCACAATCCTGCTGTTTCAACTGAAGTGTTCACATGGCCTACACTCAACTCTAAACAGAAATGTGGCACGAGATTTGAAAACTCAAATCTCATGCTCTCCGTCCACACTCACTATGCTAGAGCAATTTTACAAAGACTCAATTGCAGCAAACAAAGTATTCAATCAGGGGGTGCAAAAAACAAAAGCATGCCACACCTTTCAGATATTTTTGTTTATAAAAAGGTGGAAAACTGCTGTGTGTATTTTTATTCTGTCACTATTGTGTACTGATCTCCAACATAAAATCCTAATAAAATACAAACTAAAACTGAGATTTTTTTCTTCTCGCTTCAGAGGTTTAAGATTTAAATTAAAGTGACAGTAAAGGCATGAAATAAAGGATCCAATGGAAAATTTTTAATTAACTTTAAGATTCGCACCACATATGAAATGCATGGTCCTTTTCTTCTGGTGAGTGTTTTGCTTCATTCCTCCAAAAAAATAAAAAATAAAAATAAAAATAAAAAAATTTAAAATAAGTGCAAAATTCTACAGTTTGAAAGAGATTAAAAAAAAAAACCTATCTAGAAAAAAGATGTGGTTTGCAAAGTTTTTAGTTGTTTTGGAGCCAGGAAAACACTTGCAGGAGTAATGGTGCCCCCCCCCAGCCAACCCCCAGAGCATGAAGATAACAGATAGCAAGCCTGGGAGTAATTTGAGTGCATTATCATGCCCATGGGGCAGAATTATACAGCTTCCACACCACAGAGTTGCATTTCCAACCTCGGTGCACCCTTTCATTTAGAAACCACGTCTAACAGCTTCGGGGGGAATTGGTGAAGGTGAAAACTGCATCTTTATGTGATGCGTATGGTTTGGAGGAACTCTAATAAGTTTAAGTCCGGGAGTGTATTTCTACGGCAAGTAGCCGTGCTTTTGAAACAGAAACTAAACTGTTTTTTTTTTTTTTTCTGACCATGAAACCTTGGTTAAGGAAGTTCCTTTTTGTTTCATTATGGAAAAATAGCCCGCAAAACCATACCAAAGAATCCCCCTAGTAGATTTCTCTGGGACACACCCGGCCCACGTCGCTGAGGAACCCGCATCGATTACTGGAAACAATGAGTCGATCCCAGCAACACTACCTTGGAATTATGCTAAATTACAACAGCTCTGTCAAGTTTCACTTGTCTTGTTTCCTACTTAGTGAAGTCAAACAGATCCGAGTTTGGATATTATGACTCATAGGGATATAAAAAAAAAACTTGTTTTACTTTTTTTTTAATCAATGCAATAACCACGGGTCGCAGAGAGCAACAACCCGTCCATCAGCACACCCACATTCTTCCTGCTAACAGGAAGATATACTCATGCTGGCAGAGGATCTTTGTCACATCACAAAATTCTTTCCATCGCAGGACATTTTGCATCCAAGAAAAGGAGGAAGGTTTAAAAAGGGAGAATGTCAGTGCAGATGTGTGACAGACTTGAACTATAAACTGTGGACTGATGGCAAGAAGAAAGAAGTTCGGGGGAGAGAAGGACTCAAGTGCAATTCCACAGAAGGTTTTCCATGATAACGAGAGGAAAACTTTCAGGTCACACACATCGGGAAAACCCCCCAAAACAACAAAAAAACGGGGAATATGATTCATTAATTCCTTCTGTAGTTTTGGGGGTTTTAAAAACCAAAATATTTTTTTGCAAACTCCACATTTACATTAGTGAAGGTGAAGGGTAGGACAGAGAAGGATTTTTCTGGCAAGCCTCCCATAACAAGGGACACACCCAGTTATTGTTGTTTCCATAACAACTATCATAGTTGCCATGTAAACTTTGTGCCAAAGAAATGCCACTCTTTGCTGTGCAATAGTGAGCTTTGTAGATTCTTTTTTTTTTTTTTTTACCATCCTCCTCGTTGTGTGTGGTGGCACCATCGATGCGGATTCTCATCCGGCCTCGTTAGCCAAGCTTCTAGTTGTTTTAAAACTTTAATTGCTGCTCTCACTGTACATACGGGCAAGTTTGAACCAGTAGTTGTTTACTGGCAGCAGTTCCCTGACATATGGATTAAAACACTCATCGGCTTTCCTGGAATGCAGTAAAACACTTGCAGGAGTAATTCTACTGTGTCTGACTTTTTCCACTTAGCCTCACCTTTTTTTTTTTTTTTTTTTTTTTGCAGCTTCTTTTCCAAAAGTAATATTATCTATATTATCGGTGTGAAGTAAAAATGTGCTAATAACATTAGCACATTTTATATATATATATATATATATATATATATATAAACATTATTTCACACCAAAAACAAGGTGAAATGTTTTTACAGAAATAAGTAAGCAGTTAGAAAAGTTTAACTTGTACGTTTTTGTGAGGCAGTAGCTACAGTTTCACTGTAGAAAAAGAAACACAGATGCATCTGCACAGGTGATGATTTTACTATTGGGAGGGAAAAAACATGACAAGGAGTTGTAACACTGCTGCACATTAAATCCTAGCTCCCATATGTCTGTCTTGTGAAGCAGCCAACAAGCTGTTTGTTGCTAACAAAGTTAACAAATTTCACTACCTCAGTAAACAATGTTTCAGTATATTTTTTTTATGAAGAAATATTTCTTGAGGAGTTGCTGACAGTCTGTGTCACAAACGCACAACCCACCCAGAAGAGAAGCTGCAATTTTTAACTTTTTTGTTGAAATTTACGTGCTGAATTGTGACAGCAGAAGAAATTCACCTGCTGTATTAGCCATTTGGACCAAATACAAATGATCACAAAACTGCTTAGGCAAATAAATAAATAAATCTATGTTACCGGTAATAAATCTGTTCAACTGGTAATGACCTGAAAAGCCAAAACATTTCTAAAGACTGCAAACATCCATGTCGGAAACAGACGTACATCATTAGCCTTACTAATGCAACCAAACGATTAAAATGAAAAATAAAAAATGGTCAGATTATATATTCTTTTATTAGTATCTTTCATTAAACTTATCACATTCTGCAGCACTGGAAAGGCATGCTCTGTTACCTTTCCCATTTTGAAAAGTGTTGCATCATATTCACGCGTCAGGGAAACAGATGGTCACAAATAAAAGCTCCTGGATACTAAATCAAGTAAAATATATTATTAATCGCACCAATAACTGTGGATTAAAAATCATTTATTTAACATGGGATTTCTTTCCCTACGTGATAAACACACTATTAATTTAAGGCTTACATTTTTACTGGGTTTCTGCTGATGCAATAAAAACTTTAAAAAAATTTTTTTAAAGGTTTTATCTACCACAGCTGCCACAATATGTGAAAGCTGCTGCACCTGGCTTAGTTTGAGAAGAAAATTAAATCCTGCCGGAGTGTGTTAAGGGCATTGTTATAAACATACTTGAGGTTTAAATGTTACAGGTGCTGCTAATGGTGCCCCCATTAAGAAAATGTTCTCAAATTAATAGTTTGGTGTTGCCTTGTGTGACATCATCCTGTTCAGCATTTTCTTATTCAGTAAATATTTAAAATGTAGTTTGTTTTTTTTAAAGCCAATTACAAACCGACTGTTAAAAAAAAGAATCGTACAAATAAAAATGAAACGAAAAATTGAATGGAGGCAGTGCTTGTAAGCCTTTCAACATTTACCAATTAAACCTGTTGCCTTCTGTTTTCTTTTAACCAACTTCTCTGCTTTTGAATGACTCACATCAGAGGTAACACTTACTTCCCCTGACTCACACGGAGAGATTCTTTAAAACACTTGGAATCCACGACCTTTTTCCATGTTTATCTTCTGGCAAACTAAAAGCCTATTTTTCACAAAAAAAACAAAAAAAACACATTCAACACTTTTGAGCTCATTAAAAAAAAGTTTTATGTTATATAATAAGCATTGTATGAGTCATCTGTATAAGTTTTATGGTCCATATGAAAGCACTTTGAGTTCATATGCATCTCTTTAAGGCTCCGCTTAGAAAGCATGGACAACATCTTGTTTACATCTACAACTTGTTCTCTCTGAGAGACAAACCTTCGGGTTGGACAATAAAATTTTCAGGATTATACTTGCAAAAACATTCTCTTGTTTTATGAGTCTATTCCATTTATGAAACGCTCTTAAATGAGCTCTGTTATTCCAAATAAAACTACTTGTTCTGCGTTTATTAAGCTCAAAGTGTTCTGGGTGCATTTTGATTCCCAAACAGGACAGAAACCTTTTATTTTTTATTTTTTACAGAGGATCAAGTAACGTTTGACGTACTCACCGCTGCTCCACCACTTTTTGCCGTTTATGATGTAGGTGGTTTTGTCTCTGTGAAGTCTGCACTCCATGTTGGCCGCGTCGCTGGAAGCGACGTCAGGCTCTGGTGGTAAGAATTTAGGAGAAAATGAGTCAACGAGACTCCCAGAGTTTTCCCCGTGTCTTTGTTTTAAGCTCAGATTCCAGCATAGGCCGCAGTCGGTAATTAATATAAAATAAAACAGAATGCTCGATTCCAAAATGTAAACGACTGACTCGCAAAAAGAGGGATTTAAGTTCCCACGTCATCCGGTGAAAGAAATAACTGTTAACTTCTCCCCCTCCCCCTTAAAAAAACAAATAAAAAAAAAACAATTGTGTTTAGAAAAACCACAGGGATGTTCACCTTCTCTGTATTCACCTCTGGCACTGGCGTGTCGCCATTTCCAGGCAGCGTGGGAAGTATGTGGATGGGAATTACTCTGTGTTTGTTCCCGCTGGCAGGTGATGTTTTGAAACGGGAGATTTACAGTGTCGGTAGCAGCCGAGGGTAGTCTAACCTCGCTTCAGACCACAAACCATTCACACGAATCCAGTGGAAAGAAGCCGAAGGATGTGGTAGGAGTAGATGAGAAGTTTCGACTTTTCCAACTCTTTATGAGTTCAGCTGTGAACATTTGTGTTCACGCCTTGCTTTACAAAGGGACAGGTTATTCCAAAAGTATTCAGATCCCTCAAAGCCCTTTCAGATGTTTCATGTTTTGAGCCACAAACTCCATTATGTGTTATCCATGCTGACTGCAGCTGTAATCCTATCAGGAACGGTGCTCTGTAAGATGTTCAAAGACTGGAAACAACCACGTGTGCCTCAGATTTCATGACGTTGTTTGTTCTCTAACAGACCTTGGAGTTCTTCACAGAACACCTGGATTTACGTCGAGATTAGATTATATACAGGTGGATTTTGTTTCAAAGCATCCGAGCAAAGAGGGGTTTTCTTGGGCTTTTAGATTTTTATTTGCAGAGTAAATAAAAATTGGACTTTTTAGATTTTTATTAGCAAAGTAATATTTTTTTTTTTTTTAAATCACATACCTGATATCTTCTAATTTATTATTCTGATGATGTATCAAATAAAATCTTAATATACATTTCAATTTATGGCTGCAAAGTGACAAAAAGTGAAGTACAGTGATACGGTGCGAATGTGTTTGCAAGAGAGAAATCAAAAGACGGGGAAAATAACTGAAGTGTGATCCCTCAGCATGAAGGGGAAAAACTCCCAAATCAAAACACAACGTGAAGCTCATAAACTATCTGGTTCCCATTTACAGGAAAGTTTGAATGCTTCATTGCACACACAGATTCCTCCCTCACACAAATATGTGATCCTTTACTGTTGTGTTACATTTGAAATCTTCACGGCCAAGGTCAAAAGTGTGTGACTTAATCTCTAATGTTTGGGGAAAGACCAGGAAAAAGAAGGAAGAGGCTGCTGGGACAGATCTGGAACTCTGGCTCTGTGTTTAAAGCTGTCGGGGGAGAGGCTGGGCCCGAAGACAAAGAGATAAAGTCTTCTGGGAATATTATGTCCAAGAGTTTAAAACGCAAACCAATTTCTAAATACATAAATTTTACTGTCAATCCCTCTGTTCTAAAAATCTACCATGTATTGTGAATCTGTTTTATGTAGATCCAGATCAATTTTGGAGGATTTTGATCTCAACAATTAGCCAGTAAAACAGGGAGCACTAAACTGAACCTCCCGGCTTCCAATAGCAGAAATAAACTGTGGCTGAGTCTAAATATTCAGGCAGTGGAAACTGTTGCTGCAAAACCACATAAATCGAGAAGCATTAATGTTGATGACTAATCCCAGGAGGTTTGACCTTTGCTGTTAATAGTTTTTTTTTTTTTTTTTAACAGCGCCACAAAAAAACAAAAAGAACGAGACACTCAAATGGAAAGTTTACTCTTCATATTTCTCGATTCAACAGAGTGACTGCATTTGCAAAGAAAAAAAAAAAAATAATAATATATATATATATATATATATATATATATATATATATATATATATATATATATATATATATATATATATATATATAGCAACCTAATCAAATTCAACTCATGATTGAATAACTTGGACTGTATGTTTAAATCGCAGCTTTTCATTTTACTTCACTTTAAAAGCATATCATTAATAAAGTCGTGAACAAATTAGAATAAATTATTTTTTAACCTCAGATTTTCTTTTGTCCCCACTGCATAAATGAACTAAATTTAAAAGTTTTCTTCATTTTTATTAGGTCAAATTTTGCAATAAAAGAAAAAAAAAAAAAAGATTTCAAGGCCATTTCTTTTTTTTTTTTTTTTTTTTCCAGCAAGGTTGCCAATAAATACTTGATCATATTCATACCTGTCATACAGAAGCAGGAGCGGATTTCTCCGCTGAGCAGAGGCTCCAGCCATTTCTTCTTCTGCTCCTCGGTGCCGAACATGTGGAGCACCTCCATGTTTCCCGTGTCTGTGGAAAAACATCATTAATGGAGTTTCTATACAAGCTTCTTCTACACCCCCATTCTATTGGAGGAGTTCTTTAATCAGGAATATTTCTTAATGAACTAAGCCAATAGACTGAAAAAGAACATACTTCTGTGTCTGGGAGGTTTGCATAACTGGAAACCTACCAAGACATGGCTCTCCACAAAAACAAGTCAGGCCAGGGTAACATTAATGAGAAGCAGCCAAGAGGCCCATGGACTCTGGAGGAGATCCACGGGTCAGGTGGGAGAATCTGTAACTATTAGATGTCACAGCTCACAAATCTGACCTTCAGGGGAGAGTGACAGGAAGAAGAGAGTCCCATTTGTAGTTTACTATAAGCCATGGAGGGGAAACACATGGGAAGCAGGTGCTCAGGATCAGATAAGACCACAAAAATGGATGTTTTGCCCTGCAAAACAAAAAATGATCTATGTTGTGCAAATCACAGTGGATTTTTTTCCTTGTTATGGGAGAAATAATGGGATCCCAGAGACAGGTGCTGTGGGGGTGTTAATATACAGGCTCTGGAGAGGATGAGGAAAAACTTCCATCATTGCTGAGGTAAACTCCCAGTTCCCAGCTCACATATCAGGCTTAAAGAGGAGTTGATGACACAAAAATCTTCGAGGACTCGGAACCTCCCAACACAACAGCCAGGCTTCTTCTTGCTGATTTTTCCCCCCCCTCAATTCAATACTAGGCAACCTCACATCTTGGCAGAAAAGCTCCTTTACATTAATCTAAAAAAACAGCTTAGTTCTGTGGATTATGGACTTTCTGACAAAGAGGCCACAAAGGGTGTAAGTGTATAACATGTAGGTTTGACTACAATACCACAGAGATTGTAAAAAAGAGCGTCACCGGGCATGGCAGTGGTGCAGGCGTAGAGCGTGAGACCCATGTCTGGAGGGCTGCAGTCTTCGATGCGGCCGTCATGGGTTCGAGTCCAGGCCTGTTGACCTTTGCCACATGTCTCCCCCCCCCTCTTTCACAACCCACATTCCTGTCAATTCAGGAATGTAGGTCACAGACCAACTATGAATTCTTGCTACACTGCTGCACTTAGACTACATAAGCGCTTCACACAGCACATAGTCACAATAAATGCACTGCACTTTTTACCATTTGTGCATGTTCACATACCGAGTGTATGTGAATTTTATGAACTCTCTTCTTCTTGTGCTACTCGTGTGCCTCGGAAAAAAATTCATTCATTCATTCATTGCGAGTCAGACTTTACGGATCTTTATTTGTAAAAGAAAATTGTGTAATGTCTGTCTGACCTCTGTGCTGTCTGTCACATGAAATCCTGTAGGTGTGCTTGTGTCATAACAAATGCGAAAAAGATTAAGCAGGTTGAGTTTTGATTTAAAATGTTGTGACAGCTGGAGAAATTTTATTTTGCATGCAAAGAGAACCTCATCAGAACATGAGAGGAGTTAATATATTCGTGTAACTTAAGTAAATAAATGCTTGTGACATTTATGAGCCCCATATATCTCGAAAATGCCTCAGGATATGACATTATTTAGTTGCTTTCTTTCTTTTTTTTTTTTTTTTTTACCTGGAGCTTGGCAGTTGAACACTTCGGGAGCGAAGAGGCAGCGGCCCATTTCTTCCGCGATGTAGGCATAATCCAACTGAGTGAGTCCACTGACTGCCGGCAGGAACAGGTTCCACAGCCCGGCCTGCTTGGCTTTCTCCTGCACTCACAGAGCAACATTCATTACAAATCTGTAATAATTCAGAATGAATGACACTAGACTGAGTCCATGGCGAAAATCACTTTGGTAATATCGATGAAAAAGGACTGAAATCCAAACTTAAACAGAGTCTGTATATTCGTCCAGCCTACCTTTAGATCCTCTATTATTTTTGGAGTGTGCCACCTCAGAGGAGACTGGGAATGTTTAGTGTAGTATTCTGCAACTTCCTGAGGAAATAAACAATTGCATTATGAGAAAAAATTAAAAAATCCATCCTGATTTTTTTTTTCGTTCATGCAATACAAAAAGGTTAATTTGCTCAAGTCTTAAACTGTATTTTGTTGGTTTGTTTTGGTGTGCCCAGTTATTTTACGAGAAAGCCAAGTTCGGTAGAAATTTTTTGATGTTCAGTGAACAACGAGGGCTCTGTGTGCAGTAAAAAGCAAACAATCAACAGACTTATGGTTTTCTCCATTTAATTAACTAATCCACATGGCACGGATGAATTGGTCTGTCAACTCTTCCCACGTCAAAATGAAGCGTCTGTCTGAGCAAATAAAATGAGCCCTGTCCTCACTGAAGCTCTTGGCACTGACCTGCTGAGCAGGAAGCACATACTGCTGCATGAAGTCTTTAACCTGCTGGAGCACGGCCTGGCCTTTGGCAGTCTGAGGGAACAGCCTGTCTTTTGCTGGACCTGCGAGTGGGCTGGCAGGAAACACATCGGAAACATGTGAAAGGCTGGCAGGATGCACTCGGCGCAACAGCCGAGTGCCAAGCTCCGACTCCGGCTTGCTTAAGATCGGTCAGCACGTGGATTCGATTAGTATTCTCACCTACAACAACAACAACAGATTCTGGTAACGAGCCTTTTGATGTCAGCCGTGGTGGGCTGTAATTACAGTGGTTTGTTCACATTAAATTCATCCATCCACTCATTATCCTACACGCTTATCCCCAGTCGGATTGCGAGGGGGTGCTGGTGTCGAGCGAGAGGCGCGGTCGCCCTGGACAGGTGGCCAGTCCGTCGCAGGGCTCGCATTAAATTACGACTTTTAAAATAAGTGGACTTCTGTGCATCGTTTTCCATTTCATGAGTGTTGCTAACCTTTTGGCTAGCTGCAGCGCTGCTTTAGCCAAAGGCTCGACATTCTGGCCATACTGAGCTGCATCAGGCGCGCTGGCGTTGCCCAGCAGGTAACGAGCGTAGATCCCCTGCAATAAAACAGAAAAATAATAATTTGATGCAAAAGTCCCACAACTGGCATTACAATGTAAGCGGGTGTAACTCAAGGACTGGCTTGGATGCAGCATTTGGTACGATTTGATATTTCAAGTGACACATAACCAGGCGATGCATACAAATAACGTATTTGGCCAGTTGGGTGGATGCTAATGCCCATTGTAAAGAGGATGTTATGCAATAAGTAGGATAACAGTGACATATACTGTCATTGCAGTTTGCAGCCATATGATAAACAAATGCAAAGCTGTAAAAAGGGGGATAAATGATACCCGGTGGGCATAATGTTTTTTTTTGTTTTTTTTACAAACAAAACTCTAAAAAGTGTGTCTTGTGTTAGTGTTCAACCCCCTTTAGTCTGACACCCCAAAATAAAATCAAGTGAAAGCTACTGCACTCAAAGCTTACCAAATTACTGTATATTCTTGAGTTGCACTTTTTTTCATATTTTGACCACTCCTGCAACTCACTACTATAAGCCAGGTGCAACTTATATTGTTTTTTTTTGTTTTGTTTTTTTATTACTTCTTCCTGAAGCATTTTTGGCTGTTAAAATATAATTTCATACTGAAGGACAAGAACCAAAGATTAAACATTACTGTCTATGAAGCCTATAGATGGGCATATAAAGACTGACAGAGTACTGACGATCTGTGCTACCTCATCAGATTTTCCTACCATAGTGCGTCTAGATAACGATGTCTCAAAAAGCTCTACCTTTTTGAAACTGCTACACCTGTTGAGGCTTGTGAACCGCGCAGTTACTTCTGCAAGCCCTGGTAGTTGCCAAGGTGAATTACTTTGCATGCGGGCTTTTATGGTGTTATTTTAACGCTTAATGCAACACATCCGCTTCTAAGCCAGCAGACTTCCACGCCAAAGTCGACAATTTCCGGGAGTTTGTTGAAAAGTAACTGAACACAGCGTGTCACCAGATCATATCAAGAGCATAGGCAACGCTTCACTCATGCTTGACAATAAGCTATTTTGCAAAAGAAGAATAGGCAACAATTTCAGTTTCTACTAGTATGGACTCAGCAAAGCTGAATACAAATGTATGTCACACTTTTAAGATTTTTTTTTTTCTGAGAATTTAAAAAGTCATCCATCCTTTTTCATTCTTTATTTTTCTTACACGAAATACACACTGAAATTTGTGGCCATATAACATACGCCGATATGGTTTAGTTCTATCACAAGGGCAAGTGTGTTTGCACAGCAGGATGTAGTGGAGGACCTGAGAAATTGCAGCTGCTTTAAAGAGAGACAGAGCCAAGTAGAAGTTCAGCGGCGGCAAGGAAACTGAGGGGATCCCCCGACACCTGCAGTAAATGGAGATCAGGTCACTGGGCGATGGGATACCTGCACAGAGAAAAGTTTATATATATAAACTATATATATATATATATATATATATATATGATTTTTTTTTATTGTGAACAATGCGTGAATTATTATTGCATTACCTTCTACTTCTTGAAGGTTGAATATAAAGCTTTTAATGTTGAGACCAGTGGGGCAGTACAGAGGCACGAGGAAAAAGGCCAGGTCTGCTAGAGGGCTCCCAGTGGTGGACAGCTCCCAGTCCAACGAGGCCATCACCCGGGTCTGATCATAAAAAGGACAACCAATGAGGTAATTGCTGAAAAATGCATTCTGCGGTCATAACAACCTTCTAGGAAGTCTTGCCTCAGTTGGGTGGAATATCAAGTTGTCAAGTCGGTAGTCTCCATGGACGAGTGTGACCTCATCATCTTTATCTGGCAAGTTTCTCATCAACCAATCACAGAGCTCATTCACAGCAGGAATGTCTCTATGGGCTGATGCGGTGTACTGCTTCGTCCAAGTAGACACCTTGGAAAACGAAGCAACAATTTTTTTACATTACAAATCTGACTACATACCTACAGATTTAAGGAAGCTTACTAAGTGCAAAGTGTTTAGCTAACTTGTCTCCTGCAGTATCCCGGCCCTCTCCCGAACCCTTCGAGCTTTAGTGATGGTAAATCCAGTGAGTGCAACTTTGCCAGGTTTTCCACTGCAGCTGTGTATACGGACGTCCTTTGAGCTGGACTCATTCCAGGGAGCTGAAAATCCCTGAAAATGTGGCCCTGCTCATGATAAAACATACAAAACAGATAAAAATAAACTGAATGGGTATGTTATTGTGTAGAACATAGAGTGCATTGCAGCAACAAGTATTCACACCCCTTGAACTTCTTGAACATTTCCGTCATGTTACAACCATAGATTTTCATGTATTTTAATGAATTTAAGTGTCCAACACAAAGCTGTGCATAGTTATAAAACAGAGGAAAAAATGCTTGAAAGGGACCGGGTGAAACAAATCAAATGAATACATATGTTGTTGTACAGAACATGCATTCAAATGCTTACCTTTACATGTTCCATCAAATAGAACTCTGTTCCGATTACTTCAGCCTCATTGCAGAACAAAAGCGGCTGAGGAACGGGAAAGCCGGCAGAGAAGAGAGCCGTCTGCACCCGGTACTCTCTGTCCACCTGCAGGATGTCCGGACACAGGTGAGCACCACTGAATGCAGCATGGAATGCCCTCTGAGCGCTAAGGCCACATTTGGATTGTTCACACAATAAAGGAGAATCTAGGGTGTTGACACACCAGATAAAGATTTCAACCAGACTAATTATTATTACAATCTTAGCCAATAAGCTGTTGGCTGTCAAACAGCTGAATATCAGCCATTATATCTCATTGTTGCTTGGGGAAAATAATTGAAAAAAACCAATCAAAAACAATTAAGTGTCATTTTGCAATGTTGTCCTGTGTAAGCACGGTCACTTCTAAATATTGTGAAAATACAGATTTCTTTAAAAATATATTCAGAATAAAATTTTAAAATCTGTGCACAGAAGTAGAAAAACTACTATTTCACTTTAAAAAAAAAAACTTCAACCAACTGTACACATAAAGCATGGCTTTAATGACAATGTAGCGTTAAATCGACGGAATAAAACAGATTCTCATCACTGTTCCAGTAATAATCTACAAATTAAATAGGGCTCTATTGCTGCCCTCTGTTGGAAAGAGACAAAACTGCATCCAGAAAGTTAGCACATTTACGTGCAATATTGTGTTTAAAGTCTCGAAACATTATTGCGAACGTGATTGACTACACACGAGTAAAGCTCACCTTGTGCGCCCCCGGCAGCAGCTCACCGGGGGGCTTTTTCCTGAGAACATAACTTCTTGAAGGGGTCTGAATCAGGAAGGTTGGGTTAGACTGGCCAGCGCTGCAAAGATAAAGGATATAGTTAGCATTCTTATCATTAGTGACTGAGAAAGTGAAAGCAGACTGTTGAAATTAGTTATTTTACCTGTACTGTCTCACGGTCAGAATGTCGTTCTTAGATACCACTGACTTCTCATACAGGTATCTTTGAAGGTTGCCAACATTAAACTTATGTTGTTCTCGCACAGATGTTAGTTGGTCTTCCATGTCTCAGGCCAAGTCTTGTGGTTTAATCAGCAGTGGGTTTAATCATTACCTGACACTGCTGAGCTGAGCGAACTGCACAAACAATTTCACAGGGCTGAAGTTGGTTTCTTATTCAAAGCTTCAATCTGACCATTGGAGAAAGGACTACTTCAAGGATTATGTGCCACGTTATTTGGGATTTGTGAATAATTGACTTTATGAAAAATGAAGGCAGTTTCAGTGCTGTAGCCTTAAATGAGGATCTAAGCAGTGAAGAATATTCCTTCCAAGTTTTGCTTTTTTTTGTTGTTGCAGTTTTTATATATATATATATATATATATATATATATATATATATATATATATATATATATATATATATATATAAAACATAAGGTTTTACTGATGTTTACATTTTATATATATGTAAACTGTATGCAGAATGTTGTCCAGGTTAACCAGTATGAGAACTTTGCTGTCCATAATTGAAAAAAGTAATGATAATAAATAACAATAATAATAATAATAATAATAATAATAATAATAATAACAATAATAATAATAATAATAATAGACATGCTAAATCAAAATAAACTTGTATTTTAATATAATGTTATTTTATTATCATTCTATAATTTCTATTTATTAATATTAAATTTATTTTCTTATTTGGCTATTAAAGAAAACTCCATTCTGGGTTTGCCCATTCTAAAAACTGAGTTTAGAGAAACCACATTAAACACATCAATTAAAAAAATGAAGGCAGTACCATTGCCAGTTTTTTTTTCTTCCACAAATAATTATAGGGTTCATAATGTGAAGGAAATTCCTTTATTATTATTATTATTATTATTATTATTATTATTATTATTATTATTATTATTATTAGTTATAAATGCCAAATGAGGTTTGACCAGTAAGATTATAAAGCAGGGACCCCCTTGAAAATGGCTTAAGACCAATATTTTTTGTTTTCCTTCATCATAGATGTTTTTATTACAGAAAAATGCAGTCCAGGTTTTACTGATGTAAGTATTCAGATGTCCAAAGTGTTCAAAAATACAAATAAAATAAAAGTTTCTAATCAGATTTCAATTACAATAATTACAGTTGATACAAAAAAAAACTGTGAAATAGCCCTTTACACAAATGTAGCGGCGGAAGCTATTAATCAGACGCCAACTTCAGTGATGCAATTTATTTTTACCTGGAAAAAAAATCTAATCGACTTAATTTTCACATAGCTTATAATAATGTAACTAATATATTGACTTGTACAAGCAATACTTTAATAATACCTAGGATAATTCGTCGAAAATCTCCATGGATGTCGGAACAGTTGACGGTCCGCTTTCCACACGGACGCTGTTCAAGGACGCACACATCCTGACAGCTGATTTAAGGAAAGAAGACGTGTACTTCTCTCTGCTCTGTTTTGGTTTTAAGCGTGTTTTCATTCCCTCTGCTCTGGCTCATAAACCCACACTGTAGCGCCGTTCTTGAGCAGGATCAATGGCGACGGTGGAGGAGCTGAAGCTGCGGGTGAGGGAGCTGGAAAATGAACTGATAAAGTGTAAGCAGAGGCAGTGTGCAGCGGAGGATGCTCACAATAGACCCAGAATTGACAAGATGAGCGCCGAGGTAGTGGATTCCAACCCGTACAGGTGACTTTTCCATTTAAGTTTGACAAATTTTTTTGTCATAGTTTTATTTATATTTGCGAAAGAGTAAAATGTAACGAGAGGCGACGCCTTGTGACTCACCACCTCCTTGAATGGATTCCCATAGACCACAAACTAATTTTCTGTTTTTCTGTTTCAGCCGCCTTATGGCTCTAAAAAGAATGGGCATCGTGGATGATTATGAGGTAGGATATTTCATAGAAAATGTTCTCTATGTTTGGCTGATCCTATTCCCGTTCATATATGTTTTTTCTAAAGATAAACATGAAGAAAACGAAGGAACAGAACTGATGTTCACATGTCCACACATGCTTAACGTTACATATCTGTAGGATTATCATTAATGCTGTATTATCGTGCATGCTTGCATATTGTGACTGGACTGGACTGGATTTTATTTGCTTCGCATTCTGTCAGTTGGGTTGTTGAGCAACTGCTTGGGATTCTGTTGACAGAAAATCCGGACATTTGCAGTAGCTGTAGTTGGTGTCGGAGGCGTCGGCAGCGTGACAGCTGAAATGCTCACTAGATGTGGCATTGGTAAGGTAATAAAACCTTCCCGTTTTTACATTTGTGCTGGATACTTCTCCATCTTCCTGCCACATGCTCAACACCTTCTTACCGTCTCACTATTGGCCTTGCAGCTGCTGCTCTTTGACTATGACAAAGTAGAGCTGGCCAACATGAACAGACTGTTCTTCCAGCCTCACCAAGCAGGGCTGAGTAAGGTGGAGGCAGCAGAACACACACTCAGGTAACATCTTGTCAGCGGAGGGACACCGTCCCCCCTCCCCATCCACAGCTTCCCTGTTTCTCCTATCTTTATCAGTCTTTATTTCTCTGCCCCCTCCCAACAGAAATATTAATCCAGATGTGGCATTTGAAACCCATAATTACAACATCACAACACTGGACAATTTCACGCATTTCATGGATCGCATCAGGTTGGTTTCCCCACTTGACAGATTTGTACGCATGAAGGCTCGTCTGTAAATATAAATCTGTTTTTGTTTTTTTGTTTTTAGTCACGGCGGGTTAGAAGAAGGAAAACCAGTGGATTTGGTTCTGAGCTGTGTGGATAACTTTGAGGCCAGGATGGCCATCAATACAGTAAGCGCCTCACTGTGAGAACAAAGAGGGCCGACAGGACGATCCGTTCATATAATGCAACGTCTTTCTGTTTTTATTTCAGGCCTGTAACGAACTGGGTCAGATCTGGATGGAGTCCGGCGTGAGTGAAAACGCCGTCTCAGGACACATCCAGCTCATAATTCCTGGAGAGACGGCTTGCTTTGCTGTACGTAAGCAGGAGCAAAAGCTCCCGTTTGTCATCAGTCTTGTTCTTTTCACCAAGATTATGTGGACTTTATCCGCTTAGTGTGCCCCTCCACTGGTGGTAGCCGCCAACATCGATGAGAAAACCCTAAAGCGGGAGGGTGTATGTGCCGCCAGCTTGCCAACAACTATGGGTGTGGTTGCAGGCCTCCTGGTGCAAAATGTCCTCAAGTACGTGGTCAACTTTCTGTCTGGCATGAAACCTAAAGTGGTTTTACAAATACAAAACCTCGCAGACTTTAAGGAGAAACGTGAATGTAATGTTTCGCTCTTCAGATATCTCCTGAAGTTTGGCACCGTCAGCTACTATCTCGGATACAACGCCATGCAGGACTTTTTTCCGACCATGGCCATGAAGGCCAACCCACAGTGCAGTGACCGCCACTGCAGGCGCCAACAGGAGGAATTCAAGGTTAGCACACCTGACTCAAGATTCTCAAGAACTTCTGCTTGGCGCTTTTACTGGTGCTTTGTGTCGATATTCACACCACCTGAAGAAAATGTGGGGATGTGAATTCTTCTGCTAGTTGCTTCAACCAGTCGGCAAAGCTTACAGTTTTCTACCTGTGTGGTGTTTTTGTCTTCAGAAGAAAGAAGTGGAGCGGCCCAAGGTGGAAGCTGTGCAGCCGGAGGAGGAAGAGATCATACATGAAGACAACGAATGGGGTCAGCAGAAGCTCTGGTGGTTCTAGTTCTAGCTGCTGTCCTTGCTCTTTCTAAGCTACTGACAATAAACACACCCATCTTGGTTGTGCAGGTATCGAACTGGTGTCTGAAGTGAGCGACGCCGAGTTACAGGCTGCTTCGGGGGCTGTGCCTGACCTGCCAGAGGGCATCACTGTGGCGTACACCGTTCCAGCTGGGGTGAGTTACCGTCAGCTTTCCACCGGCTATAGGAACTGGTTAAATTCCTTAATGGCGCCAAAGAAAGACAATTTCTGTACGTTTCAGTCTTTGCATTTGCCTGTAAATAATTTTGCCATTCATGTCCTGTTGTGTTTGCACCAGGAAAAGGTCAGTGGAGACACCGTGGAGGAGACTGAAGTGAGCTTGGAAGACTTAATGGCTCAGATGAGAAAGTTGTAGACAGTGATCTGAAGACTCTTTTCTGCAGCACATTTAAGTTTTTCTTTTTTTTTTGTCTGAACTCATATTTTTATTTTTTTACATTCTCATCCCAAAGTTCAAATGTAAAAAAGAATAAACTGAAGGTTAGATATACAATGCATGAAACTGGTTGCATCCACACAAACTATCACTTGGAATGATGTCAGATTCTCACAAAATGTGAGAATTAAAAAAACAATTGCTTTTTAATCTGTTTATTACAATTTTACTTTGAATCCTTAAACTTTTCAATCATGTCTTTCTGCTACTTACTGAACGCTGTCTCAATAAAGTATTTATTAGATTCAATCTAATCTCTAAAATGATGGTTGATTCATTTTTTAGTACAGATTTGTACATTACGACATAACTAGAGTGTATACAGAAGCTGCACACACCCAAGTTAAATTGTAAGATATTCCTGACGTACAGAACAAAAACTTGATAATTTGAAAACTTTTTCATGTTTAATGTAAAAGATGTCATAAACATCTCTAGTGTAAAAAACTATATTTTGGTTTCAAGTTCAGGATTAAAGTAATCTCGGGTCAAAGTTCCATCAAAGTGAATCTAATTAACCCAAAAAGAAGTTCATTACCTGAGAGAGAAAAATGTGTGGCATCACATAAAAGTTGAGAAAACGAGAATCTGAATTTAGAAAAGTTTTTTTAAGAGAGCGGGGTAAAGCCTAGGTATGCCATGGTGACAGACATCTACCAGAGATGGAGCGGTTCACTTAAAAGTGTCAAAATGCCAGCGTGAGGATTTAACAATAAGGGGTTTTCAAACTTCGAAAACCAGGTTACCGTACTCTTATTTTTGTGAATAATTTTTGCCTAACAGATTTGTTTATAGGTTGAATTGTGCACAACCTACGTCACTTCTTCTTGAACGTAGAAGAAGTATTAAAATGATCATGGTCCCACTTTTTTTGTCACATAAACCTGATATTTTAACTGAGGTATGAACACTTTTGAGATCCACTTAACATGAAAATACGAAATAGAAAATAAACATTGTACATTTTAGTAAGACAAACCTTGGAATGTACATAATCTCAAGTGAGAAATGTAAGAGGCACAAACATGTTTAAGTATGTTTTTTTATTGTCATTAAATCTAACAGTTTGTTGTTGGTTTTTTTTGCATAAAAATCAAGATGTTGGCATGAGAACATTTCTTACGCATACTAAAATCTTGTTTTGAACTGTGCTTACTTGTTCCAAGGTTAGGTATACATTACAAGTGCTTTAATATAATTTACAATATTTAAACAGTTGCCACTATAAAATGCAGTTTGGATAAAAAAAGAATTGACAGCTTTGAAATATGTAAACATGACAATGTAAGTGCTTGAGATCTCACAATCCTGTTTATTAAAGGGCAGTGAGTTTAAACATGAGAAAAAAAAATCCCATTTTACTTGGATGTTAGTGTCATTTTCTCTTTACTATGGTAAAAATGAAAAGTGCATTAAAATGAACAATGGAAATCCATAAGAGTATTAACTGGCACATTTTCAGGGTACTTTAAGGCAAAAATAGTGAGGTAAACTTTAAATACTAAATTTCTGAAAATACTTATTTAAACATTTCTGTGGGTTTCACAAACATTACGACAAAAATGAGAATAGTTTTCCTTTATATTAGTGTTGTTGTGATACAAAATATTCAGAGAAAACTTGCCTGGATTAAAAGTGAATAAAGGTGTACAGTCAGTGCTGGTTATCAATTTTTAGAAAGACTTTCATAAGATCAGGAATTTGTGATCTGTAAGGAGAGCAGAGAAAAATTATCTCAAATGCACCAGCAGTCTCCTGGAAAACTGAACGTTTAGGCCGTTCACAGCTGCTCATGGTTGCTCTTCCTGCTTTGGATTAAATGTGCACAAAGCAAATGTGAAAAAAGCCAGACAATAAACCACCTGTATCTTTATCCTGAATTTATCAGAAGTTTGTTTGGAAGAAATCCTTCAGCGTACCGTTTTTGAATACGTTATCGTTCAAAAGGGCACAAGCATTCTGCTTGTACCTTCATAAAGTATCAATCACAGTGAATGATTCCCTTTTTGATA
This sequence comes from Poecilia mexicana, assembly GCF_051168715.1. Taxonomy (NCBI): domain Eukaryota; kingdom Metazoa; phylum Chordata; class Actinopteri; order Cyprinodontiformes; family Poeciliidae; genus Poecilia; species Poecilia mexicana. Next base: position 14,090,685 of record NW_028263389.1, read on the forward strand.
AAGATTGGGATTTTCAGTTTCAGCTGTTCTATAGAGGACCATCCTGCAGTGATAACAGTACAGAGAGTCACCTCGCAGCATGCGGTTGAGGAGCAGGCGTCTTCAGACTGAAAGTGTCTCCGCTGGAGGAATGATGTGACGGAGCGTTGCCACACACCAACGACGGCTCCGCTTCTTTAATCTCCATCGCACGCTTGTAAAGTTCTGCAGCCCTCTCAAAGTCACCTTCCTCATAACTGCATTAGAAGACAAGATAACAGCAATGCAAAGTAAAAATAAAAAATAAGGATAAGTAATCGTATTTTTCGTACCTTAGCACAGCGAGGTTCTTCAGGGTTTCTCCGACCCGTGGATGTGAGCGGCCCAAACTATCTTCATAGACTTTCAGTGCTCGCTCATAAAGCGGCAAGGCCTCACTGTGCTTCTTCTGTGAAAATAAAAGAAACGTGCAGGTAGCTTTGTGCCATAAAACCTAAAAACAGTAACAGCTGAAACTACAAAAATAACAAATGCACACAACTGTGAACATACACTCCTGATCAAAATCTTAAGCTTAGTTGAAAAATTACAAGAATTTATATTTTGCACTGTTGAATCTTGAGAAGGTTCTAATAACAGCTTTAAAGTGCAAAAAGAAATGGAAATGAGACTTAAAAAAAAAAAATCTGAGCAAGCATTTTATTGCAAATAACAATTAAACTGAAATAGTCCGTTCATCAACTGATGATGTGTATGAATACATTTTAACAATGTACAGTAAATCAAGGAAGAGTATTTGATGATGAGCCTCACCAGTTGGCAGTAGAGAACAGCGAGGTTCACCAGTGCTGTGGCCACACTCGGGTGTTTGGGACCAAAACTTTTTTCCCTGATTTCCAGAGACAGCTCATAGAGCGGAACGGCCTTCTCCAGCTTGCCCTGCGTCGGACACATCAAACCAAATATTAAATACCAAAAACAAAAAAGATAAAACATTCTTAGGTCACAAGAAAAGTATCTAAACATTTGGTTTCGATTATCTCACTCTGCGTTTATAGAGCATGGCCAGGTGCTTGACGGTGTACGCCAGAGAGGGGTGGTCCGGTGACAGGGCCTTCCTGCGGATCTCCAGCGCCCTCTCGTACATGTCCTCGGCCGCTTCGTACTCCCTCCGTTCTGTGTGCAGCGCGGCCAGGTTGTTGAGAGACTGAGCGCAGTCTGGGTGATCTGGGCCGAGGACACGTTGGCGCATCTCCAGAGAGCGAGTCAGGAACACCTTGGCAGCACTGATGACGGGTAAATGAAGAAGAATTTTTATGGATATAGGTTAAAAAAAAAAAAAAAAAGTATACTCGCAAATGTTGCTGCTTCAGGCTAGAACTCCATGCTGGGTATTTATTATGCAGTGCTGAAGGTGAACTGATGTGGGTCTTACTCCAGGTTGTTTTGGAGGTAGTAGAGGACACCGAGCTCATTGAGCGTCTTGGCGCAGTCTGCAGAGTCTTTCCCCAGGGTCAGCTCTTCCAGCTGGAGGGCTCTACGCCTCAACAACGTGAATCCATACTGATACAGGATTTCAAGAAAAAAAAAATAATACAGTAAGCTTAAGATGTTCAATTAAGTCAGTATGATACCTATTTACTTGACTAGTGGACTACATAAGGGATCATTTTTTAATAACAATAGATATCAGAGTGCTATACTGGAATTGTATGTGGTAGCCCTACTTAAAGTAGTGAGAAATAGTGACGTTTTAAGGAAAACGAGTTGGTAGGGCTACAGTCGTCCCTCTGATGCATGACTTCCTTCTTTCCTATCGAGTTACTGTTAGATAAAAGCAACACAAGCTTTGCTGCGCTCCTGGGTCTTCGTGATTCTGTTCTCTCTCTAATGTTTTTGAATAAACCTCTGACGCATTAACACAACATGTAGATTTACTGATATTAAAATGCACCCAGCTGGACTCTGTTAACTAATTGCGTGACGTCTGAAAGCAATAAGCTCGACTGGGCTCATTTACAGTGTAGGGTTTGAGTACCATTCCACATCAGAATTGTTTTTATTTAAGTGTGTCAGAGTAAACAGATCCATACATAAATACAAGTCAGACTTTTTGACTTGTGTGGAAAACATTTTTAAAAACATGCATCAGTTTCCTTCCTCTTCACATTTCCTCATTATTTGCTGGTCTATCACATAAAAGCCCAATAAAATAGGTTGAAGTTGAGGGAACACGAGTGCTTTTGCAGTTTCCCGTATGTCGGTATCTGTAGAATTCCCTCACCATCTGACCTTTTTGTCGCGCTGTCTTTTGCCGAATCCTTACTGACCTCTTCCTGAGTTTCTCAGCTTGTTCATACCTGATGGTTAAAGGGCAAGAAACAACCAGTCTTGAATGTAAATTAGATCATGCAATGAAAAGCTGAATAGCCTTCATAAAAATGACCCTACATGACCATATTAGTTTGAGAGCACACGAAAGTTACATTTACTTGTTTTGCTTCTGGTAGAGCATGGCGAGCGACTCCAGCTCCTGTGCCACAGCAACATGCTCAGCGCCGTAGGCGTTCTCGCTTATCTCGAGTGCTTGCTTGTACAGCTGTTCGGCATTCCCATACTTCTTCCACTGGACATAGACTCCTGCCAGCTGGTGCAGAGAGCGTGCGACACTGGGATGGTCAGGGTCCAGGGCTGTCTCTCTGATCTCAAGAGACCTTTGTAAAGGAGCAACAGCCTACAAAAGACAAAAAAAATAAATAAAAATACATCTTCGTCAGCCAGACAGAAGTGTTGATAGATTTCTAAGTATGACCAAAACAAACAAGATCTACCTGACTCGGCAGGCCCAGGTCTTTGAGAAACCGACCTAAAGTTTCGTAAAGGTTTGCAAGCTTTGTCATACTGTCCTCGCTTTCACAGCTCTGCTCGTAACGTTTTAGGGAGTCAAAGTACTCAGCTGCCATGGAGCTTTTGTCTTTGCCCACATACTGCCAATAAGCCAGCAACTCAGAGAAATGACCCCTGGGGAAGAAAAGCAAGAGGCAAGACCTTAGAATGAGGAATGTCGTCTAACAACTATACACGTTTTCAGTCAACACAAATATTTACCTCTTGTAAAGGTTTTGGGAGACAAAGAGGTTCAAAAGACTGAGCTGAAGTTTGGCTTTGTCCTCCTGCTGCTGGAACAGCCAGGGAAGCTCATCTGCAACTCGCCATGTGACGCAGTCCTGGCTACAAATTTGCAAACAGCAATTTGAGTTTCACCAAATGAAGCGTACAATATGTGATGCAGATGTCAGAGAGGTGGACAAAAAATCTGCACAACCTGAGCTGCTGGCTGAAGTAATGGATTAGTTTCTCTCTGTAAGAAGCACAGCCACTTCCTCCACCTAGGAACTCCAGCCTCACAGCTTCACAAGCCTGGAAGGCAGACGGGTAATAATAATAATAATAATAATAATAATAATAATAATAATAATAATAATAATAATAATAATAATAATAAAAACACAACTCTTTCACTCACAGATATTATAATGACATTACATTAAATCTATTTACATAGTAATGCTGGACTATTAGTACACTTTTTCATGGCATTCTATTTTATTGAGATGTGCTTGTTAATTGTCTGTGGAAATGTAAAAAAAAAAATCCTGGAATCATGGAACAGTTTATCTAAAAAAATTTTTTCTTAAAATTAGTACCACAATGCATCAGCAGGTGTCAGCATGTCTGCTTCACTGCGATTCAGTGCTGACGCGGTAAACCATGATGATGAAGTGAATCAAATGTGATCCGCCTCCCTCTGCATGGAAATATCTGGTTTCAGAGGTAGTGATTATAGAGAAATCTGGCCTCTATGCTACTGGAAGAATAATTTTAAGCAGAAATAAAATGATGCCACTACAAAGACATGGAACTGGCTGTAAGCAGGATGAATCCAAATTATGCTGAGGTTCCAGCCAGAAAATGGACACTGATCTGACAAACAAGATCATCATCATTTAGCTGCTCTTTAATCACAGCACTTGAATATATTGCGCTTGCATACATTTTGCATGTTCTTTCCCTTTGTGTTCTTGCCAGTGAGCCTGTTTACCTGCAGGTGCTGAAACCTGATGAGTCCACAGCGGAGGGTCACAATGCAGAGTCTGTTCAGGTGGTAGAGCAGAGAGGACAGAGCGGCCCACTCTAGCTCTGGGAAAAGATCTAATGCCTCCGATTCGCTCACTCCATTGTGGCTGGAAAATACAAGGCACAGCATCTAGGGGAGAAAAAAAAAATACATTATGCAAACATTTCTGCAGAGCATCAAAAAGCATGCAGTCTAATCTGAGTATTTAGTGACAGCAAAGTCCAGAAACAACTTTGTTTTGCCTCTTTCATCATGTGTCTCTCTCTGTCTGTGTTGAGGAACTTTAACATCATTTTAAGCGCCAGGCGATACAGAGACAAGGTGTCCTGACACTGCAGACACTGCTCCAAGCTCTTCTCCGAGGACCAGCCAGATTGAAAACTGTGAATCCAAAATATGCAGAAATATTCTTAGAAAATTGTATGCAACATAAATTGTCAGAGAAATAAATATAGACTACGAAAATGTTGAAAATGTTTTCCCAGCAAGTCAGATGAAACACACTCATACACAAATACTAAAAGTAGGCAATTTAAAATTCTGACATGTTTTAAGAATTACAGTCCGGTTCACAAGTAGTTTTTAAAGAATTAAATAGGATTTGAAGGGAACTGTCTGTAACTGTCAAAAATATAACCCCAATAGGATCAGAGAACCTAAGGTCAATCCTGATCTAATCAATCTAAAACCAAACATCTACAATTTTCTTCACTTTCCTATTTTCTTCTGCACATAAAGAACCAAAAAGTTGACACAACAGACCTGGTGATCATTCTTGCCAACAGTGTGACATATAACGCGTTGCATGTCGATGCAGAGCGGCAGTGCCTTTCCAGCTTTTTCTCCTGCAACAAAATTACAAAATATGTAGGTTTTACAAAAACAAACATTTGTTTTCTATCTCAAACACTTCAAAACGAGCAGTCTGACCTGATCCTTGGTGAGCCTGAAATCCGTGGTCAGACACTCTGCACTGACTACACTCTTGACTTCTCTGGCACTAAGTGGGTCCAAGTGAAGTGTGGGCCACAACCTAAAGAGAAAAAGTATCTTTTTTGTGTGAACCTCTATGGATCACACTAATAAACTCAAAGTGTTGCGGTCAGAGTTATTACCTCCATGCCTGAGGACACGTCTCCACATTGACAGACACAACCACTCTGACATTTACAGGAAGAGGGTCGATCAGCCACTTCATGTGTCTTTCTGCTTGCTGAAATGGACAAAAAATGATTCCTGAAATGTGGAGTTAAACCGTACACGAGATAAAATATGTTCAGTGATGGGTTTAAATTAGAGAAGGGCTATACCTTTATTTGGTCGACGGAGTCAATGATAATGATGATGTTTCCTTGGTGCCGTGCAGATAGCCTCTCCAGCCAGCGAGGAAACTCTTCCAAAATCTTACTGGGATCCATGGATAAACCAGAAATGGACCAAAAGTGCTGCAGCAACTAAGTGACATAATATTAACAGTAAACGGATTCTCCTACTTGTCAAGCAAAACATGTCTTTGGTTGAAGCGTGTCAGTGTTAGAGACTCTTTACCTTCACTGTGAGGCGTTTGATAATGAGAACTGGCTCAGAGCTTATGGAAAGTGGGCGGCCGACAAAATGATAAAGGAACAAAGTGTTGGGGGATTGCTTCTGCTGCAGCTCAATCCTGCAGAAATGAAACAATTCACGTCTAATAGGAAAAGCACACAAAGCTAAAAATAAGACTATATTTGTTCAAATTCTTATGTAATAAAACACAAATAAATACCAAAAATGAACTACATTTAAGAGCCAAACCGAAGGAATGGATCTTTAAGTTGGTTTAAACAGATCCTAGCCAATGTAACTGATAAATGTTTTTTTTTTTTTTTTGTGCAAAAATCATCTCACCATTTGGAAAGCAAGAGAGACTTTCCTGAACCTGGACCGCCGGACACCAGCAGAGGCGGGGTGGGGGGCGGGGCAGCTATCATGTCGTTTAAAAGATCTATATACTGAGAAGGGCAGCGCACACAGCACAGACCGGCAGATATCAATGAATAGAAAGTAAGGCATTTTGAAGGTAATAATCGCGATTAGAACAGAATATGCATGCATATTGTACCTTTTGGAAACCTAATTGGGAGGTGGTGCTGCTGCAAGCCTGTTGGTAGGACTCGATCTGCTCCTGTTCGTCATGCAGATCCCACAGCACGTCTCCCAGGTCTTCCTCACGGCCCTCGTCAATGGAGGCGTCCTTAGAGTCATCGTCTCCTCCTTCAAAACCCAACAATTCCTATACGAGGAGGGTAAAAATTCAGTGTTTAAAAATCATGGAGAGGACAGCCAGTCAAAAATGGTTTCTGTGTACACCTCCCTTTAGGTGATGAGACAACACAAACCAATGTATCTGAATAATGGTACACCTGTTTGATGACTTTCTCTAGCTGAGCATAAATCAGGCCAGCCCCTTCTTCTGCAGAGCTGCTGTGATCCACCACCTGGGGAATAGTTGAAACGAAAGACTATGAGTCTGACTTTTGTTCTATATTTAATAATGACTAGATGATCAACATTATGATAAGCACTGAATAGTATTATTGTAATATTACTAACAACTCTTGGTGAACAACGGTAAGGTCAAAGCTAAAAGTATTATTCATACTATGTCAGACATCACAGGCTATTAAAAGCCTAAATGTAAGGTTTATACAAAGTTTTAATTTAAAAAAATGCTATACCTTTCCCAGAACAAACTTTCTAGATTTTTCCAGGAGTGCAAAACCATTGACCACAACTTCAGCAAATTTTGAAACAGCACAATAGTGAATATGGTTTCCATTTTTTTGTAATCTTGGTAAAAATCACCCTGTGATTAAAAAGCAGTGAGACAAAACATACCCACTATATGAAAACTTCTATATATAAAGATGGGAAAACTGAATAAGCTGAAGGAGGAGAGTTTTATTGGTTTAGAAAAAGTAGACACATACCCTTCATTTCCAGCCTCTTTTAACAAACACGAGATGGTTTGTGTAACGATAAAACTTATAACAGCTTACAGTGAACTGAAATAATAATCCCAGAAACGTTTCAGATGGTCCTGGTGGAATATATCCGTTCCCTTCTATTCTGTTAATGTGTAAGCTCCACACCTTGACTTTGGCAGCCTTGTCTGCAGCATTAATCCTTTCCAACAGCTGCCTGATGGGTCCAGTCAAACCCCTGTCCTCTTCAGTCCTGAGGTACAGCACCAGCGGATGTCCATCTGGGTTTTTAACAAAAGCCTCCTCACAATCTTCCACCACAGAGCTGCAAAAATTAATGTTTGTCGCAACATTATAAAGATCCATTACTTCTGAAGACAAAAACTTACACTTTCTGCATGTCTGACCTTAAGTCAGACAAAGCTCTTCCTGTTTAGGCAAGTTATTAATACAATCATGATTTCTGTTTGATAAATGTCAAAGTACTGAGAGAGTTTTCATGGAGTAAAATTACTCTGGCTTTAAATAATTTGGAAAATCGGAGATTCGCAGAAAATCACTGACTAGATCACTCCCAATGTGTCCAATAATTTGCCCTGAATAGTTGACTTTATATGCTGTCAAAATAAAATCTGTGAACAATGAATTAAGTTTCACTTATTAGTGTTTAACTCCACCACAGTAAGGTAATTCTCAAAACTTTATTTTGAAGACGGTGCCTGTCACAAAACTCAAACTCAGCTGTTCTCCTTAAAAAAAAAAAGGTGTTTTTGACCCTACAGAAAAGCTTTTAATCACACAGGAGGTGCAATACCTTGTAACGGTGGATTTGAGGAGAAGCACACATATTGAACTCCGCTCGATCTCCTGCCTCCGCACCATGGCGTATGAAGCAGCATTCTCCTCTGGGAAGTAAACGTTTAGGTAGAAATGGCCCAGACCCTCACACATTCTCCGTAACGCCGCAGAGTGTTTCTGTCAATAAAACAAATTACCTTTAAAAGAAAATTATTATTGAAAGCGCCTACCAATTCAAATAACTGCTTAGACACACATCAGTACTTTGTGATGTGAGAACAGTACACTGGAGTAAAAGTCCCAAGTTAACATTAATCATGTAGCAACATATGCTTAATCTATTTTGTGTAAAGTTCCTGCAGAACTTTGTTTTTCCATTAACTTTACTTTTCTTTGTTTTTCCACTTCCACCGTGGACACTCCTTTAGAAGAAAGGCCTTCATCATATAAACATAAAAATTACTCTGTAAATTCATTTGTGCAGCGCTTCACTCCATTTCATTTTACACTTTTTATTGCGATTTAGTTAATCAGGACTGAAGCAATATTGTTTGATTTGTGACTAACTTGATTGGATATTAGCTTAGAAAGCAAGCTATTCATTCCTTCAGATAGACACGAGACTGACCGAGTTATGAACATTAGTATAGTTAAATGTACTTTAAATCTGCTCCAGTCATTAAACACCAAGTCAGATACTGTGCATGTCTTTCAAACAGCCATGTCTATGAAGGTGCTTTATAAATGTTATATAAATCTCAAATTATCCCCTAAAAACAACATTTACAGTTGTTGACTTTAAATTTCAATCAAACTGACCTTGATAAAGATCTCCATCTCTGCTTTGGTATCTTGCGTGGAGATTAGGTAGCAGCGCACGGTGTTACTCCACAAGGCCTGGGGCACGTGAGGTGACACTTGAAGTAGACTGGCCACCGCAGCATCCCAGTCATCTGAAGGAAGAAAAAACATGTGAAAATAATGCAGTCTACATGTTAGAAACTAATCTTTTTTTCTTTTTTTTTTTTTTTTTTAAACAAACTCTCTGTGATATATCAATGGTGTTAAAAGGAATAGCAAACTCACAATTTAGTTGCAACTATTGTGGAAAATACCAACATTATTATTTATTTTGCTTTTATTTGATGGTTTGGGAAAATAGGTTAGAAACAGATGACACATTGAGAGAAAAAAACAGTGTATTTTTAAAATTAAGAGTTGAACCTTTGTACACTGAACATCTACTCAACCACAGTGACTAATTTAACTCTTCCTGTCAGTACAGGATGCCTTTGCAATTATTTTCTTACCTCTGCTGACATTTGCAAAGGGTCCTTCCACATCTATTAAGCTGTGTGCAAACTCTGGTCCTCTGAATGTCTGTTGCAGCTGCATCATGCTACCCATAGAAGGTTCGCTTCCCAGCACCCCGCCAGACCAGTATTCACACTGAGTTCCTACAGCTGTAGAAAGACAAGACGAGAATGTGGATTTAAACCACAACTAGACGGAAAAAGAACAAACTGGAGCTGACGTGTGTAGATATTTGCATCTTACCAGTCACAGTGGTTTGATTATCATCTGAGTCAGAGTCATTGGGGCTAAAAATGTGGATACCCTGAGTCTGCAACTGTTGCAATTTGGCCTCCAGATCCCTCTTTGCACGCAACAGATCTTGTATCTCTTTCTCTTTTGTCTCTCGGAAAATCTAAATTTAAGTAAATTCCCAGTTTAAATTACCGGTACGAATTTTAAAAAACTGCTGCCACAAATGTATAAAAATAATACTTGGTGCATCTTACCTTAAACTGCCGTTTTACTTTGTCCCTGTCATGCTCAAATGTGGCAGCCCTCTCCATAGCTTGGTACTTTGTCTCAAGAGCAGCCTCTTTCTCTCTGAGAATCTTCTGGTAGGTTTTCTGAAGAGCCTGTCAAACCCCAGCAGAACAGTTTAAACACCTGCCTTCTTATAAATACATTTATATGAACATGTATTTGCTACAATAGAGATTTTTTTCTTCTTTTTCTTTTTTGTCATTATAAAATATTGCATAGCATCAAAAAACTAACGTGAAATTGAACAAAGATTTGCCTAAGCATAAAATGCACTTTTTTATTTAATAAAATAAATACATGTTTTTAATTCACCCTGGTCCTATGTGAAGGGGGCTAAATACTTCTTCATCGAGGAGAAAGATGCTTAATCCTTAATATTTTTTTAAATCTAAGTGTATAGTTTACTCAGGTTGTGTCTGATGACTTAAAACATTAAAAAGCACAAACAAAACAAATATGCAAGGAGACAAATACTTTTTGACAGAACTGCATGTTACTGACTGATTTCGATATGTAGCTCTTTATTAACCTGCAGCTCGGCTCTTAACCTCTTGTTCTCCTCGTCTAACTTGGCCTCCTTCTTCTGCATGGATGTGATCTCGTTATTTTTGCTGACGCGAAAGATTTCATACTCCTTACGAAGTCTCTCGTACTCTGCAGCATACTCCAGGTCCACGGAGCCCGTGGATTTGAAACTGGCCCCGATAACTCGAGGTCCACGGCGGAAGGAGCTGCGAAGGAGTCGGGCTTTGGGCTTAACTTCAACGGGTATCTCACATGCTTCCCCTCCCTCACCGCCATATCCATCCTCGATCACCTCTCCTGGACTGACCAAAGAGGATGCGGTGCCCATAATGTCGAAGATCCAAGAGTTTACCTTTTTCTGAGGAACATAGCTGCTACGGAGCCGTTAAAAACAGAGCGCGGATGGACATTTTTATCTACCGAGACTGAAATAACCAGTGAGGTTATTTCCACTACATTGCCACAAAGCTACAGTTACAAAACTGAACTTGTTTACATAGTAGAGACAAGCAGCAAAATGTGACAAAACACCAGCAACTAGAACTATATTTAAGTAGCTCTATACGACTAAAATACGAAATGATACACTTAAATAACGCGACGTGGCCTTTAATTTGATGTTGTCACATGCTAAAAATGCAAACACTGCAACAAACCCATTTTGGTAAACATTTTTGTCTCGAAATATTATACACTGCTAGTTCGGGTCGAGAAGAAAACTTGTGAACCTAGGATAAAAAACAAAAACAAAACAGGCACATAACGGTCCGCTCCCTTTTTCACAGCTTCCTCCTGGCTGCCTTGGTAACAAACTCAGAATACGGAAGCCGTATAAAGTCAAACAAAGTGAAATTTGACTTTTAGTTTTGAAGGAGTTTACTCCACTGGTAGCTTGTTTAATTCATTCCAATGAACCCACCGACTTAATTATCATGTATTACAATGCTTTGGCAACATTCTATATGCAAAAAACCATTTAAAAGTTTTTGCATTTTGTGATGTTACAAGCTTAAATGTAGTGCTTAGCCTACACGTGAAATGGACGGAAAAAGATACTGTTTTTCCCGATACTCAAAAAAACCTTCGGGACATTCACAGTCTAGCAATATTTATAAGTTTCACTGAGGTGCACTCTGTTAACTAATTAGGTGACTTCAGAGTGTTATTGGTGGGACTGAATTATACTTTGGTCTGTCAGAGTAAAGGTTGTTGATACGCACCCCAAACCTTTCATATTTTTATTTCTAAAAAAATATTGATCATGCATCAACTTTACACTTCACAACTATGGAGTGCTTTGTGTTGGTCTATTATAGAAGGCCATAATAGAACAGATCAAAGTTTGTGGGCATAACATAAAATGTGAAATGTTTAAGGAGCATAATTATCTTTGTATGGCAGGCACACTATGTTATTTTTAGATAGGCCAGAAATACTTTTAGCTGTAAGGCTATATTTATCAATAAGAAATCATAAGTTTTAGAACAGTTTTAGTTTCTCTGTGGTTTCTACTTTAACTGTTCCAAGAAGTTTCTCTGAAGTAGAACTCTTCCTTTTCCGTTAGATTTTTAGTGATAAAAAAAAACCCAGTTTAGATATTTAACACCTGCCCCCACAAAAGGATGTTCTTCATAAAAACGTGGTGTTGCTCTTTCACTATTTCCTCTTTCTTTTAGAGTTGGCTCTAAAATGATATGTTTTGTGCACAAAAATTATCTGCAAAGTTTTTTCAAGTCTATATCTCATTCCTCACTGTAGAAGTGGTGATAAAAATGTGTTAAGGTTACTGTTTTATTTGTAGAATTTCATTCAGAAAACATATTTCTAATGCACACTGATGAATAAAAAAATTACTTTACAGCCCTAGCCTGTAAAGTAACAGCAATATGCATTGTCACTGTTTAGACTGTGAACTCTCTTCTGGATAACTTGCAAGTCACTTTGATTCATAGTCAAAGCAACTTGCAAAGCAACTTGCAAAGCAACTTGCAAAGTGACTTGCAAAGTGACTCATTCTTGCCTGATGGACGTCAAGTTCCTCATTGTTTTCAAAATTTAAAATTACCACAGGCTTTTGTATTAAAAGCTGGAGTCCATAGAGTTTCAGCATTTCTCTGTTATGATGTTTTTTTTTTTTGGGGGGGGGGGGGGAGGGGGTATTTGCACATTTCTTTATTCATTTGAGTGTTTTATGGGCATAGAAACAGTGAATTAACATTATTTCAAAAGTTGTGTTTTTAAATCTAGACGTATTTCCATTTTTAAGACTCTGGCACACATAGCCCAGCTGTATGCTCCATTGGGCTGTCCTACAAGTTGGAACATTAATAAATTTAAACTAAAACTTAATACCGTACTTACAGATGTCAATCCAGAAATTATGGAAGAAAGAATTCAAATCAGATGTTAAAAACAACCAGTAGGTGTGTCACGTTTTTCATTGTTTAAATCTCAGAACTTGGTAAGAGCTTGTACTTTCAGCTGCAACTGTCACGCCTGTCTGGATCTGAGATTTCCACAATAATTTATTGGTTGTGACTGTATTCCCCTTTACTTGTTTCAGAAAACTTGATATTTATCTTCAAAATCGACTGAGTAATTTTTCTCTGATGGACAAAGCCCTCCTTTGAAAATTTTGACAGGTTAGTCTGCCCTTAATGTTCATAGTTTAACTGATATGAAGGACATTCATTATGGTATTTTAACAGAATGGTGTTATGCCTAATGTTATAATGAAAGGTCTTGATAGCAGTGCAAACATACAGAACAACACAAGTTTGGTTTTTCTATACATACGTACAATTTTATTTGGAAAATATTGATTTTCTAAAAGAAGTACTGGTCAAACCTGTCAGAAACTCACAAGAGAGCATATTTGCACAATAAAGCATTTCAATCCAGTCTTTGTTCATAATAAAGAAAAACAGAAAGTACCTTTTCCTATAAAACATATAGCCCCCAATTTAACAAAAAAAAAATAATAAGTTGGTGGTTGCTATAAGGCAATAGAACATTTGAAGGCGAGAAAACCTTTTGAATACAATCTAAAGCTAAGAGAGTAGGCAGAGCTTTAAGTTCCTTGGAAAGACCATAAGTATGTCACAATTTCATTTTCTTTAATTTTTTTTTTACACTATGAGGTTTGAAGATACACTCTGACTGTTGAATGTAAAGAGACTTATCCATTTCATTTAACATCAGTCAAAAGTACCACAAAAAAAGCATATCAAACTCTTTACATTCTAGTAAATGTTGTACAGATATGAAAAATAAAAATATTTCTCCAAAGTTCTCTTTGATGTGTTAAATCATAGTTACAAGACCTTCCAATCTGTAAAATGTCCAATTATAAGACAGTCATTCGGTAAGAATTTTACTTTGATGCTTACAGAGAAGGTCTCCGAGTTTTAAAGAACAGATGAAGAAATGTATTCCTGTAAGCTCGGTTCAAGAAGAAATACATGACGGGGTCCAGTACGCCGCTGATGCAGCTCAGTGCAGATGTGATCTGATTGGCTCTTTTCAATGACAGTGACTCCAACACCTCAGCTTTACTTTGACTGTATATCACCCTGCACACGTGATAGGGAACAAATGCAAACATGAAGTTTAGCACAACGAGTACGATCATTTTCATAGCTTTGTCTTTCACTGGACGCTCTTCTTGTTGTTTCAGGTTCCTCAGTTTTAGGAGAATCACTAGGGAGGTGATAACTATGGTGGTGAAGGGAATAAAAAAAGCAACTATGGTTGAGATCATAGCTTGGGCTGATTTTCTTTCAAGGTACAACATGCTGCAGTTGTTAGCCGAGTTGCCTTGGTGTTTTTGTGAGAAAAGTGTTGGAATCATAGACACAATGACTATCACCCACAGTATGGTCACGCCTATATGTGCATGCAAAGGCTTCCTTACCACCTGGGACCTTAGAGGTAAAGTCACAGCTAGCAATCTGTCGAGGCTGATGAAACTCATCAGGTAGAGGCTACAGTACATGTTCAGGTAAAATAGAAATCCTGACAGCCGACAGAGGATGTCTCCAAAGGGCCAGTGGCTGCCAGACAGGTGGTAAACTATGCGCATAGGTAAAATAAGGACATAGCAGATGTCTGCAATAGCCAGATTTCTCAGGAAGACCTTGGAGGGTGAATTGCCCTTCTGATGACAGAATGCCCACAACGCCAAGGAGTTCCCAGGCACAGCAATGATGAAGATCAACATGTAAAACACGGTGAGGATAATATCCCACGGAGGCAATCTGTTGGTCTCATTCCCCGTGGAAGTATTTTCCTGTGTCATGGCAAGGACCAGTCTAGTGCAGGGTAAAGCATAATATGTAGTCAGTGATCATCACAAATTATCACATCTTAAAGGTTTGTCTTAATAAAATTAAAGCCTATAAGGTGTTTATTTTGTTGTTTTTTGTGATTATGGCTACAGATAATGGAAAAAAAAAGTTTCTCAAAATATTAGAACATTGAATGAGACAAATAATAATAATAAAAAACTTTTACTACAAAAATATTTGCTTTTTAGTTTTAAAATGCTCAATGGGCTGGGTATTAGGTTCTTATTCTCTGTACCCCAGGCTTTAACTTCCTTTAACCTTAAAAGTTGCCAAAAGTATTGAGATGCCCCTCCGAGTTACTGAATCCGGGCGTTCCAATTATTTCTATGGTTATCTCTACAAGTATTAGTGAAAAAAATGGGTCACTTTCAGGAGCTTAGTAAACTCCAGCATGTACTTGACATGCCACCTATACAGTTAGTCAGTTGATAATTGTTAGCAGCATAGCAAAAAGGAAGCAATCATCAATAAAAGGAACTTGGTCACATTAATCACTGAGCATTGCTGAGAAGTCATAAGCTGTCTGCAGATTCAAGTCGCAAACCTCCATACTTCATGCAAGCTTCATATTAGCTGAGGAACAGTGTAGAACAGATGCTTCCAAATCTTACAACAGCAAGTGCTACACAAATGTCGACTGAAAAGTTTGGTTTAAGTCACAGCACCAATGGACTCCAAAGAAGCGGAGACAGGTTCTCTGAAATGAGGAGTCACACCTCTCTGTGTTGCAATGCAATGAGCAAAACAGAGTCTAGTTGCCAAGAGAATGAGATTTACCTGATTGCACTGTGTGTGCTAAGTGTATAATTTGGTGGAGGGAGGATTGTCTTAATAAAATTAATCTGCACTAAGACCCTTCTCATGGCTCTGATTGGTTGTTTCTAGATAACACATATATTAACCAAGGTTCACACATATGTATAAAATCAAGCATCCAAATGTTTCTGGCAATAAAATGTATGAAGATAATGACAACTATCAAAAGGTCACTTGTCAAGAAAGAAGGAACTCATCGGTTTCCTCTTTATATAACCTATAACTTTTACTTTTTTTTTGTTTGCCTTCCTGAGAGTTACTGTGATTAAAGGGTGACGTTAACTGTCAAGATAATTTAAATATCAAAAATTTTCTAGCAGTCTAATTGTATATGACCTGGTTAAATGTGCGAAGGTTATTAATCACAAGGTATAGCCTTCAAACAACTGTATAGCAGAAATAAGTACAGAAAAAGTAGCAAATATGCAAATATTCTTCGGACTATATTTAAAGTCTCCAGTAATCTTACCTGTAGTTGTAGTCGGACCCCGTTCTAAAATATGCTCACTAAGAGTGGAAGACTTCAGTGTGTTACTGGAAAACTGATCGTCAAGCAGAAGTGAGAAGTCTACAAAAATGGTTTGTGGCGTGTTAACCATTATGTTTACACACAAACTCACACACACAAGCACACACACACACACACACCCACGCACACAGGTTTACCCACATGTACACATATTTCCATGTGACGCATGAAGCAAGACAGAAAACATGTATAAAAAAAACGAATAAATTCAGTGCACTAGAAGCATGCAGATCTTTATTTGTGTTTGCTACTCCACCAAACGTTTGCCTTTAAGCACATTGTTCATTTATGTCATGACTTAAAGCTTTACAAAAAAGAGGAAGAAAACCAAAATATTTACAAAATCTACTTGTGCAAACATATTTTTGTCTCTTTTACATTACTCTCCTAAAATATTTCAAAGGCATGCATACAAATAAACTTTGGTATGTTAAAAAAAAACACTACTTATTTTCTTAGTAGAAGCATTTACTGGTATGTACATCTCGTTGACTTTGTTTTCAGTACAGATCACATGAACAGCAACAATACATGTTAGCACAACTTTTTACCACTGATGTCAGCCGACACACCAAGAAGAGCCAAGTAAATTTTCCAAAAGTAGATGATTGTAGTTAGGCATGAAGCAAGTCAGTATACGACCACTTTGGCAAATAGGCACAATAAAACGAAAACTTGTGTTAATGATGAGAACAGCTGCTATCTGTTAAAGAATTTGGCAGTTCATGACGGTGAAAAATAAGAAAATACTCTTGAAAACTAAGTTAATCGTGAGTTTTCATCATAAATTCTGTATAAATTCATTAAAGGCTTTTACATTTTGTCTTGAATGTAAGAAATATAGAGGATTAAATATACTACTTAATATATTTCTCTTTTTCCCAAAATTAAAAGAATTTATATGATATGTTGATTGCAAATTAACTATATATTCCCTATTCATAACTACTGCAAAAAATATAGATTTTCACCACAATTAAAAACTTTCAATTCAACTACAAAATCAATCTACAGTTATGTGAAAGAGTCATTAAAAACAAAATTACAACATAAGTCATAGGGTTCACCTCTGATGCAGAATATGAATCCATACAAGTGTTTAAATCTAAAAGTGAACTGAAAGAAAAGGAAAGGAGCTGAAAAGAAATAAACAGTGCGCAAATGCCAGTGTCAAAATATAAACAGAGTGAGTGCATTACTTTAATAATACTTTCAAATGATAAAAAAAAGTTCAAATAACAGAAAAAGCAACAAAAAGTATTACATGGAATATATTCAGTTCTATCTGCTGTGCTGTAAAGCACGCTTGGCGATAATGTGGCTAAGTTGTGTCCTTAGCTGCTGTAGTTGTTGGGATGGAGGATTTGCTGCTGCTGCCGTTGTGCGATCTGTAGCTGGTGAAGCTGGGGGTGTGTATGGTGCGGATGCTCTTTCCACCTGGCCCCAATGGTGTGGGAGACAGAGGGGAGGGGGAGAAGGAGGAGGAGGAGGAGGAGGAGGAGAATGAAGAGGAGGAGGAGGAGGAGGAGAGCACTCGACCATTCTGAGTCTGTGAGGAGAACGAGAGAGCTTTACCTGTGTGTTGTGAAGGTGCAGGGAGTTTGAGGGATCCGTTAGACAGTGAGGGGATATGGGATGAGGGTAGGGAACCGGAACGGGGGGTGTGAGAGGACTTTGTCGCAGAAGGAGGAGCGGAAGAAGACGGGTTAATGGGATTAGTAGCATCTGAGTTTAGCGTAGACTGGGAGCTGCCTTTCACAGAGCTAGGATAAAAAGCAGGGATTTTAGAGACGGGTATAGTAGGGGGAGCAGTTTTATGATCCCCTCCCACTCTTTTAGCACTTCCATTAGCCTGCAAACAGATGCCAAAACAGATACTGGTTGTCAAAAAAAAAAAAAGAAAACTGGTCACACAACACATGTAAAAGGCAAGGCGACGTTAAAAAAAAAACACAAACTAAAAGTTATTCACATGGACAACCAATATGGCTGCACAAACAATAACATCAATAAGGCAAACTAAAAGATACCAAAAACATACAGCAAAGAAAATAAGAATTGAACACACAACATTTTTCTCAGTCAATATATGTCTATTGGGCCTGTCACCTTGAAATGCACACCAGTCGTCAGGAACAACCCAGGCAAGCAACATACGCAAAGAAATCAAAACAAGCAAATAATGTTTATATATATATATATATATATATATATATATATATAAAAGATAATTACACAAGATAGAACTATTAAACATACTAACTTAAATTAATTAAATACTTATAAAGGACTGTTGATACTGATAACTTCAAGGTGTCTTTTGCACAGAGAAACAAGATGGACGAGGTCACAAGTTCTTTGCATTCTGAATCTGATTACAAGTTCTTTTAAGAGATTTTCAAATGACTTTACAACACAGGACACAACAAAGTGTCTTCAGTTGCGTGTCTGGGTGAATGGATAAATGACTGTAGTGGAATTGCTTTGGGGGCCTTTGGACTTGATAAGGCGCTATACTAGTACAAAGCCTTTGAGGCTTCTTCACATTCACTGTAATGCAGACGGCAATGGGAGAGAGAGAAATAACTTAACTGAGAAAAATGTATGAAGTGCTTAATACTTATTTTGGATGCTGTACACAGAAGTTCCGTTTTTTTTTATTATAGAAGTGAGAGACATGTTACCGAAAAAGAAAACACTGCAAAAGTTAGACAGCATGATGGCAGACAGGAGCGTCTCTGTGTTAGAGGGATTGTTAGGTATTGTGAGAGGCTGTTGAATAAAATTGAGAAGGCAAAGAAACACTCAAGGATCTAGAGTGAATAGGGAAAAAGTGTTAGAAGTTAGAAGGAGTGGCAGCAGAGAGGACAAATGTGGATTTGTACTCCACTGAACAGATGGTGCAATGTCAGTAGGTTATACCAAGGTCCTGACGGCAAGAAAATGCATCACCGTGGGGTTAAGGAAGCTGAGCAGTGATGTCGGGTTTGAGCAGAGTTGGAATATAAGAAGAGAGGAGCCAAACAACAACAACAAAAAAAAAGTTAAACCTGTGGTTGAACATTGCCAGAAGGATATTAGGATTTGGCGACACTGTTAAGGAACTCAGCTGTGATGGAGAACTGGAGGTGTGATGACAACTCAGATGAGGATAAGACAGGAATCCACTTTTCTTTGCCTTTCTCCATTTTGTTTTTGTATAACCACCAACACAGTGAAAACCATGAGCAGTGTGGACATGCAGAAGCATACAGTACAGTGATGTTATGGGGTAACAGTCAACAGTCAAACATGCCTTTGCGTCTTTGCAGATTCGAGAGAAACAAGAACAGATCCACAGTTGCCACCATTGTGGCTTTCATTTTTTATTTTCACTAGTGAGATCTCACGGCTTTGGTAGTCTTTTTTTCCCCCCTCATATATATGCTCCATGCTTTCAGTAAGGCATGACCTTAATTCTGCTAGTCTCCGGTAAAACCCTACAATAAAACTACCTGTCGAAACTGCCTCTGAGCGTCCTGCAGTTTTTGCTGTTTTCCAGTTTTGTCAGTTGTAGCCGGCGACTGTCTGGACTTCGCAGACAAAGGGACCGGCATCCGACTAGTAGGGGAAGCGGCACTGGAGTTCTGCAAGGGGATCCAAACGAAAAACAAAACAAGAAATAAAACAAAAGGTAGAAAAAAAAACATAGACCAAAACAGGAAGTATGAGAAGTCAAAACACAGGAAAAAAGTTCAACACCTCAAAAAAATCAACACCAATAAAAGACCATGCATCCAGAAGGACCATAAACCTCAAAGGCAGTATACATAGTGCATGCAGTTGAGAATAAGTAAGTAACGACCATCGCGACAAAGTCTCTGATGATCAGTGCACCACTTGCTGAAAACCTCAGAGTTTTAGCAATGAACTGCAGGAGAAAGATGGTAGTCAGGCACCCAACAAAATGCCACCCCGATCATGTCACCATGATTTCACAGTGGCAGAGAGCCACCAGGGTTACTTTCAACATTTCTGAGCACCTGTGGAGTGGATTAATGACTTTGTAGTTTCAGTGGTTAGGGTTGGAGTGAAGGTAGGTTGAAAAGTGAAATAGAAGGACCCAAACTCTCCTGGAGCAACAATAGCTAGAGAGAGACCTGTTGTATGCTGGTGGGTACACTGAGGACTGTGGTGGAGGTGCTGGTGGAAGAAGGGGTGACAACAGGGCGAGGAAGGAGCTGAGGTTTTGTCTTCTTCTGCAGCAAGCTTTTACTGGATACTTTAGGCCCATGCGCTCTAGAGGTAGGGAGAGAGGAAGACCTCTTCAACCCAACCACATCAGATTCTTTCCCAGTTCTTGCCTTGGTGTCTTCGGTGCTGACTGACTCCTCCGGGGAGCATGGTCCCATTTCATTAATAGTTGTTTCCAGCTGTTTGATGGTTTGTTCAAGACTGTCCAGAGTCTTGTAGGCATTCTTCCGAATCTCACTGGTTCTGCAAAGGGCATCTGAGTTCTGGTCTGTTTGTGTGGTAGACACTGATCCCTTGGTGCCCTCTGCGAAGGATTTTGAGCGAGTGATCTCAAATCTCTTTGCTTCCTTGTGCTGCCGAACCGTACCATCGAATTCTTCCTCGTCTTCATACACCACCACTTGTAAGGTTTTCTTTCCAGACTTGGTGCTTGTGCGAATTGCTTGTGTCAGTGCTGCTAGCTGTTTCTTTGGGAACTTAAATTTAAACTTCTTCTTTCCATCTTGCTTGGCATCTCCATTTGTCTCTGTGTTCATTCCACTGTCCATTAGTTCAGATATTGAAGATGAAGATGAGGATGATGACCCTGTGTGCTCCGCAGTACTCTGCGTGGAGATGATCTTTTCCCCATCAGCGATTTCTGCACCACCAGCTCTTACTTGCAAACCAGTGCTTCTTTCAGTGTCGGACTCCTCACTTTCTTCATCTATGCGTTCTTCTGCAAGCATTCTCTCCAGTTCTTCTTCACATTCAAATATGGTGGACAGTCGCTTGTAAGCTGAGCGGATATCCATTGGCTCATCAAAAATGATGATGACAGGCTTCTTGTTGAAGCCATTGTCTTGTGGCATAGTGGGATCGACTGTGGTGTTAGCTTTGTTTGATGCACTGCCAACTGTAACTGTCTGGACACTACCCTTCTTGGCGCTGACCAGTTCTTGGTACTCGCCACAAGAAAGCGGCTGAACCTTTTTGTTAGTGATCATAAATGCAATGTCTGGTGGCGGGGGAGCTTCCTCTCCAGGTAAGTCAGGGCTAAGACCGGCTCCATGATCACCATCATCAAAATTATCTAGAGTCAAATCACGTTTCTTACTTGCAGTCTTTCCGAGTCGCTGAACTTTAGGTACCTCTTTTACAGGATTGCTGGTTGTGGGTAATATTTGCTGAGGCTTTGTATTTTTAAATGAGGAAACATGCTCCGAGGCCTGTTTGGTTTTCTTTTCAGTGTTTGTTTTGTTGAGTTTCTTTTCCTTCTGTACTTCTGCGCTAGTCTTCAAGGATTCAGCACGCTTAACTTGCTTTTGTGGCAGTTTGAATCCATTGAGTCCAGTGGGTTTAGGTGATATCGGTGGGGGTGTAACAGGTGGAGGTGATTTTGGTTGTGGAGGCATCTGCATCTGCAGCATCTGCTGTTGCTGGCTTGGAGAATTGTCATTAGCATTGACATTTGACACCTGTGATAGAGGCTGTGAGGGCTCCCTGTGTTCTGGGGTGTCTTCCAGGCCTGATGGGGGTGGTTGATCTTTAGGAATCTGGCCAGTCACATAATATATGACCTGTCAACGGGACATTTAGAATGTAGTATTACTCTCAAATCCTTAAACTCTAGAATGAATATTGAATGAATTGACAGAGTGTTAGGTACAAAAAGTTGTACGTACCCCAGGGCTTTGTCTTGTAGTTGTGTTTCCATTTTCATCTGTGTCAGGATCTTTATCCTCTCGACTTGGTTCTGAGCTCTGCTAGGACAATGTGTGAGGGAATAATATTACTGTGCAACTGGTGTACCAGGTTGCAACAGATCACCTCTATATCAAAAAACAATATTATTTATCTTCTATGGGTCAGTGACAAGATATTACAAAGTCTTTCTGAATTTGCTTATTTTATACAGAGGGGGGAGTGCTAATTTGATTTGGTTGTCATCATGTAGATAGAAATGAACAGTCTCTTTTTTTTACAGTTTTATTATATAGAAGAGGGAAATAATGTTAACTGTTCTTGCTGTACTTCACACAATATTAGTAAAAAAAAACAGACGGATAAAACGCTGGTGAAGAGACACTAACTTCTAGAACTTTCAAAGAGATACTTGTAAAAAATGCTAAATTTCTGTGCCCTTTGTCACCAAACAGAATAGACCTGTACACGTAGAAGTGAGTGAGTGATTACTTCTTTAAAGTCAAAATGGAATTACTTTTTACCATTCCAAATTGCTGCCAACTCAAAATCCTGTCTATCATGTTTTAAGTAATCAACAACAGTTTGGTCTCTCCCAGAAACTAAGTTGAATCAGATTTTTTTTTCTTTCTTTCTAATACTTTGCAATCATTTTGCTTTGTCATTGGCAAAATGATTGTGATTCTGTCAGCTGTGCTCAATGTAATACAAACCGATGTTGAACTTTTATATAATCCGTTGCTTCTAAGATTTAGTTGTTAACAATATTCTCCAAATTTAAATAAAACCACAACTAAAAGTAGAGACTGTTCATTTGAAAACCAGTTGGGTATGTAACTTATTGTAATCTGAGGTTATAGATTAATAATAAAATCCTTATTTCAGAAACGTTTTGACTTTGGAACATAAACATTTTATTGTCCAAATTTATTAATGGCACTTAGTTATAGAGTGTAACTAATGTTTTATAAGATGTTTTGATGTCATTTCAGAAACATTACCAAAGGTTGTTCAAAGTTTACAAACACATGCTTACACTCATCCTACACCACACTAACATTTTTGTTTTACAAAAATCACTTAAACAGTTAGTTAGGATTTGTTTAAAGTGTGATCCTATACAGTTACCTTTCTTGTGATGCAAAGATTACATATTACCAGTAGCTATTTGGAAAAGTACATTAATCCTATGAGTAGGAAGCCAACAAACTAATCCAAAGAGCAGTATGTCAGTCTGCCTCATCAGGTGATGATCTGATAATTTATCAGTCCTTATCACCAATCTGGAAAAGCAAACAAATGAACTATCAATATGTAGATGGTCTGTTTGTCATTGAATAACATGGGAGGACTAATGTAATTTAACACTACACCATGCCTGCACCTGCTCTTTGCATATTGGTCTAATCTTTGACTCTTACTGTAAAATTTAACAAAAGAAGACAGGTTTGCAATATTTTCAGGCCTCATCAGGCCGGTGTAGGGCCATATCCAGGGCCAAGTCTATCTATAACACTTTTAGAGAACATGTTGAATTTAGGCTTAATGTTGCTTATGGACAAATTGCAGATTTTCAAATACTAATGATCAAAAAGTTTATAGCCTGTTGTGCTTATCAATAGTTACTATAAAATAGGGGGGAAATACCTTGCTGCTAATAACAGCTGTGTTTTCCTTTGTATTGGCCACTCACACATTTCCTACCAAACTAGACAAACTGGTTGAGGGCTTCACTGACAACACCAAGTTCTTTACATTAATAAATGCAATGTTAGGCAGCATAAGTAATCAAGTAATCATATTTTGCATTTGGTGTGGGTCTAATCTATCAATTAAACTTACAATTTTAAATCCACTGCCTTTAATGATGACTTATAACTTGTTTTTCCTATACTCCTGTATATGTTGCCATGGTTTCACTGATTATTTGTTCTCTGTCTGACTTGCTTGTTAGCCTTCCAGTACTCTTAGGACTTATTTCATTTGCAAAAAGCTGATGGTGATATGATGTATTTCTGCTAAAGATAAACAAATAACTTCACACAATTAACTCTTTAAATATATGTTTGAACACATCCATATTCCTCAGAAAGAGTTTTGTCAGAATAATAAACAACATAGTTGCAGCTGGATTGGATAAATGTGTGAAACTTGAAAAAGCAAATTGAGGTGAAGTTGTGCAAAGACAGAGAGATTGGGAAGTAATATCTCAGAAAATAAGTGGGGGACAGGAGCATGCAAAGTGGCCAGATTGACCTCTGGTGAACCAAGTCTGCAAAAACACATTGTGTCTACAAATGTAAGTTTTCTGAAGCGTCAATCTGTAAGTTCCGTTTTTTTATACTTAATTTTTCTGTGAAAAAATGCCAGTAAAAGAAAGACACAAGACAATTTAATTGCCCATAACATACAAAGTACATTACAGGTCTTTATTCATTTAGAAGAAAAGACAAGTGGTAGTTAAATCTTGAAACAGGTCATACAAAAGACACACCAGCTCAATTTTATGCAGACTTAATCCTGAAAGAAACCAAAGCTGTGGAATCCAGCAGAATCAAACAAGGGAAGGAACCAAGCCAGCAAGGAAAGGAGTTTGGTGGAGACAGCTGCTATAGGTTTCTCTCGAGCCAAAGCAGGAGCACAGGGGTTGTAGAAGTGTTAGGAAACAACAGGCAATTAGTGCATCACACAGCTGGTGGAGGCAGGCGGTTAGTTGGGCAGCTGCACGGCGGCACATGTGTTACCTTTTTCTCTTTGTGGGGCAACAAATTCCCTGGTCTTAGTTCTTTGATTTGGGGTTCAATTCGATTGGTGGGCTCAACCAAATTTTTTATCCCTAGATCCTTAACTGTGCACTTCTGGAAAACCTGAAGGTTGGAGACAAGTCAAAGGGATATGGGGGGTGGGGATAAAGATTTTTTAGGGTGGGATAAAGACTTGTGGGACCACAGCCACAGCTGTACCAACTGTTGTCAGGTGACAAGGAGGATCCTTTGTTTTGGCACCCGTTAGCACCCAGCCGTTGCCACTTCCAATAAAATCAACGACCGCAGGAAGAAGCAATAAGCAAAAGGCACCCAGTAAGCAGAAATCAATAAACCTTGCCCATATGTTTGCCAGGACATGTGTGAGTGTTCACATGCATCTAACCTGAAGCTCCGCCATGATCTTGTCCCCTTCATCCTCCTCTTCTCTGTTAACAGAAGCAGTGACAGGAGGGGGTGTGATGGGCTTCGGCTTGGTCTCCGGAGTAGCCTTTGTGGGCTTGAACTGAGGGGAGGGAGGAGGAGCATCTTCCTCAACCTCCTGTGAAAAATCAGTGAATCAAACTACTTCACATTATGCAGCATAATTGATATAGACAATGGATGGATTTACATGCAGCAAGTATTTG
Source organism: Poecilia mexicana (assembly GCF_051168715.1). Lineage (NCBI taxonomy): Eukaryota > Metazoa > Chordata > Actinopteri > Cyprinodontiformes > Poeciliidae > Poecilia > Poecilia mexicana. The sequence goes on from NW_028263389.1 coordinate 14,115,925, forward strand.
TTAAGTGTCACTAAGCTAATAATACAAAGAAACATGATGTATTACAATGACGAAAAATTGAAGAGGGCATGTTATGTACTTTTAAATGAATCAATACAGAGTTTAAAGTGGGTTTATCACTTAAAGTGGATATATCAACAGGTTGTACAGCCAGGAAACCTGTATATCTATCGTCAGTAATTTGATATGACATTAATGTGACCGACCTGTGCTGAGATGCTTTCCTTCCGAGTATAGACCACCTCTCCAGAACGTGTTGTAGTCATGCCTGAGTTTGAGCTGGAGAAGGTTTTTCTTGGAGGTGGCGGTGGTGGGGACTTGTTTGATTTGTCAGACCCCTGTCTGGTCAAATTGTCAGTGGCTGCTGATTTAATGGCAGTTTTTGAAGATGCTGGCTTGATAGATTTCTCCAATAAAGGCTTCGGTAGTTTATCAGACCCCTTTTTGGAGGGTTTGTCTACTAGAGACTCCTCTGCAAAACACATTATTCAAGCAAACAGTGGTAAGTAAAGTGTTATTATGCATTAAATGACTCAAGGAAGTTGAATGCATGTTTTATTTGTACCTGATGGTGACTCAAAAGGGCTGGGAATGTCTCTATGTTCTACTATGCCAGCAGAGGGCAGTATTTGGCTTTCCTCCACCTCTAAGCTTGGAATTCCCTTCATCATGTTGGCCTGAGCCTCTTGAAGGATCTTCTCAAACTCTTTGCCATCATATTGACCCATATTCTGCCTTTTCTCTTCCCATTCCTTCTCAGCTGCCTACAAGAAAAAGATAGAAGATAAAAAGTCTCTAAACTTTTTAGAGACTGCATAAAGTGCAAGACAATTGCCAATTTAATTGCACTTAATGCAGTGCATAAAGTGCAATTACGACTAGCTAACTGGTCAGCTGCTTAGATTCTAAACTTCTAGGTGGCTAGACATAAAAAATAAGACAGCTAGGTAAATAGACAGCTAGATAAAGCTGTCTGCAAAAGTATTAAACCCTCTTAAACGTTTTTTTGTACTTTTTGTCATTTTACAAGGACAAACTTCAATGTATTTTAATGGAACTAACCAAGACAAAGCAGTGCATAATTGTAAAGTGGAAAAAAGTGATAAATGGTCCGTAGACTTTGATTCAGCTTTTCTTTTCCTACTGAACCATAATCAGTTTTAATCTCATCTCACAAGAGCTGCTTCTCCCACAAATTCGCTGTTGCTCAAAATGACAGATTGTCCCTTGTAGTTCTACAGCTGGCACAGTTACCATTCTGGGCTGTTTATTGCGAGGGGTTCAAAGTGGAATAAAGCATGTTTAAAGTTCAGAGGAAATTTAAAAATATGACTAGGCAATTGAAAGACAATATTAACAATACCTAAACATCATCTATGATGATGAACATATAAGAAAAAAAGGCGAACATAAAGAATTACAATTATAATAAATGATAGTGGTTTCATCCTAACTAAAGTATCCAAATATTTTTATCAAGCCTGGTGGGGGCGCAAGTAAAGCCTGGTTGCCTGCCAGGGGAAACCCTGCTTACCCTGATTTAAAATATCCACAACATTATTTCTGATGTGTCTGTTGTGTTCCTTGGTCTTATCAATATTCTTTAAGAAACATTCAAGGTCTTCAAAGAACAGCTGTATTCATGATGAAATTAAATGCACACAGCTGGACATTTGATTGCACTAGATCTAGGAGTTTTTGAGTGATAGAAATTAAACCAAAACAAGTCAAAATTGAAAATCATCTAGTCTTTTTCTTCTGTTTTACAAGTATGCACTACTTGATGTTGGTCAGACATATAAAATCACTATAAATTACTACCGAGGCTTCGACTATTATGTGACAAAATGTGTAAAGGTTCAAGGGTTGTAAACTGTAAAATATGGGAAACAGCTGAACATACCTCAATGGACATAACTCTGTTTTTGCTTTTCTCCTTGGTGTTCTGGAGCTCCTCTATTACAAGATCCTGATGAGGAGCACTGTTGCCATTGTTCACCAGATTCCCATGAATCTTCTTGAGGCGGGCAGGACTTGGTGGATCTGAGACCGACCCTTTAGGAGAGTCCCGGTCTTGAGGCTTACTCAGGTTAGGACTAGGAATCTGAGTAGGGCTTGGGGTGAGGGGAGGACTGGGCTGAGCTATGAGGGCTGCAGATTGCTGGGACTGCTGCATGTGAACTGGAGAACTCCGGACATGATGGATGACCACTGGGGAGGAGGGCATCACCTCCGATCTTACGGTGGAGCTCTGTGCCTCTGGTGGAGCTGAGGAGGAGGTGAGCTGGACTGATGTTGATGGAGCTTCTACAGCGGTTTCTGCAGCTGGTTTGTGGTTGACACCTACTGAGGCATTGGTGGAAATATCTATGCCTTTCTGAGACCCCTCGGTTGCATATCTGCAGAGGAAGGAAATGGTATTTGAACTGATGTTAAAAACACTACAAAATAAAAAATGTGTGAAGATTTTCTTTTTTTACACATGCAACTCATGGGTGAGCGAAAAGCCAAGACCGAGCTTGGTACATGTGACATATTAAAATGGAAATGAGGTGCTACAATGTCCACTAAGTTAATTCGCTTATCGGTTCAGTGAAGGTGCTGAAAGGAAATCTAGCTGAATCCTGGATTCACACAGAGTGACCTCTTTGATGGCACGGAGGCAGTATAATCAAACAGCACAATCTCCACACATCAGACTTCTGCGAGGAGCTCTGCTGAGGTCTTTTTGATTTAATCTTGAATTGCCCCCTCCCACACTCACAGCATACTCCAGGAGCACCTGTAGGAGCTGCATTTTCCTCCTACCTTCTCAGGCTGCTGAGAGTATCGGTCAGGCTCTTGACCCGTTTTAGCATGCTGTCGAGTTTGTGAGGCTCTTCCTTCAGAAATTTAACAGCCTCCACTTCCACTCTGAGCACAGCTCGCATTCTGGTTTGCAGGGCTGGAAACTCTCCTGAGGAAACAAACATGTGAAAAATGTAAAGATTTTATTTTTTATTTTTATTATTTTTGAATTGCAAGAATATTACTTACTATGCACACATAAAAATATAAATGTTACAGATTAGCATGATGACATCTGTCATGGTGATTATGTTTTCTTAACTTGGTTCCTGTTGAATCACTAAAATTCCGTTTCAATTTAATTTCAGACAATTCATCTAGATTCAGTTTAAACTAATTCAGTGTCACTCCACTTGTTATAGTTTAGTGCAATTCAGTTCAGTTCTGATAAATTAACTTATTTCTACATTAATATTTAGCAAAGTCCAATTTGAAAAGGTTTTCAAACAGGAGACACTAACTTACAGTTGGTAGTCAGGTATTGCCAGCTACTGCCTGGGAATGTTTTAGTCCTACAATTGCTGGTAAACTCACCAGTCGATTAATATTTATGCTAGAATGTGGCTAAAGGGAACTAAAATGCTCTTTGTATTTTTTTTTTTGTTTTGTTACCATCTTACCTTTGAGGCCAGCCAGAGACTCTCCCACCTTCCTCAGAGTTACTGCTCCCTCCTCTACATCCTTTAAGGTCACCACCCTGGTTGTTGTTGCTGAATCCGGTTGCAGCGATGCTACATATTGCTCCAGCTCACTATAGAAACAGCAAGAAAGATAAATAATTGATTTCATAATAAAAGTTAAAAGATTTTTTTTCTCCTCTTATTTAAATAGTTTATACACTTTTTGTGCTGTGAGTTTCTGCTGTACAGTTCAGAAAAAACAGAAATAAATAATAAATAGATGTGTAGTATATACACTTAGCAAACACCAGGGGGCATGGTGCGGTATTTTATCTCACACTAGAGTAGAGGAACAGAGGAGAGCGTAATTACATGGTTCCTAGAAAAGGAAATAGTAAATTGAGTCTATAACATGTTCAGAATATTGACAATAATCATCACCCAACATTAAAGGCAACATCCACACTATAATTATTGCTTAGACCCGACTTAACCAAGTCCAACTCCAATACCGCAAATGTTTACACACTGATTGAGGGCTTATTTGTGAGACGGCAACTCCTCACATTGAAAATGTTTCACCAAGCCATTTCAGAAAACTCTTAAAGAAAGGCACTAAATCCAAGGGGAAAATGTGCTGAACGATAACATTGTGTGACAAGTTGGTTTGCATGAGAACTGCTAAAATGGTGTTTCATTGTGGTCACGTACCCTTGAGATACACCCTTTTATGGAGCTCCCCAGTGGGGACAGTGAGTTGAATGCCCGACTATGCCAAGGCCAGCTGGTGAGAGGAGTCATGGAAATTGTAGCTGGGAAAACAGATTTCTCTTTTGTATCAAGGTTTTGCCTAAAAGTTTTCTCTTTCTTCTTGCTTTAATCCTTCTCCTGTAAAATGTAATTATTACACTGGCAACATTTTGAGTTATATTTTTTTTACAGGGCCCATTTCTTTATTTTTAAAACCTTTAAAGAGAGAAATAAGTAAAAAGTGAGATTGTAAGCGTTTCAAACCGCAGTTTCCGACTAACCCTGAAGCAAAATAGTCCTAATTGCCACACCTTATTTAGAGTGACAGAAGTCACGTTTTGCTAACCTACAATTGGCGTGACACCCCATCCGGTCCTTCTGCCAGGTTCTATTTTAAGAAGCTATAAACTGCTATCATTGGACTTACATTGCCTTTCAAAATACTTTCTCAAGGCACTGTAAGTCCAGAGATAGAAAGTGTAGTAAATAAACAAAATACATGAGATAAATATATAGCTATTGAACTTTTCCCCAATTTTTCAAATAGCAACCAAAAACTTGAAGGGTTTTATTTTATTTTTTTTTCCTGACACATCAAAATAAAGTACTGCATAAAATGCGAAGTGAAAGTTAAATTGTACATAGAAATCTGAAAAGCAGAGTGTGCAAATGGGTTTAAAACCATAAGTCAACACTTTGTAAAACCACCTTTTACAAAAAGACTAAATATGTGTCCATTTTATTGCAATAATAGCTTAAGCCCAGCCACATTGGATGGAGAGAATATATAAACAGCTTTTTTTTTAGCCCTGCCACTGATTCTCAATTGGATTTAGGTCTTGAATTTCACTGGGCAATACCAACTCACGGCGGGGCTTTGATCTGAACTGTTTCATTGTTTGTTTAGGGGGTCTTTGTCCTGGTCAACTGAAAACCCTTGTCACAAGGCTTTTACAGCCTCTAACAGGTTTTCTCTGTGTATTTAATTACATCCAAGTTCCCATTAACTTTGACTGGCTACCCTGTCCCTGCTCAAGAATATCATCCGTACAACATGGAGCTGGTGCCACCAAGTGTCACAATAGATGTTTTGTATTCAGGTTGGTTTGCAGCCACAGTTTTTTGCATGTAGGAAAAAAGTCTAATTTTGGTTTAATTTGAACAGACTATGGCTGTCAAAATAATTGATATGATGGTATAATTAACGCTAGATAAAATAATTATCCAAAGAGGTTCATTTGAGACACTGACGTTTCAGAGGAACTTATAAATGTCGGTTAAGCTCCTGAATCTGTAGCATTGAAATGTGAAACCAACGCCATCTGTTTAAAAATTAGCGTCACAAACATGAACAACCCAGTGATGGTGTTCTGTTGGTTCATCAAAATACACTTCCCAAATACAAAATTGTGAATCTCACAAAACTCTGTCTACTGTGGTACGAATGAATGCAGGAAAATGTTGATCAGTTTGCTACTAAAAAGTGAAGCAAAAATCAAAGCAGTGCAAGCTGCCCTGCTGCTGTAGTTGATCACTAAAGAAAAATATTATACAAGATTACTAAGACAGTAATTGTAATATATCTGCGTGGACCAGATCCATGTTAGGGTTCCATGTTGCATGGAATGACTCTTTGTCCCTTTATAGTAAAACTTCTAAGTAACAACATCAAATTGACTGGTTAATGGAATTACACACTGGCACACTAAAGATATTAAATTATAATAAAAGAAAATATTTGAACAAGTGACTCAAGAGTACATATTTTTCACTTTCTCTCTCCACATATGTTAACTTATCAACTGTTTTGCCAAACAGTGAAGTGTCATTTTTTAAATTATATATATTTTTTTATAAATAAGGGCTGAATTCTCCACTACTTATTGGTTTTGCCCCAATTTAAAAAGCCCCTCCAGGGTAACCACAGGCCTTTCGGACGCTATTCTGATTATTGCTCTGCTTGCCCCATCTGTCAATTTAGGTGAATCGCCATGTCACAAGTGGACTAGTTACTACAAGGTGTTTTGGTTGCACTGAATATTTATAAGAAAAAAACAAAACACAAATTTCCTTTTGCATTAAGATTATGTGACAAAAGAATTCCCAACAAATTACATTGCGATTTGTAGATGCAACATAATAAAATGTGGAAACGTTCAAGAGTTATGAATAAGTTTGAAAGGCTCTGTGCTGATTAAATACAGAACTTTTTGTCCTTGCATTGCAAATGCATCCAAATAAAAAGGATTTAAATAGGGATCCCTGTTGGCATGACGAGGCAAGTGAATTAAAATAAGAGCAGGGTAGTCAGTAATTACCCTATTGTTCTTTGCAGCCTCAGAAGCGCAGGCACAGCTTGCCTGTAAAAACCTGAGCTGCAGAGGGTTTTGAGGGTGTGGCTTGTTTAAGAGTACAAGACTGAATGGCTCAGGTGAGCTGAGGAGGATGAAACCTTCTGGGGGATTTCCTACAAGTGGAGCAGCACTGACTGGAGCTGCATGGGTGTGTCTGCTCTCTGCTTGAAGACTTGTAAAAAGCATTTGATGCAGACACAATGCAACTTGTGTGTGTTTAATTTGGGCTTATTTTGAACTGCTATTTACCAAGGCACTTCTAAAAGTTTATAATGTGGTAGAGTTCTCATTGTGTTGCATCAGTTGTTTTTTTTTAAACATGTTTTAGGAGCTGAAGGCAAAATTTGGATCTGCATTTTGAATGGCTGACAGGACAGCAGCTCAGCTACTTCACCACCTTGACATTCTATCATAGATTTGTGCATATCCAGGTTTTCAGGGATTGGTTTGAGATTATCTTGCTGAAATTCCCATGTGTTCCTTGAAAAAGATGCTGTCTGGAAGGTAGTATTACCTTGCCCAGTATGCTAATGCACTTCTGTGCCATCCAAGGATGATTCAGCTTCAGCTCTGAAGATGTGCTCTTAATGACTTCCATAAAGGAATTCAAATTAGATACACTATACAAAAGCAAAAAAAAGCCTCCAGAAGGCAGAAGTATCTCTAGCTCTTGTTCATGTTTAGCACATGATTTTAGGTTTACACCTTAAAATATGGTGATTTTTCTGGAGTGTGATTTTATTTTCATTTCACTGAATTAGTTGATAACATTTTTCAAACATTCCCAGTTTATGCTTCCTACTTTATTGAAATCAGTTTATGGCCAGTTGAACATGCAGGTTGCAAGTTAAAGTGTCTTATGAACTGGACTAAACTCAGCTTTACAAGAAGGCACATTTTAAACAAAGAGTTGACCAAATTACTTAATAGATGACGAGGAACTACACACATAATGTTGCATTGAAAAATGACATTATTGTGAAAAATAGTGTTAAAAGTGATAGTATGCATCACAAAATGAGAAAATGCAATGAAATCAAACATTATGCAGGAGCTCAACCATTTAAAAACACAATGACACAAAGATTTTTAGAGAAGATTTAAAAATAGCAAAAATACAGCAGATCTAATGGGCCATAGCAGGCTGTTCTAAAACCTGGAGGGTGTTTTCCCAAAGGCTCAGTCACCTCTGGTTTTTAACCTAATCTTTGGGATTTATAGAAGTTGCTGATTTGCTGAGCGAAGCATCCTGACTGGTTTATGAAAGTGCAGCATGTCAGTGAGATGGTGTGGTGCAAAACTACTGGGCGCATTTTACCACGTTACAACTAAAAACTTCAATGAGTTTAAATGGAATTTTATGTGAACAATATAAAGTAGGGAGAACTGTTAAGAGAAAGGAAAGTGATACACGAGATTAAAATAAACAAATAAATAAAACCTGAAAAGCATTGTGACTTTATAGAACCATCTTTTGCTGCAATTACAAGCAAGTAAAACAACAATATTCTTGCCACAGATTCTTAATTAGATTTAGATTTGGGTCATTCTGACACATAAACCAGTTGTGTTCAATTGTTTTTCACAGTGACAGTGGGTCAAAAGCAACAAGTTAAAAGTACTTTAGGTCCTTTTTCTTATTTAAAGGAGCAAAATATATGTGTTGTGAATTATTTTCTTTATACTTGATCTGCAATATTAAACATGCAATATTTTAATGACATGAAGTAGTCTTTTTCAAAGCCGAACTTAAAAAAATTGAGTAAAAAAATGTGAAAATATTTTATTTGATCCATCTAATATGCCGTGAAATAACATGTAAACCTTATCAGAAATTAAAATATGAATTGTGTTTAATTTTATTTTATAACCTTACCTGAGCTGTACAAGAACACGCTCCTCCAGACCCAAGTACTTGTGCCTGTCCTCCTCTACCAGAGCTCTCTGCCTCTGGACAGGGTCTTCCGCCCGCCGCATGGCCTCTGTGAGTTTAATACTAATTTCCTGCTCTGCCCGCTTCAGCTGCACCCGTAAAACCTCCTGGTTCTGGACCTGGAGGGGGATGTACACAGTAAAACAAGATATCAGAGGACTCCAGCCAGGAGCCTTTAAGATGCGTGTATGCTCAGATGTGTGCAAACAAGTTCAAGTCTGAAATTTAACCAGAACAAGTACAGATCAGGTAAAAAGGAGATGGAGTACTTGCCTGCAGCTGTCTCATCTGATGAAGTTGTATCCTGAGGTCAGAAACATTCTTTCTGAACTGCATGAGATTCACTTTGAGTGGAGATAAGTTCTTGTCTGGTGGGGCTGAATTGGTTTTAGGAGCCAAGGTAGTAGATCCAACTGCTGGGGCAAAAAAAAAAAGAGAAAAGAATAAGTTATAAACATTTTCATAATTTCAGGCAAAGCTTTTAGCCTTTAAAGTGAGCGCAAATGCACCAATAAGCCACACAGTTGACAACGTATGGAATTTTCTTTAATATTTTCCCCGAAATAAAAGGGAAGCCGAAACCATTTAAATACGTTAGCTTGTATGAAGATTTTATATATTCTGTTCGACATGAAACCATATATACTGCAAGTATTAGCACCCCTCCTGTTAACAATTTGTACAACCCCCTTTTCCCAGAAAGGCAACTTGGGGATTTCACACAGCTTGGACCATATAGATCACTTAGAATCCTATATACTTTCTTATGCTTTATTTTTTATTTATTTATTTAATTTTTTTTAGCTCAGCTCTACAGGTTTTCTATTGGACTCATGCCTGAAGACTTTAACAGTCATTGAAGAACATTTATTAAGTGTCTGGTGAACCATTTCTGGGTAATTTTGGCCAATTCTCTTGGATCATTATCTTGTTGAGAGACCCAATGAGGACCCATTTTCAATTTACTAGCAGACTCTGGAATATTTTTATTTAAATTTTCTATTTTAGTTCATGATAGCATTCATTCAAAGAAGATTCCTGGGGCTTTTGGAAGAGAAACAGGCCTGCAGCATGACAGATCCTCCCCTGCTTAAGGAGTTTTCCACATCTCATTCTTTATTTCACACTAGTCACACCTAGAGTATTTGTTGATTTGTTGCTGAAAAGCTTTGTCTCCTCTGCCCCAAGCACGTGGTTCTAATTTAAGCCCTGTCAGGGTTTGGCGAAATTCTTCTGTTACATTTGTTGAACAGAAAGTTTGAAATGGTAATGTAGAAACTTTGCAAACTGCATTTAGTTAAAAGTATATATATATATATATATATATATATATATATATATATATATATATATATATATATATATATATATATGTTGTGTTTTTGCTGTCAAGTGTCTACTGAATAAATCTGATTGTTAATCTAAATATTGCACAAATAAAATTCTAAATTTAACAAAAATAATTCACAGTTGGGCATAACTGTAGTCAATAGACAGTGGCAATATGTTGCTAATATGATCATTTGTATGTATGGAATTGCATCAAAATGCACAAATGTGCTATGTATGCCATGCTATTATTCTTTTAGTTATCATTTTATTAGGGGTAAGGTACTTGGAAGAGCTGCAAATGACCTACAGAGAATCGAGACTACTGAGTCAAGACTGAACAGCCAAGTATGTGTTGAATCATCCTTCCAAATTTGGTTGCATTGCAAATGGAAATTGCTCACTTAATAGAAAACAGAATAATCATCATTTGAAAACCTTTATATCAAAGTAAAAGAAAAGCCACTTTGCATACGCAATCCATTAACTTCAGAAATCTGTCAACAGGAGAAACAGACCGTGAGGCTGTAAAAAAAAAGAAACGGTAATCTGCATAATCCTTAACATTTTTCACGTGTCCACCTGATAGATGCCGTGACCTGAAATACGAGTTACAATTCAAACTGCTGCTTTTGTTTGGCTTCAAGAAATAACTCACATCTAAAAAGGACACATACACTACTGTGTTTGATTCTTGGCGTGTTATGTTTATTCAAAAAAAAACAAAAAACAAACTGATACTATTTTAGATATTTAAAAAAAAAAAAAACTGCGACAGTCACAGGAAAGTTTTTGTCTTCTGATAAACTTTTCAAGCACACAAACAGTGCCATGTTTTGCTCTGCCACTGGCAGTGGCATTTGTGAATCTTTCCTTCAACCCAGATCAGGTGGCAGGGGGGCTGCAGAGCATAGATTGGATCAATGAATCATCTTGGCAGGCTTAGAAACTAACAGCATCTTGTTTTAAGAAGTGCTTTGAGGGGTTGGAATGAGCTCTGCTGTCTCCTGCCTCTTAGTTCATATTAAACTGGATGTATTGTGAGGAAATATAAGCTGATGACAAGCAAAAGAAGCCTGGCGTTGTGTTTCTTTTTCACTCCCCTCACACTCTACTCATTGCAGCCTGTTGACAGATGCCAATGTGTGGTCTTGTCTGCACAAGATATTTTGGCATTAAAAGATAGAGCAGATTTAGAAAAAAAAGAAGTTTAAGGGGAATTACAGTAATACTAACCCGAACTAGGTGCGCTGTGAGCTGGAGATGAAGTATTTGGTGTTCTCTCGCTGCAGGCGGAAAAATAACCCATTAGAGCAGGATTTTGACACACACAAAAAAACTATTGAAAAAAAAGTTTACAGGGTAAATATTAGTAATGATGAAGACATTAACAAAGTATGAGAAGTTAAACCAGAGGGTAGAGGTGGTGTTAATGATGTTAAGCTTAATGACATTCATAGAAACGTGTAAAATCACTGCATTCACATAGACTGCACTCTAATTTTCAAGTAAACATTAAAACAGAGGATCATAATGCAAAGAGTCTAAAATGCAGCCAAAACCATAAACAAAGTCAATACATAGAGACCAACTTTAAAATCAGTCGAGTCACTTTCACTTTTGATTATTTCTTCAGATCATTGATCCTTCCTTTCCTTTATTGAACCACTAATCATTTTTACTTTCTCTGGGATCTCACTCTCTTCTGTAATGGGCTTGCTTACCTTTGAGACTCCTTGTTGCCACTAGAGTTTGGAGCCTTTAAAAGTACATGATGAACAAGACCAGTCAAGCTGGTAATCTGTTGCTCCATAACCTTCATTCGCTCTCTGCAGAAACATTAGAAAATGCTACTGATGTTAAATCTTGCACTAACACATAGCATCTAATTACGAACGCTCTTAACCCTTGTGTCTAGAAATGGGGTCCAACCGACCCCACACACGTAAAACTTGCATCATTTGCCACAGTCCTCTATGTTTGCCTCAGTCCTCGCACGCACAAGGGTTAAAACAATAGTTTGTTGGGTTTTATTGCTTACTGAACATTGATTGTTTTTCAAATTAAATTGACTTGCAAATATCTGGGAGTAAATACTACTGCTTATGTCTTCTGTAATTGGTGAGTCAGTAAAACAAATAAAAAAAAGTGAAATACTAGCAACAGTGGAAATTCTTTCTTTATTATTTTTAGACTCAAGTAGACTGTGTCTTTGTGTTGCCCTATGACTAGCTGGCACACTCCCCTGGTGAACTCACACCTCTGACAAAGCAACTGCTGGGATAGGCTCCAACCCTCACCTATGACCCTAACCAGGTAAATAACAGATAAAAGGGAGGAATTATAAATAATATTTTTGCAATAAATAATAATAATATTATGATGTATTATTATAAGTAATAATAGCCTTACAATTATTTAATATGTGAAAGAAATCCCTAATCCTTAATACACTTTAAAAAATCACTTACAAAATCACAAACATTTGATTGAAACATCTGATTGCAGCTTGTAGCTGATATGATATAAAATATTCCAGATTTTGTTTTACAATCTTGCTTTTAGTGATGGTGCATATTTTTCTATAAAAACTAAAAAATACAATATTTATACACATACACATTTTGCATTTAATAAGTGTTAATAAATTCAAATCAACTCAATAAGTAAGAACACTACTTTTCATTTATGTCACCAAAACATAGTTTGGTGGCAAACTATGTTATTCCCCACCCCCAAAAAAAAAGAAAAAAAAAAAGAAAAAAAGATTAATAGACAGGGTTAAAAACAGTATCTGTTTTACTCTCCTTAAATAAAATGAGTGTGGTATCCATCAAAAGTAGAATAAAAATGAAAACTGAAAATAATAACACCAGAAGAAGGAACACAAAAGTATACAATGAGATTGCTTGTGCTTGGAAAAGTGAGCAACTTTTGTCTTCTGCTCGGAATATTTATCTTAAGAAGAATGTGAGGCAAGTTAAGGACACAAGGCCGACTGTGGTTGTGGCTACTTTGGACAATAGATGGACACACAGTCAAGTCCTAATTATAGCCTCACGCAGAATATCGCACACGAATAAACATGAAGGCAGCTCAACAAAGTTTGTTTTAAAGGTTAACTTTAGTTTTTTCCAACCGCATTCCTCTGCTCATTTTAAATATCCAAGAGCATTCCTAATGAAAGTTTTAAAGTCTCCCAGGTGGTCATCTCTGATCTTGTTTCACTGACAGAGCGAGTAAAGCCAGGTCAATATTTTTCTGGATTTTCCATATGCATAAAGGTCTTGCAGACACCATGGAAGAGAAGCCTCTAGAACTTTCATCTGTGTTTATGTACATACAGTAATAACAATCCAACTCAGGTACTAGAATAACTTTGTAGATCTAGCCGAATGATTGTTGATGAAAGTATGTTCACACGGGATATATTTGTAATTTGAGAGACTGTCTAGTTTCATCTATGGTAAAAAACTGTAAAGTTTTGAACTGATGTTTGTATACACAAATGAATTAGTCTGCATAACCTAATTTTTAGACTTTAAAGAACAGTGAGAACACAGGTTATATTTGGCTTTAGTTGTGGATGATGAATTAGAGACATGGCCAGTCACAGGAGCTCAGCAACTTATGGTGAAAGTAAAACTGTGATGCAGAATTAGTACATGCTCTCATGCTATGCTTTAATCCTAATACAAACAATCCCATGCCAAATGACTGCAACATCCAGCATTCAGTTGCTTACCGTGTCTCCTGGTCATTTGGAGCTGGAGTGGGTCCTTGAGGGTGACCCTGAGGGTCTGGGACCACAGGAGATCCCATGCTGTTCCTGGGCTTAGCCCCGGCAACTTCTTCCTTCCTGAAGGACTGGCGCACTGGTGAGCCTCTCTCCAGGGAAACACCATGAGGCGGGACAGCATGAGGTGGGACACCATGAGGTGGTACACCATGAGGTGGTACACCATGAGGGGGCATGCCGTGGATGTCAATCATCCGTACCTCAGTCATCCTGTGAGGGGACGGAGGAGGAGTCTTGGAACCCAAAGTAGGCAACTGACTGTTTCGAGACTTCTGCCTATACAAAGGAGAGTGATCCACAGAGTCTGTTGGACTGGGCCCACCAAAAGAGCTTGTAGAGCGGATGGAGGCACGGTGAAATCCCCCCATGCCATGTTCTGGACCATCAAGTCCAGGGCTGCCGTGCTGCCCATGACCTGCAGTCATAGTGATTCGTCCCTCTTGGAGCAGATATGGATCTGCATACAACCCCTCATTCCCTCTGGTTAGAGTGTGGGTTTTCCCACCCAAGTCTTGATCTGGCTTCACGTCCCGTCTCTCCAGTATAGCGCTGGGACAAGGAGAGATGGACCGGGTTGAAGGATTGGCATTAGACATCCGGTCCCTTGGGATAGTGGCGCTTCCAGGGACAGAATTCTGACGTGGGCCAAATGGGATTCGGGAGGGGGATGGTGGCATGGAGTGGGGAGTAGGTGGGAGTGCTCCCTGCAGGGGATGGTGTGATGGAGGACCCATAGGTGGATGTCTTAGAGGGTGCTGACCATCACGGGTGACATGTGCCATCTCACTGTGCATCTGGAAAAATCCCAAAACATTATTATTGTTTCACGTAAAAGACTCTTTACAGGACCTGTTGAATACAGTGATTCTGTTTCATACCTGGAGAGAAAGAAATTAAGCCAATAAAAGCAAACAAAGGGTGCGGTGGTATAAATGTTAATCTTTGGATGGACATTTATTAGCTACTAGCTTAAAGGTGAATAAGATATGGGTTTTATTTGTTCAACTATTATTGATATTAGATTACAATGCAAAACTACTTTTCTGCATTTCCTTGTTTTAATGTCTAGAAAGACAATAGTATTACTAGCCTAGCCCTTTATCTTTGCCCAATAGTCTTTCAAGCTTAGCCTAGCCTATGTGTTTTTATTTGCCATTTGCTATTTCCTTAGACTCAGTCTTTCCATTGAATACCTTTATTGTTTATTTAGTATTTATTAAATGTATTAAAAGCTGTTTAATCATATTTTGCTGGTGTATTTGACAGCAAAGCCTTCTGCACTATAGGCTAAACTAATGTTTCCAAATACACCAATGTCAGACCCTCTTAACAGATGTGCAAGCTTAAAACAGCATTTTTGTACAAAGTTGTACAAAGTATTTAATAGCCACTGAAAAGCTGAAAGATAATCTGCTGACTGTTACAATTATATATATATATATATATTAAAAACTTTGTAAAATTAAAACAAAGAAACTGACTGATAAGCCACAGTGTTTAGTAAACAATAACCCAAGATGCTAAAGGTTTGTACAGAGGTGCTTCTCTGTATTTCTTTATTTGAATATTTGAAAAGACAATCATATCTTAGCCTAGACTTTTGTTTTCATCTTTTCATCTTTGGCTGCTTGCTTAGCCTACCTAGCCAAATGTGGGCCTTTGTCCTTGACTACTTCCCAATCAAAGATGTTTGTTTCTGCCTTCGACCACTGTCTGTGTACTTTCTGACATTTTTACTGCTAAAGCTTTTGTGTTCATTATTTTTTATGCGTATAGGTACTGATATTTAAATACAAATATACTGAGTATTTAAATGTGTTTTCTTGCTTGTTTGTCATGTGTGTGAACATAGCTACCAAAGAAGTCTTCAGAAACCCTTCATTTGTAAGCAGGTCCTCATTTTTAGCCATATTAAGTGTTGCTTTTCAAAACACAGCCTTTCCAGTCTACTTAAAAGGCTAAAACATTGGGTACATTGCATTTCCTGAATATTAAGCTCACAGGAAATTCCAAAACATCATCATCAATCATAAATACAAGGTTCCACTTTTGGTTTAAACTTCTGGATGGCTTATCAAACTATTTTTTCAGCTTTAAGAAAACTCACTTTACTAGAGATAAAATTGTGGTTTTCTTAAAAATGCACCCCCGGGGCTAGTCTGCGGTTCATTAATTTGCAACAAGATCTGTCAAACAATGTCTGTTTAACCAGTCAGCTAATCACTGTCATTTATCGTTAGCCCAACTACCTTAGAGAAACATTAATGGGTTATGTAGGAAAAATGACACCAGATTCCTATAATGACTTTTGAGGAAATTACCTTTGAGGTTTGGTTAGCAAAACTAAGAATTGGAATAAAGATGAAAATCAGGGTTTTGTAGTAGACCACGAGATGTGAGCTAATCAACAATCTAAAAAAACAGTTTGAACACAATATCCCTTTGTTTAGCTGGGCACAATGTGTGGATTACTCCCACTAATGTGAATAAATGTATTCACTACAATGAGAATTTGTTTACGTGAGGTCTGGAGTGCAAATTTAGCCACTTTAACTCACAACATGCAGCTGCCACTATATACCTTAGTTTAGGTACATACTGAACAAAAAAAGTAACAACGTTCTAGATTATTATTACTAGATTGAGATAATTTGTTTTTGACAAGAACAAATTAACCAGCAAGACTAATATCGAGTGCACAAACAGTAATAAAACCTCAAGATTTGCGATATGCTTTGTATGATAACACTGTGAAGGAAGCTGTCACATGCAGATCTGGATCCACTCCATTTTCCTTCCTGTCAAACAAACAAGCTATTGTTTCATCAAGGCATGACTCATAGGTTACACCTAGAAGCCAAGACATGTCAAAAGACCTGGTGGAAGTTCTCAAACACTTCAGGGAGAGTTTTTCATTGAGCATCGTTTTGTGCAGTGTTGTTTTTGTCTGTTTTATTCAAGCACGCCGAGACAGATCATCGTAGGGAAGAAAACAATGACATGGGTGTGACTCTTGTGTGTGCAAAAGTGAGTGTGCTTCGTGAACTGGAGCAAAACAACTCCTGAAAGTGTACTGTAACAAAGAGTTCATGCTTGGCTGTGACAACAAATGAAAAGAGAAACATACCTGCAGGGAAAGTTCGCACAGCCTGCATAAAGTATCATGAGGGTGATAGATCACAGATCTGCAGAGCACATTAAAACCCAAACGACCTCTTATACTGAAAGTTTACACCTTGACAAAGAAAAATATCTTTACTTTCTCTAAATGTTGGTACACAGTTGCAAAAACTAATTCCTATTCTAACATAGTCTTAATCGGAAAGGATTAAGCCATTCTCGGTCAATCCCAAGCAGACGCTAGAGCCCTAAACTACCAAACAAAACATCTCAAAATAGCCCTAAAATACACAATTTTTTTTGTAAAATAAGGATGAGTTTCTGCTTTGAGATAAAAAAAACAAAAAAAAAACAAGGCAGCAACTTGAAAAATAAGCACACGGGCAAACAGATTAGACTGATGCGAGGGGTCCTGTTGAAAACAGCTAACTCCAACACCCAGACTTATTTTTCCACTGTGGTCTTAAGCCTCCGGTAGCACGGGTTGCCTATTTGGTTTGTGTACACAGAGCTGCTTCAGTCTCTTGCCGTGTCAGCACTGGATAAGGTTTCTACACTGATTCACAAACTGCAGAGAGTCACAGGACGCCAAGCTAAACAGATAAAGAGCTGAGCTGTGGTGGAAAAGCAGTAGAGTGTAAACATTTAGAGAAGCTTCGCTGGATGGGTGCACTGTGTGTAAATGTGTAAATAACTGTAATGATGCTAGAAGGTGATTAGAGTTTGGAAATAATGTTACGTAAAGCGAGACATTTATCATTTCAATATTATCATTGAAAACAGAAGTTGGGCAATAATTAACGTTCTGTTTACAAAGCGTATTTTTTCAGTGTACATAACACTCTCTGACAGACTACTGGTGACAACAGAAGTCTGCAAAATCGTGTTTGTTTTGTAAACTGCTTAGAAGTAGGTGATCTAAATAAGTATTAGCATCTTAAAATATTTGGTTATTCGTCTTCAAATAATATTACAAAATTTTCCCTATTGCTAGGCAGTTTGCACCAGTGATTATGAAGCATTATATTGCTATTTCACCGGCAACAAAACAAAGTTGATACCCAAGAAATGCTCTGCAAGTGCTTCAAAGGCTTAAGTTAAATTGACAGTAAGTAACAACACAAGTTGTTGTGGTTGTAGAAGCAATTGGGCAGACAGATCTGATGGCATTCAGTTTGTACTAAAGCCCCAACCATAACCAATGGGCAATAAGCAGAGCGGCACAGGGCTGTGCAACAGTATATTTGCAAAGACTTGATCTACTCACAATCTTCATAAGAATTGGATTTACGCCTGTAATATTATCAATGGTACCAATACAACTGACTGATCATTTCATAGTTTTCCTGTAGCATTTCCACATCATTTGTCATTTCAAATCTTAACAGAAACATTTATTGGTCCCACAGTACATTTTTTTTTATTGTGGTTTTGTTTTAGTGTTCAAACTTGCAACAATAACGTTATTGAGAAAGAGCAACATTGGTTTGGATTAATGGATAAAATGTCAACAGAGTAATTCCTTTGGTTATACTTCATCTCTAGTACCACACAGCCTTACGCAACCCTCAAAGTTTATGTCAACTGCTGGTTTGTTAAACAATAACAGAACTATTGAGGACAATAACACTCTTCTGCATTGCTGCCTCCATACTAGAAACTGCACAATGTTTGACAGAATTTAATTCCTTAACAAATTTAAGTATTTCTTTTTCTTACTGTTTTATTTCTGCATTTAGTAAGTATTATCTATGGTGTGTTTTACTATCTTGTAGGTACTGATAAAAAAAAATTGTCAGTACAACTTGTATTTATTAATTCATACATTTAATTTTTTTTTTTTACTTAAAACTGAATTCAGACCTACAAAACCAACACTGTCCCATACATAGTTTGCTATCAATCTTTTTTTTTTTTTTTTTTTACAAATTTCTGTAAAACAGTGTGATACACAAGGCCTGGTTTGTGGCAACAAATCTATGGATTGTTAAAGAAATATTGCCAGCGAAACAACCGCAAATCTGTTGAAGGCAGGAAATAACAAGGCTGTCAGATAAAGAGCCATAAGGATTACAGAGAGACAGATTGAGGAGCAACATTTCAGGAAATAGGTTTTTGGGCTTAGGTTTTGCAAAATCAGCAGGAAATAAACAGCAGAATTAGAAACCGAGAAAGAGATTAAGGCTTACATTGGGATAAGAAATGAGTAAAGGAAAGGAGTTGGATTGTCCCCTAAAAAGTTTCACTAGAGCGTATAAGGCAAGGTCTCTGGGAGAACAAAAAGAACCCCCCCTGTAGACAGATTAACAAGAGCCAGGGGGACATTCCTTCCCTCAACTGCAAACAGGATGTGAGTTTAAGAACTAGAGGGAAAGCCTGCTTTTTTTTTATTGCACCAGATCTATTCATCTCCCCTCAGCTGCTGGGACAAAAGAGACGTACTCACCCTGGCATCGCCGTTGGCAGGCCGGGGTCCATGGCTGAACTGAGCTGAATCCTTGTGGTACACCTTAAGGCAAGAGTGATCTGTGATGTTCCTGTAAGGGAAGGAGGTGTTGGTTGGTAGGAAGGCGGCCCAGATATCCCCGTCGGAGCGCGGCCGGTCTTGCCTCAACCTAGATCGCTTTAAGTGCTCAGCCAACGGCACATACTCTGACAGAGGGACTGACAGTCCTTCGTCAAGTGACATTTTCTCTAACAAAAATATCCACTAAAGGTTTTCTGAGATGTGTCAAGTGGACCTGTTATTTCCTTTGTGCTGATCTCATTCTAAGTGTGTCGCACCTTGTACCAACCTTAAGGCACCACGAGACAATTTTTTACAACCTTGATAAAGGATTAGTCACAAAGTACACACTTCACTTGAGCGGGATCTCTGCGGAGTAAGAGGGCAAAGTTTATTATGTCTCGCCGCATTTGGTTTCTGCTTTTTATCTCTGCACAGAGAATCTCCAGCATTTCGATGTACTTTTCTAGTTAATACCAAGAATCCACAAGAAGAAATAAAACATGTTCTTAGATACAATCTGTATCGCTGTGCACATAAATGGAATACCACACAACACCATACTTTTGAAGTTTTTTTCCCCCAAGCACAAACAAACTGAAAGTTTTGCAAAACTTTTGCATGAGAGAGGACAGAAGACAAAAAAAAGTCTTCCTCTGTTTGTTCGAGACATTTTGCCACACAGCTCCACATTCAAAATAACTTTCTTTTTAACATGGATGGGAAAAGGAAGCAAACTTTCCTGCCCTGAGACATTTCCTGTTCAAAGGAAGTTAGGAACAAAGGGGCCAGATATCAGACTAGTTTGACTGGAAGATTTGTCACTGAAGAGATAGATTTCCTTAGGATAGTTCTGGGTGAATTTCTTAATGACACAGAGCTTCCAATGCACCAATAAAAATGTTAACTTAGTTTATACTGATCCTTCCTGTTTTTTGTTTTGTTTTTTTAATTATTATTTGTATCTCTGGCTTGTCAAAAAATTACTGTATTTGAAAATCAGAGATTGGATACTTGCAGATTATTCATGCAACAAGTGAGAACCCAACTATTCCAGCTGTCAGTAAATTCAACTGTAATGTTCTAACTCACAAATCGTGAGCTAGAACATTAGTATGGCTTAAATACTTTTCGAGCAGATATGAAAAATACTCTGTTTGCCTTTTGACAGCTTGATGTCTCGTGGACATTGAGCATATCACTAATTGCGAGAGGCTCTGATTTTATTATTAGTCACTGATTCTACAGCAATGCGTAAAAAAGCTAACTATTGAATTATTAACAGGATCACCACAGAAATAATCCAATTAAATGATTTCCAGAGGGCAAAAAGTCAAAAATGTTGAAACAGTGTAGCTTCTGAGTTTTAAACTAGTAATGTTCTAACTTCCTGCAACAGCTAGCTGTGCCGAAATGCTAACACTAGCTTGTTATGTGACACATCTTGCTAAAACTGACAGCATATCACTAATTACTTGAGGACCTTGTGTAAGGATGGATATTTTCATTTAATTTCAAGTAATTTTTTCCTTAATTTGACATGCAAACATACAGTAACTCCTTACCTGACATCAGCGAGTTCGTAGTACACGTTCCTCATGTCTTCTTTGACGTAGATGGCAACATTGGGTGACTCCAACATCTTCATGTTGAGGTGCTGCGGGAAGGCACTGACAAACAGAGCTCTGATTGTATCGATGCTGGTGATCTCATTCGGCATGCGTATCTGTTTGGTCTCATCGTTGTACTGCAGGTAGAGTACACCTAGGGACAGAAGAGCAATGAAATTAGAATTAAATTAAGATCTCAAAAACAGATGTGGTTTCCAAGTATGAGAATGCATAATCTAATTTATTCCCTACAACCGGAAACCCACAACTTTTAATTTGGTTTGGTTTGTGGAAGTAATCCGTTTATAAAGCTACAAAACTATAAAAACTGTCCAGTTAGGAAGCAGTAGAATGTCTTTACTGATGGTAACTTAATGACTGTACACCAAGACTGAAAAGCTGTGATACAATCGCTCTGTCTTTAACTGAAGTTCTAATGTGAAGCTTAAAGTGTAATCCAGTAAAAGCTAAGGGACAGAATGGAGGGATCTGGGGGACAACGTTTGCACAAGATTAACAAAGATATAAGTTTAATATATCCACACTACAAGACTACTTGGACTACAGTACAAAAGTATAGGCAGAAAAAAAACAAAGAAACTTCTGGAGATACACAACATTGGCATTGGTATATGTTAGTCATTTTTTTTAACATATTGGTATCAATCTAAAAAGTAAAACCAGGCCGTTTGTGAGTGTTTCAGGAGGTGGAATGGAGTGGGTTCAACATGTGGTACTGGTTTGGTCATGTGACAGAGATAGTTATGCAGTGCAGGATTGTTAGGGTGTTTGAAGCAGAGAAGCAATGTAGGTGGTTTGGTTGCTTTCACAGAGTCACAAGTGTAGGGAAACACATACAATGTACATATAATATCAGTAAATATCGGTCTTAACATTAGTATTAATTAATATTGGATATTGATATCAGCCCAAGTTTTTGTACCTCTAGAAGTTTTCTATTAAGTTGATGACGCATAGTGACCTGAGTAAAAGTCTTAGCTGCACTGAAAATCATTACTTTCTATGCTGAATGATTTCTACCCTGCACTGTGGAACAAATAAATCAAAGTGAATCCCTACAAACTGTCAAGTTTTCTATATGCAGAAATGTATAAATCTTTCACCCAGTTTCTATCTGTGCTGGAAATTAAAGTATTTTTAGTCAAGAAAATTACTTGATAATAACATGTTAGTTGGGGCAGAGGCAAAGCTGTGCGCTCTGGGAGGAACAGTAAATGCTGTGTATCAAAAAGACCAAAGTCTGAACCTCTGAACTCTGGGTGTGGCTTCTGTGCTGTGCTTTAAAAAAAAAACAAAAAAAAAACAGATGACTCTCCCACAACATTTATGAACACGCCCCACACTGCACTTGTATAAACAGTGCCAGGGGAAAGAAAACAAATTCTATTTTCTGTCTGATTCGATGGTTGACACTGAAATACAGTGTCAACAATGTTTAAAGAAACATTTAAAGCTGATACAATTGGATTGCAAAAGTTCAACCATTTTACAGCAAGAATGAGCCCAAAAGTCAAATATCCTTACATGTAAAGGCAGATTAAGAGTATGTTTATAATTTTTCCAATGGAAACAGAAAGGAGGCGTGATTTTACTTGGTAAACCCTATAAAAACCAGGTCTGTAAAAGCTACCAGATGTTAGTGAAATATTATACAAGACACTACATGCTCCATGAGACAGGGGGGAGGCAAATCCAGGAAATAAAACTGCTGAGTCTCTGCACTGCACTCCTTGGTTTGTCTGCATTTCTGTGCAGTAGCAAATTCACACAGTGACCCATTTGCATCTTTTTCTGTGAGATAGGTTAGAATAAAGTGATTTTTTTTAATGCAGATTTTGGCTTCTTGGAAAGGAAAAAGTTTCACACAACTATTATGAGGATTTCTTCTGCATTTAAAGTATTATGTGTAGGTCGGAAAGAAGAATCGAGTTACATTCCAGGGTGCCTGACCTCGCTGAAAGCTTGCAACAAATGGCTAGCTGGTTTTGTAACCAAATAGGCACAGACTGGAAACTTTTTTGAGTTTAACACGTCTTCACTGAGAAACAGATGTACAAACTAAACAAGGTAGTTAACCCCCCCCCCCCCTTTATCACTTGGACCACAACTAAACAACAACTAAACTACATTTCAGCCACAAGTTAAAGCCATTTAATAGAGTCCAACTGATGCTACACTGTTGAATGTGATACTCACCGAAGAGGTCTGGAGGATTTCCAGTTTCCTTGCTCAGCCTTATGTTGTAAAGAAAAAGACCATGCAGCAACTCGTGCCGCGAGAGACGAGGGTACAAGGAATCCCCAAATGTCCGTTGGGACAAAGTGGAGCGTGTGCCGTTGCCTCCGTGTGTGCACGCGTGTGTGTGCCTGAGAAACTGTGGGAGGGACACAGTTGTACAGCGGTGCCCCCCGTTTTCTCTCCACCCCTTCATCACACCATAACTCCCCACTGTCCCTACGCTTTGTCCTGATGTTTTTGATGGAGAGAAGGAGCGTAACGGAGCACACGTATGTGTGAGTTTGTTCATGCGTGTCCGTATACGTGTGTCGTAAAGCCTCTTTTCTGATGGGGTTTTGCTTTTCTGCAGTAGAGTCGTCGCGCTGAACAAATCAAAACCTGTGAAAAACGGCACCCCGCAGCTTGATTCTTTCCGACAAAATACGCAACTCTCTCTTTATCCGTAACTACGGGGTTTGCTAAGAAGTGAACTGCAAAAAAAAAAAGTAATCTAAAGAACTTTAAACATTATTGTTTGTTTGAAAAGTGTGAAAGGTCCTTGCAATAATACATCCACCGTTTTGCAAAATTGTTATATTTTCTGCATATGTACAAAAGTCTTAGGAATTCCATGGGAGGATTCACTAAGATTTCAACAGAAGAAAAAATGGACACTAAGTAAGATAAAACTAAGAGGGGTGGTGGAAAGAAGGTGAAAGGAGAAATGTAAGAGGTAGATAGAACATGACGGAAAAAATAAATTAAACCACAATTATTTTTTTGTCCTGAACTGTAAAGTGAATTAAAGATATCTTTCCATTTATTAGCTTGAAGGCAAAAACGGTATAATTATGTAATAATGAAAGGAAAAAAGTACATACAGTTTTGCAACAAGAATGCATATTAAAAAAACAGAAAACTAACATCTTAAGGCAAAACAATTAAGTGTTGATTTATTGAACATTAAGAGGGATCCCTGGGAGCATTCAGATATTTATTTATTTTCTGTCAGTGAATTCTGGGCGAGTAGAAACACAATCATTTTTTGTGTTCAATTACATAACAGTTTGCTGATGTCAGAGCTAAGTGATTTTAAATAAGTCGTTAAAAACCATTAGTAGCCGTAAGTGACAGTTACGGTTTTGAATAACAGTGGAAAACTTTTTAAAACGAAGGTTAACTTACAACCAGTCAGAAACACTAACAGGTTTAACAAGAGTGGCTCAAATTCTTCATGAGATTTTCTTAACAGCATGCTTTTATTGCGGTTTCATGTGACAAACCAACATAAATTAGTTCAAAACAGTTCAGTGGAAGAAAAGAGAAAATCTGATAATACTGTTGAGCATTTCAGTTCAATCCACCCCCCATTATTCAAAAATGTAAAACTACCTTCCACTGCAAATACTCTTGTCACTTGTTTGTGATGACTTGACCAGTGTGTATTCTTTGAATTGAACTGTTTAATACCAGCTTTGGATGTATGTTTAAGGTTGTCCTGCTGGAAAGTAACCTCTACCCCAATTTTTGCAGCCTACAAACAGGTTTTAGGCTACATTTATTACTGTGTCCCCTACACTGCAAATGTTATTTATTAACTTTCTTTCAAAAATGTTTTTCCTTTTGTCACTTTTTTTTAAACAAAGGTCAAATATGTAGATTTGTTAACAAATTTCCTCAATGGAGAAGTTGATATTTGGTTGTTTTTATGATGAATGTTCACCTTGCTCCCGCTGTCAGTTCAGGTTTTAAAACCTAATTCCCTTAACCAAACATTGGGATTTCAACATGGTGTAACAGTCAAATTAGCCCTAAATAAACAAAATCATCCGCCCGTAAGTTCTTGGTAACACTTTAGAGTCAATCTAGAAGTCAATCCTGACAGTTTTTAGGGCAGGACAGTGAATAATGAAGTGAAAAGCATGAAGAAGCTTTCTAAAAAAAAAAAAAAAAAAAGGAACAAACTATTTTTTGCATTTTGGACTTTGATCTTCTTCAGATTATGTTAGAACCAACATGAACTGTTTTTTTTTGTTTACTTGTCTACAAGCCTTTATTGCAAAAAATATGGATACTGTAGGTGTTCGTACTGAGCATAGAAGTTTATCAACTTAAAGAGAAAAGATTTTCAGTGTAAATTTGTAGACTGAGACTGTTAAGCCATCTGGGGGAGACATGAAAAGAAAAAAATAAAGTAGGTCAACTAGTAAATTTATTCTTCTAATATATTTTCTCTTTCATTTTGCGATGTAAGCCTATGGTGTAGTGAGGTGATGGTGGGCCCGCCACAGGGCTGAGTTTGCAGCCATTAGGGTCATTTGCTCAAGAGACCCATCCTGATTCAATGACTCCCCAGTCTCACTAACTTCCTGCCCCGGGCTCAGACTACTCTGCTCTGCTTTGCACTGTTCAGTTTTGACAGGGAAGGTTTTCCGGCTCTCTCATGAAAAATAGGAATGCAATGCAGTTAGGGAGAGGACAACCCTGATCATTAATTTGTTTATGTTGAGTCTTTAGGACTAGTGGAAAACATAGTTTTGCAAAGTAAACTGAAAATTAGAGGAACTGTTGGCAACAAAAGATGTGGAAATGGCAAAGTCTTCTATCTTATTCTGTGCTTGACTTTAAAAATTTTATTACAGGCCTGGTTTCAGTGCCGCATTGCTGAAAGGCATCACCATGTACAGAAGGCTCATGAACTTTGTAATAAAGTACTTCCTGAGAACACTTTCTTTAACTGTCCTTTCTGATAATAACTTAAGCTTTATAAATGTTTCTCCTGCAAAGTCATCAGCCTTATTTAATGACTCCTGTATTTGCTTCAAGTGATGTAATAAAACACAACACACAAGTTCCGCAACTGTGTCTTTCTGAACTAACAGTCTGGATGCTACTCTGCTACAGTCCTGATGCATTATCCAATGCAGATATCAATCCCTTGTAAAAGTATTCATGCCCCTTTAAACTTCATCAAACCCCTTTAGCTCCATCTCCCATCCCCTTTAATCAAGTTTCGAGTAAACCCGCCCCATGATGCTCTCACCACCATTTCTGGAAATGGTGTTTTCAGGGTTTCCACAACATAGTACTTTAAATAATACATAGATTCCGACACCACATGACATGCGGTACGTCAAGGCAAGATGTGTCTGATAGCAGCAGTTGTAATGTGACAAAACGTAAAAAAAAAAAAAAAAAAAAGATTCAAGTATAAATGTATGACTAAGATACCAAATAGGGCTGAAACGATTCCTTGAATGATTCGAGTACCTCGATTACTAAAATTCCTCGAGGAAAATTTACCTGCCTCGAAGCTTCGTTAATTTATGTTTTATTAGTTAGCGCACCGTGTTCCGGCCGGGACTTCATTTGCGTTGCGCGGAGCTCTCACTTCCGCCTCTGAGTTGTTGACAAAAGCTAAGTCTCAGCGGCATAAAGTCCAATCTTCAAGATTGGCCCGTGGGGATTTTATTGATTGATGATAATGCCCGACTTTTTATCGTTTTTGGGGAACCAATAAGCATCCTTAAAATGACTGGGGAAATGCCTGGAGTACGGCAGCATTTCTCCTCCGGGGCTGCTGGTTGAAAGCGAACGGCGGGAAGAGCGCTGAGGTGAGCGGATAGACTGAACAGGGCGGGCGGCTGAGTAGCTGATGCTTACCGTGTAAATGTAGCTTTACCGACGAACCGCACAATAAATTTCATATCCCGGTCTGAAGAAACGGGTGGCGGAGCGCATCGTACATGGCTGGTAGATGAGTTTCTGAGTGTGACCAGTGAAGGTGTCGTAAATATCCCGTATTGCTTCCCCACGTGTTCGTCCCCCGGTCTAACGGTTCGTCAGTCCGCTGGTCTATTTCCTCCCCTCCACCCCATCTTACGTTCGTTCATTCGTCCTCTCCTCCCACTCCAGGCGGCATTTCCCGTATTTTCAAACCCAAAGCGTGACAGGTTAGGTGGCAAGGTGAGTTTAATTAATCTATTAAACTCACTGAAGATGAATACATAAACTAAAAGCTGGATTGTAGACATTTTTTATAAGCATATTTGTGAGCCTGCCTCTTTGTTATTAAATTCAATATAATTTCAGATTTTTCTATAACTTTTCTTCTGGTTTACTTAGAAAGTGAGCTATTATTGTTACAGGTTAGTTTTCTAAACTACAAAAAAGCAACTGTTAGGGATGCTCAAATATGAAAAATTGGACTGATATTGATATCTGATAGTAACACCGGTATTATGCCAGATTTACCAATATTTCATTTTATATTTTTTTTATCCGATTACTCGATTAATCGTAAGAATAATCGATAGATTACTCGATTACTAAAATATTCGTTTACAACAGCCCTAATACCAAAGAAGCAAACAAGAGAGCATACCTAATGAGCGGTCCTTTGTCTGGTTGGTCGATCGCACCACTGGCAGGCTGGCACGGACACGGCTGCCGCGGGTGAAGGCTGTGGGTGCGTCCGTTTCAGACATGGCGTCCAACGACTCCAGTGAGGCCAAGGATAAGTGGTCGACCTGATCCCCAACGCCGGGCTGTGGGCTGGGGCCGTGCTTTGGACTCCTGCTCTGGAGTGGGAGGAGGCAAGTGGAAACAGGATTGAGTCCATTGATGCTTATGATGAAACTGCACATAAAGTTTGCAATCCTGGAATGAAAGATAAAAGTTCAAATTTGAAATTGTTTGCTTTGCAGGACCACGCTGCTCATAACTTGGACTCTGTCCTGTGTTTTTTTTTTTTTTTAAGTCAAACACATTGCCCCGCTTGATTCATGCTCAGTAACAAAACAAGCTAAAACACAGCAGCCATGCAAATGTGCAGGGAGGCATTTAACTCAAAAACGTTCCTTGAAAACAATTTAGAGGATTTTGGGGCTCCATTTATGATAAACCTCAAACTAATCTGTATGATGTGGCTTCCTCAAACCCAGCTTAAAGAGAAAAATGACAGCAGTATCATACAGGTACTTTGTTGTCCTTTAAGATGATGCTTTTCCTACTTTAAAAAAAATGGCAAAAATGTTCAGACCACACAAACTTTTTTACCCTTTGTCATATTACAAATACAAGCTCCAGTGTATTTCTAGGATGTTTCTTAATGACCAACACAAAGTTATTGTGGAATGGAAGAGAAATGTTGCATGGTGTTTTGACATTGCTTTTTAAATTTTAAATAGAGTTGGAACCTAAAGTCAGTGGATTGGTTTAGATGAAAGGACTCTCAGGTCTCACTGCACTTGAGAATTTTGTGCAAGACTTGAATGTCGAATATTACTGGTGACAAATGTTCTCCATCTAATCTGACTGTGCTTGAGCTATTTTTTTTTTGCAAAGAAAATTCTACAAATTATGCAAAGCTGTTAGAGACAAACCTCAGATATCTCGCCGTTGTAATTGCAGTAAAGGAAGATTCTACAAAGTATTAATTCTGTGAGGTTGAATGCTATGCACACCCTTTTTCTGATTTTTATTTGATAAAACATTTTTACATTTTTCCACTCAACTGTCACTTGTTTGTAATGTGACAAAATGTACATAGCTGAAATACTGCAGACCAGGCCTATTGGGTTATCTAATACATGCTACTGAACATTCGTAGTCATTTGTTGAAAATGTTAAAAAAACAAAGTTTTTGTTTTTTTCACTTGATATTTTAGAAGCCTTCATTGGCTGGACCAGTTCAGCCTAGCAGCCAAGGCGAGAAGCACAAAGGTTGGGAACACGGTCACACAACAGATGCTAGTAGGGGTGAGAACACAGCCACACACACACACACACACACACACACACACACACACACACCCCGACACACAAACCCAGCATGATGCAGATAAGATAAAAGGCAAACTAACTTGGTAGGGTGATTGGATTTTCATCAAATACCTCTGAATGTCAAGCTCAGAGTGAAGAGAAGCAATCATGGCCTGTAAAGACTGATGGCAGGAAAGAAAAGGGAGAAAAGGAGTAAAAACAAAAATAACATGGCTAAAAAATGCCAGTGGGAGCTTGAAATGGAAAAGGAGATGTTCGTCAAAAAAAACAGAAGAGCCCTGGTAGCATATCAACCTCTTTAGCAGAAAAAAGAAAAGAAGAAAGAAGCAGCATGAGAGACCTAGATGCAAGACATGTGAGCCGTTCACACCAATACGTTGCATAAATCAGGGATTAAAATGATGCCCCATATAACAGCATTAAAGTGCGCTCATGTGTTTGTAACGTATTGTCATGGTGACCTTTAAAAAGAATGAGGTCACATGGAGTTAACATGTAACCTGAAACCAGACAAATGTTGGGAACTTAATCTGAGCACTGAATGATTTAAAAGCTCATTCAGTGATGGTGGAAGCAAACAGCCCTCCCACACCGCTGCTCAAGCTTCTCGCACGCTCCACTGGGAGAACCAGCGGTCTCCACCAACTTTAGGTACTAATTATGTCAGCGCGGTATGTCTGTGTAAACTTATATCGTCTCAAACTCCAAAGGTATAGAAGAATAATACAAACTAAAAAAATCTTTAAGAAGTTTAAAAATGTAAGCTGCATTGCATTTTTTTTTCTGCAACAGCACAAAATATAATAGATTTCCATCAGAAATATAAAACAGAAATTTTTTTATTTTTATTTTTGGAGAATGCAGTGGCTCTATTTTTCCTGGCCTTGATCAAAGGTTCACTTTCCCTTGTAGCTTGCCTTTTATTATGAATGAAATGCTATGTTGATTGAACAGTTTCTCTATTATGCTTTGGACTGCAGTTCTGGGGGAACAACTGGATCTCCCATGGCTCTTACTAATATGGCTAAAAATCACATATGACCAACTAATGTTTTTGAATACAGATGTAGGACAGGTTTTAGATTTTTTCCCCCTGTTTTTTAATGGAGTAAACACATTGAAGTTCTAGAAAAAATGGCACTGAAAGTATCAGTAATATATGTTTAGATATATTAGCAACTATTGTAACTATCCATTTTTTTTTACATCGTTGTGCACAAATGGAAACATTCCACAGAAGAAAATGTATCCACTATGTGTAAAAGTTTTGTTTTTCTTTATTTAAAAAAAAAAAAGAAAAACACCGGCCAAAGGCAGAAATTGCTCTTTGGTTTGTAAAGGCTGCAAACCTGGCCTGGATTCAGCAGAAGGGAGAGAGCAATATGAGGAATACCTTTTAGTTTCAGGTTTTCAAATGTTTAGATTGTCTAGGCATTTAGGCTTTAAATTAACAAAATGAAAACAATTATTACTTGTATTCTATTTTTTACCCACAACCTGAAAAAATTGTTGCTCAGTCACATTTTCTATGGTACAATGAGCAATGATCCAGGGTTATTTTGAAATTTTAAGCTTCATTGTTGTTACTCTATGACTGTGAACGCAGAATGTAGAAAAGGTCATTTACGCAGCAATGTTGGTGGTTCTAAATGCACTTGGTGCACTTTAGAGTTATGACAACCCTTCTGTCAAAGCAAATGCACTAAAGTGTTATCACAAAAAGTGTGAACATATATCATTACACTATTACAACATTATTAAGCAACATTTGGTAATGTTGCCGTGATGTGGTAGGTACTGCAACTGAAATTCTTCATTTCATGGTGCCATCACGGTTTAATGTGTTTAAAAGTTTTGGGCATTACCACTACCAAAGCAAATTGATGAAACAAAAGTGGATTTTATTTTTAAATAACGCCAAAATCTGTCAGTAAAAAAAGAAAAACTTCTTGGTTCTTCAAGTTTAAATATGCCAGGAATATGAATAATTTTGAGCTTACCAGAATATTATCAGTTTGAATGTAATGAAAACACAGCTGTCCCAGCCAACAGCTTTCAGATGTGAAAACCACGACTGTAAAACCCTTTTTCAGCCTTCTTGGACCTACAGTGCATTCCATCCCACACTCCAGTCAAAATTGTGCAGCCTGTGAGTCCCTGTTTTACACCGCATTGGCTTTGACAGCTATGATGAATGTGAAACAGAGACATTGGCGTTAGCTTCAATACTGAAATATGGAAAGGTACAAAGTCATGAAACAAGGCTGCTAGGAGGCAATATGTCTGAAAAATAACACCTGAACGTGTCAAAAAAAAAAAAAAAAATCTGAAAATGGCGTGTTGTGTGGTGAGCTGCAGCCAATGCCAGTAGGCTGTTATAAAAGGTCCATGTTCAATAGTCACTGTGATTAGAGAATGTTAGAGAAGGTCTAGAAATAACTCGGTGCCTAATCAGAAGTCTCAGTTGTGTGGCTGGAGTTGCAGCCAACCTTTTCCTCGAGTCATCAAGCATTTGCTCCTAAATTTGCCTGAATGCCATGCATGAAGGGAGCTTTATATGACATGGATGTCAAGACTAATGCATTGTGAGCAAGCAGTGATCAGGCAAACAGCCACGGTTGTGGAGGAAAAAAAAAACAAAAAAAAAAACAGAGAAGGCTGGAAGTAGTTTGGTTGCCCTCTGTCTCTTTGTGTGAGTCTGCTTGTACGCCCATGAAAGAGTAAGAGGGATGTAAAGAAGGACTGGGTGAGTGCATGAGTGGCTCGGGCCATTGTTCCAGAAAATGTGAACTGAACATGGGACATCCTGCAAACATTTATGCAACAGTCTGCTGTCATCATGAAGAAAGCTCAGGTCTGTGTGTTGAGGTACTGTTCAAACAGAGCAGGTCGGAGCTGTCAATTCGACATTTTCAACTCGTCCATAAAAGCTTTTTTACTGCAACTTATCACCTGTTGTGAGTCTTTAAAGAGCTCTTTAAAAGCAAAGTGGCTATGTTTTATGATTTCTTAAAGCAATGCAGATGAAGTTATGTCATCCCGGCGTCGTCTTGGCTCCTGACGGACAGGCTGCCACGCGGAGCAGAGCTGGAACGATTAAAGTAAATTATGATTGTTAAGAGTAATAGCGGATCCCAGCAGGAGCCTGCTGTGTCACTCATGGAGATTTAAGTATAGACGTGGCCTCAAAGGTTGCCGTTATGCACACCTCCTGCAGCCAGTCCACACAAAGCCATCTGATTGGTGTCTACGTTCTTATATAATCTACAGTATATAACTTGAGTTATAATGACTTTCTCTTACACAAATCCTCTTTTTACTGTAAGGAGTGGACATTTGTCTGACATTTTTCCACAAACCCCATTTGACCCGTTAGCTGCAGCATGTCTCTATTAAATGTAATCCAGTTTTTTTTATATATTCTGTCACATTTAACAGCAAAAACAATGCATTTTGTAAAGATTTTGTTTTAGATAAATAAAATTCTCTGCATGATTGTAAAGTGGAAGGAAGTTGTAAATGAGTTTTTAATAAGTAGAATTTTTGGGCGGCATGTCCCAGCTTCTAGAAACTGGCATTTTCACAACACCTGAGCTGTGAATCTCTGACACTCCTCCAGAGTAACCATGGACCTTCTGCTTCAAAGTTTAATGTGCTCCTTGTCTTTCTGTTAGGATTGATGTCCT
Source organism: Poecilia mexicana (assembly GCF_051168715.1). Taxonomy (NCBI): domain Eukaryota; kingdom Metazoa; phylum Chordata; class Actinopteri; order Cyprinodontiformes; family Poeciliidae; genus Poecilia; species Poecilia mexicana. The sequence continues at coordinate 14,148,501 of NW_028263389.1, forward strand.
TCTCTTTCCATGTTGGGGTGATGAAACAAATGGTACCCTAAAAATTTTTCAAAGCTTGGGATATTGTTTCATAACTTAGCAAATGTTCTCAGGTAAATGTCTCTTGGACAAACGTCTTCAGAGTTCAGAGAATAAATTAGACATTTAGGAATTATCTAAGGGTATCAGAGTTAAAGGGGGTCAATATAAAATGCATACAGCAATTTTAAGGTTTTGTTTACCAAAAAAATTTAAACAATGCACAATTTTCCCTCCACCTTAAAATTCTAAGTCTTGTTTTTACTGGTTTATCACATAAGATTATTTCAAACATAAAAGTGATGGTAGAATGTTATAAAACAAAAAAAAAAAAAGTTCAAGGGGTGTAAATACTTTTCATGGTCCTACTGTATCATCTAAAGATACCAAACAAAGGTCACCTGTGGAGGTGTTTATCTGAATACAATAGAATGTATTCACAAAACGTCTACTATGTGCACAACCAGAGCAAATACACACAAGGTAACCAGAGAAACATGTTTTATTCACCCGTTCTATATGGTGGAAAGAATGCCAACAGAGGACGAAAAGGAGGTTGTTATGGCTTTAAAAATGCAAACACTGATGTTGGGAGCACGACTTTTCACTTAAGATGCTAATTTGGCTGGAGCTCTGGGGAGAAGACGTACAGCTTACGGTAATTACCGGGATGTGAGCTCAACAGCAAACTCATAAACAGAACAAGGTGCCTTCAAGAAATGGTGTAACTTTCTTTTTTCTTCTTCTTCTTCTTTTCATTCAAACACATTATTTCAATGAAAGAGCAAAGCCTGGGAAAACTGATGTGATAAGAGAAAAGTTCAAGCCGGACTGCCCTCATCTCCTTAGGATAAATGTGTTTATGTGTGCCGCAGAGACAGTGTTCAGCAGAGCGAGAGTTAATTGAAAATCAAGCGCATGAGTCTACAGAAAGCTCCACATGACTGGTCTGCACTCTGTCTGTGGCCTGACGATCAGCCTTTGTTTTCTATACTCTAAAAGACATTATATCAAAATTCCCCAGTCATCCATTCCCATTCACTGCAAACACCACCCTCTGTCCGCTCCCTCCACCGATGCATTCCTCCTCTAATCCTTTTGCTACAAACCTCGCATGACCTTTCACGGATGGGCTTGTTTGTTAATTGGTGTGTTAATTCAGATGACTTTATAGTAGTAACAATCAAAGCTTACAATAGAGAGGAAGAACGGTGCCAGAAAACCCAGTAAACATTAAGAGACCCTCGCAAAATTAAATATGCAAAACAGTAATAACAACTCTTATGCATTAATTAAATATCAGATTGAGTAGAAGGATAGCAAAATAATCTCATGCAAATCAGGATTGTAGATACAACACAAGACATTACATAAGATAATAAGATAAATGAAGCATTACAAATATCTTTTAGACACCTTGTAAAAGGAGCTGTGAGAAAAAAAAAAAAAAAAAAAAACATATAAAGCATTAAATGCATTGCAGACTAGTTCTGCTATTATTTGGCCTGTGCTTATTAATAGTTGACATAATATTCAATCTCCAATAATAAATGAAGCACAAAACCTGGTAGAGAGCTAAAAAATGCACTATTTACCATTTTTGCCAAGTTTCAACAGTCCACCAGTGAGTTCCATGTGAGACCAGAAACTCCTCGCTCTGAGAGAGAAACAGTCTCTTCCTGTGTTATCGTCGCAGCACTTGCTCTGCACAACTGGCCCCTGTCCTGCTCCCGTCCCTCTCTACTCCACACCATAGCGGATGCAGACACCGCCCCCTCCACCGCTACAACCATCTACCACGTCCCTAACGATCCAGCAGCAGCACATTGCAAGCAAACACACAATCCACAGTAGGAAGACAGCAGGGGGAAGCCATTGTTTTTATGTGAGCCATTTAAATTCCACCATGACTGTCCAGCCCAAGTTATGGAGTGGCAGGGACTTATTGAATGTGTCTGAATATTTCTTACTTTCTTGAAGATTCAGAGGTTAAATTCTGGACACCTGCAGCAATCCTAAACTTCATAAATGAGACAAGTTGAAACAGACACTTGTATTTAATTAAAAAACAAACTGCTCCAACACTACAATATGGGTTTTGGTGTTGATGCAAATCCGAAGCTAGTCTTCAAACTCATAGGGCTAAAATGATAGACACACGATCGGTCTGATATTTGGTAAATGAGTGGGTTGACATGGTTGACAAAACGACTGGGGCGAATATTTAACACAAGTCCTGCAGTTGAGGAGGCAACTTAATGGTGGATCAGCAGCTTCAGGTACAGTTTAGACTTCTGCCAATTGTGCCATTCCTGGCACAGCTGTAAATCAGACGTTGCCAGCATTTCCACAAAATAGTCATAAACCAGGATTTTGATGGCAGACATAGTTACACGATCACTTTGAGTTTGTTTAGCAGGAGAGTTTGTGTTTTCTTTCTGACCTTAGTTCTTTTTTCCCATATAACAAAGGGTATTCCTACTTGTTCCATCAATGGAAGTTTCTGTGGCCAATGTTTGATAACTAACCTGCCAACACAAAATTGAGTATGCTATATTCTTTTCTTGAAAGTCTCATCTTGTTTTTGAGTATATTCTAATAAGTCATTACCAAATTTTTTGCTTTTCAAAAAGTTACTTAAGCCTTGCACTAAAAACAGGCAGTTATAGAAGATAACAGGTCCAGACTTACACCAAGACCGAAAGAACCCTTACTGCATGTAGTAATTTGCACACATTCAGTCTGCTTCTCACCTACCTACTATCCTTCTTGCCAAACAAACACATGCAAACTATTTGCTTACGGCTTGATTTGTCCCAACTTGCTCCTGGATGTCGACCGTGAGACTGAACATTTAGGACAGCCCAGAACTGCGCAATAAGTGCTCAATTTGCTTACATGTGCAGATAAATCCTTCATGGTAAAACAAAAAGTGGACACAATTGCCATCACTAGTCAGAAAACTAGTCTTTGCATGGGTCACAGCTGTTTTTACAAAGAGAAACAAAGCTTTCTTCTCTCTTGTAAAAGGAAAATCCTTTGTGCAGTCTAGCAAACTGAAAGTTCGCAAAAGGAAGAGTGAAACATGCTAACTACTTTAGGTATAGCATTTTTTAATGCTTGTTAACATAAACACCGTTTCAGTGCAGTTAGCTATCTAGATGTAATGAAGACTGGTCCAAGATAGCAGAGAAGGAAACATTGAAGAAATAAACCTTTGTTACTGCCATGGTATGAGGAGCACCATCTCTGACTGTACAGCAAGTTGAACCTTGAAGTAAGTGGCTATGCCAGCAGAAGCCGACACTGGATTGCCACCACGCTCTGTAGCGTCGCATGAGAATTTGGTGTCAACAACATAAAGGGATTCAGGCGCGTCAGGCTGGTGCTGGTAGTGTAACAATGCAGGGAATATTTCCTGTGTGCACATTGGATCAATGAGCTCCAATTTATTTAAGTATTATTGCTGGTCCTGTCCATCTCTTGAAGTCCGCAGTATACCCATCCTCCGATGGGTTTTATCCAGGAGGAAAACGATGAGTTTGCTATACTTTCTCGGCCTCCACGGTCATCGGATCTCAATCACTCGGAGCACCCTTTGAGAGGCGGTGGAAAGGTGAATTCATGTCATGGACGTTAAGCGGACAAATCTACAGGAACTGTGTGATATTATCAAGTTGATTTGGACCAAAATCACCAAGGAATGTTTCAGAAACATTGTTGAATATATGCCACCAAATAGGGGTCCATCTTAGTACTATCAATGTGCACCTAATAAAGTGGCACATGGGTGTATTTAAATAACTGATACAAAAAGTGTTTTTTGTTTTTTTTTTCTATGGGAAACCAGTTATCTTGTAAGACACAACATGCTGTCAGGAATTCTTGAAACCAATTAGCAACTTCCTGAAGACTGCATGGCTTCTTTGTGCCGCATTTATTATACCTACTTTCTGCTTGCATGAGCAGATACTTAATAATTAGCCCAGGGTTTTAAAAAGAATCACAGACAAGCACCTAACACTCAATTTTACTGTACTTTTCCCCCTCATATTTTTGCTGATTCGTCCAAAAACTTATTCCCAATCATCCACCTTTGTTCCAGTCAATTAACAGTAGAAACCATTAAATCTCTGGACTTATGCTTTAATGTGTTAGCGGCAACTGCACTTTTTAAACTGCAGTCTAAACAAAATACATGATCAATTAGTAGAAAATATGACAAGCTTGCGTATGTAAAGCATGAAACCCCAGTTGAGGCAAAAACATTAAGAGAACCGTGCCACACACTCCACATCTATCAAACCAATTAGTTACAACAAATTAGCTCCAAAAGCCAAGAGAAACTTTACTGCTGCAAATTACAGGTGCTTCCTATCATCCATGTCATCTTGCTTAGTGCAAGACAAATCTGTGCGCTCATTGTATTAGCTGGAAAACGTACTTCAAATATCTTATGAATGCGGCTTATTTGACTTTAAATAATTCAGCTGCTGTGCTGCCAACCCCATCCCTTTATCTTCACCAAGAGCGAGCCAGTGGGAAATAAAATACAGAGGATCAAAATAGGTTTGAGCCAGATGCTCAAAGCTGTGAAATTATCCCGGTACTCCTTCATCTCTGAATCGTCTTTTGAAGTGAGGCTCATTCCTTTGACGCAAACGAATGGGTCCAGATGTAGGATAGACTTGCATACCAAAGGTATAAATCGGAGGTAAAGGGGGAAAATTCAACCTATATATTCAAATACAGTGCCCACAACTATTCTTGCCAACATTAAGATGTTTACTTATGCTTTAAAAGTAAATTGGTAAAGCTTACTTTGTTCTTAAGAAGCTACTCTGTTGCTTCAGTTCTCTTGAACTTTGGAGATTTTCTCTATTTTTCACTGCTTGGTCATCATCCAGCCTGTTTGTCACAGTTCCAGTTGTTTTAGAGGCTGTCAATTATTGCTCCAACAGCAGATATGGGGAACTTCAGGGAAGTACCTAATTTCTGGCCTATGAATGTCTGGCTTGTGTGAATGGCATGTTCTTTTGTGTTTCCCATGATGAAGGGAAACATAAAATGGGAAACATAGGGACATGAGTCCAATAGAAATAGGTCTTATGTCACATTGTATTTATACTTTAGGGAAGCGTGAGCTTTTGAATTAACATTTAAAAATCCCTACATTTTGCTTTTAACTTAGTGTTAAAAATAAATTTAAAAAAATGGTTTCCTTAAAAAGTGTTGTAGAAATTGGTTGGAGTAACAAGAATTGCACTTCTTAAACATACTTCAGTTAGTCTTGGAGGCCTTTGCAAATATGAATGAAAAACATTTTTGGCAAGTTTCTTTTTGCTCCAGCGCTGTCTAACATCAACAGATATACTTTACTTATATAGAGCAGCTAGTGAAAATGCACACAACAAACAGAGGATAATTGAATGTTATGGGAAATTAGGATGTTCAGGGGAGGAAACATATATCAGAGTGGCTGTAAAAGATTAACCTTAATAGAATGAAGTAAATTTATTTCAGACTTTACCCAAAGTCAGAAAGGTGATTTTTACTTTGGCTTTGGCTGACATTTATGTAGTAAGTAATGATATCAAATTTAAATCCTTTGAAATGTGAGTTCAAAATAAGAGGTCAAATGTAAGCACAGTTATATCATCTGGAAACCCCAGTGATGGAGATATTGAGTTTTATTTTAGCAAACCCAAATTCTTTAGCTATCCCTTTACTCAACTGAAGTGTAGATTACATTTCACCAACATAAAAGTGTTATATATATGACCCCAACATTTTTTCATTAACCAATCAAAACCAACAATGACGTCGACCAAAAGATGCTTAAATCTGCACATACTGGTCAAGAATTACTAAATACCAATGACTAACCAAACAACTAAATCCAACAACTGCCAAATCTGACTACGTTTAACAAATACGCTCAAATTAAAGCTATAAGCCACTGGTTTAAATGTTGCTAGATATAAGCCCTGTTCACTGTTGGTACTCAGATGTACTTTTCCACTACAGACTTATGCTGGTGTTGAGCTTCAGCCACAACATTTACTTCTACCATTGCTTAGTAAACATGGCCAGAACCATAACTGTAAATTCAGACATAATTAATGCAAGCCATCTTTAGTCCAGAGTGATTCCATTATTGCTCTTCAATTCGAAATGCATTAGTCAGAATCATCACAAATTAAAACAACTTTTTGCTAAGTAATGGAATTGCCTCTTTGCCTTCTTTGTGTTGGCGTAGTTTAAACAGTGGGTTTTGTAAAAGGGCAAACAAGCTGAAGAAATATGTTAAATAACCAGCCAGTAAAACTCCTATGTTGACAAACAACATTCATGGTGCTCCAAAGGAGCGTAAGGGCACAAGGTTAAAGATGTCACTGCCTTTGCCTGTCAAGATGATCCAAACTTGTTAGGATCCTCATCACCTTTGCATGCCTTTTTGGGGTAGAGCAGCACCAAGTCAGACCGCTGTTGTTATCTTAAGCCAGTGGTAATACAGCTCTGTTTTTGCTGCAGAACCGGGCACAGAGAAGAGCTCAGACCTGATTAGCTGGTCTGATTAGTCCACTGGCGTTGCGTTTGAGACAGCGTGTAAAATTCTGTCTGGCTTGCCTCATTATCAGCATTGGTCAGTGGCAGGTCCATCAGGGCCTTCTGTCAGAGCAGCTTAAAACTCCCCACCCCTCCAATGACACTTGGGATTAGACACAGTTTCGGCGCCACTTGTCCTCTCAGTTGGGGTGCCGCACCCCAAAACCAAACCCTATACCCCGACAAAACATCCTGGTTAACGATCCAGTCATCTAATGGACATCTCCATCTTTCTGCATCCTGTTTCTCTCAGATCATCATTTTATGTAGAAGCGGCAGCAAGAACAGCCCCTGCTGATTTGAAAGGTGATGTTTGGGTCCTTACATGTATCATTGTACTTTACATGACATTTGTAAACCAAGCAGCAGACCCTAAAGAAAGATTTACGACTCAGAGGTTTCACATCAAAATGCAATCCAAACTTTTTAGGTATGTATTGTAAAAAAAAAAATTGATTAAAAATACAATCAAATTAAAGTTATCTATAATTAACCTACTGCATTCAAGGCAAAATGTAACCAGCAACAGAAGAACATGAAACCATTTACTAGGATTTTAAAAGTTCCAGCTTTTATATTTAAATGAGTTATTCTGTGAAGTCCTACAGGGATGCACTGGATATTAGTAACTTATCTTGGGTTTAGTATTTATTTAAAACCAGAGGCGATTCCATCCCGAGACTAATCCCAGTTCAGTTCAGCTTTTCTTTAATCATGTTCCGATCTCTTGCAGGACGCTGCACTTGGAGTCAACATTATCTTGTTGACCTTGAATCTGTGAGGCAAGAGTGTAGCGGAGCCAGGAACCCACAGAGAAAAGAATGCGGGAGGCTGGCCAAATGTTGCTTAAAAAAGACTCAGGTGGAGGCTTTAAAAACTGCCTTTACTTTCAAAACTCCCATTTTCAAAGTTTTTATTATATTCAAACATGGATTAAGCTGCTAAAAAATGTGGTAAGGTAAGGTCTTTTTTTCAGTGGTGCATTGAATTTATTATCCGCTTTTCAGACGCAGATCTGTGTCTGAAAAGAGCCCTTAAAGTGCCTATACTTGTAGAGATCATGTTATAGAGTATACTCTATAAGATATACTCTATATCATGGTCTCTACAAGTATAGGCACTTTACGGGCACTGTTTATCATTTATGTACCCATCAATACTTTTATATTTTCCTGCTTCATAGATAAACAGCTAATCAAACAAAGTTTGTTCTAAATTACTGAACTATTAATAGATTTTTTTTTTAGAAAATAACTACAAATTTTTAGGTGAAAAAGGGTTATGAAATGTTGCATCGTTGTAATCTATTTTCCCACAGCACATGTCCAAGACTACAGTGGCACAAAACAATAAAATGACAAATAGACCAGCAAGTATTTATTTGTATTTTTTTTTTGCTGGCTACTGCTCTAAATCCAGCTGTTTTTTCCAAATAAAGCGTGCTCAACTTATCTATGAGGGCATCCAAGTTCCACTTTCTAAACCTAATCTAAAAGCAAATCTGCAGAGTTTAAAATAACTTGACACCATGGGTCTGAGTATTTAGGAAAAGTTTAAGCTGACGTGGAAGTAGGAAAGATACCCCAAATGCTCTGGAGCATTGCTTCAACACAATCTTAGGGCAACTATGTGGAAGGAATCTACTTAAACCGCAGATTACGACACTTTAAACGTCTTCAGAAAAATGCACATACATTAGACAAAACACATTACAGTAAGCAAAAGCAAAAAAAATCAGCTCTGATCTGCTGCTTTTGACTATCAGTCAGGCCTTTATCAGTTTCAATGTGCATGTTCACTCAGCAAAGCAGACTGAAAAAATATTATGTTATCACTAACATTGGAGGAAAAGTTTACATAAAAAAAAAACTATGGAAATATCCTTGTCAGCAAAAATAAAAACTTGAATTCATATGCACTGAATGCAGTTTTTATGTTCATATTAATTCAAATGAACAGCAGAATAATTTAAACATATTTTAAATAAGAAAAATGATCAGCTCTGTCTTCAGTTTCTTCTTCAAGTGATATTCCAATGACATTGATTTATTGATCTCTAAAGTGACCTAATTCAGAGTTAATTCGTTCATCTTCTAACATACACAAATATTTGGATAGAAGAGTGAAGCTTTGTGAACTCAAAAACAAGAAATACTGAAGAAAGCGTTCCACGACCCTTAAATCAGTTAACCTTTCTTTGCACAAGCAATGAAAGATCTTAATGAAAGAATTTGGAAAATCACTTTAATTGGAGTGATTTTCACCTCAAGAAGTAAATGACTACAGTAATTGAAATGATTAAAAAGGCCTACTACAATAATTTGTGCCCCCAACAATTTCCATAAAACCAGTTTAATTAAAGAATATACTTTGAGTATACTTTGTTTTGATGTTTTTGAGTTGGTTTAACTTCCTGTTTTCCTGGGGCATGAACACAATATGAAACAAAGGCACATTTGTCCTAAATACTCTTCAAAATTGGAAAGACACAGAGACATAACTTTCAAGTAAGGCAAATGAGGGTTTATAAGTGCAGAAAATAGCTCTAACAAAATATTTTCTTACCTAAGCTCACATAGCCTGTGCAATAATGAAAAACCTGGAAATTTGATTCAGAAAAAGTTTCTCTCGCCATAATGCAAAGTGAAGATGATGGTGGGGGAGATAAAATAAACAATCCCTTTAAAATTCACTGTGAAGAGAAATGCAACACTTGGTAGAATAGAGGTCTCTATAAAAACAACATTGTTTTTGGCTTTTTGTACCAAAGATGCACAGAGAAATCAACCACAAGCCAAAATTGACTGATTTTCAGCCTGAAATCCCTTGAACTGTGACCACTCTTCAGTGTGGGAGGTGTAACTGAGAAAATAAGTAACTAAACTGTTTAGAGAGCTAATCAACAATAGGTGAAGGTTGTGTACTTAATCTGCCATTTTGTAAATTTTTGCTTTGGTTATTTCATACCTGACCTTTTCAGGTATCTTTCAGTCATCTACCACAGGCCTTCAAATCATACCCATCCTGGGGATATTTTAGTTAAGTTCCAAAATAATAATCCAAAATTGGTATGAGTAATGGTCTGCATTCTTCAGAATGATAAAATGAGTCTGCTAATCATGGTTAAAGGTGAATTTAATGTACTCTCGGTCAGTTTGTCTGCCTGTTGAACACAAAGGCACTTAGATGCTCCAAAATATCTGCTCCATTCTGTTCGAAAACTTGTTCACAGCTCATCACACACACAGAAACTGACACAGCCACAGGAAGGAATTTGGATTTTGTGTCTGTGTGTGTGTGTTTGTGATCGGTCAAGCAGCTCATTTAGTCGCAGTCGTCGCCCCTGGGCAGAGGCAGAAGGGTGAAGAGGATGTGTGGCAGTCTGGGCCAGTGGGAAGTTATCTCATCTCCCTTTGGGAGGCTTCCAGGTGTTTGGAGGAGGAGGGGGGGTTTGAGGAGTGGAGGAGATTAAACCACTTGCTTTTGTTGTGGCTTTAAGGATCACAGAAGTACAAAAAGAGTATCTCATCAGTCTCCTCATTTCAGTCACTGTTGGGGCAGCCATTCAGAAAATACAAGGGTCATCAACTTTTCCGGCTCCTGTGATATTATCTTTCCAACCTCCGGCTGACCTTGATAAAACTTCCACCTATGTAACTCAAACCCAAGCAGACATTTCATTCTCGCCTCTGAAGCGTGCACTGCCACCGATGTGGCTTTTCCTGTATGGCCGGCATCTTTACACCTGCGTGGGAAAGGCAACAAATCATCCACTCTATCGCTCACACAGCAGTGCTACTGTGAGGCTTGTTTTCTGCTTGTGTTGTCTTGAAACTGAATAACACCTCCCTGGGATGCAAGATGACAAATGCTGCAATAATCTCTTTGTTTGTACTTTGTTTTCATTTTCTCCTGCATCTGTTAGCAGTTACTGATTGCATTTCTCTTGAGAATGCCAATCAGATTATGCCAAGCACAGTTTACAATCACGGTTTCCTCTATTCATGAACCCCGAATTCACTTGTCAAATATTCATACTTGTATTCGTCTGCCTTATGGCAATATCCTGTAATAAATTCAAAGTAATCACCAGCAAGCTCCATCTCACCAATCCGAATAACAAACTTGCAATTAGCATTAGCTGTGCCTCTAATATCTGGGTTGATGAACTTTAAAAGCAACAAAACATTTTGTTTTCTACACTATCTTAACTTAGATTAAAGTAATACTACAGAAATGACCTCTTCTGAGGATACTGGGCTACATCTGTAACAGTCCATGTACTTGGAATGACCTAAAGTATATTTAGATACAAAATAAAAGAAAGAAGCTTGGGGCTTCCTGGAAGTAGGCAGCAAGCATCTGGTCTTGTAAAATTGAGATAATGATAGACCATGAGAGCCAAAACAAATGAAACAATTCTGAACATGTTACAGACATCCCATCTAGCATCAGTCTTCATCTATAAAAATGTTCCACACTTGATTCAATGCAATGTCTAAAAATGTCAAAAATTACAAAGGCAAAGAAGTTGAGCAGCAACAACTAATACACTACAAAAAAGGGAATTTTGGGGGTATTAACTATTACCATACACAACACCATCCGCCTATCAATCTCCTGCTATACTTTTCCCTCATTTGTGAACAAGACCATGGAACTGGTGCAGATTGGTGATACATCTGCAGTGTTGTGGGGTCTGTACCAAACTGTTTTACAGTGCAACTTGCCACCATCTGCCTGAATGCACTGTGAAGTACTTTGGGGTTGCTCTGGACTTGATAAAGCGCTATACAAGTGCAGGCCATTTCCCATTTATTTATTTTTATAGAATGTCCATTTTTAAAAAATGGAGTCAAGGCATTGGGTGTTATTTGTTTTGCCATTCAAAGACTGTTTGGGGCCCTCAGCAGGCAACCCATTTAAAAACTTTCTGGGAGCGCCCCTGGTTAAAAAAAAAAAAGTACACAGCAGTCAATATTCCAAGAAACTACTCGTTATTACTATGTCATCACAATTATTTTCATGCAAGACGCAACATGTAGCATTGCAGACTCCGCGATCGTAATGTGACTTATTTTGCAATTATACGACAAAGTTCCAGGTGAAAGCATTGTTTTGATGATTTTCAACCTCAATGGGTCTTTCAAGCGAATTTTCAATTAAGTCATACAGCAGCTGGAATTGTTTTTTTCCGCAAGTAAAATTTGTGCGCAAACTGTGACAGCATGGTACGGTAAGAAAAAAAAAAAAAAAAAAAAAAAAACCTCAAGGCTGGCGCACTGCTTTGTTAGAAAACCGCAACAAAAACACGCATCGGTGTGCTCTCTTCCAGCTCAAACTTCCAACACAGTAGCAACTTAAACGACTTCAGCTACACTTGCTGACTAGAAGGACATCGCAAAGCTCGATGTACTCTACCTTTACTGCTTCTGATCCGGGCGCGTGTACTCCTGTTGGCTCGAATAATTTCAGAAAGTTCCTTTTCAGTTTAATCCTCGCCGGACTTCACGTGCAGAGAACCATATCCCTCCGAACCACCTTTAGGTCCATAGCCCGTTCAAGCAGAGCTCTCCTGCTCCTCTCACACCGAGCCAGTTCTCTCCTACAAGCACCTACACGTAAACTGAGCCCTTCAGCTGTGACATCACGAGTCCCTATGGCAACCCTGACTCCACCTCGGTCCGGAGCTGATCCTACCTGTCTGACTTCTTCCGACTCGGAGTATTCTCCTCCCTTTATTTTAATTTTAGTAAACCACACGATTTGTATATTTATCTATATCTGGTTGAGGGGAAAGCTCTGACTAGACTCAGATAGATGTAAACAAATGGGCTGGTGATGTCCTATTATCTTCATGGGCTGCAGATTTGCATATGTCAAAGTGCATGATGTTGATGTGGAAGAAGGTTTCACTGTGCATGTAAAGGCTGCCTGACAAAACCCCTCTTGGACAATGCTTTGCAACCTCGCCTGGAGCTATCCCATGACTCAGTGCCTATCTTACCATTGCCTGAATTGTTTTGGCTACAGACCCTCTGTTTGCTCATCCTTTTTGTGTCCTCTGACCCAAAGCAAACATGCAGAAAATGAACAGGTGAGGTGAAATGTTCACCTTGATTCTAGCCCAGATGCATCAGTGTTGAAAGACACGGCACAACTCTATAACCTCTATAACCTCAGAAACAACACTGGGAAACATACATTGTCCATCACTGTGTCACTTAGAGTATATCAGTGTGCCTGAAGCTGAAGTCAAATAAGGTGATTAAAGCAGGAGCATATAAGGCCAATTTGAACTGTTGTTATTTGCATGTTTTCTGCTATACTTCATAACACTCTTTCGCCACAGATGTGGGAGGGAACAATGACAGGCAGATTTATTGGATGCACCTTGAATATCACCCGCAGCAAAAAGGAGGAAGGAAATAGTTTTGAAATTCATTGCCGTCTACAAAGAAAAGTACTCAGCATAATTTAAAACTAAACAAAAGCCCTTTACACAGCTGTTATTTTCACAAATTCAGACATGGACATGTTTCTTACCTCTCCCAGAAAAGATGAGTAAAGACATTTCAAATAAATACAACTTTATTGGCTGTAGCATAATAATACCACAATACCAGTGCATTTACTCAACAGGAGGAGAAAAACAAACAAACAAACAAACAAACAAAAAAACACATTAAAAAATGGTATTTTTGATAAAATCACCAGAGGCAAAATAGTCAGCATCCATGGCAAACCATTTAAAACTAAACACAAATCATTTAGAACATTTGGAAGCATTTACTTCTCTCAGTTTCCTTGATGCATAAATATGACATGACACTGCAAAGAAAAACAAATGAGGAACTAAGCTTGTCATCAGTCTGCATGAAGAGCAGGAAGAAGGTACAAAAATCTCCAAACTCCACTGGGCAGCAGCGTAGAGCGGCATCTTAAGGCTACAAGTCTTCATAAAGACCATTAGATGCCATCCGTATGTCAATCCTTTGCTTTAAGGAGACATGCCAGAAGGGAATCCCATGAGTCCTACCATCACAAACAAGTAGATTTGACAAAAGCTACAGACGTTTAACTAGAATAGCATCTCCGGTGATCAGGCCAGGGTAAATATGAACTTTTTTGACAACAGACATCACAGATAGGTTAACCATGAAGCATAATGAAAAAACATGTCATAGCAAATGTTCAGTGTGGGGCTGGAAGAATTTCTCTTCCAAAGAGGAAACTTGAGAGAGCGCATGAAACTCTTTGAAATATAATGGCATTTAAATGACATATATGGTTGATTGTGGTTTCAAAATCCGTCTTCTCCCATAGTCATGCCCATCCTCAGACCTAAATTAAATAAAAATAAAATACAGTTTCATCTAAATGATTCAGCTAAACCTGTGGTGCATTTTTCCATCTATGGTTTTGTTTTTGGTTTGTTTTTCATTTTTATTGCAAATATTAAGTTATTGTATGTTTTCTATTTCAGGATGTAAATAATTTCTTCCATGCTTCCCCTGTTTTTAAAGGTTGGTGGGAACAAAACTATCAAGTGGGGTTTCCTTTAGCTTAGGTCACATCAGGCATTATGTCTAATGTCTGGTTTCACTGCAGCTGTCCCAGATCTATTTGCCAACAAAAGACAGGGCTTAACTTAACCACAGCTAAGGCAGATATGGGCACCAAACCTGCAAGAGGTTCTAATGGTCACTAACCCTGCTCAAAGCTTAATGTATCACACAATTTAGCAACTTCAGATTTTGACTTCACCAACCGCTGAAACAGCTGTGCGCTGACTAATACATACAGAAAATAACTAAGAAACAGTTACAATCTTCCACATATTGCAGACAACGTCTGAGTTACTTTGTATTTAGAAAGAGAGACAGTTAAGCCATTGTTAAGTCTTACTGTGTCTTGCAAATGTGGTCTTATCTTCAAAATCCAAGCTGCATTTATCTTTAACCTTACAGGAGTATAGGAGACAAACATATAGCCAGAGCTCAAGTGAGGATTTGCTTCAAGACTTTAAAGAATTCTAGGCTTTTAACAAGAAAGAACTGGCAAAAGTTTCAGCATTTAGTTATCGAAAGCTAGTGTATCATTTACCTTCTTCTTAGTTATGCATACAATCCAAATAAAATGGATTGTTGTCACATGAGAAAATATGAAAATGCTCAAGAGGCGTGCCTACTTTTGCCAGTCACTGTAAATACCTGTTTTTGCTTAAATACAATTCCAAAGCATTGTTTAGTGTAAAAGGAGATTGTTTGCATAAATCATACACATTACATAAATTAACTCCTGTTTCTGCTGGAGTTAATTTAAACCTTCTTAAACCCACTGACCTGCTCTCTCAGCCTCTCCTGATGGCCCATGATTGCTGAGGCATGATGGGGGTATTTCTGCTTCAGGTGCTCCAGGAAGGCCTCCCTCTTCTTGTCCATATCTGATGGCTGCATGGCCAGGATCTCTTTGGAGCTACGGGCCCCACCTAATGTGTGCCTTCGAGGGACAGTGCGGTTGCCTTTGGCATCCCCTCTTGTCGAAGCTGTCCCATTGGGAGACGCCTGCCTGCGGCTTACATGTTCAGTGTCCTCTGGGGAGGTCACCTTCAGGTTGCTTTTGCTTTGTTCTGAGATATCAAAGGGAGACAGAGAGACAAGGAGTCAAAACTCTGAACAATTGCTATTTTAATCAATCCCACCTGCAAGTAGAATCCTAATTTGTAATGTCTCCTGTCGAAGTCTGAACCCACAAATCCAGGATAAACAACTATTTTGTAGAATTTTAAAACAGGTAGTTCACATCACTGTAACCAAGGTAATATTTCATTGGGTCTATTTTTGGCTGAAATAGTTAATGAACAGCGTTTATGTATACTTGTCCAATTGCTTCTCCACAAAAAAACCCCCCCAAAAAAACCACATTCATACTGAGACACACATTCACACACTTATTTGCAGATCAGGAGTTCAGTGTCTTGCTTGAGGATACTTTGACAAGTTGTGTAAAGGAGTTTGAAAACCAACAGTCTTCGAACTACCAGACTAATTTATGCAAAACCTGTTATAATTTAAGTTTGTTTTCACATATTAAAATCAATCTGGGACTGGAAAGCTGTCACAATGCCTTGGGAAATATGTCAGAGGGTAGAAATGCAATATCTTGAAATTATCTGCTTTCGTGTTTTATAGGCAGGTACAATCTGTACCTTTTAGAGGGTAAAATAAAGCACCTCTTGCAGAGTTCAGCCCATGAACAGTTGAATGAATAATTTCCAGAGAGTTGCCACAGTTTTTGCCTGTAAAAGCTTAAAAGCACACAGTGTACCGCAAATGCGGGAAAGACTTAATTTTTTTCTAACCTTACCCTCTCAGAAACTTTGTGGCTGAGACTGAGGTAACCTTGCTGTAGGTTTACCAGCTGCAGTATCTACACACCTACTAATAACTGAAGTATGCCAGGACTGAAGAAGCCTTTGAGACGAGATGTGAAATATTCTCACGACACACAAATAAAATCCAGAAGACTTATCTAAGCACTGAAAGACGGAGAATCTATCCATAGGACTGCAGCTTTCACATTTTTGTTTGTGCTGTCTGCTTTGTTTTCACCTATGATTTTTTTCTTTTTACAAAAGCAGGTATAATTTAGAAAAAAAAAAAAAAAAATCAACAACAACAAAAAAAAAACTAAGTGGTCTTGCGTCATCCACCCAAACCTCCACCCTGCTCATGTCACAGCATGTCTCATGTACTCCAATACTATTTTTAACTCCCAAAACAGTTTCCCCAGAGCTAACAAAATTACACTCAGCAGAAAGAAAACACTCAAATACTGTGAAAGATGTGAAATAATTTGTGGGAGGCATATCAAAAAGTTAATTACCTTCCCTAAGTGAGCAATCTTTAGGTTCATCAGCAATTCCTTCTTCCATTGCTCTATGAAATCAACCTTTAAAAAAAAAAAATGAAGTCCAAGCTGGGAGGACCAACTCTCGGTAGGCTTACAGATTCCAAATGCAGCTCACGTGGAAAAAAAAAAAAGGGGGGCCTGAGATAGGCCCTGCCCCTCTGCCCCAGGATAGACGAGTGGGGATTTAGAAAGTCAACTGCATTCCAGGACACAGAGCGACCAGACCCTCACCCCTCCGGCTAAAGGCTCTACTGCTGCTTTGGAACAATCACAGACTGAACGCAAAATAGAAAAAAAGAATCAAAACCCAACAGATACAGAGCAGAAACTATCATCACCATGTACTAAGAGCCTAACAGGTGTCAGATTGACTGACACACATAAACCCTCACGTGTTTGCTTGCAATCTGTTCTTGATCAGGATTCTGTCTGCAGGCTGTGTCTCATTACGGTTTCTGTCTACATTGAGGGGGGCCCACCAGATGCTAGAACGCATCCCAATGTGTCAAAACCTACTTCTGAACACATCGCAAACTGCCCTCAGCTTATGCAGTCGGCTATTATCTAATCAACTCATTTGAAATATGGGACAGAAAAAGACACATGCCAGTCCAGTTGGCAATGTTGTCTTCAACTGACACAAACTGTTACCTACACGTTATTGCTCTTAACAGAAAAGATCTGCATCTGTTTGCAAATCGGTTTCTCTGCAGCTGCTGGTGTAAGGTGACCCAGTCTGAACGTACCAGCAGAAGGAACAAAGTAATGTAGTTTTATCAACAAAACGTGACAGGATCAATGAGCCAGTTTGTGGCTTGTGTAATCGAAACTTCTGGGGTGAATGAGTGAAAAGAACCCACAATGCAGCAGCTGACCTGTAATGTCAACCACATGAGGACGAGCTTGCCTCTTTCATCCACCCACATGCTTGGGCACTTGCTCACAACTGGCTGAGAATTAGCAGGCCACAGGGGGGTAGTGTCATTTGGTCATACTGCGGAGCTGATGCAATGCTGATGAGGTCCAATCTACTCTGTATTCATTATTTGTAGAAATACTTAAATTTCTTCCTCACTATGATAATATGAAACTACGTCCCTGGCTACAAGCTTTAACACAGTCCTTACATAACCTTATTCATATAAATCTTGCTCTGGTTGTAGGGAGTATATCATGACCTTCATGATTTGCATAAAACTGACCTAAAATACATTTCACAGTCTGTAAATCAGTTAAATGGAGCCCCGGAAAACTAAATGTATAAAAATGCAATATCTAGTCATCTGGGTGTTGCGAAAATAAACCTTTAATAGACTCCCTACCAATACAGGGTTTGTCTGAAATTTTTTTTGCTGCTTTTAGCGTCTAATTAACCAGCGTGTACACAGGTTTTATTGTTCTTTTTTGCTGACAGGCAGTTTTCCTAAGAATTTTATGATTGACAATGACAATTAAATTAGCACATTTTCAAATAAGTATATGGGGTATTTTTAATGACAGGAGAACTGACTGGAACGTATTTTGTATGGTCTCATTTGTGACCCGAGGATTTGAAAAATGAATGTTATAAACTGGGAAAGAGTTATTTTGCAGTTATATCTTAAAGTTAAGTTACTCCCCCAAAAATTCTTTGATTTCAAAGCAGTCCTAGTGATTATATGTCAAAACTCCTCAGTCATGACAATGACAAACACATCATCCCAAACCAACAGGTCAGTCTTTCCAAAACCAAACCTATAATCAAAGCAGTTCCCCCAAACCAACAATTACAACCTTACGTTCCAACCACCTGTGTGGCTGCACTTTTCGCTGTCAGCATTCCAGACCACAAAGGGAAGGAAAGACATCCTCCTTTTAGGGCTGTAGTGGCTCGAGAATGTGATTCTCTTCTGCCCAGCTGCCACCGTTGAGTAAATGATGGCCCTCTCAGTTGAAAGACAACATGGGGCACTTGCTCAATGAACAGAAGGGCAGTCCTTCTGTTTGCAGTGACTTTCTGTCTGTCACTTATTTATGGAGGAATGCTTCAGCGTGCACATGCCCACTCTCCCCTGCTATTACTGTCCCATAACTATGCAGTTGGATACAAAGATCTGTTGTGTGCGATAAAAGCAGGGCTCACATGGCAATACCCTGAAGCCATGACACCAATAACGGTTCTCTTGCTATAATTACAGCGTTTATTATGTGCAAGTAATCAGAGATGGAATAACCTCACAAGGAGCTGTATCACCAACACAAAGTAAGGAATTGCAATAATCAACATTGACATATGAAAATAACGAATATTATAATTCATTATTATATTCTTTTTGGTTTGTTTGATATGTTGTTTTTTTTACTGCCTTATATTTTTATCTTGTGTAAATCACTTTGTATTACCCTCATCAAAATGGCTCTGTAAATAAAGATAGATATAGGAAATGATTGCAGAACATATCTAAGCTGATGGAAGGTACGACCTTCATCAGTATTTTACGTGGTCTCTCTTGGAAATGTAATTTTGAGTGGCAAAAGTTGATTCTACGATGGAAAAGTCTGTGAGGAGACGAGGCATGGAGGGATTTAAAGTTTCCAAACACACTAAACACATCAATTTCCAAGCACCAGAAAACTACCTTTGTGGAAAAAGCATACCGCTTTACTGTGGTCCGGATCTTGTTTGTTCTGCCACAGCAGTTGGATAATATATTCTATCTATGGAACCAAGATTAAAAAAATAAAGCATAAAAGCGAGAAATTTCCCAGCGTTTGGGCATTGCACGACCATTCATTATGTGAACCCCAAAATGAAGGAACATGAAGGAACATTCAGGTTCCTTCAAGACCTGAATGAATTCATTGCTAATGCTGATACATGCATTGGGTGTTATCAGTCATATTTTGACATGTTGGTTTTAGTTGGGTTGTTAGATTTAACGTGAACTATTGAATGACTTGATCATTCAGTCAAGTCAGTGTTTTGTGGAACTCCACTTACCATTAAAAAGTTTCAAGAAATTTCACATGAAATTTTACATGGAAGACTTGCAAAACAAATGTAAAAATAATGTTAAGTTAGATTTATAATTTAATCCTAAATGTATAGTTGCATATAACTTTGAATACATTTTCCGACTTTTATGAATATCCTCTCTTGGTCCTCTTCTTAAGACAACCTGAGACCATCGTATTCTATGCTCTTCATTTGTTTACATGCACTTTTCTCTGCCCAAACTGTCTGCACATTGAAGCTGTGAGAATAAATAAGCTTACATTACAAATATGAGTAACATGTTTCCAAGAATGCAGCTTCATAAGGCAATGCTGCTCTGTCGCATATTTCAAAGTCACTCAACACATTCATACCCTAAAAATCCACTTTCTTCCGATCAAGGTATTGCCTTTCCTTTTTTGAAGCACAAGGTATGAAAGTAAAATTCTCAGACATATACACATTTCACACATTGAGTTTTAACCTTTGTATACAACTGCTTATTTAAAGGGGAAAATAAATAAATACTACTAGTACACTCCTTAAAGCCCAATAGCAACAAAGCAATCCAACAATCATATGACTTGTGTTATATATATATATATATATATATATATATATATATATATATATATCAGTATTAAGTCAACAAGTCTGAAAATGGCCTTACTGTTTTTTAGTAATATCTTTCAGGTAAGTTTCCTTTATTAAACTCACATAATTCTGAAATGTTGTTTTATGATTATGTCTGTTCATTTATTTTGTCTATGCTTAAGTGGTCTGCTGAGTCACAAATTAATAAAAAATCCATATGCTGCTATAAATATGTCCATGTTCTGAACTATTTAAAAGGATAGATCAGAATTTTTTTAAATGAGATTATGTTAAGAAGTTATAAGCAGGTAAAGTCTAACGTGTGGTGGATTATTGTATCTGGCATCTTTATTTGGCACACGTTCGGAGTAGTTGGTGCCTGGGGCTGAAGCTAATGGTAGTCAGAGAGAGGCCAAGATCAAAGCAGACTTCTGCCATTGTGCGTTCTGCACTGGGTGGTTATTTACAGAGAAGCAGATGATTATTTCTAGGATGACAATGCACTACCGATAACCTTCTTTTGTGAAAGACGTACTAAGATTGTAACGTCATTACGTCATTGTCTGCAGGAAAAAACATGCTGATGAATTAGCATTCTTTTAAACTTCTGTAATAACTTTATTTTTTTATACCTTGTTACATTTTTTTGACCAGAATTGCTTTAGACACTCGCTACTTCAAAACATATTTGACACAGGAAGATCCGTGGTAGCCTCCAATCTCTGATGTGTGATAATCATTGGCTTCTCTGTAAATAAGCACTGAACGCAAATATTGCAATGGTTTAGAGGAGCTATGAACTTTTTGAGCTTGGGGTTGTTAAGGATGGAGGAAGTCTGCTTTAGACTTGATCCTTCAAACCCAAGTAATCTGGATTCATACAACATGAAAGCACAGACAGAATGACTTACTGCAAATAGGCCACTACCTGTTATAACCATTTATCATAACTTCACTTCAGAAATTATGAATCATCCCTTTAACTAAGATCACAAAGACATCTAAATCTAAAACTTACAAACTAATCTCTGTGGGACATACTGTCACTGCAGCTGTTATTCAAGTTAAGATATGTGCTTTATCAGTGTGAGTGTGTGTAATCAGATACACAAGACTTTCCAGACTTTCTGCCTTGACATACCCGCATTAACAGGAAGGCACAGGGGCAAAAGATGAGCCAGAGACACATGGTGTGTGTTTACTTGAGCATCAGCATATGGGAGTAATGAGTGACTATTATACCAAAGAAGCTCCAAAGGAGGGTGTGGGCTACTTAAAGACAAAAAAAATGGGTACAGAAGAAATACCAAGTGTTAAATGAGGCTATTGGCAGCAGTAATTGATTTTTTTCTGTTTACTGCCTCCTGGCGAAGCTCCTTTGAGAGGCTGACAGGTGTAAATCTTTAAATGGAGTGCAAAGTTTACATCCTTACTGAATAGACAATGTCATTAAAACTCTATATGTGCAGTCAGTCATAAAGAGATGTTCTATATTCCTTGTAGAAGTTAGTATTACATCAGACAAGTGTAACGTCGCTCGTTGTGCTTTTGGAGATCATTCACTGTCCTCCCCCTCAGTCTTCCTCCCGCATTGTTCAGCCAGCAAAATAAACAAGCAGGGAGGAGGAAAGAGATGAGCTGTGCAACTTTTGCTTTAGACGTTCAGAGGCCAACCAGATCTCCACCCATCAGCAAAAATGATAAATAAAAGCTCCTGTCTATTTGTGACCTAATGAATCCACAATATTGTTTAACCTGTTGAGCCATCTCTACCAAACAAAAAGTAGCTCCGTTTACAAAGATCTGCCTCTTCCCTCCCCACCAGGGGGTGCTGTTGAACCCCCCCAACCCCACCACCCATTTCCACTTATGCAATGTTTTGTTGTCAAAATATGTGAGTATGTGAAACAAAGCATCTGTTCCAAACATCAGGCCAGAAACAAGCTGTTAATATTTCCTCTGTCATTTATTAATTAAAACACTAAGGGCTTCTTACCAGACTGGTGTGTCTGTTGCTGTGCTTTTTGCGTTAGCTGTGACTTTGTGCGTGACTGCCAGTAATCTCCAGCAGTGTGTGCACTTCATTAACTCATAGGCCAGAGTAGATGTAAGCCAATCCAGCCGTCGGCTCAGATGTCGGCTAGTTTCCCTTGACAACGTTCGCTGGGGCAACAGCGGAGTTCTGAGGGAGGGGTAAAGCGACGCTACGGACAGCTGTGACTGAGAGGACATCAACCGAGGAGCCGGGGGGGAGGAGGAATTTTCTCCCTCTCCGACTGTGTCTCTAAAAACTAACTGCAGAATCAGGCTCACTCTGGCTTGACCGCTTTAATCACCAAAGGGAGTTTGGTCTCTTGCTGGATAAAAGATAGGAAGTGCTCTGGATACAGTTAATTTAGTCATAACATATACCCAGTGTGAATAACCAGTTTAACATCCAACCAAGTGTAGCACGGCTGCATATCAACTAGTGGTTCTTTGGTCATGTGGAGAAAAACAAATAGTAAACAAATGGTAAGAACACAAACACTGTAGATTACACTCACAAAAATACTCTGTTCAGAAAATATATCCACACGTCTTGAGCTGTTTCACATTTTAACAAATGGCTTGTATCTGAGCAGATATCATTTTATCTATATAAACCCCTTCCATCTTTCTATGGAAGATTGTTTCACAGATATTGACATTTCTAACAAAACATGACTATTGAGGTTTGTTTATTTTAAATTAATCAGAATTTAAAGGAGAACTACCAGATATTCAAAAACTCCTGACTGATAGTATCACACTGTATGTGCCTATGGAGTAATGCAAGATAACAGTCTGCCTCTTTCTTACTAAGAAATGCAATTGCACAAACTGAGATGACAAAAAGGTAAAACTCAGGCTTTTCAGTATGTGTGAGTGTGTATGAGTTGATAACATATCTAAGATCTGTTTTGGCAAGTTTCTATGTCAACTGACACGGTGGACATGAACACACAAGAAAACACAAAGCGTACAGAAAAGATTTGGATGGTGCCCAGACACAGATGGTTTTTAGGTGATATGAAGCTTAAAAATTATGTTTTTTTTTTTTTTAGAAGTCAGTTGGCTTAGTGAACATAGCCATCACAACCACACACAAAAAAAAAAATGCATGATGCTACTTGCTTAGAACTGAAGTGGTTCAAAGTTTTGGAATAAATTATTCATTTGAAATTTAGATGCAGCCGGGGAGACTTTAGGACAAAAGATGTGTTATAATTGCAGTCCTATGCAAATGACTGAAATGTTTTCATCTACAGGAAGTTAACTACGTATTCATCCTGCACAACCCCTCCATTTAAATATCTCTTTTAATATGCCGGCTTTCTCGCAAGTTTGTTAAAAAGTGATTGCGTTGCAATTGACTCTCTCCCTCCCAGTGATAAGCAGCTTAAGACCCAGACTTTGCAGCCAGTCAATCATGTGTCGCTCACTTTTCTTGCTGCACCTCATATCTCGCCCGCTTCGTTCTGCCCTGCATGCAAGCCAAAAGTAATCAGCTGTAGCGGTTATTACCAACTGACGAGTCAAGTATGCAAAACCACAATTCAGTGTTTGTTCAACCAGAAGATTCACATTGTGGCATTCTGTTTTAAACGGTACTGTCCCCCGTCAGCTCTGAGCTTCTTTATATTCAGTGACGAGATAAATCAGGTCCAGTTCTGTGCGTTTGAGGGTAGCAGATGAAGCTGAGTGTCTGCACGAGGCCCTGCTTGAGGGAGGTGAGTGCTGCCTGAGCTGATAAGTGATGCAGGTGGTGGGAGATGAAATAGGGCCCCGTGAAGGGGATGGGGGATCCACTCCTGAGAACACTGGTGCCTCTGTCCCAGTCTTTATCTGTGAAATCCTCTGTGTGCTTCTGACTGTGTATTCCCACATTAATGTATATGTGTGTGCCATTCAATGAGCTGGGTGGATTGTGTCCAAGCGTACAAGTCCGAGGAGCAGACAGGGGGGTTCTACTGGGAGGTTTTTGAATGTGGACCAGTTCGGTTGGAGCTGTTCTGAAGAACAGTGGAAATCTGGATGAACTGCAATGTAGCAGGGTTTATGTTTCCCATAAAGGAGCTGGAAGCATGGACTTTCTAATGAGATCATCAGAATGCAGGTGATTATTTCTAAGGGGATATTAGGAAAGAAACAGAAGCTTTACTGTTGTGCAGATGTGAAAAGCAAAAAAATGTTACAGCTTTCCCATGGCAGAGGCTGACAAAGAGCGACTTTCTGCAAATGTTAATAGTTATACCATGTTGGGGCCACAATACAAAAGCTTTAATCAGGTCATGGGAAAATGAATCAGAGGAGAAAGCGCACAATATGACAGATTGTTTTTTTTTATTTTATTTTTAACAAATCTCAATAGAAAGTTCTTCCAGATCTTTTAGTGCTCTGATCAGGAACTTGTACCTTTAACCTAATTTGACACTAAATTAAATCACACAGCTAACTCAGTCACAGGGTACAATGTAGGTCTTAGTAGCAACAGACTAAGTTCATTATTACAGCGAGATATCAAATTATTTCTTTTTAAAGCTGCCTTAATAAGAAAATAGCTGTGAAATTCAGATAAAAAATGGGATGAAAAAATTATTAGACAATATGTGTTAGACCTCCTTATCTCCTTCTCAAAAATGGACACAGAAGTCATTGTAGGACCTGTTTCACGAAACAGTGTATGAACTTGCTAAGCTCAGTATCTGGCCACTGGAAAAAAGAAAAATAATAATAATTACATGGCACACCCTTATTTTATTAATAGGTCATTTGTGGTCTTACCCACAAAATAGATGTATGGATAAATTAAAGATGGCAAAGAAGAGAAATTTCTTAAAGAGGGAAACTGACCACATTCCAACTGTGGTTTATGTCACACTGAAATACAAACATGACCTGGAACACTGTTCCTCGCAGGAATAATCTTTGAAAATGCCGTGTAATGTCTTATTTCATTGACATGCTTGTCCAACTTTTTAGAAGTGCTGGATGAGTTCCTGTATCCCTCCGACAGCCCTGGGATGCATATTTAGTTCATCTCGCAGCACAGCACCAAATTAAGCTCATGTTTTCAGCTAAATATTTTGTGGAAACTGCATAGATAAATATATGCTGAGCAGCGATAGCAGAGTTCCTTCAGCTGATCAAAGGCAAGCCCTTTTCCCCTTCAGGACTAAGAAGTAGAGTGGCACTAGCCAAGATGGCTGCTTTTCTAAACATTTTGCCCACAACAAAGCCACAGAGACGAATGCGGAGACTTTTCTAAAATGACAGTTATGTTCCAGTAAAGGCCCTCACCCGCTTCCCATTTAGTATGATATGTTAACTTTGGACAGTTCTAAAAGGCATTTATGGCATTTTTAAAATAGTTTGTGTTCTTTCAACAGGGACAGGCAGAAAGCTGTTTCTTTATGAGTTATTGAATTAGTTAAACACTTTTTTTTTTCCTTTGTAGTTGTATTTAGATATCCTGCTCAAACTTTCAGGTCGGCTGCCGATGCATTTTGCCTAATGACAGTGGCGTTAGTAGAATGCGATAAAATCATTTTAATCACGAATGTAAAAACAAGTAGACGGGGGGAAAAGGCTGCAGGAAGAAAACTCATTTTCAAAGAAAAGCAACTGTTTCATCTCCGCAGCTGGCCAGACTGTAACAACCTTCAGGTTTTCTGATTGGCTATCGATGACATCATCCTCCAGGTCCAAACCTCCTTTCCAGCCCGACGATGTAATCAGTGCCGAAGCATCTCAGTGATGTAATGCAGGGAGGGCCGTCATAAACGCTCGGGTAGCGCCCTCCTCTCCTTTTTCTCTTCCACCACCTAACTCTCATTTCTTCACATAATTCCTCCATCTTTTCGCTGCACCCTCTCATCTCATCAGCTGGATTCAGATCAAATCGTTTCACCGTCTGTTTAATAGCACTCAAACGCAATAGGCCAAGAGCAAGTTAGAAGCTTCTGAAACAATCATCAAGACATGACAATTTGCAGTCTTTAATGAATGCCAATGTCCTGTGGCTCTCATTAAAATATATATCAGAGACTGTGCCTTCTTTCCCCACTGCAGTGCAAACTGAGGTGGGCATTGAACAATTAAGCACTAAACTGCTCTGGATGAAGTGCTAAATATTACACTTGGTGTAATACCCAAACTTTTATTACAAATTCAACCTCTAAGTTATCAAAAGTGACACTTGAAGCAGATGCAAATATGTAATCTGAGATTTATGTCAGCTTGTTCCTTTATAATTTATTCAGACTATTTCATCCGTTTTTTGGCAAGACCTACACATGTTTTTTTTTTTTTTTTAATCACAGTTTGTTGGTGTGTGTGTTTGTGTGTGTGCGTATATGTGTCCTCGGCAAACATCCAGAGCTCAAGCGGATTAGAGAGGGTACTCTGCCCTGATCAAAGCGCCGCAGAATCCAGCTTACTGGGACAAACTGTGCAACAAATAACCCACGCAGAGGCGAAAGCATGCAGGCCAAAGGCAGACAGTTCGCCAACTTTAATGAAGAATCGCTCTTGAGCAGCAACAGTTGGAAGCATTAGTAGACCTTTCTTACAATTCGAGGAACCCCAGCCAGAGGGAAACAAAAAAGAAAGATGGAAGTCGGGGCAGGGACATTCAAAGTGCTGCCGTCAAGTGCAAAGCGTGCAGCTGTCAGCTGCTCCATAGAAACTCAAACTGTTAATGGAGACATATCAGGCCTTCTTTTTCATACGTCGAGATCAGCCTCTCAGCCCCTGACATAATATCGGTAATGTGTTTGGTCAAAAGACAAGATGTTTACAGAACTAATGCCTTCTTTTGAAGCAAACTGAACCCCCACGCTAGACCAGCTATTAGAAAAAACTGGTAAACTCTTATAAGCAATTGTTGGTTGTTTTAAACCATCTTTTAGAATCATCAAGTGACTTGATGAGTTGAGTTTGAACTGCTTAGATACAAACTTTATGCATCATATTTATACCATCATTTCTTCAAGTTTTTATTTTTTTTTACCATTGAAAACTGTTGGTATCTTAGGATAAAAAGTTGCCTTTTTTTCCCCTAAATGTCAGCTTTTTGTATTGTTGTATCAAAAGACAAATATGAAAAAATCAAAAATTATTTTCTTGAACCGAAAAAAAAAATATTGTGTATTTCTTCAAAATATCAAACTTGTGGTAAGAATTTGCAGCTAACAGTAAAGCTATAGAATGCATTGCATATTCAAAGTTTAAATTTGTTAAAAGGTGGTAATACATATTTTCTTGGCACCTAGTTTCATTTTGGAGCACACTCAAGTTTCTACATTGTCTTCAGTTGCTGTGAAAATCCTACAAATATCAAAATTAACTCAAAAGAAATTTGAACTCACATCACGCCTCAAAATTGGCCTCTGTCCCTTTAAGAAACTGCAACCATTTCCAATATTCATCTTCAGTGTGTCATCACAACAATGCTTCTTCATGATGCGATTTACAACCCCTCATAAAAACTTTGTAGTTTGCACATGATGAGCAGGTGTGCAGTTTCACCAGGTACTAATTGCTGCTGCCGCTAGTCTGGTGGGGCTTGTGTAGAGGAGGTTCAGGGGAGAGGTGGTCTGTCAGCCGCTGGGAACCGAAGCGCCAAGTAGGAGCTTTGGTTAAATAGGCGGCACTTTGTATGAGCAACCAGGCACTCCCAAATGGCTGCCACATTTTGCTGCTATAAACTAGAACCACTGACTGAAGCACATAGCAACACCAACGAGCCTAAAGAGAGTTTTTCAATTTGGCAATGATTACTCGTCTAAGTACAATAAAAACACATTTCAGATATAATTTACGTTTGTAGTCAAAATGCAAACTTTCCCCATTCAAACAGATTGTTTTTTGGACAAACATCAAAAACAAGTACACGATTTTACTGTTGTACTTTACCAAAATAGGGGGTGGGGAGAAATCCCACCACATTACATTTTTTATGATCGTTCACCTAATTAAAGCTAAAAACAAGTGGTAAAATAAATAAATCATGCCTGCTGCAACTCTTCTTCCCTGTGCAGATAAAGTAATTTAAAGAACCTTAACTTCTTAACTACATCATGGGTATTACTCGGCTCTAAGGAGAAGTGCATCAACATCAAGTCATGCATAATAGATGCCCACTCTGTTAATTCAGTTGAAGATAGTGACTGTAATTAAGTAATTCTCCATTTGTACAGAGAGCCCTCCGTCAAAATGTCTGAGCTGAGCTTTTGGAGGCCAAATGAGTTGTGGCTAATAATAAAAACCCACAGTAGGGCTTGCTTCTATGAAAGACAGTGCAAGACAAAAGGACATCGGGTGATTTTCAAAGTGAGTCTAACTGAAGTTACAGTATGCAAGCAAGGCATATGGTGCTATTTTCCACTTTCTGCCAGCTCAAAGGAAAGTTTAAAAAGCTGGCAATCCGCTGGTTGGAGAGCATGCACGCCATATTTAAACACCGACGCAGGGAGAAAGTTGAAACAACACCCTAGTCCTTTCTTCAGCTTCATTTTGCACCCACTGAGATAGTTTTGTGATGTCTGTGTGGCTAACCACAGTTATTGACGAGTTGATGGTTTTAGCATGTGCCCACCAGACCATTGGCTCCAGGGGTCTTACATCTTGGAAAGTTGAATGAAGCGGGGCATTGTTGTCGCACTGCTGGGAAGGATACACTCTCCTGTGAAAGGAAAACCCTACAGGAAGGAAACGTTGAAATAAAGCGCTAAGAAAAAGTGGCGAGGGACATAGCCGAGGCAACAATGTGAGTGCGTAAAATAGTGTGTGAAGTGGATGTTTCCACAATTTCTGTTTCTAAAAACAGATAAACGCAAGTCCTTATAAAGCGTTCTGCAGCCTTCATTTGAAGATTTAAAGGTAAAATGAGTAACTCTGCCTCATATTAAAGAAGCTATCAGCAAAATGAAAACCTTGACATAAATAGAAATATACAGGTAGATGTACTGTTAGAGTGGTTAAAGTAGATGGTTCAAGAAATTACCAAGAAATTTTATTTAAATCTTCTTGTAAAATATTTATGTCTCCCTAATGGATAAAGTTAGGGAAAACAAATAGATATTTGTTAGGACTGCCAACTGAATTCAGTGCTAAATGTAGATATTTAGCTTCAGAAACACACAAATGTTTTAGCTTAGCTTTAAGAAAACATTAGAAACTAGAAGTCTCCATGTCAGGCTCTAAACAGGAAGAATCTCTCCACAAAATCTCATTGTGGTTTATTGAAAAATGTACAAGAAATGTCAGTCATGGCTAAACTTTATGAGCAAACCAAATGTCAGGCAAGCGAGCTAAAGTTATGCTTGGCTAAACATTCCTAGGAAACATGTTTGTTCACAATGTGCTGCATTCAACATGTTTCACCAAAAATATCCTCAACTGCAGTTGGACTTAAAGCTGTCACACTTGTATAATCCAATTCAAATAAAGTCCTCAAAGATTATGGAGTCCATTCTGTGCAAAAATAGCAACTCTCTGAATACACACCTGCCATTACATTTAGCATATAACGGTTTTATTAGATACCAAGTATTAAACTGCTCTGCCGGGCGTCCTTCCAGTATTTACATGGTCCCGTCTATTTATCAGTCAAGGCAGGAAGCAGGATTTCCAAACAGACCACGTACAGACAGAGGACAGGTTTCCTCAAAATGTCCAAACTCCAGAACCCGATTAGCCACCGTTCCTAGAATATCCTGGCTTTAAAAAAAAAAAAAAAAAAAACATCCTGTGTTTGTCACGGACTTACCAGAACTATTTCAGAGATTGGCATTTTGTAATCTCAGTCATGCTTAAATAAGAGTTTAGGAGCCTTGAGGAGTAATTATACAAAAATGTGTTAATAATTACTTATTAGTGGAAAGTCAATTCAATCCATAGAAAGCATTTTTAAAAAAAGCACAAATCTGAAGGACAAGGGCAAGCCACTGCAGGTTTTTAACAAGGCTGGAAGTCTCATCCATATTTATTGGGATTAGTGGGCTTTAATTCTCAAATTCAGCCATTTCTTAATTAATGCTTTGCGAGGATAACAAAACCTTAGGTGATGTATACTTAAAAAAAAAAAAAAAAAAAAAAAAAACTGTGGCATGTGGGCATATTTGTAAGTTGTTGATGGAGGCTAATTCAAATCTTTATCACATTTTAACCCTCTCAAACATGATTGTCATATATTTCCCTAAGGGTTCACCACAGCACTAGCTCAGTCATAAAGCTTTTGTTCATTTGTATACAAAGGTCATCCATCACTGGCACAAGCAGACCCTGGTAGCCTTTACAGCAGGAGGCACCATGTCTGGCCAAAAGCCTGAGAGACTTGATAAATGGGAGACACAGGGGCATTTATCTTGAAAGAAAAAAACCCACAACAGGTTAACAGTATCAATGTCTTTTTTTCAGTATTTTTTTTATCATGTTACTTAACCTCATCCAAATTTTGCATCTGCGCCATAATAAACTTTTTTGCATTTTATTCAGATTTTATGTGGCAGAACAGCTCAAAGTACTGCATTATTGTCAAGTGGAAGGAAATGAATACACAGATTTCAATTTCTCTTTGCAAAGAGGTACCAGTAATATGAGATGTGCATTTGTATCTAGCCCCTTTTTTATTTTACTATGACACACCTCAATCACATCTAGTGCAACCAACAACCCGTGTACAATTTAATGTAGGTATAAATCTTGCGTCATAATTTTACTTGAGAACACTAATAAACCACACAGCATCATGAAGACCAAGGAACACGGCTGACAGGTCAGGGACAAAGTTGTGAAGAAGTTTAAAGCAGCAACATATAGCAAATAGTTCAAACTTCAAACATTTCATAAAACACTGTTAAACCGATCATCTTTACGTCAACAAGAACATACCATCCCCATAGTGGGACATGGTGGTGATGGCACCATGCTGTGTTGGGTTACTGCTAATCAGTAGATATAGGGAAACTTGTCTGAGCTGATTAAAATGCTCTTCCGACACAAAAATCAAAGGGAAAATGTTCATTTTACCCAGTCAAAGTCTTCATTAGCTATCCTACACTATTTTCATTGTATAATCCTCATTTGAGCAAATCACGCATCCCTGACTCTAACAATGCTCAACAGAAAAGATTTTGTTGAGCATTGAGTATCTTTCTGTTGAGTATACATCTTATGTATTTATTTATACAAATACATGTTATGTATTTATACAAACTGCTTCTTTTCTAGTAACATCTGTCAGCACTCATTTCCCATATTGTGTGGCTTAATATTGAGTTTATCAGTCAATAGTTTTCTGAATAAGTGCAAATACCAAACACAGTAAACCACTCATTAGCTAAACCGTATTTAGTAAAATATGGGAGCTAACTGCTGGCCAAACATAAAAATATTGGGAAAACTTTAGAGTAATATTGACTTAGATTAACAATCTGTTTTATAAAAAAGGGTGTGTCTGCCCTAATATTAGACTCTGTTTATGTGAGCAGAAGCCTACCAAAGCCTTTGAGATTTCCATTGTGTGGGCATGTTTAATCACATCCGTCTCTAACCATGCCTAGGACTGATAATGAATGTTATCTCAGAAGGCTTGATCAAGTTCAAGAACTCAATGTGTCGACAGCTGACTTGGGCCACACAGAAAGATGACGGTGCAGCCAGCTTAATGGAGAAACTTCTGGTCAGATCTCTCACAAAATTCCATAATAAATACCGATTTGTATCCCAACGACGTCTTCTGCTTCACTCACCACATGCCATTGGTGCAGGTGAGTAATCACAAATATCTATGCTCAATGAGGGCCATCAAACTCTGTTGTAGATCAGATAAGATAGCTAGCTCAGGTGCTTGATCCATGTCACAAATGGAAAGTGCTTTGGCTCATCCAACGTGTTAGTTCAGATTGGTATTAAAGCATTCAAATTCAATACTTAATTGTCTGATAATGTTAGACAACTTGAAGCATATGATCCAAAGCTAGAGTACCTCTCCTTATAAAAGCACTGCCAAAATTGCTGCGCCTCATATGCCAGCACTTAGAAAAACAGCACAGCTATATTACACTGGCAGCCAAAGCATTGCCTTACACTTAATAACAGTTTCCTGTGGTCTTGTAAAAAAAAAAAAAAAAGACAACTTGCTATATCAGCAAAGCACACATAAAATCTGTGAGACAGTTAAGTTCAGCCAAAATGCCAAAACTGGTGATGGATGATGATTTTGGGAGCTCTCAAATGGGTGTAAGGGTGAAAGCTCGTTGGTCTTTTTGAGAGGAAAACTCATCTTCTGTCTTTTCATCGTGTTTCCCAGCAGGAAGACTGAGGCTGATGTACTCGCAGCTCAAACAGACACAACAAATCACAACGGCAACTTACGATTCAGGAGCTAACAAGTTCATTTAATGCAGCAATTTAGAAAGTGAAGCTCATTTAGCTTACCATAGCCACAATTCAGTTTCTCAGAAAATCTGAATAATACAGAATGTCAAGAAAAAAAGAATGTGTATTACAGAAATGTCCATATTGCAAGTTGCTGCTTGGCACAGAGGCATTTAGACATGTTGCTTTATACGCTGTCTTTGCTTAGTCTGCATTGATGTGTCTGGTGTCTCTGATTTTTCTCTTAAAAATAAATGATTCTAAATAAATAATGAATAAACGATCAGATCAGTTTTTTTGTCCAGAGATCTTTTAAGCATATGTTGATACATGTGGCAGCGTGAGTAGGTGCCAAGTCTTGCAGGAAAATGAAAATCCACGTCCTCATTAAGCTTGACGAAAGAAGCATGAAGAGTTTTAAAAGTTCAATTTTGACTGACCCTGGACAAAATAAAACCAACACCTGCAGATGACATGACTTACTATGGAAACTTCAGAGTACACCTAACTCAACTCCTCCTTTACACTGGTACCTTGTTTTACAAATGAAATATAAAATGTTCTTACATCTAAAAAGGACCATCGAGGTTCACTCAGCATAGGAAAGATCCTTTATTTATCTTGTTGATGTTGCTTGTGCAACTTTTGTGATACATTCTTTTCTTCCACTAAACTTTCAAATGACATGACTGAATATGGTCCTCTATAATACTTCTACACTAGCAACCTTCTGTGGCTTATCCAACTTGTGCCGGGTTTCCGGAATTATCTGGTGGGCAATTTTTGTGCGAGCAATCTTAACCTGGCAAAAACAAAACGTCTATTTAAAAAACACGTTTTTTATTGGTCTGACGTAATATATTCTCTTTATCTGTAGGCCATAATGAAATTCACTTTCTTAAATAAATAACTGAAATAGATTAATTTGTCTGTTATATTCTGACTCTTTGAAATCAACTGTAGTACAAAAATAAATATGTAATATTTTGGTTGTACCTTGATAAATTAAACATATGTTTAAAGTTTATAGAGGTAAGGAAAAAAGCAAATGGTCTTCAGAGTTACAGAAAAAATCCAGAGGAAACTATGGAGATAATATAGAAATCATCTTTAATTAGGACTCCCTTACAGATTTACAGCAGCTACGTCCAAGATTCCTCTAACACTAATGTTTAATTTGAGTGCAGGAATGAAGAGTCTTCCCAGTGGGAAAATACTGCAATCCATTAGATCCAAACGAGACCAAATCCACAGTAAATCTGATACACAAGAAGCTACTTTGACACTGCAGATATCATCTCTCTGTGATCTGAAAAGACGAAAAAGGTTCAAAGGTTGAGAAAAGTTCAGCTTGCTTGGACTTTACAGATCCCAGACAGTTAAAATGACAGATAGTGTGAAGACTGTGTCCGGTAAAAATGTTTTTTTTTTTTTTTCCCCAGTTCACCTCTCATGATCTGACCCTCGACACTCTCCTCTCCCCCCATCAGCTTAATTAGACAAAGCCACACACACATTAGTGGCTCCCTTTTTTCTCTCCCTTCTTTCTGTTTTTTTTCCTGCCCTGTGCTGAATGGTTGGCTGAATTTCAGGCCCCCTCACCTCCCAAAAAATAAAAACAACCATGCAAAACAAGCAGCTTCCAGAGCCAGGGTCAGCATCAGAAAGTAGCAACACTTTAAGAACAGTGAGCTGAATGAAAAACCTTCAAGTCCCGGTATAGACAACATTACATACTGCAAGTGTGGAGACACTTCTTAAGTAAAACAAGTTTATTTCCGTCTGCGTGAATCCACAGCGGGAACAGACAAATAGGAAAAAAAAGGGGGTAATGTTTGAAGACGAAACATCCTTGCTTCTATCAGCTCTCTGTGAGAGAGTATGTTATTGTATGAGATGCAGCTACTCACCCTGAACTCTTTCTGTAACACAGTATGTCCTGATAAGATTTCTTTTTCTGTTCCCACTGGAAACAACCACAGCGACGCAAATGAACACTCTGCTCCCCACAGCCCTAAAACTTTTTGCTCTCTGCCGGCAGATCTCCTGATTTCCCCTCCCAACCTCTCTCTCGCTCTTACTTCAGCACTTCCTGGACTGTTGTTTATGCTCCAATCAGGCCATCCAAGAAACTACTGCTAGCCCCTTCCCTTCTCTCTCTCTGTCTCGCTCTCTCTCTCTCTCTCTCTAAAAAGTTGTTTGTCAGAGGCTTGTCACATGCAGGCGTCCATCCATTTGTGTGTTCCCTCCGTACTTTAAAAGGTGTTTTAACCTCTTGCCGCCATTTGGGAATCTGATTCTCCTCAGTCACAAGACCAAGAGAGAAAGAGTGAAGGTGGAGGAAGGGCTTCCTGCTAAATCGTCTTACTGAGACAGATACATTTTTAAGGCATATGGGAAAAGGAGGTGCAGTGCTCAGTTAGGGCTGGGGGTGTGTCTGGAACTTTCTCTCCAAATCCAACAGCTTGTTGTTAAAAACCACAGCCGACTCAACCCTTCATAGCCCCTACAGAGCCTCAGTTTCTCCCATAGTCTGCCAAGAATTTTCTCAATACTGCCCCAACCCCTTCTTTAAAAACACTCAATTATTATTTCCCCAGCAAGTTGGCCAATGCTCATTTTAAACAAAAGAAGAGCTAAGGTGCTACATGTGAGTACAGAGCAGTAAGGGCAGGGGGAGTGGACAACACTTAACAGTGACCAGGTCAAGCTAATGCCAACTCTCCTCAGTGTGGTGGATATTACTGAATGAATAAGGATCAGAGACTTGTTTAAAATTAAGCTGGAGGATGCACAAAAATGGAAGAAGCTATCTAGAAAGGAAACTATTTTCTACCACATGCCTTGGATTCTTTCAGGTTCCTTCATTCCTGGAAGAAAATTTACCATCATGGAGGTTCAGCCTGAAGCAGAACAGTTATCTCTATTGTGGCCAAAGCTACAAATAGGGTGAATTAGATAGAAGAACAGTCATGTGTGAGAATGGCCAAAACCAAAATCTAACTGAAAATTATAGACAAAACTTTGAAATTTCAGTTCACAGAAGCTTGTTTAATTAATTTCAGCTTGATCAACTTTGAATGGGCAAAAATATTCTGGGTCTGCAAAAGTTGGTATCCCAATACACCTGCAGCTGTTTTACAAAGTGCTGACTTCAAAGAAGCTGAAAATAAATTCATCCCATTTCAGATTTTTATTTATATTTGTAATTTTTTGTCCACTTCATAATTATGTGCAACTTTGTGTTGGTCTAGCAAATAAAATCCTAATCAATTCATTGAGATTTGCAGTTGTGACAAAATGTAAAAAATATTCAAGAGGTCTGAATACTTTTACATGGGACACTGAAATGACCAAACTGAGCCCTTCTATCATCTTTCCTTCAATCCGACTGTACTAATTTCACCCCATTCCTCCTCTAACCTCTCCTTTCATCCCGTTTTGAATGCAAGTCTTTCAGCCATTCAGCCAAGACACATGGGCAGATTGGGGTGCTTCTGTGCCAAGTTGGATTCAGGAAACGTTCGTCTTGTTGTTTAGTCTGGGCACCATGTGTTGGAGCAGAGGCCTCCCTCCTTCACCAAACCCCCTTTTTTTTTTTCCTTTGGCACAGAATAAAAAAAAAAACACACACTGACAGACGTGATCTGGACAGTCACACAAAACAAAACAAAGAAAACTTTAAAGCACCGGCTAGTACGGAACGAAAAGCAGAAATGTGCAAAGATGAAATGTGCTGTCACTCTACCTGTGGTTCGGATATGCAGGCATGAAGGCCATATGCATCAGCACTTATTTAATCATGTAATAATGGGTGAGAAAGACATGTTGACTCAGAGTGAGGGTTATTTATGGAGCAGCAATCTGTGTTTTGCGTGGGTGTGACTTAACTTTGTTCACATATGTGCTCTCACATTGGTTTTGTGCTGGTGCGACATTGAAGTTCCTTTCCTGATTTTTTTTTTTTTTTTTTCTTCCCCCCATCAAAACTGCAAATGGGTCTTACTTTGACTAATCCCTGAGCGTTAAATCCTTCCACTGCTGAAAGGAGACCCAAACAAATGCCGAAAGGAGACAAAATAAATCAAAACAGTCGGGGATTGAACAGTTAAAAGAGCAGGTGAGGATTTTACCTCAGGCTTTTCAGCTCAGTGTCTCAGCCTGTGCCAATCTGCCTCTGAGAAGTCGATCCTTCAGTCACCGCAGTGAATGAGCCACCTGTGAGTTTTGGAAGAACTAGACGGCACTTGTATTATTGAACTTGAGTAAAGAGGGTGAAATGGCGCGCGGTTTGCTTTCTGTGATACAAACGGGATGCAGAAAATGAGGCTGAAGAGCTTTATGATCTCTACTGTGAATAAAAAGTAAAACTGATCTCAACATTTCAAAGATGGAAGAAAACATGAGCCTAGATGAGGCTGAATGAACTGATTTAAAAGATGAGTCTTATTTCAAACAAAAATATGACAGAATATTTTCTTTTTTTTTACGTTATCAGCTAACATGCTATAAAAATTAACTAACAGGCAACAACTTGTGTTGATGTCTGTGCTTAATTCTGAATTATCGAACATTGTCTGTGGCACACAACAGGGGCTTGTGTTAAAGCCAAAATGATTCACCATGCATCAGCCTTAAAAACTCTGCCAAGGAGTCGTAGCTTCAGAGTGATTCAGTCTCTACTGAGTGAGGAGACGACAGAAATTCCCGTCTTAGTGAGGAGGTGAGGTTGACCCTGTTGCTCGGTGTGATGCTGTCTGTACTGCAGTTGGTTCCTCTTCTTCTTCTACTTCTGTTTTAATGGCGGTTGGCAAACAACTTAATGGAACACCACCGCCACCAACAGGTCAGATGTGTGGACCAAATGTCCTCGATACAAATATACAGGCCCACTGAGTAGTCTTTTTATATAATGTCATTAAACACTGAGGTTTTGAGTAAGTCGACATTTGTGTTTTGACTGCAATCCATCCCAGACTGCTGGAAGCACGCTTATAAAGCAGACTGTTAAATCTGCTGCCATTTTGAGTTTCTTGGGAGCAGGATATGAACAGACTTTGATTAAATAAATTAATAACACGTTGAAGTAATGAGAATGTGAAGTGAGAGGTGTGACATCAGAGGCAATCTGTAGAAATGAATGTGGCACTATGAGGCCATATGACGGTCCCGTAGCCTGCTGCTACAGTGACACAAAAGAACAATGAGACAGAGCTCGCCCAGTAAGCACCACACAGCAGGTCAGATAAGCCTTATGACTTTGTTTCCGTCTCCTTTTTTTTTAGTCATGTGAACATAAACAAGTAAAGATGAAAAAATTGGCAGAGACTGGGGTCTAAGTTGGGGTCTGAAAATATTGGTGCTTTGAAATCTGATCAAAGGATAAATCAATTCAGTAATCCCAGCTTAGTTATTCTTAGCCATACAGAAGAACAAAAAATTACAAAAACTGCAGTAAAATATAAAAATAAAACATCAACTGATTGGAATGGCATTGGTATGATGATCTTTTTATTTTTTTAAAAAAAGTAAAAAAAAAAAATCATCCAAAGCCATTGGAGAAATAAAAAGAAAACAATTGCACACAATTATAACTTGTGTTTCCACACCTGTTTATTTCCAAGTAACATGATACCCTTTTATAAAGCAGGTGATAGAAATCATTTTGCAAACTACAGGCTTGTTTCTTTGTTATTTCAGTTCTCCAAGATTCCAAGATGAAAGAAGGAAGAAAGGAAGGACTTGATAATACTTCAATCAAATCCAAATGTCACCTCTCCAAACTTTTGTGTCTGAATCCTAAGTGTATCCCAGTCCACCATTAGAGGGTTACAAGCAGTAAAACATCTCATCCTAAAACACAAGCAATAGAATAGCAGGTTTGAAAATTTATACCCATTATACATACAACACAAGATGATATCTATGTATTAAAATTCTTGGGGGGTAGGGGGGCTGACAAATTTGAATGCATTTACATCTTCCTGGTTGCCAGTTTGTTGGCATTCTGTGGTTTTCAAACATTTGCATCATTAGTTTGATATTAGTACAGATATGGCCTCTGTGATGCCCCCATGTTTGAAGAATATACTCCTTTGTAGGCCAGCTAACAAGCAAAAAACCCCTGTGGTATTTTTAAACAGCTATCCTTTTTCTGTGGATTTTTTCCCAAACAGAGGGATAATTCTGTTTGCAGGAGTTAAGCAGCTGCATGCAACTTTGAATTTTAGCAAATGCAGTGATGACTTAGTTTCGCTGTCATTCCAAATGTTTTAACTTCTTAGTTCCAGTCCACGTGCATGACGAAACAGGCGTCAAAATGATGCGCAACGCTACATCTCCAGTCAAAATTTCATGCATAAATAAATGTATGTGCCTTCTTTATTTAAGTTAATACATTGGCTAAAATTTAATTCATCAATAAAAAAAACTCTCATTTCAGATATCTCTACATGTGAAATGGGAAGAAGACAAATGCGTTTTAAATGAGATGTTAAAATTCCTTGTCATATTTAAATGACAAGGAATTGTCATTCCTTGTCATTCTCCCCTCTCAGAGGGGAGAACTCAACAAGGATCTTGTCCAAGCTGTAAGGTCCAAAGAGCAGGGCATTTTCTGCTCAATCAAACTAGGCACTGGCAAAAATGGAATGGTTCACATGAATGGTTCACCAGCTCTGAACCTATTTTGTGTTGCTTGTCGCCCCCAAAATACAAAGTACATTAAAATTGCATAGCTGCTGCTACATAATAAAATATAGAAAAATTCTACAGGTGTGAATATTTGTGCAAGGCACTATCAACCTAAAGTAATAATGGGTGGGAGAAAGCAGTAGAAATGCTTAAACGAACAAATAAGAGAACCAAAATTCAAGGCACACATGTAAATCATTGGAAGTGCAGCAAACCACAGTTGTAAATATGTGTTTTGTTGTCATAGAAATGTAGATCTAATAATGTTTATGGAGTAATAAAAGGCATTTAGCCTAATTGTGTTTGGCCCATGAGTGCACTTTTGTACCTTCTGGTGCAAGACAAGAATGATTGGGCTTAATAAAATCCATTTAACATTGCAAACAGTAACAAGTATGAAATATTTATCAGTTGTGCCCTACAATGTCAACAGAAACATTGCTTTCACAATGAGCATGGGATTTACAGCAAGCTGAAGAACTTCATCCATCTAAAAAAATATTCATTATGTAGAGCATGTCTACAAGGACTTAGGATATAAAGTAATTTGCTTATCTATAAATGCTCACTTTATTGGTACTTTTAAAAGTGTTTTGGCTGTGAATAATTGATGATTTTGAGCTTCACATTAAGTGACAGATGTCGCCTTGTGAGCTGTTGGCC
Source organism: Poecilia mexicana (assembly GCF_051168715.1). NCBI lineage: Eukaryota > Metazoa > Chordata > Actinopteri > Cyprinodontiformes > Poeciliidae > Poecilia > Poecilia mexicana. The sequence goes on from NW_028263389.1 coordinate 14,188,372, forward strand.
TCAATCAGCAACTTAGCATACTTCCATCGACGTCTCATTGGTGCGAAAACTCGCACAGTATGCCTGTCAAAACCTAATATCAGGGGATCGTAAAACAAACAAATGCATTATGATATTTGCAGCACAGAGAAGCATTTGGTCCCAAATACAATTAACATTCAATCTGCTAAAGAAGAGAGAGTAAAAGGGAACATCGCTTTGACTGCTGTCTGGGTGCATTTGTGGCATTTTTCAGGCTGATCTTTGTGGCGGATGAAGGGGTCAGAAAGAGGACTTTGAGGAAACTCTACAGAGGTTCGTGTCCAGCTGAAAGAACAGCAAAATGTCAGAACAATGTCGTAACATTGATCTACAGCAAACACTTAAAGGTCTCCACATATTTCTCAGTGTTCAGGAATGCATGCAGCTTGGATCTCAGTGAGGGGAGTTGGAGCTTAGACTTTGATCCAGATTTTTTTTTTTTTTTTTTAATAAAGCCTCACATAGGGGGCGACAATGGGCTTGTTTGGTAACTTTTTAGAAAACTGAAAAGACAGGATTTTGTAATTTTTTTGTTAGCATGTAGTTCTTGAGAAATAGATTTATCAAATGTAGGAAACACCAAATCTCCTCTGAGGATTTTTTTTTTGTCGATGTTAAGTTGGGTGATTTTTGAATGAGGTTCACATTCTGGAGAAAGCTTTGCAGGTCAGGGCTGCCACCAGAGTGTCAAAACTCAGCATCTGTGAAAACAACAAGCCTCCAGGGACAGACCACATGTGGAACCATCCACATAGTGTTACTACCATCACCCGATGAACTTCACATGCAACAGCACCTCAAAACAGATGCATTAGAGAAAAAGAAAGTTTTATTTTATTTTTTAAATGGAATCACTCTCAAGTTGTCTGTTGTTTTTTAATTCTAAAATATGTACTCTTTGTGTAGCCTTATTTTCCCCCCTCCACTGTTGTCATTCAAATAATTTACTATATAACAAGAGATGTAATGCCACGTTCACACAGTAGAAATAATTGGATACGTATTTGATTTAGTACCACATATGGAAGTGGCGCAAATCGGATTTTGCTTTTGGGTGCGGAGATTGGAATTGGGATGCCGTGAAAAAGTCAGATATAGGTTGCATATTAATCAAAGAATTAAATTATAATAATAAACATTAATTTCTTGCAAAACAGCTGCCAAATTATTTGAATTATTGTTTTGCTGCTGCTTTGTCTGTTAAGTACTCACCAAAGGCACAAAATCCGATTACATATTAAATTTTTTTTAGATGATTTTGACTGGTTTAAAGTGAAAGGGGTGGAGAAAAAGAAATGAAGCAAAGAAAAAAAAAGATGGAAACTTTTCTTCTGCGTCACAGTTTCCTGAAAAAGAATCAAAACCTCCAGCTGGTGATTACAGTTAAGCAAAAATCCCCTTCTTCAGTCTTCATAATCTTGCACAAAAGTGCTGCGTCAGTCTCATCACAATCTTTCACCGAGGAGCTGAAAAGCATGTGAGTCTCACCAGTGACATCACCTCACAGCCAAACCCTTTCATCCCCCCTTTTGAGAGAAGAAAAATCCCCAGATTTCAGAGTGAGTGTGGGGACAGAATATATTTGATCCCTGCTTCAATTTTTCTTAGTGTTTGATACTGTAAGAATGTATCGGAGACGCTCAGAGGCACAGGGCAGCTGTCGGCTCAGCTTCTCTGTTAACGGGGTGAAAAAAAGAGAGAGAGAGAGAGAGAGAGAGAAACTTGGCAAAAGTGAAGTTTTAGTCACATCCTAACTGAACGAGCTGTGCTGGCAGGGATAAAGTGAATAGGGTCGTATTAAACTCTATCGAAACGAGAGCAAGAGGGAAACTGCAGGCTAAACTTGAAATCCAAGAAGCCGTACACCTGGGGGCGCTACTGTACATGCCAGGAGATTTTGTACTCATCGACCTGGTGTGGAGGGAAATCTATCTTTTTTTTTAATATAAAATATTTTACTACTGTTTGTTGTAATTTATTGAAGTTGTAGAAAGAATGCAAGCTATTGAAATGTCTCCATATGGGCCAAACAAACTTGTCTGAAGCACATAGACTGTGAAAATATATTTTAAACATCCATTCCCAGAGTTATGCAGTTAAAACATTACTTTAGTTTTTTCTGTATTAAACCAATTTTTTTTAAAATCTAATTGATTTTATTACTAAACATAAATTCAGTGACTAAAAATGTACATAAAAATGTAAAAGAAAGTAAAAAGTAAGCATGTTCAATATATTAAGCATTATGTTGAAGATTATTGTGAGTTTATTGTTGGGACCCCCATAAAGTTGATTGTAAAGTTAGAAGCCTGGCACATTGGTGTTAGCTTGCTAGTTAGACATCTTTTCTGCTCTGGTAAATAGCCTGGACTGCACTGTTTATTTTACCAGCAGACCACATGACATCCAACAAACACAAAATTGTCTGAAAAGAGCGATGGATGACATTAATCTTGTATCCAGACAATGATTTATGTTTTTGGTGTTATTTGCTACTGCAAACGTTTTGTAGTTTCAAGAAGATTGAAATTTCAGAGGGTTTTTCATCAAAAAGCTACCATCCACAGCTGACTGATAGATTGAAGTAACAACAGGGAGAAAAGGGAGTACTACCCTACACTACATATAATGTGATGAAAAAAAAACCATACTGCCATGGGCATGTCATAAAAAAGTACTTAAATCACAGAAATAATGTTTGAAGGAATTCACTTAAATCAAAAACCAACCAATGGCTCTTGTCAAAGGCAACAGGGAAATATAATTCTGATTTAGGGGGGGGGAGTTAAATAAGACACATATGTGAGAACAACTAAGAGCCATGCGAATTAGTTTGATATTTTTTTCTAAACTGCAACCCAATAAAGGGTGTATACCTTAGGAATCTTGGCACATCTATTCTTATGGTTTCAAAGCAAGGCGGGAAGTTAAAACTTTACATAGGACATAATTACAGCAAAGTGTCTGTTGCTTTGCAGCCAAACGTGTTGAATTTAAAAAAGGAGTCAGTTATCTCTGGTAAACCCAAAGTCAGGCTCTGAACTTAGAACCAAATGCTTGCCTCTGAAATTATTTGTGTCTTAGTAGTACTACAGCGCAGATGGGAAACAATCTTATATACTCTCTGACTGAAGTGGAGCTCTGTGAAAAGCAGGATGACTCTTTATCTTTCTAATTAATATGTGATCAATGTTATTTTCTGTGGAAACTTTAAGTTCTAGGAATTCAAACATTGCATTACATATTTTTGACTCATAATATTTAAATAAAGTCTTAATTAGGAATATGATCAAAGCCCAAAAGCAGCATAGCTGATAAACGTTTAAACTGAAATGCTAGACTCCCCCTCTAAAAGTAAATAGAAAACTGGTACTTTCAGAAAAACACTACATTAGTAAAAAATAAAAATGTTGAAATGCACTAAGGAATATCTGAATTAAATCCATTTATATTGAGACATTAACTGGAGAAGAATGATAGCATTACTTTACAGTAACAGGAATTTCTATCTAGGGAATACAATTTATGTCTCATCTCGCAAACTTAAAGCAGACATTTGCCAAAACAGCCCATAGCTCATTAGTTATTATTTATTAACCACATACTGCAGACTCTGGCAGTCATAAAATGGGGCACATTCCAGTAAAAATCTACCAACCAGATACTTCAGGGGTAAATAAAAACCCTCAAGTATCAACTCCACTGATAACTGAAGTCTGCAGGTAAACACATCCTGCATTCAGCCTCCGACTGAAAAGACTGCAATGCAATTCCAAGTAAATTCAGCAAGAACAACTGTGATCAGTGAATGCTACAGAGCCCAGATAAAGATCAGAAAAAAAGATCTTATTCTGCTGGTTAATATATTTATTTGTCTCTAAGGTCTGTTTTGTTCAGAAAGAATGAAGTGAGGGTGATACAGGGTAAAAGAGAGGCCTTTTAGATGATTTAATATCGTCTTATACTGCTCAGCTCACAAAGCCCAAGTCATCAATCTTAAACTAAAGCCTTGATGTAAACACAAGGGCTACATGTTTATCCTCTTCCTAAAAATGCTTTAATTCTGTGTAATATTGAAAATGTATGTTTTAATTTTTTTTAGAATACTTAAAATACATATTTTTTCTCATTTACTTCCCATACCTACATTAGCTCCATCTAGAGTAAAGATGCACTATGATGTGTCCAAGTGACTGGAAACGGCCTGGACCCTTAATCAATGAATAGACTTTTCAAAGTGCAACCTTGGTAGCAGTGACAACAACACTCTTCAGTTAGTGCTGTTACTGAGTGAAGTACACACAAAAATGACAGTTTTCTTGGCTTAGACTTTTTGAGTAAAGTTGGGTTAGAGAAAGCACAGAAATGCAAAAAGCGGTTTCAAAGAAAGATTTAGTTTCTACAATGTGTCTACAATGCGAGACTTTCAGCTGATAACAGAAGTGTTAAGTGAAAAGAGGCTGTTGTTTGTCATGAATTTTTACCTGGCAATGGGTTTTACAGACTGTTGAAAGGAATTGAAGGGATCCCTTTCAAACAGCCATTTAAAACACTGTCCCATTAATTTATTTATTCTCGTAAATCCAGTCTGACCTCAGATTTCGAATTCATCTGAAACAGTGAAAGTGGAGTGCACAATTTAGGTGATGTCATGTGGTATTTGCACATCAAATAAGCCGCAAGTGTGTTCCGCACTACTCTTCCTAAAGGTAAGGATCTATATAACCCAGAATGAAACTGGTTCATGGGCAATTTTCTCAGTAATGGGCAGACTTGATTTCTTCGGTATTTCTTACATATTCTGCTAATAACAAAAAAGTTGGTAGAATATAGTGACATCTAAAGTCAATCAAAAATAGCTACATGCAGAACATAACAGAAGTTCTGTGCTTTGACATAGTGATTCTTCAGTCAGCAGTACTTTAGTGAACAATGAGTTTCGACCAGCAGAAGCTTAAAAGGTCAGTTGTTCCAATGTTACAGTCTGTACTGAATAATCTCTTTCCTTCAGATGGTGTGTATGAAGTGGAACAGACTTATAAACATAATTCATGTGAAGACCATGTCACAAAACACTTAAAGCTGGAGCTTAGCTGCCTTCAAGCCATCTCTGTGTTTGAAGTTTACCCCTCCTCTGCGCTGCCAAACAAGGTAGGGAAGGAATTGGAAAAGGAAACTAATGAAAGGGTTAGCCAGTTTTTGCAGCTTAAATGTGGTATATGGAAATGAGAGATTTCTGTGTGACCTTAAATGCAAAAAAACAAATGCCATGGGGTGGTCTTCTGCTGGAAAACTGTTATTCTTCAGATCAATGGGGTTTTACGCATTGGTTGGTGATGCTTTACAACTGAACAAAACTAACAAATAAACAGATATACAGAGAAACAAACAATTTGGATCAGGATTCCTCATGCCAGAGATGCATCTAAAAGTTGTAGAATATTGGTGCTCAAGGACTAATACTAGTAACCACTGAACAAATGTTCTACGTTATATCTTCTCTGTACAAACATTGTTCTATTAAAATGACAAGAATACAAGAGATTAAACATTTAAAATAAGACTGAACAGCAACAAATGTTCCACTGCATTAAATTACTTATCAAGTCTTAGTGTATTATGTTGTTTCCTTGTTTTATAAAAAGTGCTTAAATATCCTCACTAGATAACAGATCAAGGTGTATCATCAAATAGTATTTTAGGAACTCTGTTTCCTTTCATCTCAGTTGTTTGCTGATCTAGGTTGCTGTCAGATGTGGTTTGTTCACAGTTTGCTGTCATTTTCAGTGCAAGAAACTGGGGCAGACAAGGGCACATCTGAGGCACTAAAAGCTGCTGCCGCAGTAAAGTGGCAGAGAAGACAAGAAACTAAAGTTGAAAGGAAAATACAGAGTGACTGTGGTGATTCAGACACCCATAATGCTTCTGTTGGAGCAACCAATTACAGAGAAAGAAGTGTTTCGTTGTTTCATTGTGGGCATGACATAACTTCAGGGACACATTTTTGCCCTCCCAAAGGCATCAACAAAAAGTAAGCAAGGACTGCCTTCTCTGTACTAACCTTATGTGCTACTCTTATTTTCAATCCAGAAAATTCACCTACAGATACATACACACACCCACACACGCACACACACACACACACACACACACAAAGATACGATAGGTAGTGTCTTGGAGACGTAATAAACTGTCACCGAACAGAGGAATCTAAAAACTCTCTGGCAAGCCTAGTCAGCATTTAATTGCATTGGCAATTTTTTTTTTTATTTGAAACTAACATTCTTATAGTTTTCAAACCGATATAATTTCTGCGATAATTCCAAATTATGTTTCTCTGATGTCAACAGAAAACCATAACCACATGCCTTCCAACTGTCATGAAAATACTATATGTTAGCGAGAGATGCAGTTTTTATGCAAAATCCAATTATAATCAGTGTGATTTACTGAAGAAGGTTTAACTGCACTACACCAATGTAGTGCAGAGGCACTTGGACATGGAGAAAAACACGAGCAGCTGCCAAAGCCAACTGATGTGGCTAAATGTGATGGTAGAGGGTTTATTGATTCGCAAAGCTGCTAAAACGTAAAAACTGCTGAAGATAAAAGAACCACTTTATGCTCACAAACATCTGTGATCGTCTCAGTGCTGCAGCTGGTGACTCCATTAGCGATTTCTGATCAAGTCATAGAATTAACTGATATCTCCTCTTTTTAAAGTTTGGGTTGTTCCTTTCGTTATGTCTAAGACTCTAATAGTTTATCATAGCCCTATGCCAAAAAAAAATGTCTAATGAGGAGGATATGACTGAAAACACTTTTTCCTTGAGATAGGCGTATTACAAAAATCACTTCTGTGCTTTGAAACACATCAAGACTATTAAGTTTCCTGGCTCTACAGTAGGATTAGCTTTCATTTAAACAAAAAAAACCTTGATTTTCAGCTCAACACAGCTAATTAGGTAGCTTTACTTGTGTCATTTATATTGTTGCTTAAGACTATGTTGCATGGCCTTAATCCATACCTTAAATTTATAATGTAACAATGCTCAACATAACATTTCACATGCTATGTACAAGGCAGATTATATAAGACTTCATATCATAAATCATGGTCAAGGAATGAAGAACTCAAAGGCAGGACTAAGAGGCTACAAGCAGGAAGGTAAACAATCCAGGGGTTCTATAACAGGAAAAAACAACTAAACAGAAACAGACAGAGCTGTGAAATATGACTCTAGATCAAACAGGTTGGGGAAAAACAAGCACAAAATGGCAAAGAGCAATCTAGGAGAAAATATGGACTGAAGGGAGTAATTACAAGGAGCATCATATAACTTCACAATGAACAGAAACCTGGTTTCTTAATGATACAGGAAGAAAATACATCAGTGAACGCAAAACCTTGTCTTTACGGGAGATTTATTTTATTTTTTTGTTTTGAAGTAAGGTTGTAAGTGTGTGCCCTCCTGTGCCTGGTTGAATGCATGAACTATTAACCTAGCTTTACAAAGTTGATTTCTTTCAACTTAAAACAACTTCTGTCACAAAAAGTTCATTATTTCTTTTCTCAAAATAAAATGTTTAAACATTTAGGCTAATGTTACTGCTACACTACATATAACCACGATTATTTGCAGAGAAGACAATGAACAAGCACATTTTACAAGGGTAACAAATATAAATTAATGGAAACATAGTAATTGACTTCTATGTGAAGCAGAGTAAAATGGATAGATCCAGACCATCAAAGAGTAATCATTTACACAAACCTACGATCAATTCAGTGTGGCAGACCAAAGATGCATATTTTCTGAACTGTGGGAAGAAGCTGGCATACATATTTACAGGCCCCAGCTGGAATTTGAACCCATAATCTGAACCATGCCACACTGCCCACCCAGACGTAAATACCACTTTAACAAATATTGAATGGATAAGTATTTGCAATTTCAAAAGGCAGAGCCACATTCTGAGACATGACAGTAGGAATACAGTGGGGATTATGTGAAGGTAAAAAGGCATCTAAAAAGGAATGTCTTTTTACCTAGATGCCTTTTAGGTGAAACGGCATCTAAAAATGTCCGTCTGGACGGACAAAAAAAAAAAAAAAAAGGAGTCAAGCATCACAACTACATTATCTAAAGAAGAAGTAGATGTCATCCTCAGCCCCAATAATACAACACAAATGAATAAATAATTCAAGCCAACTACCTTTGGCTTGAAATGTAGTTCAAGCCAAAGGTTGAACTACCTTTGAAAGGCGGGCCAAACCCCAGTATTAACTAGAGAGCGACATATTTTGAGTAATTATTGTTTATTAGTAAATATAGCATACAATATTTATATTGATATGTTAGTGCTGTATTTTTTTCCTGCATCAAAGCAAGACATTTCTGATCATTTGTGGATCAAATGTCTAATTAAAAATCTTAACTTGATCTTATCTTTATTCAAAAGCCCATCCTTTCTATTAACTACATGGTTAAACATGTGTTTTGCAGAATCGAAACAATCTTCACATTTCAATCAAAGAAGCACAAAAATCCAGTACTTTAAGAGGTTTAAATTTAAAACATACTACATAGATGTCTGCTTTAAAAAGGTCTGACGTCAAACAAATATGTCTGCGTGCTCTTGCTCTTGCTTACAGTCAGAGGAACAGACAGACATGGATGAATACATATGTGTACGCATCACATTTGCCTGAGAGGGAAAAAGAGCGAAAGAGGGGAAGTGGAAAGATATCGATTTCTCTGTCGACTCTTTTGAGAGGAAACCCTGAGGGAGCCTTTAAATTCACTTCCACCCTTCAGTTGGCTGAATTAACTTCATTTATCCTTTGGACTAAAACACAAACATAAAAAAAGATCTATTGCTCAGTGATATGTCTAGATGGAAAGAATTTCACGCTGCATTTGGAATTTTTTGCTTTGATCATTTTATTCTTTAATCAAGCCAATGAATGGAAACTGTGGAACTGAAAAACATGCAAGATGTTAGTAAATAAGTAAAGACCTTGCACGTGCAAATCAAAGAAACTGTGACTGAAACCAATTCCTTTGTTTCATCTTGAATCTAACACACAGAGAAACCAAATCCCCTCTGCTGTTTTTCATTGAGAACCGGACAGACCAAGGATCAAGAGAAAAGCCTCACTTCCCTGAACTACACTTTAGAATCAAAACATACACACACCAGTCCCAAAAAGAAGGATTTACAGCAGACACTCATGAGTGGCCACATAACTTTAGCTCTTTCTTCTTGCTCAGCGAACCAGTTATTGTCCGTTTGTGTTTGGCAGATGAGTCACATCCAATCATCGTCTGAGCACAAGCCCCGGGTCAATGAACACACCATTAACTCACCTATAGTTCATTGCTTCTAATGACTCATTGGACATCTCTTCAGTCCCTGGGTACTTATTGACAAACCAAGGACAAAGGTAAGTTGTCCCCTACAGCTGTGAAAACATCCTGGCGTTGTGGCTGCCTCCTTTGAGGCATTTAGATGGAAAGCCCTGTCCAAACTCTCTTAATTGACTTTTTTCTCCCGTAGAAGGAAAAAAATCTTTAACTTTAACAAAAGCAACAAACTTAGAGGGTTAGAGGTTCAAAAATTGATTTGAGATATTCTGTCGCCACTGCATTGTATGTCACTTGTTTTACTTTTCTTATTGCAGTGCTCTTTTTTTATTTCTCTCAAGTTCTTTAAGCACAGAAATCAGATAATCAGATAAGCAGAGAAGTGTTTCTCCTTTGGCTACATAGCATTTGGCTATTGTAAGCTATTTGGTTACAATAGCAAGTGATATGGGTTACAATGACAGAGCTCTGTTTCAATATGATTCAGGGTCTCTTTTGGTTCTCTTTTTAGAAATCTTTGCAGCTTAATATTGATCCTTTTTTTAGCCTTTTGTGTGCTATATAAAAAAACTGATAAAATTGATAAAGAGAACTGAGACAACTTTGGTCAAATAGAATTATGCTGTTGCAATGTCTCTGTTCTTGCCATGTATGCTGATTTATTGAAAACTGCATGTTTCACATGTCTAAATGCAAGGGAACACCGGGGATATGGATGAATAGCAATTGCATCTTTGAAGCATGTTTGTTGCTCTTGTTGAAGTCATGTTCCAAATAGCGCACGACTGTTGGGATCGAAACTGTGAAATTCAGTATTCTGCAACACCATATTTAACTTTTTATGTTAATTTCACAACGACAACACCATCTTGTTTAAATATTTCTCATTACCACAGAAGCTCTTATAAAGTAGGCTATTAACATTGTCAAAACATCCACAGCAACAACAAAGAATGAATCCAACAATTATACCTCAAACAGTCGCCATGGTATAAAACAATTACATCGATTGTTCATTAGTCTTTTTGAACTGTTTCTTTTCTAACCTGTTCTATCAGTTGGCTGTGCTACAGTGCTGTAAAGACTTTACATGAAAAGAACAATAAATTGATGTACACATTGGTAGTATTGCAGTGTTCAAAGCATGAGAAAAAGTTGCGGCTTATAGTCTATAAATTACAGTTATTTACTGTGTAAGATTACTGAGCTGTTTTTTAAGCTGAGCCATTGCCAGTGTGCTTGTATAGCGAGATTAGTTATACTACCATGCAGTGCTAGACCAGTGCATAAACTGATGCTTTTTTTTTTTTTTTTAGAACTTCTTACTTCTAGTGAAGATGCAGTGTGTGGCAGCAGTGAATATCCAAAAAGGGCTAAATATGATGAGCATTCTGATCGATGACTCTGAGGTTCTAGCTAGCCTGAGCTATGTGAATTGAGGAACCACAGATACGGTTTATTTTCAGCACCCATTCTCAAACGTGTGAAATACAAATGACTAAAACTACCTTAATTATTTCCTCTGGTGTGTTAAATTTGCAGCTTTATGTTGTCAACATTTGCTTGCTCAGACCCATCCAATGCCTCCTGATTATTTTGCAACAAGTACGTGTGATTTAGCAAATTTTCTCAGTTATGTGCAAATGAATGTGAACATGTAGGAATAACTGAGCATAATTCACATAAACCCATAAAATGAGTTTCTGATTGCTTGATTCAGAGTAAAAGCAGGGGGTTTAGCTTGCAATCAACCTCCTACTTACTGACAATCTATCAAGACATTCAATTCAAATGTAAAGACGAGAAAGATCATTTAAAATCACTGAAAATCATTCTTTTCTGCCTAGTAAAGAATGCACGCTTAAGTCTACATGGCCTCTCAGATAGAAGTGGTTTTAAAATGGATTTGTCAAAATGTTCAAAGGTTTTTCATTAAATTTGACATGCTATGTCAGCTATGTGTGTAAGCTGCTGTTCTGGTCTAATTTTGTATTTATTTTTGCCATTTTATAGTTGTCAAACATGAAAATATCAGGAAATTATGTTTTTTTTTCTTCATGTTGTTTTTAGAAATTCATTTTATTTCCAATCAAAGATTCAGTGTCAAATAAATGGATGGACATATTCCAATTCTAAAACTCATTTATGTCACACTAAGCTGCTTTTCAGCTTTTTTATTTTTTTTTCAAGAAAAACAGTCACCAAAATGTCAGTTACATATAAACGGAACTTTTACAGTAAGTGAGCAAAACTGACACGGCGATCTCAGCAGTGAATATGTCAAAGTAAATCTCTCACAAGTGAATTAAACTGTTACAGACACCCAGGCGAGTACAACAAAATATCAAATGCCTCACTAACCTCTGACACTTGAAGGCAAGCTGAAGCAACCCTGCACATATTGATGTGGTTACACAGTTAAAAGCCAGACACAGCAAAAACACAAGCGTGGGTGTTCTCAGTCCCTTCCCAGTCATCCAGAGGTGAGGTCATCCAGAATCAGAGATTCCCAGGGACAAATTGCTACCTGGTGGGTCATAAAGTCTGAAGACTTTAATGATCATACACATGATGAAAATGTTAAGTTTGTCTGGACCGAACAAAGCCCTGATAAGGGAGCTAAAGACAGGATGAGTCATTATCAACCAGAGACTGTCCAAACGTTAACCTTTCCAAAAACCTGTACCGACTGATTTGACTTTCCAGGTTAAGATGCTCTCATAAATACACTATAACCTTTAAGTTTTTGTTCAAAATAACCTAAGAAAGTTCATGTTGAATTTCAATAGTCTATCAGAGTCATGCTGAAACAGAAGAAAACTGGGTTTCATCTCTTGCTTCTTGAAGATGTTTTACAAGATTTTGGTAGGGGTAAGATGGTGTGGGGGATATTTTCTTGTAATACTTCAATCTAAATTAAGCATAATTTAAATGCCACAGTCTCCCTTAGTACTGTTGCTGGCCATGTCCATTTTCTATTAACTCAAATCATCTCAAACTAGTTTCTAGAAATTTACCATTAGTTCAATGTAATCCAGTGACCTACAGAGTTGTCAACAGAGCACCTTTGGGATGTGTTAGAACAAGAGATATGCATCACATATGTGTAACTGACACATCAGCAGCAACTGGGTGTTGCAGCAACCTGTGAGCATGATGCTCCAACTTGTTGCAAACGAGGTGCACTTAAAACAAAATTGGTCAGTGCATTCCTATACGCTTAGTATATCCTCAGAATATTGTTTCCTTTGTCAAACCTCAAATGAAATGATTGTTTCTTTGCCACACTGTGTCACTGCTTTCTAGTCACCCCTACAAAATAGTAGGGGTGACTAAAAAGTTTTTAGAATGTTTGACATGATTAATAGACTAGATTTTGCAACTTTTATTTTTAATATTTTTATGTGGTACAAAACATTCATGACAAAAGTGAAAAAGTTAATTCACCTCCGTCTGGCTAAAGATTTTCAGGGTTACATAAGGGTAAAATTCTTGACTCAAGAGTCGAAATGGTGTCTGGTGCTCACTGCATATCATAGACACTTTGTGTCTGTCGATGTGAAGACAGACTTTTAATGTCAGCCCATGTGTCCTGATGGGCTGACACATTTCACTTATGTCAATCACAACATTTGACAACTCACATGATGACAGTGTCTAATGTTTATTTGGCTGCAGAAGATTATGCAGACGGGGAGAAATGGGAGAGGTGACAGACTTCCACAATGGAGAGCTAAATTCAACTACAACCTCTTTTTTCAAAAGCACTTTTTACTTTTGTCACAAATTAATTCTAAACAAATGCTTAAAATGTTAGTCAATACAACATTTTTTAGATTGGAATCATCCATGCGTTAGTTCATGTCATGATGTGGTGGTTTGGAGGTGGTGAGGTTGAACGCCGAGACCCAGATGATGATGATGAAGATGATTTAATAAAGAGAGCTCAAAACACAGTCCAACACAGGCGGCACAGCAGAGAGTTAGCACACAGCTAATTACCGGTAGGAACTGAAAAACAGGACTGAATGAGAGAGCTAAACCGACACAGGACTTAACAGTTCAACTGTGAGGCCAGGCAGACAAACGACAAATGACATTCAATGACAAGGATCCGACAAGAGACAGAGACAACAGGTGAACTTAAATACACATGGGGTAATCAAGGGAACGAGACACACCTGGGAATAATCAACAGGGAGGACAGGACATCACAAAGACTCACGGGAAACAAGGATACAGAAAAAAACTAAGAAATAAATACACAAAAACACAGATCGTCACAGTTCATCTGTTAAAACACATAGTCAGTCCAACAGAAGAAATTGATTTGGGAGCTCACTTGCAAATAAGATTGTCAGCCACCGCTGCACTAATGTTTTTGTTTGTTTGCCTATTATAGACACATTGGTGAGGCCACAAATTTAACCTCATCCCAATATAGAAACAGCAGTGAACAACACAAGCACTTACGATTTGTAAGGATGTTTTCATAAGTGTGTGGGAACAAATTTAGCTATGCTTACTTCAAAAACACTGCTCCCTACACATGATTGGCCATTGAAACAAACTGCTTTCCTGTAACTTCTGCTTTCATACCAAATGCATACTGTCATTACACCAGTTGGAAGTACAAGGCAACAAAATGCAGATCGCATCTAAGCAAAACTGCATAAGCAATGATCAAATAACCAAGTTGTGCCCAAAAAACAAGCCAGCATCTTAGTGGATTTTGCAGAAGGAATAATGTGAACAAACTTCAGAAAACCAACTCAAAAGTAGAAAAGTTCTGTTATGTAAGGCTTCAACGTGTTAATCTCTGCTGCCTTTCAAAAGCTTTTTGAAGTTTAATAAATATTGTAAAACTTCTAGCTCACCAAAATAGTATCAAATTGAGGGTTACTGCAGAATTTTGAAGAAAATTATACCTGAATCTACGCTTAATGTTACACACTGTCTGGAGCAAATATATCAAACGGATTTCACTCTTGGTGGGGGATTCCACTTTAACGGCTGAAATTGGATCCTTTGGTGAGCAGCAGTCATCTTTGAAGCTTTTCCACAGTGGAAATGTCACCTGTCACACGCACTTATTGTCTGACAGGCCTATGTGCAACAGCTCTGTTTGACTCGTGGGCTTGGGTCACTGCTACCGTCAAGCCCAGTGGCTGGAATTATTTCAGGAGTTGACTCTACAGGGACTTTAATTTTAACACTCAGTTTTTATAGAGGTCGCGATATAGCTAATAATACCGCTAACAGCGGAATGTGTTTCAAATGCAAAAAACGAAGGCACCATTTAACAGAGGTTGCATTAAGTCAAGACGCTGTATTGCACAAAGTTTATACATCAAAGTTAAGTGAAATAGGTTTACTTTGTTGCAAGTTTCTGCAGAGAGTGAGCTGCTGATGCACTGCCTTTTCAACTGAGAACTTCAAAGGTACTGTCCAGAGATATAATAAAGTTGAACAGCCACTGAAGTAAAACTCCTACTTAAAAATGCACTGCAGGACAGGCAAATGCAGAGAACAGTTCATTTATTCTATTTGATGGTCTTTTGTGAGTTTATGATTGCCTATGTGCATGACGGGGGCTGGTGGAGGAGTCTTTCAATAATGCTGTCATAACACAACAGGAGAAAGAGATAGGAAGAGGAGAGTGACTCAAGGAGAAACAAAAGCAGAGAGGGTGTTGGCGAGGAGAAAGACAAAAGGAATCACAGTGAGGAGTGAGGGAAGACAGAAGAACTCCGTGAGGACAAGAAAGAAAACAAAGAAGGCTTTAATTACCGGACATAATCAAAGTGTGGTTAATTAAGAACTCTGGGTTTGATGTTTAATCATCTCTACAGGGGCTGACCCAGGCTTTGAAGAAGGTCATCAGTTCTGCGGAAGGACCATTTCTTTATGTAAAGAAGATACTAGAAGCTCAGTGAGAACAAGCACATCTGGTTTCCAGAACAAACCTGCTCCCCCTTCTTACCCCTAACCTGACTTCATGATCCAAGATTCACACACAGACACAACTCGGGACCTGTTGATTTCCCAGCATGCCCAGCTCACATTCCTGACCTCCTTCTGTCACTCTACCATTGGACTCCGCCTTGTTGCCTTTATCTACATCACCCCCATTCCTTTTGCAATTCCCTGTCTTTGACTACAAACCAATCAGTCTGCAGTGATTTATGACTGACTGACAGGGAACGTTACAGCAGCTCAAAGAAAAGTCAGTCAAGCTCTCAACAAGAGCATCATAGATGTAAAGGATTCTGATAAATCTTCAGTTGCATACCGTCTTGCTCACATTTCACTTGAAAGTGTTAAAAGGTTGAGTCCTAGCAGGACATGAAAGCAGGTGTCATGCAGAGTTGGGAATGTTGAAAGGACCAAAGGGGAGAGAGATAAGCACTAGTGGACACCAACACAGCAGGACAGTGACAGAGGTTTCATGTATGTCAACCCAACCACAACACTCTTCAGTGTGGAAGTTAAAATGAGATATTTTAATGTACTTGAAGCAGAGAAGCTGTAAGGACATATTTTAAAAGGAGGGATGTCAGCTGTTTATTCAGGCAACTACAGCAGACAGAGTTCGCTAGATGCTCTAGCATACATTTCTCTACTTTACCATTTTGCACTTTTGCAAATTTGATCATTTGCACCTGAAAGGTTCCTAAAATTGGTGACAGGGCTCTGCTGAACGTTGCAAGGGTACAAGCTTTTATCATTGTTGGCAGAATAGTTTTGGGGAGTGGGAGGATCATCCAATTCCTTCTCATGATATCTCACTTCAGTCAAGATGATATTTTAGTTGGTTTAGCAGAATGAAAAAAAAAAAAAAAAAAACTACCCCTCAACCAAAAGTGAACCCCAGACTACGTACATTTGCATCAATTTAACATTATTAATAATGTTAACAGCAGAAATTTAAAAAAAATAGGATAACAATTCCAGTACCTATAAACCCAAACAAAACTGCATACCAATAAACCACAAGACCAATAACAAACTATCCGTCTGAGAATAATGCATATTTGTTACTTACTTTGCACTGAACCCTGCTGCTGACTTGAAACTTTGGGTGGGCTGATCTTGCTCTTGGAAGATACCATCTCCACATTCTGGTCCTTTTCACATGGGCTCTGACTAATGTCCCGAGTCTCAGTCTGGGTCTCACTTTGGGGTTTGTCCTGAGCCACAGCTCCAGTTAAGGGCTTCTGTCTGTTAGGGGCACCATCGTTGCCTGCCCTCATTAGCTTCTCCCCCACACTTAGTACCCGGGCACGACCAGCCACGGCAGCGGTGCCGGGGCATTCCTTTCTTGGGGAGGGAAGCTTGGATCCTGCTCCCGCTGATGGGGGGCGAGCAAGCCGGGAGGCTTTAGACATCCTGTAGGTTAGTCAACAAGTGAAAGCTATTTAGTTTTCCTCAGCCGGGGTGACTGCAGATGTATCCTGAGGGCATTCTGGAATATTTCTTGCCTTTCTGTTACTCTGGAGCTGCAGCGTGTTGAAACTGGTGCAGGTAAGACAGAAGGGCCAAGAAAAGGAGAGAGAAGAGAGAAGGAGGGTACTTTTGGGAAGCAGGGTGGGAGGAAACTTAGCTCCTTGGAAGGTGTTCACCTCTCCTGGCGTGGCCTCCTGGGATCATCCTCCAAAGCAAACAGTGAGCATGTAAATAAGTGCGTGTGTTGGTAAATAACTGAACGTGTGGTCAAACCTGTGGAGTGACAGGATGTGCCGTGCCAAATGCAAACAAAAACTCAGGTCTCCAATGTCAGCACATTCCAGCTTCTTAATCCCCCCTATCCCTCCTCCTCCATCCCTTTCTTTTTCCTCTCCTGCCCCCACTTCTCTGCACCTACACTCATAACACAAACATGAACTTTTCTTTCCTACCTCATACCTAATAGTTCCTTCCAATGTTACTGTCCGCTTTTCTCTTGTCTCTCCGCTTCTCTTTGTCTTCAATTTACATGCTCTTCTTGTCTGATGCACAGCGGGAAACCATCCCAGCGCTAAGGCAAGCAGTAACCAGAGAGAGAAAGAATTACAGAGCACCAGAAAAAAAAAACTGGGGGGAAAAAGAGCAGAAGGAGGAAGGAGAAACTGCCGGCAGAGGCTGCGCGGAGGAGCTTTTCTCTTCAGGTGCAGCTGCACAAGCTGTTCCAGATGTGAACACAGCGTTTCACGTCATCGGCCGACTCCTCGGAGCAACACTCTTCGCAAACCACTACTTCGCCTTGTCCTATTTTTGCCTGTTCTTCTCTTCTTCAACTCCTTCTCTGTCAGCTTCGAGTTATTTAAATCCAGTCAGCCTGCGCTCCTCACATGTGATGAAATGTTCAGAGGCAGGAATCACACATGCGCAACACACTCATGTGTGGATTTTTACAGAGAATTACAAAGCCCAGAGGAGGGAATCCTCAGAGCGTTAGTAAATGTGCATGAGTTTGCAAGATACACATAGTAAAGCTGACTTGTGTTGTTGCATGTACATATTTGACAGAGAGAAAATAAAAAACAAAAAGCAAAAGATGATCAAACTCTGTTTTCTGATCAATAGAAATATCTCATTATGCACAGTAGCCAAAGCAGCAAGTTAGGAATACTAACAGTTGAATTTTAAATGTTTTACATATGAGAATTGTTTTAGGAATGCACCCCTGAAGATCAGAAAGTGATCAAAACTGGCCGATTTTCAGTCCCTCACCAGTGACATACTGGACAGAATCTCAAAAATCCAAACATTTCTAATCAGTTAATGCACCATGCTAATCTTTACCATGTCACACTGACCTCAACATCCCAGTTGTTAGTGAGGGAAAAACTTTAGATATGTATTGAATGATGATGGGGCTCCTCACCCTATCTCTAAGGCTGAGTCCAGCCTCCCTCCAGAGGAAGCTCGTTTCAGTCACTTGTATCTGGGATCTCGTTCTTTTAGTATTAGCAAATTGACTAAAGATCAACTTGAGGTGTTAACTGCTCAGTAAGGAAGGTAGTTGTTAACTGTCTAAAAGTTGCTTAATAGCATCAAAACTTAATTTGCCTAATGAGCAATGCAACAAGAATGCTCCCAGAATTCTGGCTGGAGGTGACCAAGCTGCCCCAAGTTCAGTATCATTAAAGCTGTTGGCATTCACTATCTATTATCACTTCTGACACGTATCTCATTAAATCACTGGCATATATAGTGTTGCAAAAATAAAATAAAATAAATTGTGAACATCTTCATCTTTAGTGTTTCAGCTTTTCACAGACAGTTCCGATCACAAACCAAAGTGTGTCCTGTGTGTCATCTTTAAGATTAGATTAAAATGTCAAGTCTGTGATCATTTTGTCAACCCAGTCTTACAGATAGTCTTCTCACATAGCAACATCACATCAAATGACCACTAATAGCAGGAACGTGTGAAAAACATTTTCCACAGTGTTCAACAGGTAAAACCTTTACAGAAAGCCCATAAAATTCAGAGTAATGCTCTCTAAAATGCATTCTGACACTTGTAAAAACAGTTTTGACCTATATTTGTCATTCAGCAGAATTAGTTATTTAACACCTTGTGAAACATTTTATTTTATTGTTGACATAAGATACACCAAATGCAGATTTGTACATTTCGAAAACAGTTTATTTTAAAATAATTATTGCTAATCTAAAAAAAAATTAAAATGTGCCAAGCGCTGCAAACAGGTCACCGTATCCATATGCCACACGAGTCTGTGGCACTTTCAAAAATGTGCCACAGCATCCAAGCAGACATGTGAAATGACACGCACGGATGTGGATGTTTGCTCGCTGAGTAAACACCAGAAAATGGATTACAGCAAAGGATCAGCTGTGATCAGGCAACACTCATAAATAAAAGAGCAGCAATCTGCATAGACTGTGGCACAGGACTTACACACAAGCTCCAGTGCATAAAAAGTCAAATGTGCTGCCGCAAAGTGATAAAACACAGAGATTTTCTATAGACGGTTTTAGTTTCCCATCCCCCCTATGGATTTCCTTTAACACTTCTAAGCCCGCTCTGAACATGACAACAGCCATCACTGATCATATAGATATTAAATATTAATCACATTGCCACTTATCTCTGTGGCTCTAGACAAAGACCAAAGCAGATTGACCTACATACTTTCCCAACGAATAGTTTGCTGACAAAAATCGGAGGGATAAGAACCTCGTGAGAACTGCTGCATGTCTGGTGGATTTTAGAGAAAAGGGTGGAGACAAGATGAAATATTAGAATTGTGTCAGATTATATTTGTGCGTCACTTCTGTAGCTGTTATGTTTACAAAATTATAGTATTCAGGATTACATCAAGTCTAAGAAACAGGGACAGTGGTGAAGCAGGCCAAAAAAAACGCCAACTCTTTTATGATTTGATTGTGGCTTTGGGTACATCAGCATATATGGTTGGAGTAAATGAAAGCCCTCTTCAGCGACTGAAAGCCTCCAACACTTAAAGCCATAATCCAAATATACAGCAGGAACTCACCTCAAAGGCTTTTTAAATATTATATTTAGGAATGGATATAATTCAGTTTCCCAATTAAGTCTGTAATTTTGCATAATTTGACTGATCACAGGGCAGATCAATGCAGAGGGGAAATGAATCAGGTGTAAAAAAAACAAAAAAAAAAACGTCAAAGCAGAAAACAATCTGCTGCTCGTGCAACTTGGGAAAGATGGTTATTTGATGAGTTAAAACCAGCACCAGCAATTAAAGCAAAATTAGCAAACCTGCAGCCTGTTGTTGTGCAAGTCCAGGCCTAGGAGCCAACTAGTTTGAACATTGGCAAGTAACAAAACAGCAGGTTTTGTAGGAATATGGAAATAAATGGGTGCCAGATAATTCCACAGACTTTGATGTTAGATGATAAATGTGCAGAGGAGTGGCTGTTAATTCAGACATCCCTGTAAAAGTGACAGGCGAGTAATGAATGTGTAAAATTTGACAATAAATCAAGAAAGGCTGAATACATTTTTAGAGCATGTGCGATGGTTTTTCAGGTTTATTCTAATATACCAAACTGGTAGTTATGTAAGTCATCAGCTGATGGAATATTAAAAGGTCATATTTAAATTTAGAAGCAACTTAGCAAGTTATACTGTAATCATTTGGCTTAAAGATAACTTGTAGTAAATTTATCATCTTAAAATGGCACTATGTAACTTTTATAAAATATATATTTTGACATGTTTGTTGAAACTGTTACTATGTCGTGACAGTATGTTATGCGACAGATAATCTGTGAACAAATTCAGCTCCTCTGCCTTCTCCCAGTGTTAACTAGAAACAACCAATCAGAGCCTGGAAATGGGTCTTAGCACTTGTCAGTCTCAATCTTGTGTGGCGCTGCTCAATTTCCTCCCATGCTATTATACCCCTCGCTCTCTACTACCGTTACAGCTTTTCTCTGTCAGCAGAGCCTGTTGTGACTCCTCAGTCTAGTTAGCATAGCCACAGATGACAGGAGATTAATGGCTTTTCTGCAACAGTAAAGTTATTTCTTTACCATTAGCACATTTAGCAATGAGTGTATGAAGTTGAGTGACATCGTTAAGACCCTCCTCCTGGCTCTGATTGGCTGTTTTTAGTCAGGAGCGGTGCATTTCTTCAGATGTTATTAATAGCTCAGGGAGAAAGTGATGGAGCTTGATCTTATCCAAAATTATCTGTCTCATAACATACTCTCAGGACATTATGATAGTTTTAGAAGATATGTAAAAACATACTCTGTATAAATGTTACATAGGGCAGCTTTAATGGCAACTCAAAAATATAGCCTTAATGTATCAGTGGGGATTGTTTCTACTACAGTTTTCAGAGAAAATGCTTCACCTGTAGTTTTCGCTTAGGGCAACACTGACAATGGTCATTGTGGAATTACCATGAGCATGAGCACTCAAATAATTTAAGAAAAGCTGTATGTTAGAATCGATCAATTTTCTATACCGAGTACAAATTCCTTATAAACCGCTCTTTTTTTGATTGAAAAATCAAAATGAGCTCGCCAGTGTGTATTTTCCATAAGCTTGTCTAAGAGGCCTTTCAAAAAAGAACTGACGATGATCACCAATACTTTATGCAGATACAGCTTCACCATAATTGGAGTGGTTTAATGAGGGGAAAAGAAACTATTCTAAAAACAAGACAAACCAAGAAGGAGGTAAGCAGTATTATTTATTTAAAAACACAATCTGCCAGAGTTCTCAGAACAGCTCAGCGGAGAGGATATTAACGAGTTACTACTGTGCAGGTCTGTTTATAAAACTGCAGAACTTTGAATTGTAGCTGACTTGAATTCAAGTTTAGAGTTATTCAATGCATTTCCAAGCAACATTATGAAGATAGAGATTATATTCTTTATATAAAAGAACTCTAAAATGTGTTATCAAAAGTCTGATTCAGTAAAGTATTAAAAACTGTGTTTGATTTGCAACACTGTTTCCACATTCTGACCAAGTTTGATATGTTTGTCTGATTAGAAGTATTAAAGGGGCAGTATTATATGTTTCCCAAGCACACAGTTAAATTTCATAGCATGATCAAGAAACTATGTTACCTTCAGTTATTATAAAACTTCTGCACGTCAAATATGACAGAAGGAATTTGACTCTGTGATTTAGTGTCTTGAAATTGGGCCTCTGTCTCTTTAAGAAATTCCTGCAGGAAGTCATCACAACAGCTCTCCTCTATTAACCTTTAAATAACATTTTTACCAGCATTGCACTGAGAAGTAGTTCATATAATGAGCTCAGCAGATGTGCAGTTCTGCTAGGTGTTTGCTAATTGTTTATGGCTAGTCTGAAGGAGTTGAGTGGGGGAGTAGTGGGGATACACTGCTCTGTGAGGCAGAAGCTCGAAAGCCTGGAAACTGCAGCTCCAAGAAGGAGCTTTCTCCTTGAAGGTGATACTCTTTGTTTTGCCCCCCAAGTGTTTTGCACAGCTGAATGGTTGCCAAGAAAGATTAAAAGATTTCTCAAGCATGCATTAAAGAATCAAAGCAACACTCCAGGGATGTTTTAGACAAGGGAATAACATTATAACATGATGTAAAGCTAAAAAAAGTCAATTTTACATACATAAATCTTAACTCAGAGGTTTCAGGTATTTAAACGGTACTACCTTGTACCATTTTTAACAAATACTTTTTTTATCATACCTGGTGGTTCTGTTTAGTTTCTGTATTCAAAAAGGACTGAACTAAGGACCACTATGGCTTAAAAAAAAATAAAATTGAAGCATTTTTCTGTCTGGTTTGTGGTGATGGGCAGGAAGCCTGCAGGGGCCTTATCAGATTGGATTTTAAGGAAGCAACGGTGTCTGAACACAATGTTGATTAAAGAGCAAAGCTGTGGATCACTGATAATTATCAGTAAACTTAATTTACCTGCAGTTTAACTGAACACAAAGGATAGGTCGGCCTGCGGTGGGAGCAAGACTTGGGAGGCAAATACAGGGGGGAAGGGTGTGCTGTGTACTTCTTTGGAGAGGATTAACAATGAGTATATTTTCCAACCCTTAAGAGGTTGGTTGTTTTTTGCTTTCTTTCATTCTGTCTCAGAGCTTCCTCTCAACCATATCACGAGTCATTAATGACTGTAGCATTTGGTTGATATCAACAGCTCAATCTGTAAATGAGGGCAACAGAAAAGCTCAGCACTGACAAAACTTTGAGAATATTTTTTCTTTTGTGCAAACAGAGAGGTAGCATTACCAATGCTTCCCACAGGAAAGGACACTAAATAATCATTTAGTTTGTAGCTTGTTGGAAAAATGTCAAGGTCTGTCAAACTTTCAGTTATACTGCAGCTGACCTAAAATGATCTCCATCACAATTTCCTTCTTGAGCGAGCCATCAATGTTTGATTAGAGACTTTTTAGTAACTCTCAGGCTCATGAATTTAAAATGTGCTTCCAATCTCTCTCTGAAACACACCATCCTACACAAGAACAAAGTGAGCTTTTCATTTTCAATAAGAAATCCTTTACTCCCTCGTGTATTTTCAGCTGTTGATTGTCCCTAAATCCCTTTTGAAGAAAAGTGACTCAAGGGCAGAAATGAGATGACTAGATTCGCTGCGACAGTTGGAACCAATTAGCTTTAAGTTGCAGCAGTTCCCTGACGAGAACCACCAAGCATGTCTCACAGTATTTGCCACATCAAGTTAAGATAATACTATCCCAATCATTGGAGAAAGGGGCCATCACTCAGTCAACAAGTCTGAGATGCTTTTGTAGTTAAGAGAAGTGTTCATCATCTGTTCCTTAAACCAGATTCATGGTACATGAGACTCTTCGGGGGGATAATTGACCAGAATGAGGTATATAGATGCTAATCATTCTTTGGTGACCTGTACAAAATCTTGGTCAGCACAAAGAATTGCATAGAAAACTTTCCAACTGAAAAATGTGTGACAGACAGAAGCTAACACTGACTGTTGAGTGTGAAAAATAAAAATGCTGCAGTAGCAGCAAGAAAGTGACTTTTTTTGCCTTACCTAAACCTAATTGATTCTAAAAATGAAGGATGGACAACATACAGCTTCTTTCACTAGAAAACTTAAATTCAACAATTACTTGAAAGTTTCTGGGTGGATGGACGGACGGACGGATGCCAACAAATGGCTGATCCCAAATGCTTAATTGTAACTGTTAAGGGTGACAAAACCCATAATGTGATTCCGTAATCATTCTCATTTAATTCCAAATTAGTTATATATGTGCATTCAATTTTTATTCCCTGATCTAGTTTTTTTGGGGGTTCAAAATAACATGTAAGTTTGCATACAAAGTGCTACTACAACTGCCATGTAATGCATAAACCTCTTTAGTTTGAGTTTACTTGAAAATCTCCAATGTTGTTCTTAATAGCCAGATTCTTTCCCCCTCGCTGTTGAAACAGATGAATAATGAAAGAAGATATGAGAGTGGCTTTGTCTCTTTTTTCAAGCTGCTGTGAAGGTACAAAATATGCCTACAACCCTGGTAACAAGCCAGTCTTTCTTAAGAAGAGTCCAGATGGTTTATTATCCCAGAGACAAGAATATAAACATTTTAGCTCAACTGTTGCATGAATCAAACATTGAGAGACTGTGAGGTCGAAAGAATCAATAATGCAGGTTCTAGTGAGAATGCAGTACTGTCATCAGGGCTTTATATCCTGTCTCTGGGGCCCCCCTGTGGCCTTGTGAGACAGTTTCGGTCCTCGGTCTTCTGGAGATGAAGCATGTGAGCACCAACTCACCACTTGAAAACATCTAAACTTCATATTTCCGTCTATTTGCCCCACAGGCAGCAGCTACGCCTCAACATTTCAAAAAGAATTCAGTGTCTTATTTTGACAGCATGTCAAGTGTGAGATTGGAGAAAAGCAGAATGCTTCTGCCTGAAGTGGACAAAAGGGATATGAGGGAAGACAAACTACCTCTCCTTCCAGACTGATGTAAATAAATGGTTTCTCCATTCTCTTTATGGCATATTGATTTTTTGTTCAGCAGCCGACTGCAGAGGGAGGACGGGAGATAAACAGATAAGCAGAGAGGAGTCCCAGGCTCCTTTCTGTGCACATTAAAGGCATTCTGCTAGGAAAAGGAAAACAAGTGTATGCCTATCTAATGAAAGATAGAAACAGGTAATCACACTGCTCTAGGGAAATTATGGTAATTTATGTGTTTATTTTATTACATCATATACTCTTTTGTCAGTAACTACAACAACAGGTATAAACATAAACCTCTTGCATTTCCTTGTGAGATTCTCATCTTATGAGAGTAACATTCTTCCTAGAAGAATGTGGAACATTTCAATTTCTAAAATGAAAAATGTTTTAGAAATTATCCAAATCTAAACAGTCAAAATACTTAAAACGGTTTTCTAAATGTTACTGTTTGCACTCAAAGAAAAAGGAAATAAATATCTGTAAAAGAGTTTCTTACTCAACATTTTCCTCCCTCATCTTTGTTAAAGCTGAATTAGAACTCAAAATGAGGGCAAACAGTCATGAAGACACTTGAGCAGGTTAGCACTTGTGTGAGCTTGTGCTTATTATTATGCAAAAAGCTCGAAGAAGGAAGAAGCATCTTATTGAATCATCTGTTCGGCATGAGGAACAGTATGGTTTCTATCTTACAACTTCAGTTTCACTCTTTCAGAGCAGTTTAAATGCTTGAGTCAAAACACTGAAAACACTATAAACCAGAAACCTGGGACACACATGGAAGGCCAAGGAGGTTAATCTGCAATCTTTCTTGCAAAAGGCAATTCAAAGTGAAAGAGACATGCATTAACAACTACAAATACATTAAAGAAATACCAGCAAACATTACCGAGCTGATAAAAAGAATTAAACTTTAAACAGCTAATTTAAAACAAGTAGCTATAAAAAAGTTAAATCAGATATAATATATATATATATATATATATATATATATATATATATATATATATATATATATATATATATATATATATATATATATATATATATATATATATATATATATATATATATATATATTCACCTCTATGGTTAAAATGTATTAAACAGTTATATGTTGTGTCTTCAACAAGCAGTTTCTACACATCTTATTTATTGAGGGAGTATGTTCCAGAGAAGTATAGAAATGAAATGTTGCTAAACAGGTCTATAAAGCCTTTGGCTATACCTAGGAGGTCTAAACAGTTACTTATTGAGAAGCAACAAGGAGTATATTTAGGCCCAGGACTATTCAGTGCCTTTGAGACCAGTAACAAAATGTAAAATATGTATTTTTTACAAACAAGAAACCACTGCACTGATTTCAGAAATGATCCTGTTTCCTGGTTTTCTTGGACAGGACCTTGTTTTAGAATTCTATAAAGCAAATTTAATCAAATATTTACATTTACAAACCCAGAAGCACCTCTACTTTCTCTTTAGAGGCATCACGAATCATAAAATAAGAAATGCTGTCATGTGATGTCCTTCCCCTTACATCAAAACCAGGCTAAAGGTTTCAAACTGGGGAAAAAAAAAATGAAGGAATATAAAATTAAACTACACAAAACTTTATGTCAAAATATTTTTTTAAAGTGTAACATCTATATATGAAAAAAGTAAAAGTAAACTGTTGACTCAAAATTATTTCATCTACACTGTAACAGAAAGAGACTTACATACAAGTACAGCTATTTAAAGCATTCTAAAAGGTCTGTTTAAACTTCACAGTAGCATAAAGGTGTATGTTTTCAGAAGGATATTATACTGCAATCTTTTCACACCCACCATTGCTTAATAGTTACACTAATACACTTTTTTTCCCTTCCATTTAAATGTGATCTGGGCTAATTATTCTACAGTGCATGCACAGACGAGAATTTTTCCACCATTAAATCAACATTCAGTCTTATCCGAATGGGCCAGGATGGTTATAAAATTCTATGAATCCTCCACCCAGAGTGAAATATGTTGCGAAGAGAGTGCTCACTGAATTATATAGGCCTTCATAAGGCCAAGCTTGAATTCCTCACCAATTATTCAGCAAGTTTTTCAACCTGAAATAAGTAACATTTTACAGTGATGACTCCCTCTGGACCATCACAGCATATGTGGTTGTAATTTACGCTAACAGTTATTTCATTTGTGACCTTTCACATGTGAAAATGCCACTTGTCTGAGCACTCTCTGGGGAGATTATGAATAATCTGTGTGTCTCTGAGTCTATATTTGCATATGTCATGCTTGCCCAGAGATTTCCATTGGAGGATTTTTTGTGCTTGGCTCTCTAAATCAAGCCAATCAGTTTCAGTGACTGAATATCAGCACAATAACGTAGCATACCGTATATAGCATGCATCGTTTTATTTTCCATCTCAAGTCTATAAGATATTTAAATGACACGATTAGTTGTAAATCAGTGGAGCAAAGTGAATACAGAAAGTCACGTGCTGGAATTATATACCTTTAAAAGAAACTAACCAATGTTTAAATTTCCGCAACAAATTAACTGGGTTAGAATTAAATAATTAATTTCAAAACTTCAGGTAATCAGTGAATCTTTGGCGTGTCTATCTACACATGAGAGAAAGATTAGACCAGCCATGCATGTAAATGTTATAGGTCCCAAATGGCACTTCTTCCACACTTCATCTAATCCCTCCCTCACTGCAAAAATATGGCAGATCTGGGCAGGAGATTGGATAAGACCTAACATATACACCTATCTATGATGACATTTAAACTGATACAAAGCCATTTTACCTCCTAATACCTGCAAATAGACATCCATTCTTGTATTGGCAAAATTTGAATGTATGGTACTTCAAATATTCTACATAGCTAACCAAACACAAAGAAACTCATGAATGCAATTTAATATGTACTGATACTCTTATTTTTCTACCTTTTTTATTTTTAAAACATAGACCGAAAAGAAAATCATTTGAACTGCAGCAAACGCAGCAAACGCCAGCATCTATGTCACTACACAACAGGATGTCTCCCATCAGTGCACATAAATGCAAGTGGACAGACATGCGAGCACATATGTATGGCCACACAAACAGACAGGGCTTCAGTCAGCAGTGGAGATCTGCTGAGCAAACAAGAAGCGCTTGGCCCGGGCTGACACCGGACAGAGATAAGAATCTAAGTCAAAAGAGACACACAAAAAAGAGACAGACACACATAGGAGACTGAACAAAGTTTGAAAAGGCTGGATGGTGTTGAGAGAAATCATGGCATAAAACGGACTAGAAATAGGTATGAAGGACAATGGAGGAAGGAACAGCTTTGTGGGATATCTACTTGGAGTAACGGGTTCCTGGCTTGGAACTAGAAGGGTAATTCTTTGGCTCTTCTTCTCTTCATTATATAGTACAGTGGAATCCCACAGGAATAATGGTCCCTCAATTTATGGGTTCATTTTATGGTCATAATTTATACACATTTATAGTCAGTTCTCTAAGCTAGAACTATCTTTAACTTGAAGCTAGTTGCAATAAATTGCATCACAATTTGCTCCAGCATATTTTTTTGGAAGCGGATACTTAAGACAAGGATTGTGGTGTAAATATTCCTTTGGAGAATGTGATTTAATATATGTTGCCCACTATAGGATAAAAAGGTAAAGTGGATTACTAGTATGTAGTTCTTCAAGAACTTCATTTGCCTTACTTGTTCTCCACTTCTCCCCAAAGGTTAAGGAAACAACAGTGGATCATTGTTTTCCTGAGCAAATGTGTCGCTTCAGCCAGAATGGAAACAACCACAGCACACATGTTTCTGATTGGCTTTTATTTTCAGAGCTAAGGTTAGAGGTCAGTCAGGGACGCCCACTTTGTCTGGTACCTAACCTAACCCTTTTGGCTTCTTGTTGGTTTGTCTGTACACATTTTTAGTGTTTATGTGTCAGAGCCCTTTTGGAGTGTTTCCTATCCCGAGTCTTTGGAAACCTCTAATGCATCCCCAGTGTGCTACTTTGGGGAAGGGATTCATCTGAGGCAAGCTCCCCTCAATGAAATGATCAAATAAGTCACTCCTGGTGCCAAGAAACTGTATTTTAAAAAAAAGACATGAAGCGAGAGGACAGTACAGGAAAGGAAACTATACTCCAAGAGAAAGAGAAGGAAGAAAATCCCTCTCTTTTGAGGAGACTGGTTCTTCATTCTGTTACCTCATTGCTCCAAGTAAAAGAGGGAGGGCGGTAAAAGAGTTCTGTGGCTTTGGCCAGAAAACCCAAGAGCCTGATCCTCATTAAAGAGTCCAAAGAACATCAAAGACTAACCCCAAACCTTTATCAGGAAAGACCAGCCACAATCCCCATGATATTAAAAACTGGGCGCCGCTCAGTGTCAAGTTCTGATACACGAAGAGGAACTTGGTTGACTCTGGGGCTGGGGGACTTAAAGGTCCTCGGGGTCAGTAAAAAGTTAACTTTTGCCCACCTCAGTGTTTCCCTGTGGTTAACAATCTTTCAAGAACTTCATTTGCCTTACTTGTTCTCCACTTCTCCCCAAAGGTTAAGGATCTCCTGAAAAAATAGGAGATGATGATAGCCAGATAGGCAGCAGCTGATGATAGCCAGATAGCCAGCAGCTGTGGGATGATAATGGGGGAATAGGAGCTGTGAGTATGATCTAAAACACTTTACAATGAAAGACACAAGTCTCTCAGATGCTTTTAATTAGTAGAACATAGTTCATTTAGAGTTTATTTATTAGCTCTATTGCATACTTGATCTCAAAACTCTATGATGCATTTTTTTTTTTTTTAACATTCAATTACTTTTTAGCGTAGGATGTTTTTCTAGTTATATTCCGAAGTGGACCAAATTCTGACTTCCTTTGCTTGTTTATGATTTTCATAGTTTTCCAGTAAGCTAAAATGCAATATTAAACATTTTAGTAAACTTAACCTTATCGTGGCTTGCTGCAGTCATTGATTTAAGAAAATACCTTCAAATTTGAACTTATATTCTAAGAAGGTCTCTTGCAACCTAATTTCAGGCAAGGTTGTAATTTAAACCTCTATGAACATACCATTCTGTAGTAACTCTTTTACTTTGATAATTTATGAGCAGGCATCAATAAACTAAAAAATTAAGAATAAAATGAAGCTCACTGCTGTGTCAGGTCCTGTGTATTTATTTCCCTTTATTCATTTCTTTCTCTCATTCTTTCCTTTTGTTTTTCTTTCTTCCTTAAGTTTATAAGGAACAACAATTATTTCTGTAATATTTTTCTGTATAGTATTAACTGGAAACTGCTATGAGCAAAATGATCAACAAGTCTTATTAAAACAGCATAATAATGCTAATGTTTGCACAGCACTTTGTTTTGCCCTAAAGGTGGTATGAAAATGATATCAACTATTTTAAAAAAATACCAGGGATTAACAAAAATAAAACGGAAACCTGTCCTAGATGGCTCCACACATACTAAAGAGATTAGAATTAGATTAGCACTGAGTCCATCTTGGTGGTCTAAGAGCTGCACCTGGACTGATTCGTACAGAAGGGAGACGCTGAAGATTAGAAAACCATTCAAAGAACATATATTTTTTCTTAGAGTAATGAATCATAAGCCCAAGCAGAATCCAAAGTGTTTGTCCAATAAACTCCAGATCTGCACTTACTGCACGCATAAGCACGAACACTGACACATGAACTTATGCAGCAAAGCAACATGTATTCCTGTATGTCATCATCTAAAGATAAAAACAACCACAATTCCCCGGGGCAGTGTGAACATTAAGAAGATAGTTTCGAGTACAGGGGAGAAGTCTGAGCTCTTGTCTGGAAGTCATCGGATTTTAATGCATAGATGTATGTGAGGCTTATATCTTGAACCATATTTTGGACATCTGTTCAGTCGTGATGAAAAGGTTGGTTTTATAAGTAGTTATTTACTGAAAAACATTTCAAAATGTTAAAAGGATCCTACAACACTTCATATGAGTTCTGTGTCCAAAAGGTCTCCATGTAGGATCAACAAATTATTATTTAGGCTGACAAACACAAAATGATTGACTGGAAGAGCCAAAGAGTAAAAGCTCTCAGTAAGCTTGCCAAAATGTCTGATGATCAAGCAAAGCCACAGCCATTAAATCTCTTACACAACTGCTGGCCTCTGCAGTGGCTTCTGACAGCCAAGACCTCATCATCACAGACTTCAGAGGCTGCTCATCATATTTTAGTTCTTAAGCCAGATTACCTGTGAGAGTGCTGATTAGTTGACTTTAAAGAAGTGTTGATGTTTAATAGTCTGAAAAATCCTCATAAAATTCTAATTAGTTACTCATTTAAAAAAAAAAAAGCTAAATCAATGCAAGGATTGTTTTAATCTTTGAACGAAAGTGCTTGACCATAAAGTTAAGAAAGAATTTCGTTGTCAGTTCTTCAATATGAAAGAAACAGTTCCTAACTGATGGAATCCTTTGTCTTTAGATTAGAGGTGGATCAAAGGATCAGCAGCTATTTGCTGATGTCAGCTTTGCACTTATTGTCGTGTTCGTATTTCATAGACCTTTCATTGAGGAAAGTGGATTAGCCCAAATCGTCCTAACAGATGAAAAGAAGTGAAACAAAACCAAGTAGTTCCCACAAAATATGTATTATGCATTCATTTTATGAGACAGATGCTGATAAAGCAGTAGCACAGTGCTCATTATTCTCAGCTGAGCACCAGCAACTTACAAAAATAACTTGACAATTTTTCACATTTTGTCACACTGAAACTAAAAACTGCAATGTACTTTAATTGAATTTTAAGCAACAGATCAACATACTGGGTGAGTTTTCGGAATTGTAAATATTGAGAACTGAAAAGAAAGGGATATGTGGTTTGAAGATGATTTACAAAGTGCGATATGACAAGTGTGATACGCATTTGAGTTCAGACCCCCTGAGTCAATATTACCACTAATTACAGTTGCAAAACATAAAGGTATGTCTCTACCAGCTTTGCACATTCTTCTTTGCCCATTTTTCTTTGTAAAATAACTTGGCTTCAATCAAATGGTATAGAGAGTAAATTTTGTTAGAGACTAGCCTAGATGCGGTAGAAAAGTGACTCTGCAACCAGTATGATTCACCATGGGGCTTTGTGTTTGGTGTGATAGTAAATGTTAATTTTCTCCCATGCCTAATGTTTTTCATGCAGGCCAAAAAGTTACTTTTTAGTTTTACCTGACATAAACACCATTTCCACATGCTTCCTGTGGCCCATAAATAACTTGTGGCAAAATACAAACAAGACCTCTTACGGGTACCTTCTTGCCATCCACCCATAAAGGCCAGATTTGTGGAATGAATGACTAAGAGTTGTCCTGTCAACAGATTCTTCCTCGTAGAGGGGTGTGAATATTTCTACAAACTTTGAAAACTGACTGCACAGTTATGATCTATTTTGTGTTAGATAGCTCAGTTGTAAGAACACCAAACTTTTAATATGCGGGCCTAGGGTTCAAATACCTGTTCGTGTGGCATTGCTTGTTTCTGACACTGGCACCTAAGCTTCCCTCTCACACACCGTCTCTTTGTGCACTTCCCTCCGTGTTTGCACTCTATTTCTAGACTGTCACATCAGACAAAGTCAGACAGACTTCCTTCTAAGTAGCTTATTGTTATCTCTGGCATTAATGGCACTATTATATCCTCATTTGTTATTCGCTTCAGATAAAAGTATATGCGGAATGTATAAACATAATTAATCACGTAAATTCCCTGCAAAATACATTGAAGTTGATAGCTGTGACATAAATGTTAAAATGTTCAAAAGGTATGAATATTTTTGCAAGACACTGGATCATCCAAAGCAGACTTTGAGCAGCTGAAAGGGATAACTGCTGTATATGCAGTGCAGTTAAAATCTTCTCAGCACTTTCTCAATGTATTCCTCCCACAGCCGCTATGCTGTTACCGCACCCAATCAGTGGCGTCCCATCCAGTTACACACACCCGCCCACCCAAACCTCCCATTTGTCATATTGACAGGAGCGGCTTGCGGTTATTGACTGGGAGCAGGCTGACTTCAAATTCACAAACATAGTTATCAAATTAGATACAAAAAGCAAAGTGTGTGGAATGTTAAATGATTGCTGTCTGAAGGCTTGTGTTTGCCAAGTGAGGTAAATAATATGTAACCAGGAGGAGCTGTTTAAATGAACGGAAGTTACAGAGTAAAAGTGTTCATGCTTTTGGTTTCTCTTATACCTCCTATAACTATGACTTACTTGTCTTGGTTTTCTGTTGGGTCATTTTGATTTGTGACAAGCTTAGAATGTTTATTTTGTATTTTTCTTAATTGTACTGTTCTTATTGTTTTTCATTTGAAGTTTTGATTTTTATTGAGCCCAACAAAAGTCAGATACAATGATGGTGTTAAAAAGCATTAAGTTTTTCTGTAACCTTCTTTTTAAGTTCTAGAGTGTGTAAATGAACTTTTCGTCTGTGTTTGGTTGAAATGTTTGTTACCTTGTGGGTGTGTCTTTTGTGGCAGCCATCTTGGGAGCCTACTAAAAGAGGAGGCCTACCTAAAACCAGCTCTTATATAGAAAGAGCAGTGACAAGAGCTGGAGTTTGTTTGGTTAAAGCTTAAAGAAATTAAAATAATGAAATGATTTGTAAATTGTGCATTTGCATATAGAAAATGTATACTGTATATGTATATATAGATATATTTCATTCCAAAAAGTATATTTATCAGCAGAAGGTCATAACATCTCATGGCTCATGATATTTTAAGTAAAGGTCAGAAAGGCAATCTTTGTCAAGTTTACTATTTGCAGCCCCTAAACCTCTTGCTAGGTCAAGAGTGATTTCACTTATTTATCTGCAAACTTGGAATTTTATTATATTAATTTACGCTGGCTTGATAAGTGTGAAGTTAATTTTGACATTTGGATGGACTAACTCCTCATGTCCTAATGTCAGTCCTATTTCCTATCAGAACTATTTAAAACAACCTAAAATAAACCTAACTCTGACAGGAGTAGGAATAATTATGATCTCAACTGATCAACAGATTAAATCGTAAAGCATGCTTAAAATACTGTTTTACAAACTCATCACTACCTTTGTCACAGGCCTGGTGTTTTAAATGTTGAACATTGCGACAATCTGCCTTTCTAGTATTCTGATGAGCTGTTTTCTAATAGTTTTTTTCAGCAGAATAGTGCATAATATGTGTCTGACAGCATTGTGTGGTTCAGTCCCCATGAATTGCTGGAGTGAATTTGACTCATTAAAATCAATAAAGATTGCAGATATTAATGCTGAAATAAGAAAACTTCTCAAAGAGTACAACAACACAATTTATTTTAGTACATGCCAGGAGTGTATGGGGAAAAAAGTCAACCATCTAAGTTTAGAAAGGTTTGATGTATCAAAGAATTAATAGAAAGGAAATCAACTCTTTGTGTATGTGTGCATGCATGCATGCACATGTGTGTAATAATAGCTGACCTCTGCAGCAGTGACTGAGATCTTCTGATCAATTTGTGAAGTCATTAAACCCACCAAATGT
The DNA here is from genome assembly GCF_051168715.1 of Poecilia mexicana. Taxonomy (NCBI): domain Eukaryota; kingdom Metazoa; phylum Chordata; class Actinopteri; order Cyprinodontiformes; family Poeciliidae; genus Poecilia; species Poecilia mexicana. Next base: position 14,222,780 of record NW_028263389.1, read on the forward strand.
GGATGAAAGATCCAGTGTTGTCAGCATGGAGTGTAGAGATAAGCTTTACACGAGCTCCATTATCAAGTATCGCCATACAAGGGTGTGTATGCGGACATGAATGCAGATGCACACTTTGTGTTGAAAATCAGCGCAAACCCTTATAAAACCTGGCCCATTTTCTCCCCGCACACCTATTTGGTATTTTCCTTTGAACATGACCTGGCTGCAACATCAAACGAGAGGCTATTTCACTTCTAACTCATGTGTGCCTAAATCAGTTTTTTGCTCACATTGCTCCCTAGGAGAAAAAAAATGAAAAAGGAAGCTTAATCAGGGGGTGTATCATGCATGGTTAGTGGTAGAGAAGGGCATATGCAGACTGTGATTACATCCTAAGTTTTAACACCGAGACAAACTGTCTCACTTCACAAGTAAAGAGGAGCAGCTATTTCCAAAGCACATCTTGTGGTGGATGAATAATAACCCTGTGGAGAGCTGTGCAGCCCCTCTGGGTGTTTTTATTTTAACAGAGAACATTTTCTTCTGTGTTATCCGACCTTAGATCCTCTGAGATGACTATTAACATCGTAGGCATGTTGGTTGTTTCTCAGCTGCTTCTACATGTGACAAAAAAGGAGCCGATTCCATTCATCACTTGTTGCTGCCAGAGACGACAAACTACATTATATCCGACTTATACCATTACACTAAAATGCATTTCTTTAGCTACTCCATCATGTCATCTTCTGGAAGGAATTCATGCAGGGGAATGGTTTAGAGAAACAAAACAAAACAAAAATGAAAAGAAAAACATCTGTCCCTTCCCTACAACACCAGTATCCCACTGCAGGAGACACTGGAGCCTCCAGCAGCGGAAGAAGACAGAGGAGGGCGGCTCATTCATCAGGCATCCAGAGCCTCATCAGCCAGCTAGATGGAGATGATGGCTCTACCAAGACTAATTGCAACCAGAGGAATATGCTGCATAACAAGTTTCACTCCCTCTTGTCCACCCCTGTTGTGTTTCTCTTTCTTCTTTAGTCTTGTAAAAAAATATAATAATAAACTTCCCTCCCAATGTTTATCTTCATTTCTCAAATAAGACCTTTATTCAGACTTGCCTTCCTCACACTTGCTGACAGCACAAAATGTCACAAGTCAGGGTGTAGTACATAATGTTGTTTTCTTTTTCTGAGATAATATACACTTTTGAATATCCCGTGAATTAAATGACAGTCAGAAAAAATATGTCCACTTTTGTCAACTTCTAAGCTTTAAAGTGTATTTTTAAAAATAACTATTAGAATAATTTAATATGTTACTGATTTATTACTAAGTCAACTATGTTTTTGGAGAAACCAAAGCTGAAAAAAAAAACAGATAGGAGAGAAATTCCCCTCAAAAAAGAAACCATTGTACAAACAGGGACACTAAGGAGTGAAATGACCACTGTTGAAAGAGGGGAATTCATAGCGCTTCTTTTTAAGAAACATACGGGATATCTGAGATATGATGACACGGTCATGTGAAATTACTTTGAGCAGAAAGGGAACAGCTACTCAGTGGAGTCATTTCCTTTCTTACCAGGTCAAACAATTCAAGATGTTTTTAGGGATGTCCTTATCCCACCCACAGAATTGAACCGGGGTTGCAGTCAAAGCAATTTAAACTGACTGTAGTAGAGATTTTTACTATGCTTTGATTTTATGTCAAAAAATGTCATGCTGATGCTTTACACAAATAGCATACTCAGCATGAGCTAGGCTTGAATTTACTGCAGAGGGTAGTTGCAATCTAGACCATGTTATACTAATAGAATACAGTTTTTTCTCCTTTACTGCGTTTTAAAGCTATGAGGTTTCCAGGTGTATACAAAGCACATGTTTGTCTTTCTTAACATGTAGTATTAACTTAGCTATTGTACTATTAGATTGGAAATTAGTATGCCGAAACTTAACTGACGCTCATTGGCATTTGGACCATAAAATCTTAATTTGGAGATCCTTTGCTATTTCTATCCCCCTAAAATCCTATTTAAAACACCTTAAAACCACCTCAAACTTTTCTTAAGCATCAGGGGAAATGTAGTGGGTTTTATTCTTTCCACTACTTCACTTTTTCTTTTTTTACCTTTTCTAAGAAAACCACTGGAATGCGGCTAATTAAAACAGGAAGTACAACAGCATGCTGTCCACGCTTAATGCTTTGTTTTGCTCTCTAGGGGAACTTAAGGAACCCTTCAGGGACATGTCTTTAATTAAGAGAAAAAACAGCTGTTTAGCATTTTCAACAGCTTGCAAAGTCCAGACGGATCACCTCAAATGGTTATCAGATGCAATCATCCTACCAGATTTTGCTATTTCACACTGTACCTAAATCACCAGCAGCTAAAATGAAAAACAGTGAATGATCCATCAATAGCAGAATATGTCCGAGAAACATAAAGCTTCATCCTCACCTTCATATCTGTTTGATTTGTTTTCACAGAGAATTATAAGATGCACTGCCAGAATCTCATCTCAGCTTCTGAAGATTAATGTAGACACAAACACCATCTGCTTTAAAGAGATGGTACATAAGTGTACTCTGTGTTTATGTTTCCAACACACATTTTTACCATATTTCTGAAACTATCATGCAGGGACTAAAGGTGACAACATGCAATCAAGTTTATTGCTTGTGTACTAGGCAGTCATCAAGAAAGTAAAGATTTTTCAACAACGCAAACAAATAAAAATCAATTTATTTACAGTTCTACGTTTTCATTATCTTGTGCCGAAGTTATGTATCTTGTCTTAGAGAGACTTTGAAAATATCATAAATCAGTACAGACTGATAATTTCTTAAGCAAAGCATCTTCAGTAATGTTCAAATCAGGGTAACATACTCCAAAAAGCAGACTAGAACAATGAATTGTGAAGCGGGTGCATTACTGTTATTCCTGTGATCATATGTTTTATGAGCATGTGCATCAGAACAGAAGAAAAGGAAGACAGTGAAATTCGACCCCATGTCACCTGCCACAAAGCGGCAGAAAAATGGATCGGCTGAGTCAGAATGTGTAGTTTGTTGCTGAAGCTGCTGTTGTGTCCTCACACACATCAACCCCACATGGCCCACATGCAATCTGAGTTCAACCTGCACACAGCATCAGCACTTCTACCCTCTGCAGTCAAAATGAATGACCTAATGACTTAAAAAAAAATTTAAAAAACTGTATATGAAGTGGTGATGAATTGTCACAAATGCTTCTATTGTATCACAACTAAAACGAGACCTACCCACAAAGGACTACAGATGCATTCCTCAAGCGATTTGCAGTAAACAGGCAATTTTCCAACCATGTCCTAACTCACTTGTTCTGTCACTCAACCTGTCACTATGGAGATGGGCTCAGTTTCTCTGCCATAGTCCCTATGCTGCAGTACGCAGCTACAAAGGAAAGCATAGATGGGTCGCATCTAATATCACAGAGAACAAACCGTATTTGTACTCCATCTTTAATCTTCTATTGTTGATATACTATGGTCTGACTTCGTTGATACTCAAAAGATGGCGGCTATAGTCAGGTCATCCCTAAATGCTCTACAAGGTCAGAGACAGCTTAAGATCAGGCATGAGAACCGCTCGACTTCATGATAGGTGGGTCTGACCAGGGAGGAAAAAAGTTTGTAGCATCATCGAAAGGTCAAACTGCCACCTCAGATGAGTGTATTAAAAGGGAAGCACATGGAATAATCCCAGTGATGCCCATGCTCAAAGGATCACCAGCGATGTTCACACTGTAAAAACCAACTGAGGTACGTATATACAATAAATTTACTGGAAACTGTTCTTCCCACGTCATATTACAATTGAGAATGTATTTCTGTTCACAGTAAATTATCTCACAATATATACTGTAATAAAATATATATTATGTATTTTTTTAAAAACTGTCATTATGTTGTGACATTATAATATGAAACATGTATCTGTGAAAAAATAAAACTCTCTCTCTTCTCCCAGGGCTACTACTGCCACTTGCAAAAATACCAAATTACACTGGCATCAGAAACAACCAATCAGAGCCAGGAGGAAGGTCTTAGAATTGTCAATCATGCCTGTGTACATGCTTAAGAATTGTGACTTAACTTGAAACAAACTCACCAACATTGTAGATACATTTTAAATGTTCAATGTTTATTTTGTAGAAAATATTTATTTAACTTTGTTGGTGTATATTGTTTCAAAGCTGTATATAAAAATCAAACCACGTTCAAATTTACACAAGAGTCACATTCAGCCATTCACACTCAGAAATACACACATATTTATACACTGAAATGTAGATTACTTGGGGTTAAGTGTCTTGCCCCAGGGCACAATGACATGTGGAGGCTGGAATCAAACCTACAAGCTTCCGATTGTAAGAGAACTACTCTACCCACTGAGCCACAGTCACCCACATCAAGGTAGGGTATACATAGCAATAACAGTGGGGGATTTTGTAAGCAAATGGATACAATTCATTCAGCTCAGACTATCACATAAGCCACTGTAGTGTTTTAAATAAACTTGCAGATGTCAAATATCTGACTAAGAGGAGCTATTTATTCCTAATGGTTCTGATAAGGACACAATGTATTTTCCAAAATGAGAGATGAGGAAAGAAGGGCACTAAAACTGATAAAAACAGCCACTGGTTGCCAGTAATTTATCATAAATCCCTCATGTTGTTATTGCAGTGTATGCCTATCACAATTTCTAATAGCATGAGTAACATATTAGTGAAAGTAATGTTGGCTAAAAAAATATTAGTTTTAAGAACAAAACGACCCCTTTAAAATGCAGAATTTTTAACATGACTAATAAGAAAGTTTGGGCTTTTTAGGCAAAAATGTGCTATAAAGTTAACTAGCAATGTTAAAGTACAGCACAGCTGTTTCAGAGCTAATTAGGTGTGTCAACGGTTTCATTTAATACTGGTAATGGAATAAAACGTACTTTATCAAAATAAAAAAAATTTTCTTACTGGCAAATTTGGGGCTTCCTTTGTGCTCACTCGGAGGAAGGTCCGCGAACTGCACCCGGTGTCCCGACATGTTGGCTGTTTGTTCCTCAGAATCCGCTCCGTAAACTTCCCCAGTGTCGAGGTGGACCGTGAGTTCTGGCGCGTGGGGATCCTTCACAGGCGCACCACGCGCGACAGAAGAGCGTCAGTGTCCGTCGGTGACTTTCTTTCTCTCTGTGCGCTGATTCAGAGCCAGCACAGTAGCCCACTGCAGAGAAGGAGTCCGGTCTCACCTGTCTTCCTCTTCTCTGCTCTTCTCTGCTCTGCTCTGCTCAGCCTGCCTGCTTGTTTATGATCCGTAGGAGAAAACCCAGGCGCCAGAGGAGCCCATTCCTCTTCCCGCATTAAAGAGAAGATTAAAACTTTCTTCTATGTGCCTCTGTGACTGCATCGTTACGTCACTATTGTAAAGGTTTCAGGTAAAGGAATATAACATTAGTAACAAAATATAGTTAACTAAGCAGCAGTTGAAGCACACATCACAAAACATGGCATTTTTATGTTATTGTTAGGTTGTTTCAGAAAGAAGTTAAATTTTTAAACTAAAATGAAAATCGTAATATGACGTGCCTAAATGCACACTTCAAAAATATACAACATTTTACTATGACTTGTGCTTTGTCCGCTGAGTTAATAAAGAAGCCCTGAGTATCCCTACATTTGAACAAAAAGAAAAAAAAATACTGCATTAACATTAAAGTAATTTTGGAAATATTAGAGTTTAGAATGCCATCTAGTGGAAGCAAAGTCAAACTGTTTTTTTTTTCTTTTCTTTTCTTTTTCCTGGCATTGTGGCAGTTTTTCTTGGATGCAAAAAAAAAAAAATCAAGGGTCATTTCCTGTACTCCAAATAATTTACTGAAACAAACCATGATGGAGGTATTTCGGAAACATTTCCAGGAACCTTATAAAAATAGATTGGAATGTGTTGCAGTAAGACTAAGGTATTTTTTGGTTTTGAAAGTTGTTCTCCTGCAGACTTTGCTTTTAAAATCCTTACTTGGTCATAAGATTCATAATACAGATTACTAGTGAAGATCCTTTTATAACGTGACAAAGTTTGCTACCTCCATCTATTTCTGTTTATAAATCCATAGATGTGTCATGTACTGTGTGATGCACAAATATTCACATCTCTAAACTTTGTCACGTTACAGCCAAAAACTGTATTTTAATCGGATTTTATGTGACAGACCAACACGAACCTAGCACCTAACTGATGTGGAAGCAAACTCATGGTTTTAATTTTGTTTTTACACCAAGTTCTGCAGTTGGACCTGAATAATTGGCTGTCGGATCATTGTAAGTGACACCGTTCAAATGGAGTCTTTGTACTACAAAGCCTTTCAGATAATATTAGCAACAGTACATTAGGAAAAAAAAAAAGAAATGTTCATTTGTAGATAAAAAAAAAGCAGGAAAATGAAATCTCATTTTTATATTTTATTCAGAAACAATCCAAAAAATAAAAACAAATCCATGAAATTTATAGAAATAACTCAAGATCAATCAATACACCAAAACTTAATTGTGGTGGGACTAAGCATGGACTGAATAACGGTGTGAAGCAATTCTGGTTTCACAAATTCTAAAATGTACTATATTATGTGCCTACAATTTATGGTTGTTTTAATGACAAGCCAGATAAAGTGCCAGAGTGACTGGAATTTTCTCCAGTTGTGTGGAACATAGACTCTCTACCGCTACCCCTCCCCCACATGCTGCTGCTCGTCAGCTGTCTGAAAAAAAAAGAAAATACACCTTTTATGTGCTTAGAAAAAAAGAGAGAAAGAAACATGATTTAAAGCAAAAAAAGAGAGAATCCACCCATCACTCTTACGAAGGTACTACATGTTTGCTTTAAAACTACCGCAAAACTAAGTTGGCACAATTTATATCTTTGTATATGCCATTTCATTAAGATAAAAAAAAATAATAATGATAAACAGTTAATATCTGTAGTAATATATTACTTCAGCAGCAGTAGAAAAGTTTTACTGATCTAAAGAAAACCAGTTAGAACATGTTATACTTTTTTGTTAATGCTGTGCTACTGCAGATAAAACGTGGTGAGAATCCAATAACCAACTTACGCCTAGTAGGAACTGTAGTGCAAAAGAGAGAAAACAGATTTTAAAAAAAAATACAAAGATAAAAAAAAATAACATACATACTTAAGAAAATGCAATCTAAAATTCACTGCATTTCAAACTGGATTCTTACACATTTCAAAACAAAATTCCATACATTTCCCAGTTCAAATGGACAGTTTTTTTAGCAGTCTTTAGTAACATTTTGGACATTTGAATATAAAACACTAATGTTGAAATGGGTTAAATAGTTGTCAGTTGTAGGTTTTGCAAGTCATGAAAATTAAACTGGCTTTATTTTTTGGAATGCAAGGTTTCACTACTTTTTTGTGTGTCTGGACTAACTGGGATCAGCTCCATCTTAAAATCTATAATTGATTTCTCAAATAAAGATTGGAGGATCTCACATAAAATTTGGGCTCTTTTAGATGGAGAACTTTTTTCAAGTTTATTAGGGTTGGTCAAAATCATCCACTTTACAGTTGCCTGAAACCTAAAAAGTAGTGAAATAGTTCTTTGTGGGGGTTTGAGATACATTCAGTCAGTGAGTCAAAAACCAAACATAATAATGGGTAACATTAAAATGTAGTTGTGATGAAGCAAAGACAAAGCAAGCCATTCAGACATAAAAACACTTCAATTTTTTTTGGCATTTTTAGACGTTTATCCTCAGGAAATAGAAAAGGAAAAGTCAGAAATCCAACAGTTTTCTAAGTGCTTTTTGTACAAATTCCAGACTGCATTGGAGCCCTGTTAAAAATGTGTGAACTGTTGCACAAATGATGTCAAAGGTATAAATGGTCGGCCAAGAAAAAGGCAAATAAATGTTGTACACTGCAAAAATACTGAAACTCAAAGCATCACTGATGTCAACATAACTAAAATCATCCAAAAAAACAAGCATACATCCTTTCAAACTCCAATCTGGACGTTCTGGTATGTAGAAAAACTCAAGTCTGTGCACCGCACTTTGTTTCACACATAGAAATCTTATAAAAAATAATTTAAAGCAGGAAGAAAGTCATCAGAAGAGTCTCCATCTGTCATTCTGTAAGGAAATATGTCCTCTGTCATACAAACTGTATTTCAAACACAACCATTTTGTTCTAGGTACATCTTAGACAGCGAGGCTGCCATAGATTTTGCCAGCTCCTCGTCCCGCTTCCTCTGCATGTGTGATTGTCGACACCAGTCCTCATACTCTGGGTTGGGGAGACGCTTGTCCAATACGACATCGTAGTGACCATTGCTGAGCCAGCTAAGCCAGATTGCCGGTTTGGAGGGGTCCTCCTCCCCAAGATAGTGCACCATGGTGGAAACAGTGGAACTCTCCAGGCTGCCACCAGTCGTAAGGTGGATGTTGACATTCAGCATTTGACTCATGGCTAGGAGCTCTGGATACCCAGCCCAGGCACCATCCTGCGCCGCGTTGATCAAGAACTCTCCAACGTCCCCCTCAATGATGGGTATGAACTCATCCAGGTGGTCGGCGATGTGGTGCACGGTCTGCTCCCGCAGCTCCCCATGCCTTGCTTGGTCTCCGTATGTGGCTTTGCACACAGCTCTGTACAGGCAGTTGCCATCTGGAATGATGTGGTACCTGTACTTGTGTCTCTCCTGGAGGTACTTGTTCTGCCTCTCCACCTCAGCCAGATACCTGGTGACCTTATCGTTGATGTCCCCTGTTTCTTGGCATCTCTGCGGTGGAGACTCCTGGAGGACACTGAGCTCAAAGGCCTTGTCCTCTTTACGAGATGACCCCCTGGGAGAAAGTTCTTCAATATCCACTGAGGCAAATCCATTCCTTCTAGAAGATGCCTGGGAAGAAGTTTCATCCTCGTATGAATTCCTCATCGTCCCATTGATACTGCTGCTCCTAAAAACATGATTCCCAGGAAACATCTCATCAGTTCCGTTGCCCAGATGATTAACCATCTCCACCATTATATCTGAATCACAGTCATTTTCACCTCTTTGCGACTTGTTCTTGGGCTTCTTGATACTGTGAACCGGTACAGACCTTTCCACTCCATCAGGTCTACGGATTATTATCTCAGCCGTCGATGTAAAGTGAACTGGCCTCACCGGTGAGGCTTCGTAGCAGGAAAATGCTGGCATGTTTGTCTCACTGCCGTTAGTCGCTGAAGTTGTGCGCAGTCGAAGTTGTCCGTCGACCTTAGAGGAACTTTGCGTCGCCGCGTTGGAGTGTTCGGACGCCGGAGACAGATTGACAGTAACTTTCCTGGACCTGGACGCCCTCGGGTAGTGTGTGAGAACGCTGTTGTACAGCTGCATGTTTGAAACGCAGTCCTTTATAGCGGGCGAAGCGGCCGTGCCGTTACGAAAACATGACAACAGCGGCTAAAAATACATTAAGACCCGTGTCATCGGTAACAACAGCGGGGAGCTGTTGGGAAGGTCTCCATGGCCCCCAGCCCCCTTATCAGCAACACGCAGCGACGACGACACGCTCCAGTTCGGGCTCTTTGCGTCATTTGCAGACAGGGTGCCTCCCTAATTTTAGAGTTGAAACTGCAGCTGGACCCTTCTGGTTAAACAGTCAGGCAGGATTAAATCACATAGACTTCCCTTCGAGATTTTCAAGATAAAATTACATTAAACAAAAGTTTCGATGTCTTTTTCAAGCCAGCTTCTAAATATTTTATAATATAAAAACACCAATCATGAATTGTAACATAGAACAAGATAACTACAGTCAAACATGCCAGCAGATAAACACACAGAAAACTGTCTTGTTGCTTCAGAGCCTGGACAAACTGTCACAATTATTAGAAACTAATAAAGGAGAACGTCCAGCTGTCAGTTGGTGATTTTAAGCCGTGAGTTATAAAGAATCACTATCACGCCATTAAGTTCATTTCGGATTGGCCTCTTCAAAGCCTGAGCAAATACAAATACGACATTCATACTTTGAAACCCTAAAATGTTCCAGAAATAAAGCAAATATCCAAAGAAGAGTTACTCCAAAGTGTTATGAAAAGCCCATCAACAGTTTTCACAAATGCTCTCTGGCAGCTGCTGATGCTAAGGGTTTGTGAAACAAGTTATCAGGTTTGGAGGGTAATGACATTTAATATATTGGTTTGGTTTATTGCCCTTAATAAATTAAATCCTATTCTGAAAACATCTTTTTTTTTGTGTATGTGAAATGACACTTTGGGGAGCATTTGAAGTGTGCTAGCAAAGGGTTCCTAAAGCAGATTAGCACACAGAAAGAGGTTTGTATGATTTTTTTCCCCTCCCTCATTAATTCAGTAAATAGTCATTCAGATTCTTTTTGTTTACATTGTAATAATAAAATGTAACTGGTAAATGTATTTTTCCCCTCAAATGTATCTCTGATAAATTTAAGTTTTCATTGAAAAAACCCACATTTGACTTGACTGCAATCTGTCTAAACATCGAAGTCAAAATAGCTATTTATAATGTGACTAATTAAGAGTTTATATTTTAGCTACTTAGCAAGTACATGCCCAGGAAGGTGACAACATTTTTGTCGTAAACAAGTGGCCCAAACGATTATATGTAAAGATAAAGTTTTATTTTGAAAGGACCCATTTGCCATCCGCTTTGTTTTGTCACTAGGTGACTTGACCCATCTCCCTGACATCAGTGCAAGTCACAGGAGGACACTCTTTTTTATTTACAGTATAAGGAAAAATAACAATTAAGAAAGAAAGGAAGAAAAAGAAAGAAATAATCTTATGAGATTTGGACGTAATAATTGTAGATAGTCCATTTGTGGGGGGACACAATAAATACAACCACAATAGCTGCAAACAAACTACAAATTATTGAATATAATATTTATATTACTGTATTAAGTACTAATATTATTATGACATTTTTCAATTGTATTTATTCTTGAATGACAAAAGGCTATAAGCCTTTGATATGACAAACTTGTTCATATGCCTATATTTAACGCCTGGACTGCTAGACCTTCTGGAGATTCCTAGAATGTGACTGCTTTATATAGCCTTTACCTCATAGCAGTCATGTGGTTACAATTCAAGCTGTTACATGTTCTGATGAATTGATATCATCAGAGCATGATATAGATCATCATGTTCTGATATTTCCTGAACATGCATTTCCTGAAGCACGTTCAGGAAATATTATGCTTAGTAATAAATGGAGGTAATTATTTAGTCTGTAGAATATTCATGTTCTGACAATGACAATGACAACGCAGGTGCAACAATGTACTGAGAAAGATTTATTGATGATCAAGTGTGGATTTTCCTTCTCCTTCCTCTTAGCTCTAACCAGGCCCTGCCGAAGAAAAAAAAACAACCCTACTCTCAAATGCTCCCACCACCAGCATGTTTCATTTTAGATATGGTGCATAGAAGGAACCAGGTGGTGTAAGTCTATGTTTACCACAAATTTCAGGTTTGTTTAGATCAAATCATAACACCTTCATCCATGTGTTTGCTGTGTCCTCTACATGGCATAGGGACTTTCTTTTAACAATAACATTCTTCTTGGCAGTCTTCCATAAAGTTGAGCTAGGGCCCATATTTGTCCCTACCCAAAGATCCCCTCCTCCCTCTAAGCTCTGGATCTCTACAGCTGCTCCTGGATTATGATGGGCCCACCTACTGTTTGTCTGATTAACGCTGTCCTTGTCCAATCTTTCTGCTGAGGTGGATGACCATGTCTTGGTAGGTACAGTAGTAGCATAGTTTTTGCATATTCAGATGATGTATTGAGCAGTGAACTGTTTGATCATAAAAGCATATATTATTTTTAACCTAACCCTGACCACAGTTTTTTTTTCCTGACCAATCTCCTATATTCTTTCGTCTTCATGATATTATTTGTTCACTAATAAGCTGCTTTCACACGGATATTAAACGACGCAAATGTAGACGCTATTTATTAACTGGGTGACTTCTAAAGGCAATAAGTTCAAATTCATTTTAGTTAGGGACATCAAATTAAAGAGGACTGAATAAAAATCCACCTCAGTTTTTGAAATGACACAATCTGGAAAAAGTGTAGGGCATTCTGTTAGCCTCTAGTAAAAGTGTAAACAGATATCTTCAGCTGATATGTGGGCTGCAATGAGATATTTAAGAAGATTTTCTTTTACTTTATAGTTGAAACATGTTATTTTATTCTCGTATTTATGCATATGGGGTTGCACGGAAGCATCTCAACTGCCAGAGGGAGCTCGAGGACCTCAGGTTTCCCTCATATTCAAACATAGAATCTGTGGCAAAACAAACCACTAGAGGGAGACATTTTCACCTCAAAGATGGAACCCAAGCGGTTGTTTGGAACAAATTCATGCAAACAGCCGATGCCACAGCAGCTGTCGCAAGGTTGTGGTCCGCATACAAATGAAGGCATCGATCGTTTCCCTCCCCATCGCCGTCCTTGTTGTTGGTTTCAATAACCTGAACTGGCGCACTATAACCCTCCAGCTGCTGCAAGGCGGGGTCAATATGTCACTACTACACCCACGTCTGGAGGTTTATACTAGGAATGGTAACAGTATTAACAAATTTAACTAACATTCATTAATTTCCCGTAGCAACACGGCAAAATGAGAGAGGAAGTAGGAGTAGTAGGAATGATTTAAGGTACGTTATATTGTCCAACACTAAATAATTGAACGGTTTGAACCCTAATACGCATAATAGGATCACGCTCTTAAAAAAGCACAGCTTTTGGTAGTAAGTCCGGAGATAAAGCTACAAAACATGTTCTAGATTTTTTTTTTCTTTTTTTAAAAAGAGGTTTTGCCTAAAGGCAAACCGTGTTTGTTTCACTCAGTTACTGCCACGAGGTCCGCAGTGCTCCCTCCGCCAGCCTGTTTTGTTTTCATTCCGATCTCCCTCGATGAAGAAATAACATGCTTTCCCAGCATATTGTTTTCAAATGTGTGTGTGCAAGTTATTATGCATTTAGGGGGAATTATGCAGTAGTTAAAGCCTTACGAAACCGTATGTATTCATGTCAGTGGAACAAGCCGTGCTGATGTCAGAGATTTTCTTCCCCATGCAGCTCAACATGGTGGGAGGATCTCTGCGTTGAGTCACGCAGCTGTCAAAGATAGCTGTCACCCAGTTTCAGGATCAAACACACACACACACAGAGTCAACGAGGAAAACGGCTTTGAGAGCCGAAGGGACGGAGTGGTCTCAGGTAAACCCCCACCACCACCTCTACTTTCTTTTTTATACCACGATTCACAACAGGGACCAAGAGAAGAGAGACCAATATAAAACATATTTTAAAAAAGAAACTTGATGAATAAGGATTTTTTCCCCCTGGGATACACACTGAACGGACGAAAAACAGAGGAATTACTGGGCATTTTACAAACGGAGATGAAGACGAAAAAAGGTAGGTGGGATGTTTTGGACGAGATTGTTGTAGAAGAATATATAAAAAACGTTTTCCCGTTACTGGGAAAACGGTAGACAGAATGATTCTCCTCATATGCAAACCATGCAGTCCATTGTTTCCTTCTCAGACATGACAGGGGGCTTTTCTTCCACCATGTGCTGGCGCGGTGTCAAAAGTCGATATGCTTGTTTTTCACTCACCGTTTAAGATTAGTTACACGTGTGTTTATGCTACTTTTGCGCTATCCTGTGTTTACGTGTTTTCATAACGAAGTCTCGACCTAAATTGAAAGCGCAAAACGTTAAAACTTAAGAGGAAGACACCATGGTTTTGTTTTTTGTACCTTTGTATTTAGGCATGTTTCATTAAATAAGTGACGAAGTAATGCAGTGACGATAAAAGCCAAAGTTGGTGGCACTATTGTTGTGTTCGCGAGTTTGTGACGTTTTCACAACGTGCTTTCGAATAATAAAAAAAATCGATACCTTGTATCTTTTCCGTCTTAAAGAAACAAACACATTAAGCGCGGTTTTAAAGCGTCTGTAATCAGAAAGTAGGCTAATGTTCTTATTGACCTCATTGTTGGGAAGTTGGCTGTTGCCTTGTTCGTGGACCTCGTGGTGCAGCTCCTTCACGCAGGCACACAATAGAAACCATCTTACAAGTTGTGTTAAACTTACTAAACCAGCGACTTGAATGAGTCTGAACACTTTTCTGATCATTCTGATTAGTTGTAAGTTTTAGGAAGGTGTTGAGTTCACCATAAAGTATCTCTTGGCGAGTGGAAACTTTTCAGTTGGGTACAAAGACGCACGCAGCCCTTGGGTTCTTTTGTTTAGTCTGGAGACGCTGATTTGCAACAGGTCTCCCCTCCCCCTTTCCCCTCTTCTCCAGCCTACGTAATTACCTCATCCTGTTGGGAACTTTCTTGCTCTTTTCCCACTACTTTGTTCTTATGCAGACCTCTTAAACCTCATCTATCCTCTGAATTTTCTTACATGGCTCCCTAAGCTGTCCTGGTGTAAATATTGGTCTAAATATCACACAAGCTACTGGCGAGCTGCTTCAAAAGTTATTTATTACAGAAGAGGAATTTTCCAAATGAATACTTCTGCTGAAATGTAGTTTTCAGTTTGCTGCCAGTCAGGGCAGGGATTATATACTCTTATCAATATGTTGAAGTTAAATTTGAAGTTTTAAAAAATTCCATGTACCGTTCTTAGAGTTTAAAGTAATTTGCATGAGATGCCAGGGAAAGTCCCAAAGCGACTGGAGTTTTCTCCAGCTTTATAGAGCATAGCGTAACACAGCACTGCCCCCTTCTGACCTGTGGCTGCGTACTGCTGGTCTGCTGGCTGAAATGTTTATTTCTCTCATTTACAAAAAAATACTTACTTGGCTGCTTCAGAATATTTCTAACTGGACCAGCAAGAATTTGCAGGTTTACAGATGCCATGAGGGTTCGTAGTCCTAAAGGTGTTGTATTGTTCCAAGTAGATATTCTTTACGCAACTTATTCACAAATACAAACTTAAACCTCGAACCCCAAAATTGTCAGATGTAATGCCTCGTCCTTTGTTTTTGGTGTACTTCAATGACTGCTATTTGCCGCCACCTACAGGCATAGTTGGTGTGACATTTGGATCACTTTTGTTTCATATGCCTGGACAACAAATATTGCCATGTTTACAAAGAATCTTTTAGATAACACAAATGGATAGAAAAACATTCTCACATGGATATGGCCTGAAATTCTTGAATTTGTCAGTCAGGCTGACAGTCATGGTGTAAAAACCTAAGAGGTGTCACCCGTCGCTCTAATGTAGAGCTACGGGGTCTAACAAATATCAAAATTAATATCAAATTGTCATTTACAAACTACTGCAGATTTACTGGGGGTTATTAATGGTTTAATTTCATGTATAAAAATAAATTAGTCGATGCACAGATTAAGGGAGCAAAAATGCATGTTACCGATCACACTCATTGGATGCAATAATTAGTTTTTTGTTAAAACTGAAAATATTTCTAATGTATTGCCTCAATTATTACAGTTTTTGTAGCATTAATATTGCTAAAGTTTGCTTTCTTGTGAAGATCACATACCAGCCTTTGGCCTAGTCAGCATGAGGAATCGCTTGTTTTCCTCCACCAGAACCGCCACTGACACTGCAAGACAACTAGACCCACCATGTGGTTTACCTAAGATGACATAATAAATAAATTTTGGGGCTGACAGCAGAGAAATTCCTGGAATAAAGGGGTTAAGTATGTTATTTAGTCATGAGAGTGACTTTATTGATATGTCACTCTCATGCTGATTCAAAATCCCCCAAAACCTTGTTTGATAATGACTAACATTGAAAGCAGAACCTTCTAATCTCTTTTTTTTAAAGGCACCGCTCCTTACAGAATCCCTTGTAAATGTTCCTTTCCCTTCTGTTTGGTCTGTTTGTGAAGGCAGGGCTTTTTAACTGACACAGCATCAGGCAAGCCTTTGTGACGTCCCCCCCTCCTTCAATCTCTCCCCCTCCTCTTTTTTTTCCTTCTCACATCCTCCCTCCCTCGCTCCTTATATGAATCACATGGCTGAACTTGACAGCTCGCTTCTGACACATCAGCTGCCTTCCAGACAGCCTCTGCGGGACTCGATGAAAACAGGATAGGCTCTTCTCCCCACCCCCACCCCCCGTCCCATCCTAATGTGCTCTCCTTTTCTTGTTTCAGGTCTGACAATGCTGTCGGGGAGCGAGACGGATGACGAGGATAGCGTTGACGCCCCCCTGGATCTGTCCTCGAGCGCCGGGAGCAACGGGAAGAGGAAACGGAGAGGGAACCTGCCCAAAGAGTCGGTCCAGATTCTTAGGGACTGGCTGTATGAGCACCGTTACAACGCTTACCCATCAGAGCAGGAGAAGGCCCTTCTCTCTAAGCAGACTCAGCTCTCCACGTTGCAGGTATGAAGTGAAGTCACATAAAATTACCAAAGACTTGCTGCCAGTAAACCATTAAAGTAAAACAAAAACACCCACCACTGTAAAACTTGAGAGGAAACAAGCGTGAGCTTTACTGACTCATATCCTGTCAAGATGGCAAATGCAACACGTCAACAGTGAATTGAAGGTCATCCAAACCAGCTTGACGTTGCAACACGAAAAGTGTATGAGGCAACGTGAGTAAACTCACTCCCTGTGAGTGCTGCGGGTTTGGCTAAGAGACATTGGGCAGGAATTTCCCTCCCTCCAGCCTCGTTCCATCCCAGCTGTCTGGGAACAATGCATAGTCATTTACATAGTTAGAGTTACAGGCCTCCCTGAGCCAGTTACAGCTAGCCTAGAGGGGTGAACAGAAAGAGGGGTGGGACAACGGTTGTTAATAGTTTGACAAAGGAGATTAGCTCTTATTGTTAAACTACATAATTTAAAGGGAGAGTTGAGGATTTTTCAAGTTGAGTCATAGGTAGTTAATGTGCTACTCGCTTAGCATTTTTATTCAGCATTAATCCAGATAAGTTGGCTCCCTACACTGACGTTCAAGAACAGGATCCATGATCAAAAGCGAAGTTCAACTGTCTTTAAAATTACAAAAAACTACAGTCTCATACAGGTTTAAGTGAATACTATTTTACAAAATTTTAATTCATAGTTAATTTTGTTTTGGTTGGCTATTTACAGACAAGTCTCATTTTTGAGGTGGTGTGTAACCAGTGAGCTTCCTGATAGAAACTGCAGTGTAAAATAATACAAGAAAAAAATATTAAAATAAAATGTAATTCACATAAACGCCCATTTTCTCAATTATACACTTTATCTCTTATAAAGTAGTGGCTGCATATCTTTTACATGTTCCTTCTCAGGATGCGTTTCACTGAAGAAGCTCATTGGTGATGCACAGGATTCAGACAAGAATCCTTTAATTCTTGTCTGAATAATCATAGGTCATTTGTGAATTTAACCTCCTAATGATAAAATAAGGGTTAAAGGTTCATAACATAGCATTTGCTTTAGCCACTTTGTTTTTGAGATAAGAGTTGTTTTTATGATGGCAACAGCCTACTTTGATCTTGGCCTCTCTTGGACTAGCCATTAGCTTTCTCTTTCAGCACAACTCATTTGGACTCATGCGAATTAAATGGTGCCAGTGGAATTATGGTGCATGCTGTTTGTGCTAAGTGTAGTTTTAGTGTCTCCAGTGAGAAATGCAACAAGAAGTCCTCCAGAAGTTTGCAGTCTCCCTAGTGAAACTGTGGTTTCTAGTGAAACTAGGGCTTCACTAGAAACCATAGTGAAAGTTACAGGGCATAAGAGTTGACCTTTTGATGGTGTGCATCTGCTTAAACAAGTGGCACACAATATGTTCCTGCAGTGTTGAACATGTGAAATTTGGAGAAATACATTATCAGCACTTTTAATGCCAATTCAAGTTGGCGCCACAACAGTAAGTAAAACCCAGTGACTTTCCTGCTTGTAACTAGAGTTTGAAGTGTTGCGTCATTCCCAGAATGATGCAACATTCCCAGTTTTTATGAGACAATTGAATGCGCCACCATTTACTTCTGGTCTTGTATTAACTGCTAATCCTTTAAAAAAAAAAAAAGAACCTTTAAAAAGTTCACTCTCTATGAAGTCTAAATTTAAAACTTTGAATTTATAAACTCTGCACTTCTGCAGTCCAAGAACATGTGGCGTATAGTAATTGCATTTTACCCACTTTCATCAGTTCTTAATTTGTGAAAAGTGTTTTGTTTTGTTTTGTTTTTAGGCATAAAATAATAGCCAAACATGCAGCTTTCTCATTAAAGTGACTTCTGTGCTTGTCTTTTGCAGGTGTGTAACTGGTTTATCAATGCCCGGCGACGACTCCTCCCAGAGATGCTGAGAAAAGATGGCAAAGACCCCAACCAGTTCACCATCTCCAGGAAAGGGAGCAAGGCCGGCGACAGCTTCTCCGACAGCTCCCAGTCCCCGAAACACAGCAGTCCTGCCGCAGGCGCAGAGGAGGCCTGCGACAAACGCGCCTTCCACCCTTCTAGCTTCGATCCCAGCATTCCCAGCGTCCTGAGGAAGCCTGTGTCCCACTCCATGTCCTCTCCGGTCTCCTCGTCTCCCTCTCCTGGCCTCATTCCAAACCGGCCCTCTGTCATCTGTCACACCACTGTCACCACAGCCATGCAGGCCAGCCCGACAGCCTCCCACCCTTCAGTGCCAGGAATGAACTGCGACAGGGCGGCTGAGCTGTTGCAGTCCGTGCAGGCTCAGGCGATGTTCCGGTGCCGGGATGAGGGGCCGCTCTCTGCCACCACCACCATTCTCAGCAGCACCAGCATGGAGGGCAACCTCAGCCCCCGCAGCGGCCTGTTCAACACCCCTCCCCCGACCCCTCCGGACCTCACACAGGACTTCAGCGGCTTCCAGCTCCTGGTGGATGTGGCCCTCAAACGGGCTGCGGAGATGGAGCTGCAAGCCAAACAGCTGGTGTCCTAAAGGAGAAGAAGCGGGGGCAGGGGGTCGGGAAGGAGACTGACTTTGCGTCTCGAATGTGGAACTCCTCAGTTCAGTGACTTTTTTTTTCTGCTGCACGCAAGAGAGAACAAAACCACATGAAAGCCTGATCATTTCTATTTTTGGTATACCAATCGACATGATGAGGATGTTTTTTTTTTGTTTTGGTTTTTGTCATTTTAAAAAACTGTATCAAGGTGCCTTGGCTGTAAGTTTAGTCATTTCATATACATGCGTATGTATCTACATGTGTATTTTATTTGCACACAGGGACCAAAAATGTTATCAAAGAAATGCTGCCTGTCTTTATGTCTTTGACTTGTACTGAATATCGCCGTAGAGGGATGGAGCAAGAGCTGGATGATTCAGACGGGTCGCATCCACACTCATTTATGGTTAAAAACATTTCAGAGTTCCTGATTGCTCTGCCTCATTCATTTGCACACTAAAGGCAGAAAAAAAGGTCATCTCAGTGTCTTACACTTTGCTCTTGGCATCGATGAAAAACTTATTCACTACTGTAGTTAATGTTTAACTGTTTTCATAAGTATAGTTATGATTTTTGTCATTTACTTTTAGCTAATTTTAAAATAAACTTTTTTTATACTCTTATTTTCATACCAAGGGATATTTTTCAGATGATCAATGTAGCAGGTTCTTAGACTGAGCCTTCACCCTCACCGTCACTCAGCGAAAACAACGGCCAGTGGACTGTAAAGTTATAAACACTACGTATTGCTGTTTTACAAACTGAAAGACAATTTTTTTTTTTGTTTTTTTTTTATTTTGAAATCACCAAAAACAAACATTTTCACCTATAATAGGATCATGTGTACAATTGATGTGACACAAAGCCCAATGATGTGATTTCTCTTCATACTGTGCAATGTTTGTGGCAAAAAGTGGTCACATGGGATTCAAATAAAGTTTTGTTTTTTCTAAATATTGATGTTCGTTTTTTTTTTGTTTTTTTTGCGATAATTCCTTTTTGCTTAAACCACAAATTGTCATTGTTGAAGAAACCTGTTATGGCTGTGCTGTATCCAGACATAATAACTTTGACAATAGGGTCATCTCCATGCCACGCAGCACTGAAGTACTAAGAGATGCAAAAGTAGTCACAACCAAATATTGACTCGACCTACTGTAGAGTACACTCGTATTTTTTAGTCGGCTAATGATTCCATAAAATATGTATTGAGTCTGAGATTTTGTTATTTTTTTTTATTATAGTTAACGTACCACCTGTATACTAAGAACCACACTACAAACTGCCCAATAGAGGAGTAGGGCAGTATACAAATAAAAAGAGGTTACTTAAACTTAAATATTAGATTTTTTTTTGTAGCGCCCCGCTACCGGTAGAAGCGAAATTAAGTCTTGGGAGATATCTACTGAATTAGACATTAGCTACTTATATTCTTTTAACAAAACCACACTTCAAAGATTCACAACTATCTCTTTAATAAGCATTTACTCTCCTGTAAATCAAATTTAAATTTGGAGATTACATTTTCTACCCTTTCAAGGTAGAAAATGGCTACCTTTGTGTTAGACTGTTCTGTAAATAAAAGCAGGGAATTAAGGAGCACAGAAACAGCGTGGCACCCCTCATCTTTCTTTCCACAGGCATCCCAGGGTGTGAGAGGTTTTACGACAAGTCCTGTGAATTAGCATAATCCTGCATAAATTATCACAGAGCAAACTGCAGACGTCAACAGTTTCTTGCCAGCGGGGGGCTGGTGCGTCTACATCTCAATGGCTCACAACAGGCAGAAAACGAAAGCTTGAACTGCATCATTCTAATCCCGCTGAATACTTTCTATCAATGGCCTTATCGAGATTTTGTTCATTTAACTTCAAAATTAATATCTAAAAAAAATATATATATACATCTTTCACAAAAAAAAAAAAAAAAAGTGAAGCTTATTTAGGAGATTATGATCAGTCAGCATCATACCTGTAGTAACTGTCTATTGGGACACAATTTAAATTCTGAAATATAAATCTCAGAGTTGAAAGTCGGGAAAAATTCAAGTGTCACCAAAGAGTGACTTCCAGATTGGAAAGTCAGCAGTCCCTGGGGTCCCCGAGGTCAACATCTCAGAGAGTTGGTGTACATCAGCAACATTGTCAAAATAGCTGAAAGCTCATTTTTTCCCCCAACTCCAGCCAGCTAAAAATATATTTCTTACATGTTAAAAACAATTGTTTGTGTTAAAACTTGTCTTAATTCATGTAAATGCTATTTAAAAAATGTTTGAACTGCCACCATAGTTGCATTAGATGGATATCGACTAAGTCATGATTATTTACAATGATTATTTGCGCGCAGAAAAAACAAAAATCAAAAATATCATTTGATGCTTTCTTTTTCTTTTTTTATAGGATGCGTTTTACCGTTTGTTCCACACTGCTAACTACCACAGTCTCCAGAGTAAATAACCACAGACTCCTCTATAAATAACTAAATTGGAAGGTTTAGTTTCCAAAGTAGCCCTCATATAAATTGTTGCATTTTTAAAAGTTTCCAGTCACTTAAACATGCCATAAAACTGGAATTGTATTGACCCATTAGCTCAAAAGCTAATTTGTTTAATCCATTATTTCAAATATACTAAAATGTGTAATGAAACAAATGAATTCCTCTTTTTCGAAGGATATAAATGATGCAATATTCTTTCTTTAGGTATGGGATATTAATTTATGTCTGGAGCTTAATAATGGACTTGGTGCATACAGCTCTTGGGAAAAGTATAACAGCAAACACTCAATTCTAGAGTGGAATCATGATTTTGCATGGCAAAGAAAAATCTATTCTTGTTTTTAGTTTGCTGTTGATTAGAGATTAGAGATATTGGTTCCTGCGAGATCTCAACTAAAAATGCCTGGAAGTGTTTTAAGTCCCAAATGCTCTGGTGTAAGTGTTTACAATTTTTTTTATGCTTTCTAAAAACTTTTACACCAACAAAAAGTTTAAGGAGACTTTCAGGAACAGTAGGTACTAACCACCAAGTTGAAGCATGCATATGGTCAAAGACCTTTGCCCAGGGTGCACACAAAGACAACATCCTCCCACAACCATCACAGCACAAACCCCTAACCCCAATTGTGACCACCGAGACCAACGTGCCTCCCTCTCAGCATGACTGATGTGCGAGTGACAAATCACCAGAAGCTGCGCTGTGTACGGGAGCATCAAGGCTAAACCGAGCCCGAGAGTGCCGTCTAATTATGGGGCTCTGCCCCTGCGGAAGGGGAAACGCCCAAAAACGGCCTACTAATCTGCTTAATTATATTCCAATTGAAAACACATGTGGAGACAGGGAAAGAAGAAATGAACCCAACAAAATAACAGCAATGACTCTTTTTCTTTAATGCTGATAAGAGCTTATACATGTGCCATAACATCAACAGTGTAATAACATAATTACAAAATGTATATCTGTTCAGTGTGTTATTCACGTGTTTTAGTTTACATTTTACATAGGGAAACATTCATTTATGTACAAATATTTATCTGACCAACCACAGGTGCACCTCAAATTATAATATCGTCAAAAAGTTTAATTTCAGCTATTCGAGTCAAAATGTGAAACTCATGTAATTTTACAATTTAAGTGATATTTAAAGCCTTTATGTCTCTTAATTTTAATGATTATGTCTTTCAGCTAATGAACGCCCATCATTTCAGAGAATCAAGTTTCTCAGAAAATTCTGCTGCTGGCCCACAGACCTCTTAACTCAAAACCTGGATGCAACTTGAAATATGAAAAAATAAAATAAAATACAAAATCTCGACCCCAACGGACCCTTTTGTTACTTCTTAGAAACATCCGTCTTGGAAATTTGAACTGGATAAAAAAATACTTGTTTTTGCTTTATGATGTAAAACATGCTGGAAAAAGTCAAAGTGCTTGAACCTTTGGGTAATGCCACCACTGAGAAGACTGCAGACATGACAGTTATCCAACAGCTGTCACCGACAGCTTCCACAAGAAGAGCGATCTTCTCGTGGAAGAGAAACTCGCATTGGAAGTTCAGTAAAAAGTCAGTAAAACGGGTAAAGAAATGTGAAAGAGCACACAGGTAACTGCTGGCTTAACGGTATTGGTGAAGCAAAGTCCATTCAAATATTCAATCATAGAAGTGTTGCTATTTTTGGCTGGCCAGGAAACCTGCCTGACCTGAACTCTGTTAAACTACAGAGACACCAGCAGCTCTCATGCAAAAGGAGCCCCAACCAAGTATTGAGTGTATATACTCTGATGTACATTTACATTGCTTTCAGTAGCCCTGACATTAGAAGTTATTTTTATTTGGTGTTATGCAACGTTAATACCAATACAATTTTGGTTGAAATTGTAATAGTGTTAAGTGATAATCATCAAAACGAGTAGAAATAAAAGCTTGAAATATATCACTGCGTAATGAGTCCATATGAGTTTCACTTTTTAAACTGAATTATTAAAATAGGCAAAGTTTTCAAAGATATTTTAATTTATTGAGATGCTGGTGTACATCACAAACTTCAGAAGTGTCAAGATTGTTGCCCACAATTCAACATTCTGGTTTCTAGTTCCCTGCTATATGAGGAGGTTTATACTGATATGTTATACTAAAATAACAGAAATAGAGGTTCTATCTTCTTACCAGACAATTTAATGCAAATACAAGTAAATAAAAAAAAGAAATGAAAAATAATAAAAAAAAAAACAACTAAAACGGCCTTGACCGAATATATTATGTGTATTCTCTAAAATTCCAACCATCCAGCAAAAGAAATACAAATTGTAAGATTACATCATCACTTCTGTCACAGATGACTTTTTTTTTTCCTCAATGAAAACTTAAGGTAGCTGTTTTGTAAGGTAAAATAGCAGGATCAAATGTATTCCCGCATATTCAATGGCACAGACATCATCAGATCAACATGGACAACTAAATTGCACATGACATCCTGCGGTTCGGTTAGCTAAATAAATAAGAATGACTACAAGCCAGATCAGGATTGTCTCCACATTCAAGCAGCTGACTGAAATACCTTGTTACAGTTGAAGAAAGTCGGGTCAAGAGTCCCCAACTTCGAAATTGTTCAGAATATGGCAGAAATTATTTTCAGTTTATGTGGGACAATCCTTATGAGAAGGATTAAACGCAACAAGAGATGGAACTTTGGGTCACATACAGTAGAGGTGCAGTTCAATAAATTAGATTAGCATAGAAACAGTACTTAATGCAGTAATTAAATGTTAAATTCATACAGGCATTCATTAGACACAGAGTGATATATTCCAGCTAATTTTAAAGATGACACTTTATAGGGAATTATGAATATTTTAGTTTGAATTTGAATATTTCACAGGATCTTTTTTTTTCTTTCTAAAAAGAATTATCTACTTATAGCCCATGTAACAGCTTTTCCTTTCACTAAATTTCTCCTTAGTATGCTTCGACCCAGGCAGCTTCTACAGAAATGAACTTTTCTTACTTGTATAACTGCAACACTGGCAAGTCAAAATTTCCCCCTCTGACTGTGTAAAAAAAGAACTCTGTAATAAAATGATCAAATTTACTAAAATAAAAACCCTTGAAATATTTCACTCAGTGTGTAATTATTCCACGTTAAATTTTCAATTTGTCTGTAGTAAATTAACTTTTCTATGAAATTTGAATTTACTGATTTACTAAAACACACTCGCATGAAGTAAGACACACAGTCACTCACTCACACACACACTCACTCAACATGCCCCTTCCCCTGAGACTGCTGTTGTGCTCAACTATTGTAGTAGAAATTAAGGCTGATCACAGAAACAGAAGAAAAAACCCAAAAGGTGCCTTTCATGCAAACGAGCCAATACACAAAACCCAAACACAGTATAAGGGCCGTATAGTTAGTGCATATTAATATTTATAATAATAATCACAATGTCAATAAACAATCACCCCTCCCCCACTAATAAATTAAACATGAATACAAAATATTAGAAATAGGATTCTTCTGTATGACCTTCAGTAATTGCTTCATTTGGAGGCAGAGATGCACACACAGTGAGGAGAAATAGTCCCTTTGCACTTCTCTAGACTCGTTCTACCAAGACGTCTCTTGGCTAAAAATGATATTTAAGAAAAATATAGTACAACTACATTATATTGTACCAAATATCAGTATTTTAGCTTAGTCTGATATACAGGAGGTGTGTGAACGCAACACTTGTTTAGGAATAAACATAAATAAATAAAAAAACGTCCACATGCGAGTCATGTTACATTATACTTGTGTTTCCTTTTTTACAGACGTCTTACTGAGTTAAGATGAGACAGGACAGACTCCGTTTGTTGATGCTGCTACCTTGACAGTCAGGACTCTTTAGGCTCTAGAAAAATAGGAAGCACTTTTTAGATCTGAACGAAAGCACACACTCTTTATGACACTCAAACACACACAGATTTAAGCCTGTGGCTCCTTCAAAAGAAGGACTGCAGTCCCAACCGCTTGGCCTCATGTAGATCCAGCCTTTCGATCTGCTCCAGGGAAGCCCAGAAAGACATCTAGTTGTGACAAACACACGGCCTTGCAAAAGTATTCAAATGCTTTGAACTGTTTTTAACGTCACATTGCAACCCCAAATATTCACGTTTTACGTGACGGTGAAGTGAATGGAAAACAATACACAGCTTTACAAACACTTTTCACGCAGAAATCTGAAAAGTGTGGTGTGATTTTTGTGCCCTCTTTATTCTGATACCTCTAAATAAAATTAATTAAAAATTAGACTTCACTTGTGTCTAATTGAATGTCGGATTGAATATGACTGTTCTGTAAGCCTTATGTTTGAGGTTTGTTAGATAACACTACAGCATACCTCTGGGGGAGCGGCAGAGTTCCAAAGCTCAGGTGTGAGAATCTGTCAAGTGGACAACTGTGTTTGAACGGAGATGGTTTTAGGTGAAACCCAAACGTTTTTGTTGCGATCCAGCCGCTTGTTTACACATCTCTGGTGAGGAAACCTGGTCTAAAGAGGGGAACTTTCCGGAACACCCCCGACAGAGGTGTGAAGTATTCTGCAGGTGTGAAAGTGCACACGTGCAGAACGCACAGCTGCAGGATTTATTCTACATGTGCACAGGCAATAACAGTAAAAAAAAAAAAAAAAGAAGAAGGTGGTTAGCATTGTACTGTGTGCGCTACTCAATCTTTTCAGTTTAAGACATCTTCTGATACGCAGATGTCCTAAACTGGTTCATCGGGTCAAAGCAGACACGAATTTCGACGCCACACAGAGACCTGCCACGACAACTGCAGCAGATTCAAGGCTTCTTGGCGGTGTCGTCTAAACAGTGATGCAGTGCCGTCTAAAAGTGGAACCTTTCCCCAAACAACATCTAAAATACAGACAGTTTGCAGACAGCGGTCTTGTTTTAACAAAGTCTTAGGTCTTAGGTGTACAATTCCCAGATTGAAGCCAAGATACATGCGGTTGGGCAGAGATTGATGTATAGTACAATGATATCAATTCAAATACATATTGCACTTTTCAGATTTTCATTTTGGGAAAAAGTAAAATTATGATTTTTTTTTGTCATTTTATTTTTTTTTTACTTCATATTATGCAATAGAATTGTGAACTCACTTGTCCCACACTGAAACATGGCGGTGTCAGCATCATGCTGTGGAAATGCAACACACTACGCATGGCAGAATATTAACTCTGTAAACACGCAATTTTCACCGTGAAACATGGTGGGGAATGGCTTTCTTTGTTAAAGCAATACTCAGTGCTGCAATATGGCATAAAATCAGAGTAAAACACTGAAATTTGTGATTGTAATGTGACAAAATGTGTAAAAGTGCCAAGGACGTGATCTCTTTCTCATGTATATCAACAGAAGAGGTGTTCTTTTTTTTTTCTTTTTTTCTTTTTTTTAGACAAATCTTTGCGAGTGATGAACAGGATTGCTACATCGAAGCTGGGAAAAAGGAAATGAGCGTGGGATATATAAATAATTCAATAAATACTGTAAATGTACAATTCTTGTTCAGACACCCTCCACGGCGAGTGAGCCCACAGTGATCTGGAAAGTCGGCAGAAAAAGTGATTATATCAATGCTAGCACCCTAGCCTTACCATTCAGTGCTACTACAGTGTTTATGAGACAGTGTCGAATATTAGACGTGTAGGCGTACGCGCTTCCGTGTGTCTCAGAGTCTGGTCTGAGCCTCGGGAATATAGATCTCGATGCTGTCTGCGCTCTCAGTGGCCGAGCTCTGCCGCACCGACGCGGCACGTTTGGCAGCAAGCAAGCGTTTGCGAGCCTCCAGGCGCTGGCGCTCGGAGCTCTCCAGCGAGCGGTCCCTAGCCAGAGGTGGGTGGCCCTTCAGGGGCTTCTTTGGCACAGGGGGGGGCATCCTTCTCTCCTGGACAGGGATGACAAACAGTCTTAAAGCTGGGGTTCCTTTGGGGGCAGGCGGAAGCTAAACTAAGCAGGAAAACTGCAAGTTTGTATGGAGGTTAATGCAGAGCAGTTGGCGGCATAATGTGAGAGCATGCAATCTCAAATGAGGTTATGGTTCATGGTGGCAGCCGTTTGTGTGGGGTAAGAGAGCACAATGGTGGCCTTTGTGTGAGGTAAAAATGACCATTGGAGATGGACAGGCCCCAACGGTGCATGGCAGGTAGAGTGGCTTCTCAAAAGCAGCTCACTGTCAACAACGAGATAGAGCAAAACACACAAGACAAGTGGCGGCGTCAGGCAGGCAACACATATATACATGCTGCAACAAAGCTAATATGACTGCAGAAAGCATGCAAGGTTACTAATGCATTCCAAGTCCATGTCGGAGGCTAAAGCACTTTAAGATTTGCTCTGTGGATTTCATGTGTGCCACATGTGTGCGCACCTGAATTTCTGGGGGGGTCAGAGGTTTCCAGTTGTTGGCTTTGAGCTGGTGGAGTTCGTCAAACTTCAGGCTAATGTTCTCGATGGACAGCTGGAGCATGTCCCAGAAACCCGCCAGGTCCTGGGAGACGGGCCGCGGGTGTGCATTTGGATTCTGACGTATACACATGAACACAAGCATGCAGACAAGTACTGTTTATATGCCTGATTACTCACAGCTTTGATTATTGGTTTTTCTACTGGCGCATATTTGAAGGAGGCGGCGTTTATCAGACACTTAAGCACCATACTGTAATAAGTGGAAAATGGGCTGCTTTACAGTATGTGTCTTGACAACTACAATACCCCTTGTTTTTCTTCAAGTGAGGATGAAGAAGCTATTTTTTTTTTTTTTTTTTAATCTTTCACTTTTTAGGTTTTTTCACCTTACAGCCATAAACTTTAATGTAATCTTTGGGCTCAATAAAAATTAGAATACATTAACATGTTGTTGTCATGTGACAAAGGATTATGAATACTTTAGGAAGAGGCTATCTTCCTGTCATTTAATAGGCAGTTATACAGGGCAAAACAGAAAGCAAAACCTTTCATAATTTAGTTTCAATAACATGTTTTTTTTTTTGTTACATAAGACTGTGCAACAAAGGGTATGGAGTTCTATGCACGTACAAGTGTCTGAATTCAAAGATCCATCTTCATCCGGCTACTAGTTAAACTCAGTAAGATCTTTTCTATAAGTGATAGATGGAAGAGATGGAATGTCTACACTGGATGCATACTAAATGACTGCTAGTCTGGCCTGTCAGCATGATTTGTGCAGGATGATGTCAGTGTAAAGAGGGGGATGGGGTTACAGAGGGACGGCATGCAGAGGATGAGGTGACACATACCAGATTCTCCTCACACAGCTCCCGGAACTGCTGAAACTTCTGGGACATCAGCAGCTGGGCACTCCCCACTGCACTGCGGATCTTCCCTAGGACTGCAGAAGAAAAAAAAAAAAAAGACACAGAAGCACATGCATGCACACACACACACGCACGCACGCACGCAGACATACCAGACACACATGCACGCAATTCACAATGCAATTACTCACAGAGCTGCATACTGCAGGCATGCTGCACCACTTACAGAAGGGGAGGTGCATTGGTAATGTAACAAAAGGACGGGTGCTTTAGAGGATATAATCCATCCTGGAAAATTGAATATTTGCTTAAATTACATATTTCTGCCCCATATTGCACACCATTTACCAGACAAGTTAAAATGCCACATTTAGAAGAATCAAAACCTGAGAAGGGGAGTAATGAATTGGTACTAAGTCTTTAGCTCCCTCGGGGTGTTCGTGTATGCGTGTATGCGTGTTCGTGTATGCGTGTGTGCGTGTGCGTGCGTGTGCGTGTGTGTATGTGTGTGTGTGGTAGCGTGGGATCTGGGAAAACATAACCTTGAGACACCCTCCCTGTTCTCTGCGCTCTGTGAAAGAATCTCTTGCCTGGAACCAAAAACACTAGCTGCATAAGCAATGACATTTTCAGTAAGGCATGAAATCAGCTGCGCAGTAAGGACAGGTATAAATACAGGGCCTCCTGCCTGGGGGCTTGTTTGCTCACACTGGTATTACCGTGCACTCGGGAGCTGCTCATGGGTTTCTTCAAGATCAAATACTTGCTCTGGAGCAGCACTGAGGGCTGCACTGTTTGGGTGGAAGATCATTACACAGACTAGAAGACACATGTGGGGCCGGGGCCAGCAGTGGCCTATTGATAAGTATGCACGGTATGTCTGTAGAGGCCAGAGGGCCTGAGACAGGAACAAGAAGCTATTGTGGTCCAATACCACGAATGCCTGCACCCTCTAAATCTAGGGAGGATGCAATGATGGGAAGCCACATCCAATACTACTGTGCAAACTGATGTTCCTGTCTTTATATGACATTTACATCAAATTATCTAACTTACCCTCATCAGGCAGCTCATTCTCCACCTCATCCTGCTCCATCTGTCGGCACCAACCCTCCATGCGTTCCGTCTCGGCTTGCAGTAGCTTGAGGAACCAGCGCCCGTCACGCGGGCACACCGACCTGCTCACGGCCTCCAGGGCCTCCACTGCTGCCGCCGGCTCGGGCACGCTGTCCATCCAGGGGTCCGGGGGAGGCAGGATGGATGGGTCGAAGCCCACGTCGCCGTACTCATCGGCGGCACAGGCGTGGTAGTGGTTCCCGGAGCCCTGGATGCTGACGGTGGAGGTGGCGGCGTCGCGGGAATGCTGGCGCGGCATGGTGGCATACTGCCGATGCGGGAGCTCAGGGGCATCAGCCGGGTCATCGAGATCGGCCTGCACAGCTGTGGTCACGCTGTTGGACCGGGTCATCCTGCGGTGACTGCAGACAGATGCAGAAACAAGATAAGGTATTAAGAGTTCATGCAGTACCTAAAAAACGTATCCTTACCCCTTGATCTCTTGAAAGGTTTTACCATGTTAGAACCATAATAGTATTTTCTTGAGATTCTTATGTGACAATCACAAAGTGGGGGATTATTGAAAATTGGAAGAAGAAAATTCCTACATGGTTTTCAATATGTTTTATAATCCAAAATCTGAAACGTGTGGCCTATATTCTAAAGATATTATGTAGAAGATGCAGCAAACATAAAAGAATGTGCTATGGTCAGATGAAAAATCAGTTCCACCCCATGTGACCCTAAACACAGCACTCTTACTGTGAAACACGGTGGAGGCAGCATTCTGCTGTTGGAGTACTTTTACCTCTTGCTTGCCATGCATCATTTTCTGTTTTCTACACAAATATAGATTTGTGTTACTCTGTATGTGTAGTGGAATATTAATATGAGAAATCACACATCTCTTTGTTGGCTTCTCACAAAAAAAAAAGATCACAATAAAGCTAAATTGACATTTGAGGTTGTAACATAAAATGTAAAAATGAAGAGGTGTGAAAACTTTGGGAAGGAATAGTTTGCGCCGTCCTCTTCTCATGCCGCAGCCAACTCATTAACATGGAGCTCCTGGAGGGGCTGCCGAGAGTGAAAAATTGAAATCATCATCACAGCGATCTCGCCGCAGATAGTGATGAATAGCTTTTGTGGTGCCGATCGTTTTAAGCGCGCGTGTGTGTGCGCATAGGTAGTGTTTTGTCACCTGTCTCATTCAGGAGCAATAGTGTGTGCAAACATCTGTCACACCGCAAGGGCTGCTGCGGAGCAGACGTGCACACACAGCGTACAAGGCTTGAAAAACACCCTCATTCACACACCTGGGAGGCTGCGGTGTAATGTTGGGCTCTGAAGCGCTGTGCCACTGCCTGCCAGGCTTTGCCAAGTTCTCCACACAACGCGACTGTGAAGCCACACACACGTAGACAAAATGCTGCTTAACAGACCAGCAATGAACAATGTACAGGAGGGATGCAGGCGTTAAAGGTTTGCATGGTTGCAATGGATGCACCAGTGACTCAGTAGCCAAGTCTGTTCAAAGCACTCTGACCCAAACACGACCACAGTGTTCTCACACAAGAACCTAAGCTTGACCTGCCTGTACGATCGACCAGAACTCCATCACCCCCGCCTCGGCCCCGTCTCCGGATGAACACTCCTCCTCCAGAAGCATTCATCTTTAGTCCCCCCCCACCTCCTCTCCCTCATTCATCCCTCCTCTTCTGTGAGCAAGAGCAGGAGAGCAAGACCGGGGAGGAGTGGCAGAGCGCAGATCAAACAGCGTGTGTGTTTGCGCTTCGTGTGTGCGCGCAGGCGGCCCTGGTGTGTGTAAGTATGTGTGAAGAGCAGTTAAAGAGTAACTGCAGCGGGCAGGTGTTCACTTCTAATGACTTCAGCTGAATTTCTACAACTTCCTGCAGGGGAAGAGAGAGGCGAGGCAAAGCACGGCCTAGACAGGTAGGTGTACTGATTAACAGGAGGCCAAGAACGAGAGGAAGAAAGGCTTTTAAGGAGATAAAGGCAATAAATGAGGTCTTTTACTCAATATTTTCACGTGTAGTCGTTTTACAAACAGAATTTTCAATATATTTAATTGGGAAACCAATAATTTAAACTGCACATTACTCTGAACATGCCACTGTAAGTGTGAAACATGGAGGTGGTAGTATCATGCTGTGGGGATGCCTCACTCACATTTGTAGAAAATATTTAGAAAGCTGGGTTGTTTTTAACTGTTTCCCCCCCATAAAACATGAAACTAGACGGTAATAAAGCTTGTTTCCAACTCAGAAGCCTGGCAAAAGGGTATCATTTGGCATCTCCATAAACTTATATCAGATTATATTTAGAATTGAGACCCAGAATAATATTGGATTGGGTTAATCTAGATCCTCTGAATACCAGATTGGCTTTAGTGATATCCTTTTTATTTTTTTATTTTTTTGCCATTTACACCGAATCCAGTTCAAGAAACATGGGTCCAGCTTGAAACCCAATAGAAGTATCTTAGAGGTCAAAAAGCCATAACATGACACCTTTTTCTTTTTTGAATGACTTTGTCTTTATTTTTTATTTATTTTTATTAAAATGATCAGTGAGTTGGAAAAGTTGTGGTGATCAAACCAAAAATAAAGGCCATAAAAGAAACATAACTAAATGCAAGTGACTCCTCATCTTCAGACAGTACCGATTTGATTAGATGACACAAGAAGTGAAGCCAGAAAACGTAAAATTATTTTTCCACACTAAGTTTTTTATGCACTTATCCTGACTTGGAAGACTTATCAGTTCTGTACTTCTCCAGACTTTTTCAAACAGTGTAGGAACCACGTAAATACAAGGCAAATAATGTAATGTGACCAAAAGGACGACAAGTTCAATTGGCATTAATACTTTCAACAGGCACTGTAAACACAAAGAGGTAATTGATATAAGTTGGATTTTGTACAATTGCTTAAATCACAAGATATTAGATAAAACGAAACATTAGTATTAAAGTAAAACAGAAGAACTGAGTGACTGATAACAGAACAACACATCCAGAGAGTGACAGCTGAAAGCATGAGATTCCTTGTTGTCTTCTCAGCTTAAAGTCAAATGTCAATACCTTAGTCAGTAAGGTAACAATGAAAAGGCAGTGACGCCAAGCTGTCTGTTACAAAGACATTTCCCGACTGTGGCTTAGTCACTGCAGAGCTCAGACTGCAAAGCCATCTGCCACCAAAATGTCTAAACCCTCTCCTGAAAACTCAACACGCTGCTGTTTTTCAGCATGTTTTAAAAGATTCTCCACAAAGCTGCCATGTCGTACAGAAAGAAATAAATGGGTAAGTTGGAGCATTTCCAGACATTTTAGAAGGAAAAAAAGTCTACCACTTCACTCTGTGATTTTCAGTTTTTTTTTGTTTTTTTTTTTACATTTCTTACATCTAAAACATCCCAAGCAAACCAAGAAAGTAGGTGCATGCCAAAGGGTAAATAGTTTATATAAACCACAAAAAAAAAAAAAAAAAAAAAAAAAATGCAGCTCAACTAACTGTAAACATTAACCGAGAAAGAAAAAGAAGTGCTCTGTGCTGCATAACATCCCACTCTGCCAAGACAGACTCGAAGGTGTCTGCATGAGTTAATATTTGGCTTGGCGACTCATGGAAATCCGAGCTTGGCTGATCAGTTGAGACCTAGTCTTTGAGGAAATCCCCTCACATTCTCAGACACTGTTCAAGTGTGCATTTGAGAAAAAGAAAAAAAGAAAAAAAAAGTGCTGGACTCGGCTCTCCCAGGGATCTTTTAGTGTAGCTGATCTCTTTGAAATCTAGAAGTTAACAGCACCTTGACAACAGAGGTAAAAAAAAAAAAAACTTGTACTGGTCACTGAATAGAAGTTCACTGTATTGACGGGGAGAACACAAGTGGACAAAGAGTGACAAACGGTGTGCAAGCTGGGCTGCTAGTCCTGAAACCGAGCAAGAAAGAAACTCTGTGTCTCTCTGAGGCAAACAAACCCAATAAAACACCCTCCCTCTGCTTTCTCGCTCCTCTGTCCTAAACATACACAAACACAGACCCTCAAAGTTGCCTGAATCACAATGTGTTGAGCAACAGATGGCTGTCAACTCTTCCCCCTCACCCTTCTCAGCTCGCCCCACATCCTCTAGCCCAGCTGTCGCTTGGGGCCCCTGGATGAGGGGACTCTGACGCCAACCTCCCCTAAACTGGGGACAGCTGCTGAGGAGTTGTCAGTG
This sequence comes from Poecilia mexicana, assembly GCF_051168715.1. Classification (NCBI taxonomy): domain Eukaryota; kingdom Metazoa; phylum Chordata; class Actinopteri; order Cyprinodontiformes; family Poeciliidae; genus Poecilia; species Poecilia mexicana. The sequence continues at coordinate 14,256,896 of NW_028263389.1, forward strand.
TGAAAGGAGGGGTGGGAGTCAGAAGCTTGCAGCCCACGCCACAATCCCTATCTGTCTAAACAGGCCCAGTCCAAACAGACCATGCCTCCCCTTAGGCTAATCCGGCTTCTCTCTTTGTGTCCCCCCCCTGCCCCCCCCCCCCCCCGCACCCCCAACTCACCATCGGTCATCCTCCACCTGAATTCCTATCGACTGGAATTTCGATTGCTCGTCTGTTGGCCCTCCTTCCTCCGGGTCCACCTAAGAGGAGGGAAGGATCTGTCAACACGGCAGCCACGTTTTATTTTCAGACGCGTGATCACAAGTTTTCGCTTTCTTCAGACCTGAATCCCGATGGAGAGGCACTTTCTGAGCGCTTCTCTCTGCGCCTTGCTGTCGGCCGTGACAGAGGTGGTTGCCGTGGCGGTGATGGTGATGGTGCTGTTGGTGACGTGCTGGCTGGCGGGGCCGTGTACCTGAGCGTTGGCCGCCTCGATGGCCGCCGTCAGGGCTTTCATGCTGTCGATGCTCTCCGTGGAGTTGGAGAGCCCCTGCTGGGAGCTGATGCCGGCCCGCTGGCTGGAGCCTCCGTCCATGTATGCGTCCTGGGCTGACTCGGTGCTGCTCTGGGCCGTTATGGAGATGAAGGGTTTGGACGGGGTGGTCCTTGGCGGCACAGGTGGAGGCGTCTTTTTGTATGTAGTGATGCATGATGACACTGCGGAAAAATAGCAGGAAAGAAAACAAAAAACATATTGATATCTGGAGAATAAATCAAAAGCATATTGCACACACTGACAGTAAATAAAACCATAAGGAAATTATGCATAATTTCCTTGTAAAATGCAAATGTAAAGTTTATTTTAAAGCTTTTTATGCATGCATAAAAAGCTTTAAAATAAACTTTACATTTGATTACATTTGCATAGTCTCAACGTCTTTGGTGGCGAGTTTATTTATTTAAAATGAGCACATTTATGCAGGGTGTGAAGAAGGAAAATCAAAATCTCTGGTTTGACCTCTTAAAATTCCTATGAAACAAATGTCTTAAGTGTTTTGAAGTACACTGTACTTATGTTAATCAGTGCCTATTAATTTTTTCATCATGATCTGTGATGCCCTATTTTCCTAGAGTGTATTCACGACGTGGATAATCCATTCCCTCTTGTGTTTCCTCAAAATGGGAAAAACAAGAGAAGATTTCACTCAAATATGTGATTAGAATGAAATCAATGAGACGCACTGATTGGCTCTTATCTGTCCAGAACTGATTTAGTTTATGGAGATGGCACATATGAATCCAAGTAGCGTCCGCAATGTTAATTGCATAGGAACTGTTAGAGGAGCTAACAATCGCGACGCTAATTATATTTTGTTAAAACAATTACATAATACTTGTTCCAAAGCTTTTCTGCATCTATAGTCCAAGTGTTGTAGTCACGTTAACAGTAGATTAGGGGCAACTTTGACAAATCGGAGATGCATCTTAAAATAGGATTAACATGCGAGCGACTTGACCCACTGATCTAAATGGTTAAGCTCTCTGCAAGCTGACTGTATCTAAAACAACTTGGTCATGCTGACAAAAATGTTTGCCTGCAACAGACGAATCTGTCTGTCGTTTGCACAAGTAATTACCACAGAGGTTAATTGACACTGCGAAAATCAACAACAGAGATCTAATCAACCTGAATAAATATCTTTAAAGAAATATATAATGAGAGCTGTCTTCTGTAACACGCTCATTCTTTCTGTCAGCATTCCCTCCTTCTCATGTTACAGCTACAGGTCGTGTACAGACAATGGAAGCTCTCACACACCCTGACTCAGAAGCTCGTCTATAGAAACGCTCCAGCAGACAAAGAAAACACAGCCTGTGTGTGGAGAGACCAAAATGGCCATCTCCTAACAACATTATGACTTGGAATCCCCTCTTCCTGTAACGCCGCTGTCATCAAAACTAGGTCACGCTCTCTCTGTGCTCTGCGGCAAAAGTAGGCCATCGGGTTTCCCGGCTCTCTTGTAATCCCTGTAAAAGACAAACATCCTACCCTGGTGAGATTGGCGCTCTGCATGCAGCAGACAACCTGTTGTCAGCCACACCCAGCGCCAGTAGCCATGTCTAAAAAAACTACTAGAGCCGAGGATCTTGTTTGCTTTGTGCCCCTGACATTCTGGAGGAGAAGAGAGGAATGACTTCATCCTGATTTTGATTTGCCTGAGTCATCTGCCGCCTCCAGCTGCAGCAGTGATTGGATGATCCCAAACAAGAGTTCAGTCAGACCTTGACAGGCTGGAAATGTACCTCCGATGATCTGCACTGTGCTGAGATCATGTTTGACAACGTGAGTGTCTTTAATGACAGCATAACAGAAAAAAAAAAAAAGACTTCATGTGTTCACGTCAACAACTGAATGTCATCTGCTTGAAATGTGAGCAGGAAACTCAACTTGAACAATTAGAGGATGCATAAAGTAAGCAGGCCACAAAATGTCCCTATTCTGAAAGCACATGGTGTCTTTAAAAATGTGTGACCCCTGAACTTTTTCAGAGTTTTTGTGTATTCAGCCACACAAATAAGTGTGCTTCATTTAGATTGTATGTGGTACACCAACAACAACGTAACACATTGTTGCGAAATAAAAGGAAAATAATATTTCAGACCAATTTTTCTGCAATTACAGTTGCAAGTATTTTGGGGCATCTCTACCAGATTTTTACATGCAGAAACTGAAATCATTTTCTATTATTTTTATTTTTTCCAAAATAAGGCCAAGTCAGATTAGATGGAGTATGTTGACTGTGCCAGGGTAAACTCTGTTGCAGCCTCAAACCACCAGCATTGCTCTGTTTACCTCCATCCATCTTCCCAACAACACTCTGACCAACTCGCCTGTCTGTGCTGAAGAACCCACAGCATAATGACTTTCTTTCAACGATGACTTTGTCCCAACAACTTTTCTGTAAACCCCAGATTTGTGTGGTTGATGGCTAGCAGTTGTCCAGTAAACAGATACTCCAAACTGAGAAGTAGACCTTTGAAGTTCATCCACAGTCACAAACTCTAATTCATGCTCACCCTGTCAGTATAGGTGGACGATCATGTCTCGGTAGATTTTTGCAACTGCTTCACACGCTGCACTAACAGAGACAACAAAAGACCCTGGAGATGTTCAAACTTTGGGGAATTGTTCTGTAGCCTGATCTCGCTTTGGATTTCTCCACAACTTTATGCCCTAACCATGTGGTGCGCTACTTGGTCTTGGTCTCGCCGTTTGTTCGCTAGTGTTCCCCAACAAACCCCTGAGAACTTCAAAGACGAGCTGTATTTATACTGAGAATAGATTACACACAGATGGCCTCCGTTTAATAAGTAATGATTCCACTTGGCTACATCTGATTTTATTCAAGGTTATTAAAAATCAAAACACGCCTCAGAATTTCAGAAGTAAAAAAGATTGGAGAACAATCAATCATTTTGATTTAACTTTGCGTGTATATGCAGTACTTTGTGTTTTTCTACCAAAATGCAACACATGGAAGTTTGTGGTTGCACAGTAGAAACATCTTAAAAAGGAGTATGAATATTTTTGTTAAGCACTGCTGTTGTCCTTTAGTTAAAAATTGGAGAGGGAAAAAACCCCCCCGACAAAACACAAGCAGATGCACTGAGGAAGAGGGAGAGGTCCTGCCCCTATCAACCAGGAGGTTCAAAGGATAAAATGTCAGCTGCTTTCAGACAATCTATCCCCTGAAGTAATCTAAAAGTCACACATGAGGGTGTGTGTGTGTGTGTGTGCACGTGTCTGTGCACTCCTCTCGGGCCCTCAGAAGAGTTAGAGGGTTTTCATCCGCTCAATAAAGCACTATATGAAACCGGAGACGGAAGGGTAGCGTCCCACCTAGCTGTCAGGGCAAGAGCCAGGGACTCCAGAGAATGACAAGCGGTTTCGAATGCTAAGGCAGGTTAAGTAAACACACAGAAGAGTCTGGACAGGCCCACGTACACATGAGAAACACTTATAACACTGACACAAGCCAGCGTAATGTTTCAGCCTCTCAACATCAAGACGTAGGTGGGGGGTAGTGCAGACTTCCTGTCCGTGAAAATGCTCTCCATCCATCAGGAGGCGTCGTCAACAATGTGCCGGTCTGTGCAAGGGACTATGTTGGCGTTTTAAGAAGATTCCACTGATGAAAACAAGCGAATCCCTAAATTTGTTCCGGCCTGACTGAAGTGAGAGGAAAACAACTGTCTTGATAAGACAAGGGGCAGGGAGAAAGGGGGGGTTGGTGAGGTCAAGCCTCCCATAGTTTCCACCGATATGACAAAACAGTTTGGTTCTGTTGCAGAAGTGAAGGCGCGCTGCTCCCAGACCTCCCACGTGCAGAGACGGTCAAGGACAGAGCAAAACAGGAATGCGACACAGGATTCCATCAAAACCTCTCATGATAATTAAGGAAATATTTCCTCACCTAATAAAATCAAAGACCAAGCAGGAGAGAGTACTTATTCTCTTGCATGGCACAGAAAAGGACAGCGTTCCCACTACGTGGAAATGGTCTCGAGGAATTTCAGCTCGTCCTCCCCCTCACAGAGGTAGCTGCAGCCTGCTGTGAGCATTGTCATCCCAAGAGGGGAGAGGAGTTTGTGAATGAGAAAATTTTAGTGTCTCCCTGCCAAATCTCGTTTTATTTGACAAATGCTTCAAAAGTCTCATGCCGACAAACTGGTGTGAATAGTGGCTTGTTTTTTTGTTTTTTCTTCTTCTTTTTGGCAGAGGACTCTCCCCTCCCTTGGCTTTGATAATATCAAAGAAAGCCTTCTTCCCTCCCCCGGGACAAAGCGGGCTCCATTCATTTTTTTTTTTCTAGCCCCAGCAACAAAAACAGAACTTGCCAATCCTGGAGCCCACCTCTTTATTTGACTCACAGATTGCTGTGTCCCACTCCGTGTGTCTGCCTAGGTGTGCGCTGTTTCCTTTGTTTTAATCACTGTGCTCAGATTGAAGGCAGACAGCTGCTTTGTAACCTCCAATCTGTGGATCTGTGATACGCCACTTCAAAGAGCAGATGGTTTGGTTTAAGAGGGCTGGCTGAGTTGGTGGAGGAGCGAGTGAGCTCCCCCGTGCGGAGGCCAAGGCGAAGTAAACTGCTAGCCAAACAAATGCAAAGATAAAGAAAAGGGGGTGGATGGTGAACGACTGACAGCTGAGCCCAGCTGCACTGTGTTTGGGGGTGAAGGCCTGTAGAGGGGGCGGGGGGAGCTAGGAAAGGGGGAAAAACTGAAGTAGATTGAAGAAATAGAGGAACAGGAGGGATGAGGATAAGTTACAGCACGGCTCTGTCTGTTTGCTCTTTTGGTCCATTTTTCTGTCTTCTCTCTTTTTGTCTGTCACACTCCCTCGCTCAGGCTCCCACTGTGAACCAGCTGGAGTCCTTTGTAACAGTGTCACCATGGTGAAACACAGCAACACAAGGTTTGCCAGTAGGCCCGGTGTTGTACCGGCAGCAGGCAGAGGAGAGCTTCTGCCGGCCATTTGGGACACCACTCCGAGCGCCAACCAACAAGAAAACACAGCAGGAACGCCGGCCTGGCAGCCGGCAGTACACCGACGAGAAATAAAACGGAAAGCAGGATACACCAGCATGTCTCATGCCTTGAAGCATCCGCTTTGTGAAGCCGATTGCTAGCAGTCTCCCAACCAGTTTGTCTTGGATGCTAGTCAAAAAGAATAAAAGGCTTGTCCTTCTGTTTCTGGGGCAGCTTCACAGAAAGACAATGACGTTACAAGGTTCACACTGTGCAACATTACACCATTGTTGTGAACAGAAAGGCAAAGAGCACCGCATGACAGATGCTACTTGATGAGTTTATTGTTGCCTGGGTGCAATCACTGGTATGGATGTGCAACAACGCCGCAGAAGTAAATTCAGTAGAGTTATTTAATGTCGAATATTATGACTGATGAGAAATTTGTGTTGTTCTGTTTTTCTGGAGTGTGAATGTGACATGACATTCATAGTACTGACATTCCAAGAAGTAGCACTTCTTGGAAAGAAAGGACAAATAAACAGGCCATTCAAGTTAGGAAGATGTGTGCTGATCTTCAGAAATCAGGAAACTGACCTTTTTTTCCGTACAATACTACCCTGCTGTCAGTGCTGATAAGGTAAATGTAAGTCACCTTTACCTCCTAAGGCAAGTAAAGAGGACTTACTCACTTGTAAGAGAATCCTACAGGTGAGTGGCTATTTTTGTTTTAGCAATTTTCTGACGTCAACACATGTCTGAATTACTTGAATGGCAAGTTCTCCTGTCTTTCCTATCTTGAACGGTGGGCTACTACGTCATGTCATGTTCATAAATCAAGGAAAAAGCAGGTCAGGGATTACAAAAGTAAAAAATAATTACCAAACACTCCGATCAATTTACAAAAGTAAAATATATACTAAAACAATTTACAAAAGTTTTTTTTTTTTTCAAAACAAGTACTTGTTAATGTATTAGTTTTCCCAGACTAAAACATTGTACTCAAATTAGAGGATTTTCTAAAAATTCTAAAAGGAGTTTTATGTCTTTCACAAGCACAGGAAAAGCCCCCCTGAATGCTGTATACAATAGCCCCTTTAAAAAGGAACCTACTGACAGCTCTCTGAGCCACCTGAAAGTCCCTCTGAAAGCCTCATGTCAGTCTGCAACTCTTAGCCTGCAGGGGTCAGAGGTCACAGTAGAGGGTTTCTGCTCTCCAGATGCCTGAGATCTCAGACACAATAGCTCACTGTGTGCGCCTATGTGCATGTGTGAGCATGAGGGGAAGGTGGCAGTCTGAGAGGGCCTTTTAAAGGGAGTATATTTAGCATGTGTGAGCGTTGGCTGGGGAGGAAGTTATAAACATCCTGTGCTAACTTTTGCACTTTTTTTTTTTTTCCTTCTTTCTTTGAGATAAACTACAGCTTGCATTATCACTGCAAAGCTTTGGTTTGTATGTAAGTGTGGTGTCATCTGACTGGCAACGATATCAACAAAGCTGGGCTGGCCTTTCTGACACAAACCTGTGTCAACAGCGGTCAACTGCCCCGCCAGACTATTCAATCTCTGAGATAAGAGTGTGTTTACAACTGTCGGCTGCCACTAAATATGGGAGCCAACTGTGTGGTGTTAAGCAACAGATCCACTTCACTTAACCTACTTTCCTATGACCCAAGTTAAACTAAAAGCCTTGTTACCTCCATGCTTCTTTAATGGCTTGAGGCTCTCCACGCCAAGTATAGCGATAAGCTGAATTTTACACAGTTTGAATCAAATTGTTTTCAGGTTGACTTTAGCGCAATGTCTAAGTTTTATTATAGTTCATGTAAATATGATGTATGCAGATGATTGTTTGACAGTCTTTAAAATTAGCATTACTTTACTGCAAGTTGAAACAGTACCACTGGCAACAGCAAAAGGTTGCAGTTAAATCTTTGACGTAAATCTAGAAATCTGGAGTATTCTAAATACTGTCATAGAGACTTTTCCTACATGAAGGTAACGGTGTCTTAGTACACATCGTGGGATGAATCTCCACTGGAAATGGATGACGTTAGCATCATTAGAAGGTACTAATACTGATAAACTCCTGTTATCCGTATTTGAGAGCCATTCAACTTTTATTGTAATTTGTAGAGTTAACTTTGGAATTATTATCTAACAGTGTGAAAACTCCCAATTACTTCCTATATCATATACTTTTGTACCCACAAACAATTCTAAGAAATATTGCAAATGTTGCACAAATATTATTCTATATATATATTTTTTTTTAATATGACTTACACCAAGTGTTTGTTCTTGCAAAGTTTTCCCAACATTTGGCATTTGCAAGTAACTCTCTGGTTAACTTTAGCATAACCAAAATCCAGAAGATCTGATCCCCAGATATCAGTACAGGCGAATTAAGCGGCAGCAGAGACTACATGTTTCCAGTGGTGATTCTCTGCCAATGTCTCTAGCTAGACCTAACTTCATGAAGGGGTTTTCACATAGCAGACCTGCTCTGTCACAGCTCCAGGCCGCTTCGCATTGTTCTCCACTCCTCCTTGGCAACAGCTTTTCCCTGACTAGCCCATAACTATGTGGAGAGACACATCAGTCTTCCTTTACTGTTCAAAAGACCTGCCTTCAGGGTACTCGGAGATGGAGAGAGAAAGAGAGAGAGAGAATAATCATTTAAAGGGGAGAAAAAAGTGAGAAAAAGTAGAGACAAAAGGAGAACGGGACAAAGGGGTTAGTTGGCCGTGCCGTTTCCTTCAGCTCGTGTACATTCCAGCAGCCTTGTGGGGCATAAACTTGAGGTTTAGCCAAAACACTAAAGCCAACCCACCCACACATCTCACGCATGCTTTCACTAGTCTCATTTCCCAAAGCATTGCTCACCGACTGACTGATACTTTAAAAGCACGACTGTCTCACTGTGCTGAGTGACACATCAGATGTGTCGGCAGCAATTCCAGTGGCAACTGTAAGGAGTCCAGCATAGCTGAGGGCAAAATCATGTAGCTGGAAGAAATCAGTCAGTCATTAAACGAAACTGGATTTGTGACTAAGGCTGAAAAAGGTCTTTGAATATGTAACTAGTTAACGGCAAGTGAGTTTTGATGACCACATTTTTTTGGGGGGGGAGGGAGAGGGGGGAGCTTATCTTAAGTTGTTGACACAAAGCAATTAAAGTAGAAAAGTAAAAATAACCAGAACACCAACAACTCCTCACTGTCTTGAAGTAGCAAACACAGCTGTGGCCATACATCACTGTCCACTAGGGACGAAACAAGATCTCAAAAGATTAAAACACCACCATTATTCTCATCAAAGTGAAATCTGCTGCTTGTGTGCTGATGGGAGCTGATGGTTATGCGTTTTAAGTTGCTGGCTAGTATGTTTGAGCCTCTTATCTTGAAGTAAAAACAGTAAGTAGTTGTGTTCCGTTAAATCTGCTCTGTTGTGTTGACATTGTCACTTGAGAAAGACTGTTTGGAGAGTGAACCATCCACACTCTGTTAGAAAAAGCACTGAAGAAGCTATTAGCACTTTTAAGTCTTTGAGTAGGAGCATGTCGGTAGCGACGGCGGCAAGAGTTTCCCCTAGTTAGCGCAAGGTTGTCGGTTCCAGCCCTCGCTTCTTCTGTCTTGGTCGTTATGTCTTTGGGCAAAATCCTTCACCCACCTTGCCTGCTTGTAGTGGTCAGAGGCTACCTCATTTCTGTCCAACTGTCCCAAGGCAGCTGTGGCTACACTGTAGCATGCCACCATCAGTGTGTGAATGTGCGCGAGAATGTAGCTTACAGTGTTTTGGAGTTGTCTGGGCTAGAAAAAGACAGATTCTTTATAAGTGTTCTAAATAATGAATGCATCCAGCTTACAGGAGATGTGAAATGTTTTACTTGCCAGAATAAGATGAAACTAACAACATTTTGCGGAAAATTAAGAATGAAATTTTGTTGTAGCCATGTTAGCCATTTTTTTGGGGGGGGAGAGGGGAGGTCAAAAAGGATTTCAACTGTGTCTATTGAATCAGTTTTCAGAGAACAATTATTTTGTTCAGTTAACTATTTTTATTGAAAGGAGGAGCAGCACAACTGCAGTTTAATTTCTTTTAGATCACTGAAATAGATCTTAAATTTAACAATTTATTGTTCCACAAGAAATACTTATGAAAAAGAATAATATGAATAACATTATGAAAGTACTTTCAACCTCTTCAAGATAATTACATATTTTACAAATATTTTCGTAATATTTTCTTTCCACCTCAACCACCTTGTGACTGTTCAATTCTTCTGCTTTCCATCACAATATTTCTAAAATATCAGTCTCTTAACCTTAACTCGTAACCCAATATCGTGTACAAGCTCGTCTTGTCTACTGTTCACCAGATATAAATCCTAATAGTTTTGTAGCAAAGTGTAGGAAAAAAAAACCCCAAAAATTAGCACAAACCTCTGAAATAAACCACACGTAAGAGGCGCAAAGGAATCAGCCTCAAGGGCCTAAACACAATGCTGATGTCGTGTCATTACATGAAAGATTGCTGCGCTCGCTGCAGCTGTTATTTACATATAAATGCAGCAGAATGTGGTCAAAAGTTCACTTCTTTCAGCTTTCTGCTGCAATCTCTCTAGGGACTCGCAACAAAAGACCAAAAGCAAAACCTGTATTTTAAAATTTCAAAAAGACAACAGTTGCATTTTGCAAGTGCGCCGAGTTTACTTTTTGAGGAATGTAGTAAAACATCAGTGTCGGTGCCTGTTTTTTTTTTTTTTTTGTTTTTTTTCCCCTGTTGCATTCCTTTCTCTCTCTCTCCCCCCGTTTGACGTTCTTTGTCCTGACCACTTGCACATGGAGCGAGGCTGGAGGGGGAGAGAGGAGACACTAGCAGCCTAATCCACTGCCAGAGGCACACTTAAGCCATCTGAGCCCAAAACCAAACGTCAGGCCTTCTATGAGAGAGGAGGCGATGCGAGACTGGATGGTTAGGAGAGAGAGGAAGAGGAAAACGAGGGAGACAACAACAACAAAAAAAGGCAGGAGGTAGAAAAGAGGCGGGGGAGTGGAGGGGATTTGGAACAAGAACCAGGCAACGCTGGTGCATAAAGTTTTTTGTGGTTTCCAGTCCTGACCCTGTGACCCTATACATCCTGTTGAAGGAGGAGGAGGACAGATGGGAGGAGGAGAAGGGATCAGATGGCAGCTGTAGGTCCTGGCTGGGCATGTTAGTTTGGAGGAATGTGCGGTGCATAAAAAACACATTTTACTGAAAAAAAAAAAATGAATTACTGAGCTGATACATCAGTGTTGGGTCTGTCTGGCTGAGGTGTGACTTTTCACACCAATCTTCCCTCCTCGCTTCCTGCGTATTTACATTCACTACCTGCATAATCTGACTGAGGACTTGGGGAACAATGGCTTCCCCAGCATTCCCACTCTCCTGCCGAGAGCTGTCGTTTGTCTCCTGCATTCCTTTCCCCATTCATTTCTCTCTCCCTCTGCAGAAGAGAGAAAGAGAAAAAAACCCCTCCTGCTTCTCTTTACATGGAGGAGGGGACTGAGAGCATGTCTTAAAAATCTTGAACCAAACTCCCCCCCCCCCTCCTGTTTTACTTGGTTAGTGAAGCAGCAAAGCGTTAAGAAAGGGAGGAGAAAGAGGGGAAGCATTCTTTCTCTCTTTTTCTGTCTCTCAGTACGTATCAGGGTTGAGTTTGTGGCTTATTTTTAATAACTGGTTCAAAAAAAAAAGAAGAAAAAAAAGAGTGGGGAAAGGGAGGGGCTGGGTCTCTTCCCCCGCCGGCCGCCGCTCGAACACAGACTTCTTGCTCAGTCATATTACTGTAGCCGAGTCTGGGACTTTCACAGAGAAGTCTTTAATTTGCACAGGGGCCTGGCCTCCCACACTGCGCAGCCCAAACCACCCACTTACAGCCGCGCACCATTCCACCGAGCCACTCCGACGGATTCTGCTCTGAAAGCAACATGAACTCGGTAACCACACCATTTAGCTGTCAAGAGGAGTTTCAAAACATTCGATATTCTGCAAAAAAAAACAAAAAAAAAACAAACAAACAAAAAAACGCAGCATCGAACAGAAACATGTTTGTCCTCCCCTGCATGAAGTCTGACTATACAACCCGTTCCCTCATGTTTTTCATTCCCTGGGGCTTTAGGTTTGCAGGCCCTGCCCTGCCCAGCTTCAGCATGCAGGAGCCACAGGGATCATCCACAGTCAACAGTGAGGAAATCCTTTCGGGGCTTTGCTTTTTCCTTTGCTCTTTCTGATGCCAAAACACGGGCAGGAAACGGTAGGAGTGGGACGGAGCAAACCCACCACACACCTGATGCGCCAGTCGGCCCGTTTACTTCTTTCCCAAACCTGGGAAGAGTGGGTGTTATCCTCGCTTTACTTTTAACTGGAAATAACTGCATGTGTGCTGACAGCAGGGGTGTTGCACAGCCGCAGCCATTCTTTTGCCGTTTGCCGTCACCTCCTCCTCTTCCACCTCCTCCTCCTCCTCCTCTTTGCGCCCCTCTCTCCTAAATTTTTATTATTTTTTTTTCGAACTGAAAGCAGCAGGAGAAGCATGAATGACACTCATGTTTTGCTCTTCCTGTGTCAAAAGATATCCAAACGCCACTCTTCCTCCCTGAATGGCTATAATCAAAGCATTCCAAAGGCCCCTAACAAGCCAGGACCAATTAAGTCGTAAGTAAACACAAACACCCCGCAGCAACTGAAAAGAAAAGCTTAAAGTCCTTCTGATTTATCCTTTTACCTTTCATTCTGCTCCCGAGCGTGCTCAGGCAGGTTGCGGGGCGATATTTCAGGTCACAAAAAGACTAAGCTTTTTCCTGAAAGGTTACTTGAGATCACATCATGTCACACCTTACAGGGGCCGTATTCGCTTAAGCTGAATCAGATTACACAAGCTTTAATAACGACGTGCTCACACACAGGTGTGACAATGGTGACATCTAGTGAAGAATCTGATAAAGATCCTGATTTACTTAAAAAAAAACAACAACAAAAAAAACATTTTAGCACCAAATAATCTTCTAAGGCACAACAACAAAAGACAAGAAAGTTTCAGACATCTAGAAAACAACAATTGATTTGTCTAAATGTAATTCTCTGGTACATATCATCTTATTTCATATCTCGTATTGTGCTGGATAAAAGAAGACATTTAATAATGCCTTATAATCTATGGATCATTAAGTTTTTATACATTTACTTAAAAATCTGTATCATACCTATGATACATTTATTTAAATGGAAAAGTTCTACTAAATCACTTAGTCCTGGTTGCACCTTTTACAGATATGGATGCGAGGGATATTATAAAAATGCATTTTTTGTCAGAATAGCATTGTTAGTAACTAAAACAAAACAACTCTAAACTAGCGTACAGAGAAATTATGATGGGAGCTAAAAATGAGCGTGCAGAGTATATTTCAATAATTAAATGCCTAACTTTATCAAAAGATAAATCAACATCTCTCTGTCTCTGAAAGCTAAACTCAATGTTCTTATGGTTATCTGGGATTTCTAAGTATGCCTGAAATCTAAGTTTAGATGAGAGAGAGAGAGAAAAAAAAAAGAAATTCAAAAGGAGGAAGGCCTCCTTTTGATAGGTTCCCAAGCCAGAAAACAGTGAAAGTATAATTAAAGCTTGTTGGAACTTTAAATATCAGACGGTGAACAATTAAAAAGTTACAATGAATAAAAATATTCATATTTAAAATAAGTTATTTTATGCCAGTTGGGCTCGGTTCTTGGTTCCGTGTGTCCACGTCTTTTAGCCCATTATCCTACGGCTCTTTCCTCCAGACTCTCATTGAGGACACACAAAAAACAACATCACTTAAGAAATAGAGAAATAGATTCTACTTTGTTTTTTTCCCCCATTTTATATCCCTGACAGGAGACAAACATTTATGTCTCAGACAAGCACCGACTTTGTCAATCACAGTAAAAGAAAAGGAAGGTAGCATTAAGTTAAACACTTAATTATCTGTCACTTCAAAAGCTTATTGACTTCTAATCCTGCATAATAATTTGAATAGAATCATTTGACAGGCACTGACAAATATGAAAGGACAGCTTCCCCTAACTCCTACACAAGACTTCAGATGTAAAAGTAAAAAAAAAAAAAAAAAAACACATTCACACATATCATTTGGCTCTATTTATGTAGCAGTTATCATTATATGTTGATAATGAGGTGTTTGAAAGAAACACCGAGTGCTCTTTTTGTTTTATTTTTTTTTTTTTGTTTTCCTCCCTTTTGTCAGTGAAAGAGCGACGGTGCAAGTTCCCACTGGCTCGCATTCTCAGACAGCCGTGACAGGACGAAGTAATTACCGAGTGGCTGACACACCAGCATGGTAAGGATTTATCTCCTCCAGGAAAAGAGATAGCCAAATCACAGTTTACCCACATCCAGCTCCCAGTTCGGGCTTGATCCCGCAGCTGCGAACCAAGAAGCCACACACAAACACTTTGACACCGTCCCATGTGCGCACACGCCCTCATGCTCCAAAGCGAGTACAGCTGCCAGCCAGGACTTTATCTTTTTTCCTCTCTCTTTCTGTTTTATTTCACATGCGAGCAGTGCATGAGCGCAGTGCGTCCCCACATGCCTCGACTCGGCCCATGTTTCCTGTCAAACACACCTACTTGCACCTTCAAAGCATCGGGAATGACGGCATTATATGCAGGTGTGGTGACCAGAGGAGAGAGAATCCGAGAAATGGATGACAGACAGAAAGAGAGAGAGAGTGGTGTTTAATTTATATCCCTCTTTGAATGTAAATTCCCTCTTAGAAGATGGAGACTTTGATCCGCTCACACGCACCTGTAGTTTGCATGCAAAGACACATGCAGTTAAGTCTGAGCTTTAACTGGCCCTGTAATTAAAGAGCAGAGGAGGAAACAAAGAAACCTACGAGTGTGTTTTGTGTGTAACCAAGGAGCACAGGAGGCTGACGGAGCTCAAAATGCAACATCCTCAAAAAAAGCGGCTTAATCTTCATGACTTGGAGGCACATATACATCAAGTGAAGCGTGAATGTCAGTCATGACTCAGGGCTTTAATATCCAACAATGCTCACACGCTGTATCTCAGAATCCATCTCTTATGTAAACACACTATAATTATGTCGATACAGAATCTGGGCCTAGAAGATAATATCTGAGAGTGCTTGCAGAAAAAATAAATAAATAAATAAAATAAAGTTATGCATTTCTCCATATTTAGATGTCTCTTGCAGGGATGCAACACAAATAGTTAGGAATGCAGCTCCCTCTAGTGGTGACAAACTGATACTTATTAAATTCAAAAGCTCAGAGTGTCGGCCTTTTTCCTGCTCTGATGGCATATTATAAGCCACTATAGTCGGGTCCATAAATATGTGGACAATGACACGGTTTGGCTTTGGACATCAGACCAAATGGTGATGTACAAATGTTAGAAATTAGGACCATTGCTATATACATTTCCTTCATTTTAGAAGCTCAAATGTATCTGGATAAAAAAAAGAAAGATTGAAAATGAAATACTAAGTTTGAATGCTGACTGCCTGGTCATGGCCAGATGCTGAGTTTTTATGTTTTTGTTTTGCATTGCTTTTACCACAATGGCCTTCAGTTGCAGTTTATTTTGGGGTCTTCCCGTCTGAGGTTTAGTCACTGAAAAGTGACTCAACAGGGCTGAGATCTTAAAAACATTGCCCAGCACCATAAGTTTAAACTTTAAGTGTAAAAATATGTTTAAGTTGAAGCTTTAGGGTGACAATTAGAATTTGTAACTCCTTTTACCTTAAGACAGATGCAAACTATCAGTCTCCCTGAGTAAAATGACAACAGTATGTAGAATAATCGAATAATAGTGTAACGAAAACAAATGTAAAACATATTTGTGCTAGCACTGTTGCTGGCATTTACACATTAATCAATGTTTAATCTTCTATGTATCTACAGGGCAACAACTCTGTCTTCTTAAACTCATAAAGTTTCTATTCACACAACAGAAGTATAATCCCTCACGACCGTGGCCTGGTTGGATGAGCATGCCCATGTGCTGAATACTTGTTTGTGTGTATCCATGACATGTTGTGCTCAGCTGGGTTTTTCAACCTCTTCTTAAAATAGACTTCTGAAAGATGGTAGGTGAGCAAGCGAGCAGCTCAGCCTGGCAAGCGTCTCCCTGACTCATATAAACGCAGATGCTTGAACAGAAACACGTGTCCACAGACCGCTCATCTGTCAGGCGGCAGGGCGTCAAGAGGTTTCCTATCGACCCTCGCAGGCCTTGGACATTTAGGGTGCAGCTTCTTTCTTCTCTGAGCGACACAGAACTCTGAGATGAACCCCGGTGAAGCCAGATTCCAGAGGGGACTTCAGTGTGACCTAAATATCCAGACCATGCAGAGGCTCATGTTGCGATATAGTATCACCATGCCTTCCTCCATCACCTGTCAACCCAGCCCCCATGTCTGAAATACGTCCCAAAATAAGCCCAGAGCTAGAAACTTCCAACAGCGGTCGCTGGGAGCAACAAGCTAATCTGATGTGGCCGCATGCTCATATGGAGTCCATTTTGGAGGGAAAAGAGAATGGAAAGATCCTGAAAGTTTATAAAGACCTCACTGCTGTAAACCACAGTCCACTTACAGTGTCTTTCAAATGTATTTATACCACTTGAACATTTTATCCAACAACAACACAAACCTCAGTGTATTGTTTAATAGATTTTATGTGTTCACAAAATGCAAACTAAGCTAGACCATTGGAAGGAAAATGATCAATGCATCAATTTTTAGTCCTGCTAAACATTCTTCATTGAATTTAAGTCTGGACTTTGAATAACCCACTCAAGCAAATGGATTTGCTGCGACCTCAGCCATTCCATTGAACCTCTGACTATGTGTTCACTGTAGTCCTGCTGGAAGGTGAACCTCCACCCCAGACTCAAGTCTTTTGCAGCAGCTTTCAGCAAGTATTTTGTTCAAGATTTTCCTCCAGCTATCTTCAGATCAACTCCGACTAGCTTTCCTGTCAGTGCAATATCTCCACAGAACACGTTTTTTCTGGATACCATGCATTACAACAAATGAGACGTCTTTCTTACAATGATTTTTTCCCCCCGTTATTCCTCTATAAAGACCATGTCTACATAGAGCAAGACTCATTTAATTCTATAGATTCTCCCACCTGAGTGGTGGATCTCTGCAGCTCCTCCAGTTACAGATCTTGCTTACATCTCTGATTAATGCTCTCCCTAGCCAGACTTAAGGTCTTGTCCACGTGGGAAGATTTTTAACTATTTTTTCCCACAACCACACAGAAACAGCACTTTAGTGATCCAAAGTGGAAATGTTGGCCTTGTGTATTCATGCACAGTGAAAAAAAAGCATATTTTGAAATACTAAATATGCACACCACAATTTAAGAGATAATATGTACACTCTACTTTACAATTAGATGTTAGTTTACACTGGTCTATCACATAAAAAATTAAAAACGATTAGGTTTGGGGTTGTAATGTGAGAAAATGTAGAGATGCTTTGAATATGTATTTGAAAAGACACACTGTGTGTCTATAGGGTAAGATAACTGTCTTTATTAAACTACTAGACTGAAACTTTGTGTTAAAAAATAACTGTAGAAATATAATAAAAAAATTAATTGCAATGTTTTCATATAGCACTTAATTTAGTGACCTCTAAATTAATTTATTTGTAAAGACAAAAAATACATTTTGAAATGATGGATTACTAATCAGAAACCATGAGATGTGCGTTGGCGTCTATACCTCAAAATGTGTGAGAAATCATGAACCTGATTTTCAGAGTATAATCTCAGTACCGTTTGGACAAATGAAAGTTCAACTTATGCCACCAATGTGGCCATTAAATAGTTTTCTTTAACAAGTAGATTTAAAATTGCACAATTTTCAGTGGATTTTGGACATACTTAACTTTTTTTTTTAAATTATTCGATTAAACCATGCTCTTATTCTGAAATGACCGTCCTTGCTTCCTGTGAATGCTTCTGTTTTCAATTCCCGGTCCTGATGCCGTCCTCAGAAACAAACAGGAGTAGAAGCTTTACTTACAGAGTCGTATCCAGAAGTCCCACATGCTGTGGAGCGTGTTGTACAAACACTGAAATATCTCCATGAAAAGCCTCTAGATCTCAGTTTAGCTCACACAAGACAGCGTCCGCAGTCCTACTTTTTCCCTCTGACACAAGTAGATCTTGTGTCAGTGGAAACCCCCACAACCCCTCTCCAACCCAACATATCCGACACGAACGTATCCAGGGTGGGACAGTCTCGTTTACGGTCATCATCCTAGCCTTCCCCCGCAGAGCCTCCTGACTTCTCAAATGTCTACGTATGTAAGTGATATGATTCACCCAGATTTAAGAATATGACAAAGTACATTTTTGTTTTCATTTTTGTAATAATTTGTGTATTTTGTTTAGAAGTCCAGTATTAGCTTGTGTCACAAATTAGTCATCGATTCTTTTTGTTCTTGCACCGAGAAACATTTTTTCTCTTACTAAGTAATTACTAAGTCATAACCTGTCATAACAGTCTCCTATGTCAACTTATTCAATAATTCCGTAGCAAAAAGGGTTTTTGAATTTAAATTGTTTGATTATTAGGTTATAGTTTTTGATTAAAGAGCAATTAATTGCAACCAACCTCCACCACTCATTTTTATTAACCCAGTATCTACAACACTGATTCTTCACCTGAATTCCCTCACCCAGCCCATCTCTTGGAAGGGAACCTTCACAACGAATATGGAAAAAAAAAAAAAATCCCTTAGAGCGGTCTTTTCTTTTGCTTTCACCACACTTGAGTCACCCTGGCACATGACAAACAACTTCTGGCCCTGCTCCTGGATGTTTTGCGTGGGCCCGTGCTGCTCAAGTGGTCGGCTTGATCTTGATCCGGTCAGACTGTGGCACTCTGTATCCCTGCTGCCTATATTTAGCGCTGTGGGAAATCCGATGATATTTATTCTCCTGGGCTCTATTCTCAGATCAGGACCTACTGAAAGGAGCCGGCGATGGCAAGGATTGTTCTTAATTGGGTCAAGCTGTCTGGTAGTTTCTCCATCCACCCACTCACCCAGCTACTGTAGAAGAAGGGGCAGAGGTGGAGTGCTGTGTTAAACTGAGCCCCTGGGGGCAGTGTTGTACAGGTCTTCACTTACAGCTGGTAGTACTCCACTGTAAAACAGAGCGGCAAATACTCAACAGCACTGTGTTTTTCCAGGATAGTGGAGCAAGAAGGGACTTACTAAGGCCATGCAGTCTAAACTCACCACATTTATTTATTTATTTTTTAATTATTTAAGTCAGTGGTAAATTATGTGCCTTTTATGCTTATTGGCATAAAATCTAATCTTTATTAATTTGAATACATTAATTCAGTGGAGAAAATGTACGCAATTTCACATCTTTTTCTGAAGAAGAATATATTTTAAAGACTTTATATGCACTTTCACCAGGAGCTAAATGCAGCCGGCCCTGAATACAGGAATTGCAAATATTAAAAATAAATGTGGAATAATTGAAAATAAATCAATTTGAGTGCCTGTTTGTTCCGTAAAAATAATAAGTCCGCTGTTTGTAAGCATTTAAAATGAGGAAAATATATATTTAAAAAAATATATAAATAAGATGAATCTTTTTATAACTGAAATGATTTCTTGTGTTTATATCTTCAAATGTCCAATTCTAATGCTCAAAAATGTAATGCATTTTTTTCCCTCTGCAAACAGCTTTATCTACCTTTGTTTAGCTGCTCCAAATCCAGCATAGCAATGTAGGCAGATAAAAGCACATCTACACCTGAGAGTTAAAAACTAAATGAAGAGGTGATATTCCACTGAGTGTCTGAAAAGGCACTCAGCAATTTAAACTGCTAGTATTCCTCAAATGCCGAACCCCTTAGGGAGTGCTTTATTCAGTACAACGCCTCTCTTTGGAGCTGAAGAAAATTCACAGCCATTAAACACCGACCTGGATCGTTTTATAGAGTCTAGGTGGGGGGGGGGGGAAGCCTGGCATTTTAGTCAATCTGTTACCACTTCTATAGAAAAAAAATGCATAAAAAATTAGATTAGACTATCAAAGGCAGGCCAGAGAAAGAAACAGTAAATTATGACAAGTTTCCATTGAAATCAGTGTGACACGTTTATAATTGAAAGCTTTATTGCTTAAACCTTTTACTGTAGAGAAAAGGAAGGGAATGTGGCAGTTGTAACAGAGGCGAGGGAGGTGCGAGACGTAGCAGGGTGAAAAGGTGATTAATATGTTAACTGAAGACGAAGCGAGGTGGAGGAGCCACAGCTTAGTGGCGGCGAAATCCTCACGTTAACTGATTACTATGGATTTTCCCGAGCTTTACAAAGAGGATCTGCCGCAGATTCTGTTAAACCGATCCGATGGAGCTGATGTCTCAGCCAAACGTGTCTGTCGGGGGCTGCAGTTAGCAAACACGTGAGTGATTGCGAGCGTACCTCGAGTGTGACGCGGTGTGTGCCAGTTTGAGTGGGCAGACAGGCAAAGACAGAGAGAGAGAGAGAGAGAGAGAGAGAGAGAGGAAGCCACTTGACGTTCAAAGAGAGGAGATCAAAGGTTCGGTTCTCCTCCTTTGGTTTAAAAGATCATCAATAATAATGGGCAGGAGAAGCGCAGCGGTGAAACGGAAAGGAAGCTGATGGGATTCTCACAGCTTCCAGAGTGCGAGTGTGTGCTCGGTGTGATATTTTGGCGGTTTGCCACTGGGACAAACAGGAGCAGGAGCCATAAGTGTGGGTTGTTTTTCTGGAACCAGTGCTTGAGAACAGCCCTCTGAAACATCGTGCAATATTTACTACGACAACATCTTCACTTCGCACTTTGGGGCCCCCAGCCGATTTCCTGTGAAATCCACCGTAATCTCCGCATGTGTGCATGTGCACGAATGCCTGCTTTTTGCGCTTCTTCTGTATTGTGGAACAATGGCAATAAATAACTGTGAAAAAGCTGTTAAAGGATTTCGCCTTGTGAGAAATCCTTTATTTGCATTAGTGCAATGCAAATGTTCTCCACTTAACAATATGCAAGAGCATAAATGAATGCAGGATGTGGTTTCCAAACGTAAAATTGTTTTTGTCCTGTTGGTAAAGTTAATTTCTGGATGCATTTACTCTCCATAAATAACTGACTTTCCTGATAAAGACGTATAAAAAAAAAATCTGGTGGCTTTAGGAGGTTGAATGAAGAAGTTGGGCCTAACCTGTCATCCTGCTGAGAGTCCCAGTCATGATCTGTTATGACATCATCAGTTTTTCCATTTAAAATGTCCTGGTATTTTGAAGAGTTGGATTTCTTTACATTTGTCAGTGTCATTTTAATTATTTATTCATTATTTAACAGTGATTGGGAGAAAAGCAATAAGTTTGAGTATGTGCATGGGATTAAAAATATATTCTAATTATGTAATGCTCGTACAAGGCAGTCCATGCACCCTATTAGTATTTTATTCAATGAAAGTGATCTAAAAAAAAAATCTGAGAACAAAAATATCTAAATGGAAAAACCGAACATTAAGGGACACGAGTGGGCATTTAATCATATTTCTTGTGAGCCACGCTTTCAGTATTGCATTATGCTAATAGGGGTCACACAACAGATATGAAAATAAAATAATAGCCCTCAATTTTGAAGGATGTAAAAGGAGAGCTAATTAAGGCATGGAGTTTCTTCAAGAACGAGACTCGCCATGACACCTGCATTTAACACTGCACGAGCGGAAAATTGCTGTTGTGCCACCCTCTCGATAATGTTAACCTCTGCACATGAGCCTATGTTCCGACACGGAGCGAGAAAGAGAAAATGTGCTCATGCTGAGCTGTTCTCCCTCTCAAGTCACCGCTTTCCCACTGGACCAGGCTAAAAAAGCAGCAGCTAATTAATTACACTGACTGATGACTAGGTGGTGAAAATCTCAGGAAGTGATGAACAGTGGAGTAGTGCAACTATGACAGTAATGTGAAGTAGTCCTTTATCCACGGCGAGCTGCTCCCTGCATCACCAACCTAACCTCCCCGTCTCGTCTGCTTGTTTGCAGCTGATTATGAGGCACATTTTCATTCAAGGGTCAGAAGAAGTCGAGACCAAATTACATACAACTCTGACAGCCAATCAGGCGCAATGCTGTATCGGTCCTGACCACACCACCAACTAATCTCTTGTCTTGTGGCAAACCAAGTCTAAAAAAAACAAAAACACACAAAAAAAGGGATGTCCACTTAACTGCCCGCTTCTCTGTAGCCATTATGACTGATACGAGTGCTTTTTTTCTGCCGACATTTAAAGTTGTTCTCTTTGTGTTACAATTGAGAAAATATTTCTGTGAAGGCTACGAGAGACAGTAAATAGCAAAAGGGAGGAAAAGAAGAGGGATTCTCTGTGGTATATCTGCGGTGCGGCAGCTGTGCAGGTTGAAAAACCGAGTTTTGTTTCTCACTGCATCTCCCCTGATAGATGGCTTTCATTAACTCCTGCTTCCTCCTGGGGAGGAACTGCAAACGTCTGTGTCTTCATCTCAGTCTTCGACAGATCGATACCTACAGTCACACGACCGGACAATCAGCTGAGTTAATCATTGTCTTTAATTGCAATGTTAACCTGCACTGTTTGCGATACACATTGCCTTTCTCAAGGTATTCACTCCCCTGACATTTTTCCACGTCACGTTGCTGCCTCACATATCAATGTGTTTTCTTAGGATTCTGTGTTGCAAACAAACACGAAATAGATCGTAATTGTGAAACTGAAGGAAAGTGATACATGGATTAGGAAAATTTTAACATAGAATTCCTAAAAGTCTTGAGCCCCCTTTACTCCAATTCTCCTAATTAAATTCACAACAATAAATTACCTTCAGAAGTAATTTAATTTGAAAGCAGAGCTCTCACTTTAAATACAGCTGTTCCGCGAAGGCCTCAGAGGTTTGTTAAAGTTTATTAGAGAGCAAGGAGGGTCATGAAGTTTAACTTGTTTAAATTGATGGGGAAATGGAGGCACCTACATACAAGGAAATCCTGGAGCAAAAGTTCACCCGTTAACAGGACAACGACAATATACATGCAGCCAAGGCTAAAATGATTTAGGAGAAGCATAATCATGTGTTACAACAGCCCAGTCAAAGCCTAAACCTAAATTTAATGGTGACACTATGGCAAGTCTTGTAAAATAAAGTTTACAGTTGTAAACATTATGCAAGCTATTTTGGGGAAAAAGGGCAAAGTTTTCTGGCTTCAGAAGAACAATGCCCTGGTGTCTTCACATGCATGCAAACCTTTTCAGATTTTCTTCCGTAAAAATATTTTAACGTCATGCATCATTCGCCTTCCTTTTCATAACTAAATGTTAATTTCTCCTAATAAAAATACACTGAGCTATGTGACTATGATATAATAAAATGCACAAAGGTTCGAGGGTCGTGCAAGACTCTGATGGTGCAGAGATCGTCTCTGAAACCCTGAAAGGAGTTAACTGAAGAGGAGTTAAACTGTGGTGAACAAACCTTTTGTCACACTCAAAAATTTACTTGTTGTCACCATTGTTCCAGTTTGCAACGAATGTGTTTAATTAGTCAACTGCTGTACTTGCCGGCTTGGTTTGGGGAAATGCGCTAGTCTAATTGGCATAATTAAATAAGAGCTGAAGAGAAAGCCAGGCCGCATCAGGCGACAGAGACTCAACACGCGCGATGTACCCGAATGACGCTTGGATTTTTTGCAGCCTGAAACATGGAGGCACTCAGTACTGGATGCCAGCACCGCTAAGCATCAATCCGGCATATAGAGATACTGAAAAGTCAAGCTCCGTAGACCATGAGGCACAAAAGGGGGCTAAAATAAGATCCAGCAGTCCACAAGCTTCGGAGCTTAGTTAAGCTCTCTCCGTGGGAAAAAAACAGTTCTGGATTCAACTAATTGTATCAAAGAAGGAAACTGGGTCAGGTGAACGGCAACGTGGAGGACGGTTGCAGACTGTGACTATGGCCTGCAGATTGATCACGGCCTTTTGTAAGGGCTGCCAACTGCAATCAAACGTCAATCAAATGCCTTCGTTTGCTGTAATTGGAACACTCTTTTCTTCCTCACAGTTAATTCTATTCTCGAGCTGCATTATTTAGAAACCACGGCGCCCTCTCTGCACCCAGATTAATATATGATGGGCTATCGAATATGCATGTTAGGTGGAGTCACAAGCGGATGAGTCGGCGTGTGAAAAACGAGCGTTTCCCCCCCACCTGTGCTGCTCTGAATGGTTCGGACGGTGGTGGCGGTGCGTGGGGGGGAGTCCATCCCCCTCTCGCGTAGCGCGACGACGCCCTCTTCCTCCTCCTGTGAGCAGCCCTTCTCTATGGCACGCACGTAGCTGTGGCTCCGCATCCGGAAGCAGCCGGGCATGGGCAGGTCCAGGGCATCCACCGCCTGCGACTCCATCTCGCTAAACACCGACTCGCACACCGCCTCTATCTGCCCGTTCACCTCCACCTCGCTCACCTGCGACAGGAAAACAGCGCGAATTACAGCAGGCCACAAAGCACTGGATAAAAGACATATTTTGGCATGTGATGATATTTGATTCTGATAAAGCCACTACAAACTTTATGCATATATAACATGTTTGTTAGTGCGTTTGAATATATTTAAAACATGCCGACAAATATTGGACCCCTTATTTGAGATTCTGCAAATTCACCCACATTTGCTACTTTTGTTTCGTAGAATGTGTTCAAACAGTAGAAAAAGCGAATCAAGGAAGAAGTATGAAACCAGGGGGTGTTTTTTTTTTCTTTTTTTTTTCTTTTAAATAGCCAATTTGAATATTAATGTATCACCTGAGCCTCAGCAAACAGACTAATTAGGAGTCCTGGGGTTTTTCTTACTTTCTGTCTTTGCAGGATTGTTTGTTGCGGCGTTAAATTGACCACACAGAGGACTTCCTCCCACCACAAAAAGCTTACAAGACATAGTGGATGAGCTACAAGATACGGGCCTCCAGATATCCACTGACCTGACTGATGGTGCTCATGGCTCTCATGTAGCTCTCGTTGCGGGAGCGGAATTTAGGCGAGGCCAGCAGCCCCGCTGGGTCCAAGCTGTCCAGGCTCCTGTTGATGGAAACCTCGCTGACCGCCCGCAGGTAGCTGTGACTTCGGATCTGCAGCTTGGGCGAGTGCTCCGTGGAAATCCTGCCACAAGAGAAGGGAAACGGATTACTGGAGAAAGAGGGGGAAAAGAGCATGAAGTAATCCAAACAAATCGAGGTAGAAGCAGGACAAATGGTTGGGAGTACATAACCTTAAATTGATTTTAGAGCAACAAAAACAAAACAAAAAAAACCTGTAAATAACTAAATTAGAATCCATCTTTACATTGTTTTTCACAGCAGAAATATCATTTGATAATATGCTTTTCTGATGTAAAAGAGAGGTTAATGTGTCATATAGGCTGACCATTGTTTTGGATGATGAATGACTAACAATTTAAAATAGTAAATTTACAGTTCCGCTACTCCGGAAAACTTTTTACCTCAGTATATTAAAATAATTACAGTTTTTTTTTGCTTCAAAAGAAATAAAAATCAAAGGACGGGGGACTGGGACAGACCAGTGTTGCAGATAAATGTAGGTGAATCAGCAGACAGACCAGTAAAGTGACCGTGGGTGTTGTTAGTGAACAAAAAGCTTAGTTATGATTCAATGACCAAGCCTGTGTCATGTGTAATTACCCCCATTCATTCACTATTATCTCAGTATTTTCTGCCCTGTGGCCAGTTTTTTCCCTTTCAGACTATTCTTTGGATTTGGAAATAAATTTAACTGTAAGTATAATGTGTAGGTGGAATATTTTCATTAAAACGGTGGCAAAACTGCTAAAAAAATATGCTATTTTATGTTACCGAGCTTAGAGTATGTGAACATGAATATATAGGCCGTAATGATCCAACACTGCTGCTTCAGGACAAACTCTTATCTAATGAAGAAGCAAAACACTACAATATTGCAGTAGCAACTTTAGTGTGTCCTTGAGATACTTGGCAACATTTTTTTCTGAAACACTTAACCATCGAGACTCTTTCAGATATGCCAGGAAACGGATGAGACTGTACCTGTGCCTATAGGTTTGAGTTAATTCACAGACTTTTGAATTGAAGGAAATGAACGCAACAACTTTCAGCCTGGTAAAAACCCGTCAGGCCTGTCTCTAAGGGCGACGAACAGAGTGTCTCGTTATCTTCCACCTGCTTCCAATCTGATTGCTCAGCATGATTTGTGGTGCCTGTTTGCATAGGTGTGTGTTTGGGTCGTTGAATACACGTCAAACAAGTGATCAATCAGGAGACGTCGAAATAGGAATCAGACTTGCTCTCCTCGCCGTGGCCAGCTCACAGAAACAAAAATTTACAAGATCGTCAATTAGATTCTTAAACCTACTAATAAAATAAAGGCAAACAGACTCAGCGTTTCCCTCTCCTTTTGGCTCTCATTTTATTATCCAAGTATTTAAGAACGTCACATGAAAACATGGTGTACAGCTCCTGCTCTCTGCCTCCAGGTCAGATCTCTTCAATTATGCATTTCTTCCTTAAAATAGAGCCTGGTTGCCACAGCAAAGCAAACCAGATTAGTCATCCTTGGATGGAACACTGGAGGATAAAGGTGAACTGAAGGGACAAATTATTGGGACAGGAATAAGGATGTCAAATGCCCATTTAGCAATCGCAAAATTTTCATCCGTGTTGTTTGACCTTCTTTCAAGAGGTATCAAACAATATGGATCTCAAGCACTTCCAGGATAGTTTATTTGATTGTCGTTCTTTTCATATTTATTTGTTCCCTCCAATATATTCTAAAAGCACAGCTCCATGTCTTTTTTTTAAATTTATCTTAAAAGTACAATTTTCAGGTCACAACCCAGGAATATCAAATATGAAAAAGTAACTCCTCAATCTATAATGAACATTAAAAGCAATTTCATGCACGGCCAGTGTTCTTGAGGGGCTAGATTTAACATTTTTGAATTAAAACCAACTCCAGACTGTCTTGCTCAATTTAATCTGCTAGGATTATTTGTGGCATGAGCAACCCTGTTCAAAGTCAGTAATTACTGAAATTTCACTTAGATGTCTCTTAAAAATGGCTACATTTACGGAACCGACTTCATTGAGAAGCTGCACATAAGAAATTATACTTAGCAACTTAATAAAGTCTGTACATAATACGTTTGCTTTGTTAGTTGTTTCGACAATTTTGTAAAAAAACACAAAGAACAAAAAAAAAAACCCCCAGCAACAAATAAAAGCCTGAGTGTTTTTCTAACATGTTGGGAAATATGAATGTTTCATAAAAAAACAAAACAAAACAAAAAAACAACAACAACTAAGTAGCATCCAAAGAATTAAAGCAGAAGTTGTGCTACCCTCGTCCCCACTATATTCTTCTGCACTCAGGAGACATTAGATACTTTTCAACTGAGCCAAATTTGTCACACCGAGTATTTCAAATGTCAGAGATACTTGTGAATCATTCATAACAGAAACTTGAATTCCACATGTGGGTGTGGGTGATGCACAGAGGAATGGAGTCAAAAGCAAAAAACTCTACTGATGCCTTTGTTCTGCACATCTTTTTCCATATCTCAGTGAAGACTGTTTACGAAATCAATGACCTCTGTTTTGACATTTTAAAACCAAGATCCAACTTGTAACACACGAGACTGACTGGTCAGTGTTTTCTAAAGGCTCTCTCTACGGAGCAATTGACATTTAGGCGTTTCTCATAGCCGACAATGAATAATAGAGTAACTCTAGCTGTCTGATGAAATCATTTTCTACTCCTGTTCGCCACTTTGCTATTTTTTTTTTATTTTTTATTTTTACAGAAGAACTACAAATACAGAAAAAAAAGAAAAACAAACAATAAAAAAAAACATTCAAGTAGCAGAGTAGAATAAACACGTTGCCTAACTTTTTGGGAGCTATTCCAGGCACACCAAGGACAAAATGGTCACAGATTGCCTTTTGAAACATATGAACGAACAAAGCTGATTATTCAATCATTGCAGGGCGGAACAGACTTGAGCCAGCTCACAAAGACTCGGTATGAAAACAAGTTGTCAGCGGCTCCCAACTCACTCCCTATCTCCAAAATGCAGCACTGCAGTTTGGGGTGGTTTCGCTGGATTGTATCAAATGATGATGGCATTCCCCGCGCCTCACTCAAGTCATTAGCGGGGCCCCAAGCTGTGCCACATGTTCTTATATAAGAATGTGTGTCTTTGCATGCTAGTGTTTGTGCAACCACGAACAAAGACTGAGCGTACACTTGTGTTTTTCTCATCTCCAAGTATTACACAGCTAATCAGTCACAGCCCCGTGCTTCAAAACAAGAAGTGTGTCCTCCTTTCTTTCTCCGTTTATGTGAAGTAGAAAGTAAAATACTTCCATTTGGTGAAAGATAAAGATTGAGTGGCTAGGACTTAATGAATGCTTTAAAATATTTATAAGGACTAGATTTGTTTATTGGTATAGAATAGCCTTAAAACTTGCATGACTGCATTTTTCTACCTTTGAATAAGCCATTTATATACAGGTGGTGTTAGTCGCCAGGCAACCGAACGCAAGTATGTTTGCAGCAACATGAAAAACAGACATATAGCGATTCACACTATATGTCTGTTTATGATAGTAAAAGGACATATGATTGAGTTATGATTGTAACTCAGATTATTTGCGTAAAACTCACTTATCTGTGGATTGTTTTGTACACCATGAAAATTCAACAGAAAATACAGCTTTGGAAACTCGAATACCTGGGCACAATGCTACTTGACATGCTACTGGCTGCTGTTTGCAAAGCAACCAATCCGAGAGTAAATATGCTTCATGAAGCCACCGAATATTGGTCGCTTCTGCAATTTTCTTGATATCACATTAAAATCGCTTTAAGTCACAAACAGTGAAAAATATTTTTGCTCTTCTTAAAACCAAACTTGGCATACAAGGTGTACTTTAATACCTTTAATACCTTGTTGTTGTCTTCACAGTGCTTTTAGATGTTTGCACTTCAAGACTTTTATAGATGTCCTTGATGGACCAACAGCTGGAAACATTTCTGAATTCGTGCTGTGAGGAATAAAAGCAACACTGAGAAGCAAACGCCTTAGCTAACAATATGATTAAATGATTCTCCATTAATAACACTCAGCTTTTAATCTCACATCTCAGTCACAGAACTGCTTTGAGAAAGAAGACAAAAAGAATCTGACAACATTCTTGACCTGCAGCAGATTTTTGAGCAATATTGTAATTGGTTTCAGAAAGACCATTTAGTTCTGTCTGGTGACAGAACTAAATGGTTTTGACATGAAGAAATCCCTGTTCTTTAGGTAAGACACAACCAGTCAAATATTGTGCCAGAGAGGACTACTCGGTTCCAGTCGTTTCAATAATATATCAGGGTTAACAGTGTTGAATGTTGCACTGAGGTTCAACAGAACCAGCACTGTGGTTCTTCCACAGTCTGTATCCATGTGAATGTCACTGGACACTTTGCCAAGGGCAGTCTTAGTACTGTAGTGGGCACAGAAACCGGACTGAAAGACGTCAAAGTGGTTGGTCACGGTTTGGAATCCAGACATTTTGGCAATCCAGACAAAAACATGAAAGAGCAAATGCCTTCTACTTCATTGGTTGCTGGGATGTTTGAAAATGGGCTGATACTCAGTCCGCGCTCCCTGACAGTCCAAATTCAGTTGAAAAATTAACTAGATGATGTTTGACTGGCTCTGAAAAAAATATTGTGAATTTCTCATGCTGACTGTCACCACCCTTTAATATTGCATGTCAGAACAAAACAAAAAAAGCCCTCCCAAAAATGACCAAATCATTTACAGCGTAAACTCACTTGAGCGTGGTCATTTCAGTAAGAGAAGGCTGTGTGGCCTTCAGGTAGCTGGCTCGCCGTGCCTGGACCTTGGGCGAGGGCTTAGGGCTGCAATCTGAGTCGCCACTATCCTCCTCTGCCATGGCCTTGATGTAGCTGCCACTGCGCATTCGCCGGCAAGGGATCTCATCATCCTTCCCCACTGGAGAGAAGCCGCTCCAGTCATCCTGAGGCACCTGCAGACAAGAGGTGAGATTAGTAAAACAAAGAGAGGGGAAAAAAAAAAAAACATCCTTCTCACAAACGGATCCAAAAATGGATCTAACAAGACTAGAATATATTCTAAACCGGCCTGTCTTGATCCTACCATTAACCTCACAATGCCGATGGCCTTCTTTTGTCCGTCCCATGATGTGTGCTGCATATCAAGCGTGGGAAAATTAATCGTTTTGACAGAATACCGCTGTAAACACTGGCCTCTGCCTGCTCTCCTGGCTTTTCACACTCACTAATGAAGGTAGAAAAATAAATAAATAAAAGGAAAACCCATCTCCGAGCTGGTATAATCTAAAAGAGAGCGAGTCAAAGACAGCAGAGATGGAAAGAGGAGGGGAAAAAACAAAGGGGGTTTTGTTCGACACAACCACTGCACTCCCAATGTGAGTGGCTTTTAGGGCACCGGCTCTGAAGTGAAAGAAATGAGATACAGAGTGAGGGGAAAAAAGTGCAGGGGAATCATTCAATGGACAACTGCGTAGCTAGGAAACCGAGCTGACCTTAATGTCGGGGGCAACTACAGAGCGGTAAAAAAAACACAGGTTTTCCTTACTGTGAAAAGAGGTGGATGAAATAAGGGCACGCTTAATTTTTTTTTTACTTATTGTTTTGCACTTCATAAAATAAAGCACTTGCAATATGCTGGATGGAGATTTTCTTGCAAACATTAGCTTGCAATATGCTTTTTTTTCCTATAAAAACACCGGTAAACATTTGATGCTCCCACTAAGTGCTTAGATGCACTTTGAAGACAAAGGGAAAAAAAATTAAGCTTTTTGTGTCTGAAAGAATTGTTGCCTCGTTGCAATGACAACATCCTTCCTTAATCGGCTCAGTCGGCTTTCCAGGATGTTAAAATGCATGGCCAGACAGAACACTCACTGCCTTTGCTTTCCCCTACTCTGTCCTTCTCACTCATGCTTTTCTCTGCTGCCCTTATTTACTTAGTTTTTTTCTTCTTCTTGTAGGGTATGCACACACAGGCATAAAGTATATGTACATTGACACTCTATTTCTACAATCTGTCAACATTTTTAAAAGGTACAATTTTAACCAACTACACAAGATGGAATAAAATATCGTACACTTTGCAATTTGGAGTATTCCGTCCTCCTGCATCCAGGAGGACAAACTTAAGGAGAAACGTAAGGAAAAACTTAAATGATGGACCAAAACAAAGTACAGCAAAACTGTGAGCAGGAAAGACGTTTTAAAGCAAGTTTAGGATATAAAAAAAACAACATCTTAAGTTTCTAAAATGAAAAAGGGTGTGAAAACCGTAAACCTGCACGAGCCCAGGTATCCACCTATACCGACAGTCTGGACAAGAAAATTATCAATAAGAGAAGTAAATTTTCCGTCAACGGGAGAGGAAAGCTGGTAAGAGTTGACTGTAAGATGGATGGAGAGTCCTGGAGGAAAAACACTGTAACTACTGCAAAACGATTCAGGCTGGAGCGTACAGCCCAAGCTGAATTAGAATGATTAAGTTTAGAGCATATTTAGCTCCTATTTGACTGATCTTGAACAACTCTGCTAGAAAAATAGCAGAAATAAATCAGTCTGCAGATGTGGTAAAATGGTCAGGACATAACCCGGCAGAGTAGCAGCTGTTGTAGTTAGCCGTGTCCACAAAGTATTGACTCATAAGACCCGGATACGAATGTACACTACATTTTTGTCACTCATTTTATTCTAAACAGTTTATTTTCTATTTGCTAATTTTCCAATGCATTTAAGTAGTATTTTATGGCTATTACACAAAATCATTTTAAAATACATTCAAGAGGCATGAATACTTTTGTAAGAAACTGAAAATCTTGACAATTCTTCCAAAAGCAGAAAAACAAAAAAACAAAAAAAAAAAAAAACATATGCGTGACCCAGCAACGTTGCAGTGTCAGTATGCATGTCTCTCTGTGTTGCTGTGTGACCACTGAGCTTTGGGACTGGGGCAGTTTACTTTCAGCTTCTGTCTGCTGAACTCCTGCTCTCTCTCTCTGATCTCGCAGTGGCACCACACTGACTAAAACACGCAATCTCATGCCTGCTGCTACGACCAGACCGAGCACGATCTTGACAGCAGAATAAATGTAGTTTGACGCGAAAGTGTGCCACTCAAAACAGATTACATTTGCGCTCTAAATCTTCACTGTACTGTATACCGTCATTGTTCTACAGAAGAAACAGTAAGTACATAATCTTGTCCCTACTCCATAAACATGTCACAGCATTAGCATATACAAACTTACAAAAAACAAAATTCAGTGCACATCAACACAAAAGAGGAGATGCCATGGTATGGTTTTTCAAGAATGTTTTATGAATATACAAAAGACAACAACACAAGACAATGATCAAAGTTTGACAGGATGAATCAATCATGCAACTCCTACAGACAGACAGGCATAAACAAATGCATATTCATGCGGGAATAAAAAAACTGATGCATGGAGTAGTAGCGGGCCACAGATGATATTTGAAGCATGACATGCCAGAGAGATGGGGATGATGCTACAATCCTACCTGTAAAAAATGGCAAGTGCGTCCTGGCTCGGCTTTGACGAGAGCTTTATCTAGATTGACGGAGGCCTTTTGGTACACCTCCCTCGCTCTGCTCACCGTCAGCGTAGAGGACCATGAGCTCTTCTTCAGCTGGACTTGTCCATCGAGGGCAGTCATTAGCGGCAGACCTCCGCTGCTGCCACCCGAGCACGCAGAGCACTTGACGTCGTTGTTGCTGCGTGACGTCTTGAGTGACTGGGCGCTGATGGTGTTGTAGGACTCCATAAAGTATTGTGACTGGGATTTATCTGGGTGGCGTCCAATAGTCATGACCCCTGAAGGTATGGAACCAATGCCACCCCCTTGGTGGTGATGATACAGACAAACCTCTCTGTCAAGCGTGTCATCTGAGCTCCAGTACCCTGATGTAGTTGTACGCATCTTGGGTTCTGACTTGGAGCGGTCTTTGCTCTTACTACGCTTGCTGTGCTTGAGGGTCCCAGAGCATGAGGGAGGATCATCTGGGCTGGATTTGCTGCCATTTATCTTTCCGCTCCCACCTCCTCCAGAGCCCGAGGGCCCCTCTAGAGAGTGGGACTTGGTGAAAAGCTTCTGCACAGAATGCACAAGGTGGCGAATTCGACCAGGGCTGTCGCTGCGTTGGTGCTCCAATGCCGTATGCTTGTATTGCAGCGTGTGGTAGCCTTCGCGTCTCAACGGAGCTTGGGTCTCGAACTGCTCGAGCAAGTTTGACGGTATGCGGTTGTTGTTCCCTCCGCTTCCCTTACAGCTCCCCGTAGGCCCGGTGTAAGGCACCAAGGCGCTGCACTCTTCCTTCAGCTCATGGTGGGAGCTGTAATGTCTGCGAGGGAAAGTACAGCTGGTCAGGTCAGGATAGGCACTGCACTCAGTCTGGAAGGCGCTCCGCTGTGTGTAGCAGGGGTTATCAGTGGGATGAGCTTCCCCTTGGTTGAGGAAGTAGGACCGGCGGTCGGCGTGCCCCAGAGTCATGGAGTCATAAGAGGGGTCGCAGGTCACTGTGTGGTGACTGCGGCTGTTGGACAGGCCTTTCATGGTCATATTGGCCCGGTTGGCTTGTGCACCCGACTGCTTCTGCAGAAAGTCTGCACAGGCCCCCAAAATCTAGCTCTACAAAGAAGCACACATCCATGAAATAAAACATACAAACAGGAAGAGAAAGACAGAAAAGAGAATTATAAATATGTTGGTGCTGACTCTCCATCATTCATGACATTTCTTACTGCAATAATAGAAGACAACTAGATCTCCTGTTTCCTAGAGGGGTTTCACCAGGTGGGAGCAGAAAACCCCACAAGTAACATAAGAAATCAGGTTGGTTCCTATTTAAGCATAATTAGAACTATATATCTGAAACACTACTGTACACTCAAAGCACATGATAGCGTCTGCTTCAATGCGAAGAAAGTTCTTCATAACCCTTCATAAGTTCTTCATAATCCATTGTGTCAAATAGAGCAGGAGCTTCTTAAAGAGACAGAAACCCAATTTCAAGGTGCTGAATTGCAAATTAAAAAAAGCCTTGTTTAACATAGACAGCATTTTTATAACAACTGGAGGCGAGAGGTACTTGAGTGTGCAATAAAATAATACTACATGCCTGGAAAATACATAATATTGCCACTTTAAAGGTCTCCTTTAGGCTGCTGAGCAGGGGTGCATCCAGGAAGTTTGTAAAGAGGATTAAATCGGGGAAATGATTATCTTGGAGTGTCATACCAAATTAAAAACTCAAGTGATAAGCAGGGCTGGAATAAATTTTATGAAAGTGACACAAAGGCAAAGATTGACATACACCTAAATACATGAAACATAAATAATTCTGACCAATTCATTTTCTTTTTTTAAGATAATCATTATCAAATGTTATAAACATAAGACTCTCATCAGGGCAGTTTGTGGAGTGACCTAAATTCAGGTGGTTTATAATGTTTTACATTCAGAGTGACTGTTCAAACCTCACGGCAGAAAAAGCTTTGCACTTTGCAAAAAAAACAAAAAAACAAAAAAAAAGTTTGGTTTCTTTTTCAAAAATTGTAAATAGATCACTGTAACAATAACTAACATAATGATACAAGTCTGACCTTGAACCACTTTTGTTATCAAAGAACACTTAAGCATGCCAGATTACGTAAGTGTACAGTTCAATCTGTAGGAAATTACTGTAAGGTTTTACTCAAAATATAAACAGAGAACAGATACAGCAGCCCTCCAATTGGTCTCAACTTCCTGTTGGCCTAAGCTCTGACAATCGTTATCAGAATCTTTACTGTCAGGCATGTCACTGTCCTCTCAGAAGATGATAAAATATGCAAATATCAGAGGTCACTACAATACAAACTACTGAATAGATGCAGTTCTGCAGTGCACGAGTACATTGTCCTACATGTTTCAAAATGTCTGGTATGTGGTATTCTTTATACATCGCTTGCAACAAGTGATTTTAGCTGCTGTTGCCTTTCGATCATCATTGTCCTTTGATATTAACAAGACATTTTTTCTACACAGTTTTCCACTGGATTTGTTGTGTTTTATTTAGCATTTTCTGTAGACCTAGAAACTTATTGTGAGGGGAAAAGTCATCTGGGGGAGCAAATCGATAGTTTCCAAAAATACTCAGATCAAGACTAACAACCATGTCATGTTCAAAATCTGTAAACGGCATCATTGGCAAGTCATCTTCACCACATCTAGATTCCTAAATGCAGCAAGTTGCTGCCATGTGAATGATTTAGTTGACATTTGTGTTAAGGAGAAATTAAATAAGTTTTTAATTTCTCCTTATGTCCTGCATTAAGTTAATAAAAGCTTAATGCAGGACTTTATTTTACAAAAACAAACAAACAGGAAGTAGGTCTTAATCGATTCTTATTGTTTAAAATAATCTAATCATCATTTTTTTCTTTTGTCCACCAAGCCTCTGGACACGTACCCAGGGCAACCATCAGATCCAGGGCAGTGGACGGGTCGTTTTAATTCTGCTAGAGAAGCTCACACAAACTACCCACAGTCTCAGGCTTTTAATCCAGGGCTTTTACAGAACACTGGACGAAAAAACTGGGTCAAAAAGAGCATTTATTTTTAGGCTTACAGTACACCTTTACACAGTGGATTCATGCACACGCCTGTCCGCAAACATGAATTATGCTTGTGGACTTTCCCCTCTATGCCTTTAGTTCTTTACATGGCAAACTATCTGACCCAACAAATAGCTTCTGGGCTTCAAGCAGCAACTGTAATAAATGACCTTTTCCTGTCACGAAAACAAACACATCCATCAGCACCCCTTAAACTACTTTTCTTACTCATCCGAGAATGGCTAGTTGCTGAATCCACACAGTTTTTAATAGACTGAAAGTAAAGGTAGCAAAGCAAAAGTAAAACCCCATGCACCTCAGCGTAGCACACCGACGGCAGAACGGCTGAGCGTCAGAGCGCAATTCACTACTGCAATTTATAATACAGCACAGACTGTTTGGTAGATAAATAAAATGTGGGGGGAAAAAAGGGAGGGTAAGAAGGATAGAAAGGAGGAAGCGAACCTTTATGCAAGTAGAGGACAGGGTGCAGGTCAAAAGCAAGATATTGAGGCCCATTTATTATTTTCTTGCTTGATTAGTTGAAAACTCAGAAATTATGTATGCAATTTTACTGCTAGTATTAACACGGGATTATATCCAATACCAACATTAAGCAGCTCTGTCTCAACAACAAGTTAGACAGACACTTCTTGCAGGGTTGTGTCCAGCTAAAGGTATTCATTTCAGTAGACAGAGATCCTTTCTGTTGGCTACTGAAGCACAGAATGTGACCTAAATAAAGGGCCCTCATGGTGATCCACAACACTGCGTCTGTGGCACAGCTGTCTGCTACACTGCACTAGAGCTGCAAACCGACGTTCGGTCATACATGCCGTTTTTCCTGCGAGCAACAGACACGTAAACACGCACACATGAAAGCAAACACGGTGTACAGCTGACAGAGACCATATCCGTGTGGATTTTTGATGCTGCTCGAAAAGCGCAGCTTTCAGCAGGTAGATCTGCTGGGTTTATTGTGCCTGTCAGGTAAGGCGCACACTGGCAAGCCCTCAAAGACAGCTGTGGTCATGGATTATACTTTACGTCCATCATAGCTGACTGACCTATTTGTGTCTCTACCTCTCGGGTCAAACCTCGCCATACAGCACATGAACAACCCGACAGGCCTCTTTGAAGTAGGGTCCAATGATAATGCAGCTTTTCACACAGACAACTAATTTTTTGTTCTTTGCTATTCATCATATCCCTGGTAACACCAGTCCTTTTCCACCCACAGCCCAGCATATCTGATAATTACTTTAAGGAATTTTAAAAACGTTCGGACTTGATCTTACGGATGTAGCTTGCTGCTTGATCAATCAAAAGTATAAACCAAAACCTAACTGAAGTGTCACCAACTTTTTCAAATTTGCTTTAAATTTATTAAAAGTTCTCCAAAAGGCAGTCTAAGAATAATCAACAATAACTGAAGCAGAATAAAATGGGAGATATGAACCTTAGTTCACGAATGCTATTATACAATAAAACGCATATCTGTAATGATATAAAAAAATCCATATCTGTTGTATCTTAAGTTAACATTTGAATAGAAGATTACACACTGAAACTACTATTGTGCAAATACGATAAAGAACAAATACGATCTCTTGATGCTCACTAAAACTGCATCAGCAAAATGAATGGATGCAATCTGTTTTTAATGGTTTCATATGTCATAACTTAAAGACATATTTCACTTGTCGTCTTTGTTAACAGCTGTGCCGCTTTGCAGTGGCTAGCTCCATCTTTAATGTTCTTTGCATCACCTTGAGCCTCAAATCTCCCTAAAGTAGAATAAACAAATGTGGTATTAAAATGCAAAGCCACATTGACTCACTCCACACGATCTTTAAAAGGAAACGGGGAAATCAATAAGACTTAGTGCAAGAGGACTGTCACAGCTGCTTTCTGTTGGAAAAAAATAAACGTCTTGGGTAGGGACTACAATTAGTATGACTATTTATTTTGTCTTAAAACTCCAGTTTGAAAAACAGAACTGAGGGATTTCATACACACATTTCTAGATGATCAGTCAGATAAGCCTCGAGAATATGACTAAGTGGACAAGTACATATGTTGTCAGGTAAAACTTAATTTAGCTTTGACACAAGCCCTTTGTACATTACTCTGTGAAAGTCGTAAAGGCGAGCCACTGTGACAGAACCAACACTTACAGTTTTATTGCTGAAGATGTCCCCCACACTCAGCCTCTGCCTGAACGAGACCTTGGCCAATATCACCGTCTGTGAGGAGATACCACTCAGAATCTGCTAACTTAATGGACTCCACAAGTGAAAATCCTGATAAAAGCATGTGACGAGCCAGGAAAATACTCTAGGCGTCACAGTTGAAAGTAACAAATGAACAGCATTCAAACAGCATTTTGCAAGTCACACCTCACTTTGATGAGAAATATTAAAGAGTTTTAATATTGTGAGATGTCGTTGACACCCAAAAGAATAAATGTGACCCCATGCAGACAGAGAACAGGCTGGGATTTAAACCCAGGACTGTCTTGCTGTCCCACCGTGCATCCCTGTGAAAAAAAAAAAAGAATATAAGGAAATAGGATTTTTGAAAAATCTATATGAGACAATCACCAGAAAGCTGTAGAGAGAAAATAAAAAAAGGGATTGGAGGCAGTCAGATACACACATCATGAATGTTTAAAGAAGAAATCTACACCAGAATGATATAGCATAGAGTTTTAAATTCACCCAGAGGCCAGTCAGACATTATGGATGATGGCATTTTCTTGTGTTTCCGCAATGTGCTGGAGTTGATTTAGAGACGTCAGGAGACTCCGAGAAGATAACTTTAATGTCTTGCTGTTACAAAGACAGGTAAATGATGAATGAACTAATCTCTTGTTCTGTAGTAAAAACAGTGGTCTGGAAGAAAAATGCAACTCACAGCTTGTGATTTTGCTGATCAATTTCACACTTTATGACCATCTACAAAAACAAAGGCAAACTTGTACAATCTTATGTGGTGATATTGCCAAAAAACTCATACAAGAGTGGTTTTAAACCTGCACCCAGAAAGATAAAGCACTAAACATGTCTTTGCCATGACTGCTTCCAATGACATGTTTTCATCCTAATGTGGCTTCAAGTAACAGCTTGGCATGTCCTCAACACACTCAACAAGTCAAATGTACAGCAATGCTTCGAAGCATCTACTTCCTTAATGGGATGATGCGCTTTGACACCGAAATTTGCATATTTCTGCCAGCCGTATTGGCTGCTTTATTATACAGCAAGCTTTTACGGGTGAATGGATGCGCCTGGTTCTTGTAAGACAGCTCCTTTGTCACAACCAATATAATTAGGCCGACTGTCGGGGCCTTTTCCTGACAAATGGAGTGACTGTGCTGACTTATGGCAGGGGACCCACCAATCAAATCCCAGAGACAAATTCCTCTAGTGATGAGGACTATTTGAGAAGAGTAAACAATTTAACCTAGGCAGTGGGTCTGGGAGAAGGCACTGTATTGTTGTTGAAGCTCCTGCTGTGCGTCTAAAGAATTTGGCAAAAAAACAAAAAAAACAAAAAGGCTTGGAAGAGGGGAAACTGACTTGACAAGCAGCTCACCATTTCTATAGAAATATAAACCATATAAAACCTTAATCAGATTAAAAATATATTCTCTCCTTTGTATAAAATATGAATGTAATCATTTAAGAAATCTTGGCATCCGAGTCAGAGACAAAAAACAAAACAAAACTGAAAAGCCTTGACACTTGGCTTTGACTTCATAACAAAGGGCCACGACTCCACTGAGATTGCTTTTGATGGCTTAAGGTTGACTCCATCAAGGGTATATGGTAGGAACTGAAGAGAACGATGGCAGCCCAGACCTCTGCTTTTCATTTTAAAGGTTACATTTACAGTCAGATATGAAGTTATTCTTTATCAGGCAGTCATATCAGGTAATTCCTAAAAAAATGGAATTACCTCTCTCTTTCTATTAAATGCCACATCTATAAGATGTCAGGTAAAACTCTGATGATCCAGTTTAAATGCAAAATTCACAAGAAATAGTCACAATGTTAAAGTGGCAGAACTATTTTTGCCAGGAGGAATTTATAATATCGCTGTGCAAACATATCACCTACTAGACTTTCTCACAACAACATGTAAATTCATTTCCTTAGATCGTTTGTGTCATTAATTAGTAGTCCGCTCAAAAGATGATCCCAAACTGTGCAGCGTATCCCTGCCGCTCCTCAAGAATTACCACGGACCTCCTGGCTGCTTCTCTGATTAATGCTGTTCTTGTCAAAGTTGTTAGTGAAAGTGGTCGGCCATGTCTTGCTGAGTTTCCAGAGGCGCCATGTTCTGTCCATTTTCAGATGATGGATGTGAAAAAATGTGATAGAACTCGAGGGGCGTGAATACCTTCGCTAGGTGTGTTGAGCAAGAAGCTGTACTGAACTTCAAACTGACATGTATTCAATACAAAACCAAAGAACGTAAACTCGGATCACTTTGAATGGATGAATGACTGGACTGAATTGACTTTTTGTAGAGCCTTGACATGGCATGTGTTGTGAATAAGAAGTATCTTCACATATAATGTTTAGAAAGTCAAGCATTACAGCCAGTTTAACTAAACATTTTCTATTTTTCTACCTTTTCTGCCATCATCCCCTTGAGAGAATGCAAAAGCATATTCTGCCTTTCTTCAGAATTTCTCATAAAAAAGAGGCCATTTTCTTTTTTCACAATTCTAAACAAATTGACTAAAAGGCCACAAGACACACTCACACACAGCGCTAACTGATTATAGAGGTTGTCCAAAACCCTGTTTTGAGGATAATTACAGCATTTAAATTAAAGGTAATTTTAAGCCTTTTTAACTATTTTCACTAACCTTGATACAACGCGGAATAATAATTTCCTGCTTTCTTGCTTGTTTTTCTTTCATTTTCCTAAGTCGAATAAAAACATCCATAAAAAGCAGCCGAGGGAAATTAGACAAGAAAGGAGGGCACCATCATTGGCTAAAATAGATTTTCTGTTGAAAAAAATAATTATATATATTTTTTTCTTTATGAAAACTCACAGGTGGTATGTACTTTGAGATTAAATGCGAGTAGCAGTCACATGATCATCTTTTGTAAGTGTATAAAGGCTTTGTAGGGAAACTGTGAATATGCTTTAGCATTCTCAAGGGGGATGACGGCGTGAGCAGTAATCTTTGATGTGGGGGGGCATAGAAGTGCAGACTATATTTCTGCAAAGTATTATTAGAGATTAACAATGATTCGAGTAAAGCAAACTGTATGATGCATTTTGTTGATCAATGAGGATCAACAAAATGCAAAACCCAGAAGACAAAAACAAAAATGACGACAAAAGCCATGCTAACTTGGCTTTTAATATGGAGGTTCTGCCAACTTCCATTTTAGCATAGCTTCTCTTATAACTTTTTAATTGTGTCATGTTGTTGACCCACCTGAGCCACTGTAGTATTGTAGCTATTGTCCTACAGTGATTTTGGCAAATTAAGTAAGGTTTTATTTATCACAAACTGTATAACAATTTTCTTAAAGTAACAAAGATGACCCAACTCAAGGTAGTTTGGGGAAAAAGCAGCGATTTTTGTGTTTTTAAAAGAGCAGCAAAATGTAAAGCATATCAGCAGTGTATGACGCAAATCGATAAATACACCTCTACAAAGTTCAGTCAAAGCAGTCCACACCAGTACTGTCTGCAGCTCCATGGGATTTTCACGCTTTTAAATTTTCAAACACTCTTGTTTCTGAAAAGAAAGTGAAAAAGGCTAATATCATAAAATCTGTGTCGTCTTTGCACATTTCAGCTCAATGGATCACACGTGTGTGTTCAAGGTGAAAAGTGGCATCTATCAAGAGTCTGTAAGGCAGGAAACCTGAGCAAACAGCATAGCTAGTTTATGCCAGCTAGGTAGTTAACCTGTAAAAAGTAAAAATGCTTTATTACATTTTGCACAATGAAAATTGAGAAGCTGGCTTTTATATTTATACTTTGTTATTCGATATGTGCTTTGCTTTTAAAAGGTCACGTGGACCTTGCAGTCTTTATTCATTAGAAGCTTCAGAGGAAGAAGAGCGAAGAGAACTGGAGAAGATATGTTGTACTTCATGGGTTCTGGACTTGAGCCTAGAGCAGCCAAGTTATTCATTATATATGCTGCATCTGCGCTATTCCTGAGTCACAGAACACACAAAAACAAGAAAACAATATAAAATAACATTATTGTAATAATCTGTTGTGATATTGTATCAACACTGAAATTGCTGATGTTTGTTTTAAATAAAAGAAATTAGATGTCGTCATGCATACTGTATCTTTTAAATTCGCTTATACTTACTGTGATTATAAAATCATATTGTTTTTACTAAAGCAATTACACCGTGACTACCTCGTACCGACTCAAGCCTACACTGCTTTTCATAATTAAATAAAAAGCAGATGTGTGTTTTTATTGTTGTTTTTTTTTTCCCTCAAAATACACCATTGCAACTCCTCTCAAATTGGGACACTGTAGCATTCATGCACCTTTTATTTTAGCTCGTCAATAAACAGGCTTTTGAAGCGCCCGATAAACAGCCTCTGCCTGTTTGGATATATGCCGTTTCCTCCTGCGTTCAAACAGAGAAACGTCGTCACATTTTCTTATTAAAGCCCGTTAAAAAAATCTGGGGCAGATTATTCTCGTCTATGGGAACGCAGGCTAGCACTGTGATGGTGATAAGTAAATCAAAGCCTGGTGAGTTCTGAGCGTTATCGCATATCGGGCCCTGATATATCAACTGCAAGCATTACCCAGAAGGTAGTAAAAGCTGCTGTAAATGTCAATGTGAGGCTTGACTCCTCCTTGATTCCTTCTTCATTTATTGTAGCTTATAATAACTGTACAACTTCATTATCGCTGCTATTTTCAGCTATGCAGAGACTTGGGAGTGCAGCATATAGTCAGAGCATATACAGATAAAAGGGACACAACTAAGGGCATTTTCCAGCTGTTTCTATGTTAATATCTTCCTCAATTTAGGACAAGATATCCTGTCTAAAGTGACTCACCTTCTCTGCAGGGAAAAAAAATAATAATCAGGTTATGTTCATGCTCTTTGATTGTACAGTATGCACATTAAAGTCACTTGCCTCTGTCATCCAGCATTAGCATCAAAATGCTGCCAGAGGGGGACACAGTGTCAGGTGATTTCATGCCACTGACTACAGTTAATTACATGTAGGGAAAGAAAGCTGTGTGCACACAACTAATGTGTTATTATCCTCTTAGCTAATGCAGTCTAAGTACACATTGAATGTCTATTGCTGTTGCATTTATCAACTTTAATTGAACGTTACGTGCAGAATAAGGATTAAATATCATATTAATAATGTGCTGGAGTAAGGCCCAATCGTAATTAGGATTTGCACATATTGTTATTCTAATGAATT
The DNA here is from genome assembly GCF_051168715.1 of Poecilia mexicana. NCBI lineage: Eukaryota > Metazoa > Chordata > Actinopteri > Cyprinodontiformes > Poeciliidae > Poecilia > Poecilia mexicana. The sequence continues at coordinate 14,299,728 of NW_028263389.1, forward strand.
CAGAAAAAAAAAAGAAGAAAAAAGTCATAAAAATAGACCAGCAAGAAGCCATTTTCAAGAGATCATTCTACTCTTCCTCCACAAAGCTATGTGTTAAACTCATGAGGGGAGAGGTCATGACTTCGTAATGGGAGGTGAAAAGATGAGGGAAGTCTTGATGGTTTGTACCTTCCCTGTGCCGTGGGTGGCACGTCACATCAAAGACGCGTGAACGGACACATTGACAGATCTGGGAGTGAGATCCAACTGAGCAAGAGGGAGGAGGGGAAGGGAGGGTGGGGTGCAACTTGCTGTCTTCTTCTATGAGCACTGGTAGACACGTATTCGCAGCGACACCCACATGCCAGAGTCAACCAATCGCAAATACAGATATGAACCCCAAGGAAACACACTGGGACACACATACCCCCCCTGTTGAGACCGGGAGGAATTATTCCAGCTCTCCCTCAACACCATGGAGATTTCCCTCCTACAGCAATGCCAGCGCAGAGAGCAGGTGTCAGAGCAGGTGAAGGCTGCACACTGACCGTTGGCAACTCGGCTCCCAGCTGACCTCACATCAGAACTTGGTGACATGAACAGGGTATGTAAATTACTGGGTAAACAAGAGTCTACACGGTTTATGCCAACAAAGTGGACATTATGTCTCATGTCAACCCATGCTTAGCCAAAGTCTATCAAAGACTCCAGACTGAAGTCCAGTTGCTTTCCTCTGATCACAGAGTCGCTGGGCAGAAATCAAGAAACTGAATGCTCCCTGTAGGACATGTTTAAGGCTGGTTACTTTGGTCGTTTCTGACAGCGCCAAGACCTTCCTCCTTCCTCTGATTGGTTGTCTTTGACCGGGAGCAGTGCATTTCTGCAGGTGGCAACAGGAGCACTGGGAAGAGGGAGAGGAGCTGGATTTTTTTTTTTTCCCCCTGGAGACAGTCTTATATGATTCTGTCACAATATGGTGGCACTTTTAACAAATATGTAAAAAAAAAAAACATGTTTGAAGAAGTTACATATTGCAGTTTAAAGTTTCTGGCAATAATATGCATTTTAACATTCTGAGATATGGGGAGAAGCTTGCAAGCATGTTTGGGGGTATTTTGCTGCAGGATGATGCATCTTGAGATGTTCTTGAAGAAATTAGCCCGAGTTATGATCTCCAAAAGGACAGTGACCTTAAGAATACTGCTACGAAATGCTATACAAATATATGGAAACCTTTCAATTTTAAATCTTCTTTCATCATTCTGGCTTTTTAGCTATCAGAAGAAAATAATCCAAACTGATCTGAAACAAAGTGTAGTCTGATTTAATTTTACATAGTGGGGAAATAAACTTTGAGTTTTTGATAAAGAAGAAAAATCATTATGAAGACTTAAAATAAGTCTGCAACAGTGCAATAAATATCAGCAATATTTCACATGCTACATAACTAATTAGAAACTTTTAGAATATTCTTTTTTTTATTTCAGTGAAATAGTGAGAACGGTTTCAGACTTAACGTTCTCCTTCAATATCACCTGGTGGATTTTTTCCTCCCATTGTAAATGTCGTATTTTTAACCCCTAGAACCCGACGGACCCACCGGTGGATCCAGCTGCCACGTGACCTCGGCTCGCTCTGTAAACAAAGGCTCCACGTGCCTTTAAATTTTTTTTTTATTATTATTATCCGCTAAAAGAGGCTTTAATCTTTCAAAAACTATTCCGCATAAAGGTTTTGCCCAAAATGTTAAGATTTGTTTTTTTTTTTTCTTTAAGTGTGCAGATAACTTGTGCACAAATTTTACCTGTATATTTTTTCCGCTTTTCCTGTGCGCGAGTGTTTGAATTTCCAATAAACTCCAGAGAATATAAAAGGTGATTTGCAGTTGTGTGTTTTATGAGCAGCTAAATGAACTGTGAAATGAGCAAGTTGAATTAGCTTCCCATTTCGTAATTTGCCCAGGTACACACAGATAACTGCTCCCTAATTTTACTGGTAACCGAGGTGACACTGTGCATCAACGAACATTAACTTCTTGCCTATTAGATGTTATCATGGGTGTTGTTTGGATGAGTATTGCACATAAAGGGTCTTGGTTTTCCAAGAGAGATGATCTTAATTCACATTTGAAACGTATATTAAAAAAAAAAAAGGTTTTAATAAAACTTTGAAAAGTAATTAAAAATAAATTAACTGAGGATGCTGGAAGGAAAGACTAAGAGTCAAAATAGCCTCTCTTAATACCTTAATCCAAAAATGCATTAAGCAAAGTGGTGGAGAAGGCTTAGAAATACCTACAATTTCTACAACAGGAAATCATCCCTATAAATTGTGTGAAAAGCCATCACTGATGTGTCAAAATGATTTTTGGATCACATTCACAGCCACATCACAGCTTCATAATTCTGTCTCAGACATATCGCCTTCTTCAGAAATCTATTTTTGCCACCGAATGTTTTGTCTATCGTCTTTGCACACAGTGTAAAAAATGAATCACAGCATTCTTCATTAGATACTCCATCTGAACAAACGTGTCACGGCATCTTCAGCAGATTATCCGAGACCGTCTTATATATTGTTAAACTGAGCAGAAATGTAGACGTGAATGCTGCATGAGGAAAAGATTCAACACTCTCATTCTCTCAGCTGTGTATTCAATATTCCTCTGCATGTCCAGTCATGCACTTCACTTTCCTATCTTCATTATGTCGTCGTTTTGCTTTCACCAACAATCGTTTTCCAAGCTTTAAGGTTCATCTTCTATCATTGCACAATTTGTATCCATTGGCTGTGCATCATCATCACCAGATCAGAGCTGTGAGGATTCAGTCCCCCATTTACTCACTAGCTTGCATTAAACATGCACCTCTGATGTTGTAACAAATCATTTTCCATCTTCCAGTTTAACATCAAGAGCTTTGTATGTGAAACTAAAAAAATAAAAAGACAAGGCAAAGCAGCTCTGAAGAAATTTTGGACACAATCTATGCCTCTAATTCCCAGGCCTTTTCTGTTTTTTAATGCTTCCTCTGATACTCAACTTTGTGGCTTAGAGTTGGTAAAGAACATGGCTTATTTTCAAATAGCCTTCGACGGTGACCCATGCCAAGGCAGTGATATGTTCTCAAGTGGTAAGCTCTGCTTGCAGTAAATCCAGTTATTTGGCAGAATTCCTTGGCCTGAGGATTCACAGCTGGCTTGCAAACTAAAGCTGATCAGAAAAGAGCCGAGTCATTCAACAAGTTACAATTTTCCCAGCAAAAAAAAAAAAAAAAAAAAAAAAAAAAAACATTTTTAAATTTAGTTTGGAGAAAAATTACTCAGAATGCTGAAGATTATTTTCAAGCAATCCATTCTTTTGTGAGACAAAATTGCTGTTAAACCTTTTCAAAAATATGTAAAATTATGAATTTGTGTTTTCTTATTTAACAACTCCAAAACATTTTTGCATAAAGCAAAAGGAAAAAATATATATATTTAAAAAAAAATAATTGAGCTGTATGATGTGATGAAAAAAAGATGGATCTGCAATAACACTGCTCAATATTGAGACCACCAAATAAATTATAACCCACATTTTCATAAAATTGTTTTTTTTTTACATTATTTCAATTCAACAAAAGATTATTAAAATCCTCAAAACTTTTTCTAAATGAATACGACACAATGAGCATATCTGCGAGCTAATTCTGACACGACCACCTGTTTTACCACCTATCAAAATGAATTCTCTGGTTGTCTGCAAAGAGTTTCCTTTGACTTCATGGTCCGGTTATTGTCATGATAGGCGCAACAAATCATGAGACTACATAGCCTCAGGTGTGTGCCATTTTTAAACCGTCGATTGACTCAGTTTGCCTTGTGTTGACATAAATTTGTCACATCTGATTTAATGACAAAACTGAAAAAAAAAAAATTGCATAAGTTTGTTTTGCACACAAGTAAGTAAATATCTAAGAAGGAAGGTTGATATTTGATTTTAAAGGACATCAGTTAGCAGCAAAAATATGTCAGTGCTGTTATAGTTTAAATAACATATTGCAATAATAATGCATTTCGAGCAGAAAAACTATGAGTGTCTGATATGAATAAGCTTCTAGTACCTGGTTATATATGAATCAATTTAATAAAGAACAAAAAAGGATTCAGGGAAAATATCTAAACTTCACACAACCTGCTAGGAAATTTGTTAATTTCCTTTGAGTCTCAAACTAACTTTGGGGTGTTGAAATATATCATCGAGGGGCACAAAATTCACAAATTATTATTTACATGAATGGCAGATTAACATCAAAATTATTTTCATTTAAGTTAAGTAAGATGTTTGACTGTCTTCATGTTGAAAGATTCTCTAGAGAAGTTTAAAAGCCATTTAAACTGCTGACTGGCTTTTTGCATTTGTAACTGAAAAAATGTCAGTCTTAACTGTATACGGTCACATATATAAAAAAATTTGAATGTTTATTTCAATAAATTTTCTTTGTCAGATTAAAAGTACCTTTTCAAAATAAATCTTAAGCAGGTGTTAGACATAATTTACTTTAGAGAGTCCCAACCCCGGGCATATATACAGTTGAAATGTGTCTAGTTGTCACCACCATTTGGCCCACTGCTTTTGCCCTTTTGTACAGCTGTAATCTGGTGCTTTTAGGCAAAAATGACGATAAAGTGCACAGCTCTATGGCATCCATCAACAAGTTGATACAGCAAAACTACTATCCTAGTGTCAGATTATGAAAGTATTAATGTTTTTTTTTTATTTTTTATAAATGTGTCCCTAAATCCTTGGCTCTGCCTTCTGTTTTGCTTTCTGCACAACACTGCAAGAGTGCTAAAGCTTATGCCTGGCAGAGAAAACATGTTCAGCACTTTTACTTGCTATTAGGCATTTTTGAACACTTTGTCCACTTGTAAATCCCACCACCGCCATCTGCTCTGTCACCAGTTATCATTGCACACAAACAGGAAAAATTATTTTACCCAAGCAGCCTCAGAAAACCTTTTATTTTGTCTGTCCTTTGTAGTCCCTCTCATTCCAGAATTGTCCCATGATCTTCATCTCCCTGACAATTTTTTTCCCCAGACCATCAGTCTCAGAGATATCTTTGTGTCTCTCTTTCTCATTTCTGCCGCTGATTGTAACTTGTCAACCTTGACAGACGCGTTTCTACTGAAGATGCACCACAGCTGCACCACAGAAGGTTGATCTCAAAAGGTCAGAGGTGAGTTATGAATGTGTTGACTTAAATTTGATATTGTACATTTCAAATGGTTTATTCACACTACGGTATTGGATTGTTCATGTGTGACACTGTGGCCAAAGCTGTATATAGTGAAGACTGTTGTGCAGCGCCTGATAAAAGTATTTATGCTGTGTAATGTTTTGTTATCATTTTGTCATGTTACAAACATAAATGTTGGTGTATTTTGTTACACTTCTATATGAGAGTTCTACACAAGCTAGTTCATAATGACAAATGGAAAGTCAATTGTATGTGATTTTTTTTGTTTTACTCTAACAAATAAAGATATAAAAAGTCTGTTGGGAATTTTTTTTTTTTATTTTAATCTGAAGACCCTAAATAAAATCCATCCACTTTAGAAGCTTTCGCTATTGAAGTACTTCAAGAGTTCCCCCCGAATGATGAAATTCTTCACCCTGTCTTTAAGAGCAAACTTGGAATAAACTAATTTCAGCAACTTGTCTCAGGCATCTTGGTTTTTCTGTCATGGTCCATATCCAATTGTGGATGATGTTAATTTTCTTTATGCTCCGGCTCAAAGAAAATTAACATGCGACTTGAGTCTGTCTATTCATCTCCTGGTCCATCCTGCCATCTCTCCTGAACAAGACACCAAGGTTCCCGAACTTCTCCCAATGAAGGGGAGACCGACTCCCAACACGGAGGAAGCGATCCACATTTTTTCTAGCAACGAGAAAAACGGGCTGACTCTCATTGCAGATGCTTCACACTCATCTGCGAACCACTCCAGGGAACACTGAAGATCACAGCCTGAGAATGCCAACATAATCTCATCTGCAAAAAAAGGAAAACTGTGTCCCTGAGGTTCTCAAACCAAAGCCCCTCCTTTCCACAATGACACCTTGAGATCCCGTCCGTGAACAGCAGAGACCTCGGGGGCAAGAGGCAGTCCAACATGCACTAACGACAGGCTTGACGTTATGTTAAGAATGCAGACACGGCTCTTTGTTAATTTGGGCCTTGAAAGCATGTCTTGGGGGAAAACGGTCTTCTTCAGAGCCACAAAACACAAGTGGGGATGTTAAAAGTTATTTTTTCCCCCGACGTAGGTGTGTGGATTCTAAAGAATCTTACATTCTTTAGAATGTAAGATTGTTTAAAAGTGTGACTCAAAGAACACAATGTGTGTACTTGTACTTAAGAATTTGAAGAGGCTGATCTGCTGTTTTGTATTTGTGAAAGACTAAAAAAAAAAAAAAAAGTCTACAATTACAAAACGCCTATAGGATTTTTCTCTCAGACTTCAAATTTACAGTTAAAAGGCACAAACACTATGTGAAAAATTTAAGGTATAAATACTTTTGCAATGCACTGTAGGAGTTGTAATAGTCACATAAAAAGCATTCATCCACAATCGCAAGTAACTCACCTGCTTTATTGTTTCATCTTTGGCATCTTTTTTTCCAAGTTTCTCAATTCCGCACTCCTTGCCGTCTGCGTTTCCACATTTCTGCACCTTGAATAGAATAATAATAACAAAAAAAAACAAAACACACACAGTTAGTGGCTAAGGATTCATCACAACACATCAAAACACTCGTAGAAACCCCCACCCCCTTTTGTGGGTGATGTGTTGGTCCATGTGTCATGTGCTCATGCTGTGCTGTTGCTCTCTGCTCTCTTTCCTGCACCCACTTCAGAGTGCACCGCATGCGTTTCATTACTGGAGAAATGCTTGGTGACGAAGCACGGTGTAATTCTTCAAAAGGCATTTTTAAGAATCTGCTATTAAAATGACCTTGAAATGAAAAACTAGAAGAAAAAAAAACACAAATAAAAAAATGGTCTGGATTAATCACGTTAAAATATGTGCATACCTAATTAAGTCCCATTTTGTTTTAGTGGGGAAAAAAAAAAATCTGCGCCAACATGTTGGTTTTGATCCTAAAACCCCCGCCTGCTTGGAAAGCTGCAAACAGAAACGGAAGGAGGGAGGGGATGTGCAGAATTCATTTTAAGCCTATTTGCACTTGCTTAAATCTAGCATGTCAAGTCCTTGAGGTATTCTGAAAGAGAGTGAAAGCCAGCCTTTGTCTCAGTGCAGTGGCTCCTCACCGCTGAAAAGTAGAGCAAGCAGATTGCGTTTACCTTCCACTTCCTATAGCTTCCATCATTGGCCCATCCTCTGGATTTCCTCCTCACACAAATAAAGGTAACGCAAACTAATTTTATCTTTGGAGCAAACAAAACCAAACAAAAGACGAAAGCAATTATATATATATATAAAAACACAAAATTGATGCTTTTAGTAAATTAGGTTGAGCAACAGCAACAATTTCCTGATATTCTGTGAAAGTGGCATTTAGTTCAGCGTGGGGGCACCGAACAGATGGTGGTCTGTCTAACTCACGCCAGGTGCAACTGGGATGGAACAGGTTGCGCGCACATATACACACATACTATCTCACAGGTCAGAGGAAGGTTACTAATACTCCAGTGAGCACCAGAGTTTTTGTTTTTATATGGAGAAGATGAAACAGTAGGTCAAGCAAAGATAGTGTAAAATCCCTAAAAAACAAAACAAAGAACACAAACTTTATTTCATGTAGATAAAAAAGAATCTCATCCATCCATGCATCCAGAGTCACTTAAAAGGCAAGCCCTCTAACATTGGTTACTTGGATTGACGTCACCGACTCATGAAATTTGTGTAAGCCTGATCAGGTACCGCTGCATGTCTTCGCTCACAACGGACGTGACGATGCAAAAGCAGAACTTTTGAAAGCGGAGCTGCAAACACCTCTCAAATTAAGATTAACTGGGTTTATCTTGTTTTTATTTGCAAAGAGGATTATCACCACTTAGCATTAAACCTGACATCTAGTTTAAATGAAGTTGAGTGGAACAGCTTAACACTTTGAGACGCTCATTTTTCTAAGTGCTAATACTGAATATTAAGACGTTTTTGGAGGAGTTTCTGAAAAAAAAAAAACAAGATTTACCTTTCCAATGAACCAATCTGTCACTGAAACATAATAAAACAAAAAGAAGGTTTGGTTGCATCTTCAGCTTTATTTTTTTCCTTTGGTCCAACATTGGAGATTATGAAAAAAAAAATAAAATAAAATCCAGACCGTTTCCATGGTTGATGTTCACACATGCACTGCACAGTGGGAGAGTTTCTGCTGGAGATGCTCTCCACTGGGAGTAGCATCTGTTTAAAGCACCAAGGGGGCAGGGCTTAGTGCTAAAAATACACAGTAGAAATCATTTTTAGCTTTTCCCTTTACTTCACACTATAAGAGAATATGCGGCTCCCTGATATTTCACTAGCTTTTAAATGTATTCTCAATGTCGAAGGGAGATTAAGTAAAGTAGAGGTCAACAGATAGGCGTTAAGATGCAGAAACTCTTCTCACCAGATTATGTTCACCTCACTGCTTTCCCAAAGAGGGGGAAAGGTGACATTTTCTGTCATTGTCTGACAGCTGCTGGGTCTGGAAAACTTTGGAAAACCAAATTTTAATGTAAAGGAACAAGGGTTTCACACTGGCACTACAATGTTTCCCCTACACCACCAGTTTTAGCCGAAATTTTAGGCAGTTTGAAATCAGATGTTCTCCAGCTTTTCTGTGCTCTGAAAGGATTCAAGTGAGGGGATTTTCTGTTCAAAGAAATGCAAACCACATGGCCATCCTATTCAATCACTTTAATCTGTCGTATGACTATGCATGCATATATTGGGTAGAGTCAGAAAAAGTCATCCACATACAATTAGTTGTTAGGGTACTTTCACACCTGATAGTCTGGTAGACTCAGTTCAATTGGGGACCAAAACTGCAGCATTCGTTACATTTTCAGCTGATCCGAATGGCTTTCACACTGCACTGTGTCAAACGATCCAAACTATTTGAAAAACCTGCTCATACTCTCACCTGCAGTGGTACTCCACCAAGAGTCAGTGAAGAAAACAGTACAAAAACATTCAAAGATGACAAGAGCGCAACTTCCTTCTTCACAAAACGCAAACAAAAATGTAGTGGCATCAGATTTTAGCAGTTGTGGGATTTCTATTTTGTCTTCGATCTTCTATTTTCTTCTCATCGCGTTAGACTCGCATGTTTGTTTTGGCTGTATTGACCCAGAGTGCACTGTACTGTAGTTCGCCATAGTGCAATGCATCTACATATGCATTTCACCAAGACCTAGGTTTTTAGCTTGGGAAACTATTTCCTAACCTGAACATTTTGAAACGACATTACAATAAATAAATAAATCTCCTAAGTTAAACATTGAAAATAAATGTCTCCTCTCTTTTTGCCATATTATACTTTCATTAAAATGTAATGTGCCACATATCAGCAAGTAGTTAATACAGCCAACTACCGCATCTAAAATTGAAATCTTCTTAAAAACTGCTTGCGGTGTAAAAGAGTGTACCGCAATAGACTTATTGTCACTTCCTCTCCCTTGAATTATTTTCACAGACTTTTCCGGGGAAAATGTCCATTTCACACACTTTGTGCCAGCATAGATTTAATACATCACCAAAACAAAAGTACAGCAACAGAAAAAAGGAGGAGCAGCAATCTAGAAAATAATACATCAACTTACAGTATAATGAATGAATAAATAACCAGGAGAAAAGCTTAAACAATTACATAAGAACCATTGTTGGCACACTAATAAAATATTTTGAGCGGCAGTTTTAAATTTCTCTCAAACTGTGCTGTGAAAGAAACAGAGACTCCATTATTGCCATAATTACATGTACAGAAACATGCATAATATTACCTCCATTCTATATATATATATATATATATATATATATATATATATATATATATATATATATATATATATATATATACACATTTTTTTTAATTAATATTGAAATTCAGCAGTGGAATTGCAGTGGCAACTTCCCAGTAGATCCTACCTGAAGTCTAAATAATTTATCTGTGTTAAATTATTTAAAACAGAAAATGATTTACCTATCAAAAAAAAAAAAGAAAAACTTGTAGAAAAGGAAGTGGAAACAGAAAAATTGAGGAAATGAATAAATTCTCTTCACAAGGAGAAAAAAATCCATTCTCCTGCTTCAGAGAGATACAGAAATAGCTTTTTCTGTAGTCGTGAATCTCGCAGAGCTCAATCAATGGACTAAGCGATACATAAAAGATGAGGCTGTGTTTGACCTGACCATGGAGGTGGAGGGAGGGGAAGTGAACTGCTGAGCCTGGACTGAAGGAGATGGCAATTTAGACTATCGGGGGATCCTTTGAAGTTCTGGCAGCTGAGGACGAGGTGTGGATCAGCCCGTTTGCCCTGCTGCATTAACCCTCCCCCCCCAAGCTTCAGCTATCCTCGCACGACGTCAGCAGCAGCACCAGCTGGCTGCCAGCCGGCCCAGCGTGAGGCATAATCTCCACTTTTGTGTAGCACAAGTCCATTATACAAAACCAAGATTCAAACTTCAGCAGCAATTATCACTGTGCTTTGTAACATTTTCACAGCAGTATAATTTCACACCTGACAGCGGCAGCGGGCCTCCTGTTGCTGCTCGTTTCTGGACGCAGATTAAATTTGAGGAGCGAGAGCTCGTGACACTCGGATGTTGTTTTGATTCCTTATCAGTAAGCAGGAACACCGAAGTGACAAAAAAAAGAAAAAGAAGATTGATACAGAAAGGTACAAACACACACTGAAATTATGCCTGATAAATTAAAGGAGGACTGTAAAGTAAACTGTGTATAAACAGCCTAAAGACCGATACGTGAAGAGGCTAAACTGTCAACAATCGTCAGTGTGGAAGTGACGACTCAGTCGGATGTTTTCAGTGTCGTGGAGGCATTTAAAAATGAGGTCAAATGGAAATGTGACAGGCTGAAGAAGCTTTTACAAAGGAACCGTATTTTCTACAGACTGTTCACTTTGCCCATTACAAACTAGATGTCAACACACATTACAAACATTACAACATTACAAACACATTACAGCAAAATTGCTCTGTAGCTTTTGAAGAGTCCAATTCTGTTTGCCATACAGGAGCATGGATCAGTCTTTTAAAAATGTCCCCCCCCTCTAAGTGGATACACACAGACACCGAAATAGTAACGTGAGCAACACTTACTTCTAACATGAAAGTCTGAACATGGTTTGCATGTCAACTTCACCATATCCCTTTCACATGCTGTCTTACATTGCCATAGGTCCTAAAATGGTAATGATCTTACTGAATCACAGCCATCCTGGTATGGTAACTGAAAAATAAAGAAGGATTGACCCAGTGCTTTGTTGTCATTTTTTTTTGTTTCCTAAGAGGAAAAACTGAATCAACTTAAATTTGTATTGGCAGATCAGACCTTTACAGAAGTGGGGATCATATACTCACAGCTAAAGTCATGATATTTCCAGCTGTAAAAATAATGTTTAACATTTAACTTTATCACCTCATAAAAAGAAAAAAATAATTTCAAGCTAAGTGACTTAGTCTATTCATATGCAATGTTTACTACTTGTACCATCAGTATAGATCACATAAAAATCAACTATAGAACATATCTCGAAACCCTGAAAGGCAAATGTATTGGAAAGCAATGCATGGAAATAGCAATGATTGTGAGCTTTTAAAATCTCATCTTGCAACAGAAAAAAAAGAAGAAGAAAAAAAAAACAATCCGATTTAGTATACAACCAAATCTCTTTGTGATTAAAGTAGTTCCAGATTTGGAGTAATAAAACAGTAGGTGATTAAACTAACAGACTCATCTGATGCCACAGACTCTCTCAGTCTCAAGTTTTGTTTTCTTTACTCCTGAGGAAGCTCTGAGCTGCTGAAATGCACCTCTAGACCCCTGGGTTACAACAAAACTTAAACACATATCTGCCCGGTCAGTCAAGATTATGTAAGGATGAGTGTTTGACTGTCTAATCTGTGGTGTTTGTGCAAGGACAGTGAGAAGACTACAGCATTTGCAATGGAAATGCAGGGATGATTTGGAGGGCAGAGGGGGGTTGATGGCACCCCACCTGGTTGCTTAGACTTCCAAAGGGCACTTTTAATGAATTCACAGTGGTGCAATGTGAAAACCCCCACACTGGTGACAGGCTCTCATTTATTAAAAAGCAGGTGTTTGGCTCTCCAGTGTGTTTATATATGTACATTTATGTAATGCTTATTCAGATATCGGTGAAGTGAATTCAGCTCTGAGTATTTTCAGGAGAGGATAAAAGAATAATTCTTCGATGTTTTTGTTACTCTCAAAGTTATTTTGAGAGTATCATATCTCTTATCCTTGGAAACAATGGTTTTAGACAAGTGTTTTGTGGTGCAGCTGCAATGATATGACTGATTAACAAGGTCTCCTCTGGTGAAAGACACTACACGCGATTGGTTTCTGGAGTAAAATAGCTTGATTCCAACACAGCATACAAGGCTTTCATCGGTTTGATTCTGATCAAAGATTGCATCCGTCCAAATAACCCCGCTTTTCTCAGAGTCTGGATTGAATCTGTGCATTTCACGCACTGCCATGCGATATTCTTCTTAATGACGAGCTACTAAAACAGTTCATTGTTCCTGCAACAAATTGAAATTTTTGACACCGCTGCCAGTTTACGTTAGATCAGATTAAGAGTTACATTGTTGTTTGCCTAAAGACGGCAGTCGGTGTCTTCAGATATAAACTAAAATCTTGGCAGGGAGAGTGAAAGCATGTAGTGCCGATGCTGTGAAAGGAGAAAATAGAAACATATGGCGCATTATGTCTCACTGTGTGACTGTTACTGAGCCTGTGAATGAAATGAATACCAATGTGATATTTATGGAATCATAAAAGGCAATACAAGAAACATTCTACGTTGTTCTGCTTTCTCCAGACTGACTCAGTGGATGCTGACGGCTGAGAGGATGCTCCCACTATAGCTTCTGAGTGGATCTGTGTAGAGGTGTTCTCATTATAATCATCATTGTAACATTAGGCAGCTTGTTTGAAAGAAAATCTCATTTTCAATCCAAGGTATTGCAGCCAAAGAAATTATACATCAGGAAATTTGCCAACTGCTATTTTCACATTATCATGTATTTGAACAAAATCACAATGCTGAAAAAAATAGATTGTTTATATACCCCTAACCAAGTAATTGTGTTGCTTGTTTTGTATCAGGCATTTTGGGGTATATTAGCCTTACAAATTTTTTAGCTACATTAACAATGTCAACCCACTGGGCAGTTTTAGGTGGGTCAGCAGTAACTATTTGAAGGTTATAGATTTTTTTTTCTACGCTACTGTTAATCTTTAAAATTCCAGGAAGATCTCCCAGACATTCGAGGATTGAAGCTGCAGATCCCAGCCAGTTTTGCGTTTTGCCCAAACAAGGTGTGCTGTTTTTGGCAGGTTGTCGTTATTTTTTGTGGCTTTTTTAATAAGTCGGCGAGTAACTTTTTTGTGTGTGTTTGTGATTTGATTTGTGATTTAATGATTTATTTCTTACTCCCTGAAGCAGAAACAACATTTACATTGTAAGGTGTTGTAAATGGAATAGATAACGGCCAGAAGGGATGTAAAGAATCACCGAGTATTGTTGACATGCTTTCTTACCCTCTTTTGATTGTTCAGTGTCTACAACAACAGATTTAATGTGCATACTCTGCATAATTCCTTATCATCAAGTCACATTTCAAAACAGCTCCACTGTATGTTGTGAATTATTGAAAAATTGACTGAGTTCTGACTCACTGGTTCACCAAGGCATAAAATTAAATTGAAAAAATAAAAATAAAAAGAAGATACAGGGGCGTATAAGACAATAAAATTAAAGTCCAATAAAAATGGAGCTAATCAAAAGGTTATAAGGGGAGATCTGTCCAATCTGCCAACTTATAAGTCTGTGTGCCCTCAACCTGAACACCAAGGGCAACAAAATTCCACTTTGTGATAATGTCAAATACACAAAAAAATCTAAACAGAAGGAATAACGATTTAAACTTTGAGCTTAATTTCTGAAGGGCAAAAACAGATGGTGCATTTGCCTCTCATCTCCACACGTACCCCGATTTAAAATTCTGGAATAGCTGGACTTTCTTCCCATCTTTACTCTCTTGCCTCAAGAGAAGAACTCGTTTGATCTTTTCTTTCTAACTCCATTGCCCTCAACTGCCCAGAAAGGGTTGGTGTAACCACAAGCCAACTTTTCAGAACCTGCTGGGTAGTAGTGTTACTATAATACAACACACGCTCACGCACGCGAGTAGAAAAGTGTGTGCCTTGCTGCAGCAGATCAAGCAATAGTCAGCACTAGTGATTTCATGCAAATTTTAAAAGTTGCCCTAGGCTGTAAATGATTGGCATGAGCTGTTGGAAAGGGGAGCATGCAAATAGCAGTGGAAGAGAAGGGTGTGCTCAGTGATTAAGTGGAAACACAAACTGGGGACTCTAATCAGACCAAATCAATGTGGACTAATCCCGTACCAATTAAGAAACTGTGGTTGAATGCCCCGGACATAATTCAATTTCTTTTTGAGCTCCTGGTGTGAATGGATTGATTGAAACCTCTGGATGCAAGCCAGCTCAATAAAAGAAGCAAGAGCTCCCTCCACCCCTTCTGCAGACAAATCTGATGGTATTCAGGCTTATTCTGACAGCAGGTCAGACGTCAAGTGTTTATCTCCGGTCCATAGCTCAATGCTCAGCAGCTTTCTGATAAGATGAAAAATACAATTTATACGGTGGAAAAAGGGAAGAGTAATGACGAAGAAGACGGTGGCAAAGTGATGACATTTTTCCTCAGCCTGATTAGCGTCTTTTGTCATTTTTCTCTTTTATCTGTCTGTGGTATCCTCTCTCTTTCTTCCGTTCTCAACCAAAACCTTTTACTGATTATTAATAAATAAATAAATAAATAAATCTTTGCACAGATGCATTTTCTGCTTCTCTGTCATGAGTAGACCATCAAAAGGTGAATTATATTTCTGACAGAGAGACACAAACAAGGCTCAGGATGGAGACTTTGCCTAGAGCTAGAGACTGAAAGAAGAAGGAAGCAACAAAGAGAGAAGTACATTTATTGAAATAAACTACTTGGTTCTAAAAATCTTCTAACAATATGTGATGGTTGAAATTTATTCTGGCACCAGGTTACAAATCACAATGTCGGCTACATTTAAATGAATATGTTCTGAACTTGAAATAACTGTAGAGGACTGAAGGCCTTGTTAAAAATAACATCAAAATATTCAGGAAAAACATCAGATTTGTGTTTTTGTAGAATTGTGTAGCAAATTACATCTTGGTGGTTGATTGTTTTAAATTTTGCTTTAACATCTTTTTTTTTTTCTAAACTGATGTTTTAATAATACTATAGAGTTTCTTTGAATATATTTCAAGTTTTAAGACAATTTTTCTGAATTCGGTTTCTTTATGTTACGTGAAGCACTTTGAAATGGCCTTGCCATGCTTTTGAGCCTGTGGCTGAGTAAATTATTTGTCATTTGCAACACTACGGAACGGAGGGGAAACTGATGCATAGAAGATTATTTGAGTGCGGTGCCTATCCTCAGCCACACCATGTACTTTTCGGCAAATACAGAACAGCTCTTCAAATAAACGAAATGAAGACATTCTATTGCAAGCCTTATTCAAACATCAATAACATGAATGACTTTCACAACAGGTTGCTTCAGAGTACATCCAAAAATAAATGTGGTTCTCAGAGATGCACACCACTGGGCTCCGTTAGAACAGCTTGTTCTGAAAATCGTACTGACTGAGATATTAAAGATTAATAATATGAAATACTCCATAAGGAAAGATTTCTGCCAGACTTTCTTGCTTTGAAACACTCATTTGGTTCTGTTTTTTTAGTAGGCGGATGCCCACAAAGACAGGAAGAGGACACCTCCCACTGTGAGTGTTAGACTTAGAAAAATAGTCAAATCGAAGAGGGGAGTGTTAGAGTTGCAATCATGGCCTGCATGCAATATTGCTGAGATCAGAATAGAGAGTGTGATAACTTGTGTTAAGGCTGCCTTAATCTGATAGACCTGCAGGTTTGGGTCAACTTCATATTAATGATTGTTGTAGGATACTAGTGTGGACTACAACTTACATATTTGCATCACGCAAAGTCTAGAAAATATATAAATCTTTATATATATATATATATATATATATATATATATATATATATATATATATATATATATATATTACTCCTACAACTGAGGCAAACAACTTTATCAGCACAAAAGGAAATGGCTGATATGTAGATTCTACCAACAGATACAAAGCTGTCTTACTGCTCCCACTGGCATTCCCACAGCTCTTTTAGTCAGGACCCCCAGGCCAGCCCCTCCTCTTTCAATGACAGAATACAACCCAAAAAAGGTGCACGTCAGCAATATTCTTTCTGTTGCTTAGACAGAATGCTGAAGAAGGGTTACAATGCTGCTATGAGCACAGAAATAGCTTCGCTCTATAACGGGAAGGGAGCAATGATAAATCTGTCCAAGTCCGAAGGGCTTACTATAGTATGTGTTGTGTCAGAAGCAACTGAATCCAACTAAAGCTAAAAAGAAAAAAATGCATGAACCAGAGACTCCAGACTTGACTTGGGGTCTTCATCTCACCAAATCTGTGTGAAAGGCTGCTAAGTGAGGATTATTTAAGTAAATGATTATAATTGTCCACTCCAAATTATTGGAGACTATACAAACGACTGGTTGTCATGGTAATTTTCTGCAAAGTACACAAGGGTTGTTCGCAGTGTTTCTTCTCAGTAAATAGAGTAAAAAGGCAGCTGTCAAGTTAATCTTTTTTCATGTAATGCTACCACTACGCCTGCATTTACATTAAGAAAGCCACAGATTCCCAGCTCTGAAAGAAATGTAAATAGTTAAATAGCTGTTTAAATTATTAAAGGAGGGAATTTGTTGACTATGACATATACAGGTTTCTCACCTGACTGTTTATGCTTATTGTGCATTATGATATCCTCATGGATATCCCTGAAACTAAACCTTTGCATACCTGATACATCAATTTCAGGACTATATGCACAAATATTTACTTTTAATAAACATCTTTTCAGTCTGAAAGGGATTTTTCCAGCTCTTTTGAAGACACTCACTGGCAGAAGGAAAAACATGTCAATTTCTTAGCTACAGTTCTCAATTCTCAATCGAAAGATAAGGGGAACATGCAGAATCCATCACTAACCACATTTAACCCATACAGAAAGAGAAAATTGTGTTTCGCGGAGCAATAAATATGGATCTGAAAGAGCATAAACTGTCACTTGAGTAGGTTTACTGTAAAACAGATGAGTTGTGCAGTTTAGGTGGGTTTTTCACACAACTACTCTAAATGCTTTATTTTGGTTTTTATGTTTTGGATATACTCAAACACTCACAACATAAGTGAACATGATTGAAAATGAACTAACTGAAACAGCTCTGACGGGCCTTGACTTGTCCAACAAAACGCTCCCATTTCCTTTTTCTCGTATAGATAATTCAATGACATTTTAATTGTTTAAAATCGATGGGTTAGTTTTCTTCTAACTTAGGCAGTGACAAAATGTTAGAATCCAATATGTCTAGGAAATGCAAGGAACCTTGCTTTAGATTGACAAGTAAAGACATTTAAGGAGCTCAGGAAGTCTCAATTCCTGCCATTTTCAGACATTTCCATACAACTCAGAGACACTGCTTGAAACCCTTAAATCTCAGTTTTCTCTTTGAGAATCTTTTTATGTGTGAGTGAGAAACAGCTGCATTGTGATTGAAAGATAGAACTAGTGTGTCTGCCAACAAATCAGACCTATCTGTTCTGTGTATAAGTATTAATTTTGCCTGCAAATCTGGATAGCCTGGTTTAAAAAAAACAGGCTATCCTGGTTTCGTTTCCTTATTTTGGAAACTCTGCAACAAACAGGTCCAGCAGTGAAACAGTGTAAGAAGACTCTGCACTAGTAAACAGACAAATATCAGTGTAAGAAATATCCACTCATAACAAAATAAAAAAATCTGTGAAAAACTGATGGTTGTAACTGACATGAGCCTAAGTAGTTAAAGAAAAAATTAGTTGTAAGGCCTTTGGTCCAACCTAAAACCCAATTTGTGTCTATGACAGATGGAAGTCTGGTCAACCTTTTTGAGGTACATGGTCATAATTGTACTTTAAGATGTGATGAAGTGACTCATAATTGAAGGCGTAAGCTCTTTGAAGAACATTACAAGGTAATTTACTGTAGAAAATCAAGAATAAATAATTTTACACAACTAAAGTTACCTCCAACTACATCTATCAACAAATAGGACGCAAAATGAATGTATAAAGGAATATCTATAGAATAGAATAGAATACATCTTTACTACCCACTAGAGTGGAAACCTGGCATTGGCTCTCAAGCATATAAGAGAAATTCTCAAAAAAAAAAAAAAACTGCTGAAATTTTGATCAATACCAATGATGACCTTATAGCAGATTCAAATCTTAAAAAACAAAAATACTTGTTGAGGATTGGCAGCATTGACTCTGCTGTCACACTTAAACATGTCCCCTGGCTGTCAGCATAAGCCAATTTTATCTAATTGCAGCAGCGAGATGACCGCAAACACACAGCTTCAGGCCCGTCAGGACAGCTTCTCCCTCTCTCGAGATTGTCAAATCTGCTGCTTCAGAAACTAAAAAGGAGGCATTTGTTGTTTACATATAAAACAAATATAGTTCAAACTCACAATCCATCCTTGAAAGAAGGGTGAGACAAAAACAGAAATAGAAGATGACACAAATTAAGATTAAGCTGTGTTATGTACTTTTCTATTAACATTTGTAAAAACAAACACTTTTGATTTGTATGAGGATAAAATGTAGCACATGTCAAAATGGTCCTTACAATTATTGCTAATGTTATTTTCTAAGTGCAGAATTAAGTTTAGTTTGTATAGGTAAACAAAATATACCTATAATGGTGAAGTAATTATACTGATGTTACCTTGATGTTGAAGGTTTAAGTCCAAGAAGGCAACACCCAACTTTTAGGAACCAGTTTTCATTTCGTAAGTATTAGTTTTTCTGAAATTTTCCAGAGCATGAAAATATTTTTCATTATTACACAAAAGGTTTTAATAGAACCATACTAAAAAATTTTTTACCAAATACCAAATGTTATATAAAGAAGCTGTGTGTTAAAACCATGTGTTGGCCACGTTATTCCATATTTAATGTGCATTGACATTTTTTGTGAACTGTTGTTTTGAAGGAAGATCGTCTTGGGATCTTTCTGCATTTTCTCCACATTCATGTGAGGATTCTGAACAGGGTTCTGTTCAGGTACTCCAGCTTCCTCATGCAGTTCAAAAACATGCACTTTAGGCTAATTTGTCTCTCTAAGTTGCCCTTAGATACAAGTAATTAGATGCATTATTGTTTGTCCTATGTGTCTCTATTACTCTGTGATGGGCTGGCAAACCATTCAAAATATAAAACCGTCTCTTGCTGAATGGATGGCCACAAATTCCAGATACAACAGTTGTGATGTGCTGTAGTTGGGAAACCAGATCATATTTAAAATCATCCAGTAAACATCATCATGAAAAATGTTCTGACCTGTTTTTCAAATTAAGTTTTAAAGCATTATGTTGTTGTTTACCTTAATAAAGACTTTTTCTTAAACAGATTAATTTATAATCAACAACAAAATAATGTACATGACATTTGATGCAGAAAAAAGGGAAATTAATTAAAAGATCAAGACAACAAAACTGAATCGAAACTATATGGCTCATCATTACATTGACATATATCAACAGATACGAAAACCTAAAGACAGATCATTTTGTGTAGAATATAAAAAAGCCTGCAGAAGGAGCATCTTCCCATCCATCTTGTTGACACCTACAGGCTATGCAAGACAATCCCCCAGAAGTAGACAGTACATGGTCATTAAATCTGTGTGTAACACTGTGTGTAACCATGGACAAGTTGTCTGAGTTACAACATTAACGCAGCAGAGTATGACATTTATGCAAGAAGAGGGCTTGATTATTAGAACAAAACAAGGTTGAAATCTCCTCACCAGACAAGTCCATGTTTAAGTGGCTATGTGGGAATATCTCTGGGACATAAGAAGCTAGTTTCCATGCAAAACTAAATCAGGTTTATGATAATAAATTCAGGGAATGACATGCATGTAAAACAGGATTTTAATAGCAACATAAATGCGTAAAAAAATGTGACAGCACAGGATTACAGTGTAAACATTATAGCACACAACATATGTTTTAATATGTTGGAGGGGCTTTGCTTTGAAAGAAATCCAAACGCAAAGCTGGATCAGGCATTTTATTATCCAGAAAACATGTGTTTTGCCTCAGAAAGGCTCTCCACGCTGGTCGTAGAGGAGTCTTGATCGCTCCCTCTCCTAATCTTAAGTGAAGGTAGTAGGGATATCAGAGGGAAATTTAAGGGGATTACACAAGCTGAACAAAACGAGGCTTAGTCAGAAAACTAGAAGATCTGCTGCGTGCACAAGGACATGTAACACACAAGAAATTCCCGTGTGAGAAAAGTAAATGAATCATATTTTCTGCAAAGTGGAATATGTGTAATACGAGCTCTTGGCTTTATGTTCTACTTTGACACAGCAGAGGAGGGGTGAAGTTATTTTAGAGGAACTTGACTGTAAATGCTTGCACCCATTATGGATGATCTTTAATAGAAAAAATAAAAAAAAAAGAGTAAAGCAGTGAGTTAACCGTTTGCATTATTGATCAACTATTGTAAGAGTTGAAGCATTAGAAAAGAAAAACATACACTGGATTACATTGAAACAACAAGAAGAAAAACCCTATGTGAGATATTATAATATTTTAAAAACAATAGTTCTTTGCCAAGCTTCACTATAGATTTGGGCAATTCCCAAGTCATTTTTAATATTTTATTATGGACATGTTGGAATATATTTAGTCTTTTGTCTGCCCACATGAACTCCTGCTCCCACTGAACCTTTGGACAATCTCAGCCTCCTGGTATCTAGGTAATATGTTGAGTGATAAACACTGCTTTCTCCTCCATGACTTTATTCAATCTCTTATGAATCATCAGCACCAGATAAACTACTCAGCCCACTACAGACATCGTGGTTTCTTGGCTCCCGTGACATTTTCCAGTGATTTTTAATGAGCAACAGTTTACCAGCATGGTTGTTGCAGCCTACAAGAAGGCATGACCTCTGGAAACCCAAGTGTTGTGTAGTCAAGTTTGATCCTGGCGTTTCTACAGTTTTTTATTGTTTTATTTTTTTGTCAAAATTGCAAATCAGACTCAAATATTCTGTTACACTGAGAGGTGTGGTGTGGAAAGAGACATAAGTAAATCTTGGCTGTACAGCAAACAAAGCTGGTTTATCAAGTCTGATGCAGCACAGCAGATTTCAAAGATGGCAGCCTCTCCCATCAGTCCTCCTACTATATCCAGCAGTCCACCCATGCACTGGTTAAACCCGGCCTTCTCAATTTACATTGGCCAATCACCTCAACCTTCTAGAGTGGAGAAAAGGAAATAAAGTTGACTTTCACATACACAATGTAAACGCTAACAAGTATTTATCAATAATAAAATATCAGGCAAAATTCTGTGTGTGCAAATGCACAATTTACAAGCCATTTTATTATTTTAATTACTTTCAGCTTCAAGTAATCAAACTCCAGATCTTATTACTGCACTGTGCATAAAACAGATGGGTTTGAGGCGAGCCTCTTCTTTAGCAGGGACCCGATATGGCCGCTACAAAAAACACACCCACAAGTAGCAAACATTTCATCAGAACATGCACAGAATGTTCATTAACACACTCTAGAATTAAAAAGAAGGTTAGAGAAAAACATATTGCTTCTTATATTCATTCCAGAAGAATCCATTTGTTGGTCTTAAGCCATGTTGTAGCTAATTTGACAGTATGCTGAGGGTCATTGTCTATTTGTTTCTTGCTGGTGACTGGAGATATTGCTTTGGTATTTCCAAGTGGGTTCTTACTTCCTGATGTCATCTAATATCTGAAGTGCATCAGTCCTTACTGCAGCAAAATACCCACTCAGCATGGTTCCGCCACCCGCTCACTTCAAAGTTGGAGTTGTGGCTTCACGTTTCTTCCAAATACCTACAATTTTGCTTTGTCAGACAATTCGCCAAGAAAGCGTTCTTGTTGACTTTTGACTTCATTCGTTCTTTACGTATTTTAGGAGATGTGAACATGATCGTACAGACACAACACTGCCACCTCTCCAAAAGCATTTAAAAACTGTATTTTGACTTTTTATGCTGGTTTTGGAGTCCATACCTCCAGCAAGAGCCATTGGGCAAGAGTCAGACTACAGCCTGAACAGATCACCATTCCATCACAGAGCAACACAAAGGACAAACAACCATGCACAAATTCACTCACACCTTAGGGCAATTTAGATCAATTGACCTAATCAATTGACCTAATAGCCACAATTTTTGAGAGTGGGAGGAAAATGAAGACATAGGGAGAACCCATGCATGCACAGGGTGAACATGCACGCTCCATGCGCAGAGACCCCAGGTAGGAATTTGAATCCAGGACCTTCTTGATGCAAGGGACCAATTACTTTGAATAACACCATACATTCACAATAAAGATTTTACTTATTCATGATGATAGAAATAACTAAGCAACAACAGGCTGCCAGAACTGATAGAATAAAAGCTCTAAAAGAGAGACCCAGAAACACCTTTAAGATGATATTTTATGGGGTTCGTTGTTCTTAAAGAAAATTGCAGCGTTTTACAGACACCAATTTTTGGATATTCCAGCATATTTTGAGCTCATTTTTTGGCAATTAATGTAACTTTAATCACCACTGCTTACTAGAGAAAACACTAGAGGAAATGTACCAACTGCTCCACTTGCGCCAAGTAAGTTTTAAGCTCCATATCTTGTGACTCAAAACAACCTGATCACTAACTGCTAGTCAGACAATTTTGCTACATATCCATTTTAAACACTTCACCCAAAATTAGTCATGGGAGCAATTATTACAACGGAGATACACCGAAATTGTCACACTCCAGTCCTAAAGGTCCAGTGCACGGCAGGTTTTTGATGCGTCTTTGCTCCAATACAGCTCATCCAAATGGGTGAACACTAGCCCTGCAAAGGCTTGCTAATGAACTATTCAATTCATTCAAGTGTTGTCCGTACCTGAGAATCTCAAACTAAAAGAATAGAGCTACATGATATGAGAAAACAGGCATTGCTATCTTGCTAAATATTGCCATGATAATACCAGATGTGATTAAGCCATATTTTCCCCTTCTCGTCGTTTTCCATCAACATAATTTCTCCACCACTCTCTGTGACCTTTACAATTTGGCCTCTGACCAAATCTGTTTGCATGTAGAAACATAATACATATCACTTGAAATAAATAATACAGGCTATCAAATACTGCTTTCAAGCAGTAAAAACAAGAAGAGAAATAAATTTAAGTATTTGAAAGATGGTTGTGGTTTTATCTTTTTAGCAGTTCTAATTTGCAGCCATGTACAGAGAAGGCAAAGAAACAATCTAAATCCACTGTTTAAATTTGTCAGCTACCATACACAGAAACAGCATCCCAGTGACTATGTAAGGCTAAATGTATCTGTAAATTAAGTAGGCTTAGACATAAAGCCCCCAGTGGCAAGAAAAGGAAGTTCTTAAGAAGAAGAGAGTTGTAAGATACCTGCATGTACTCCTAAACCAATAAACAAGACGGCTGCAGCATTAAACTTAAAGCTTGATCAGTCAATCTTTTAAATGTAATCCATTGGGAAATATTGAATTACAATATAGACTGAAAATGAAACAATTTAAACCACCACATTTGATTTTAATAAGATTTTGTGGTAAAAAACTCAAAAACATTCACCCTCCACTGAGAATGCATTGAGTTAATTATTTATGCTGACATCTGGCTCAGGCAATATGAGAATGCCTGACACATTAGTGTGGCCTTATTGAGCCTTCAAAGAAATCAATAAACACACATTGACTCTTAGATAATTGTATTGCTGTGGGCAGAGTTTAGCAGACACCATTTTTAAAAAGAAATTTATTCTAACAACCACAGTGTTTGTTTTGTTTAATGTCTTCCTAACTTACAGACATCCAATCAGTGTCATAATTTGCTTTGAAAACATTCCACCAGTTTACCGTCAGGAGAATGAAACTACCACAAATTGTGGTTGGCACAGAGTAAAAGCTTAATTAGAATGTCTGAAAGCATGGTGTAATTTTAATATGGTCTGCTCCAAGAAATTATTGCATGGCTAGAGACCAAATAAAATGTTTTTTTTTTTTGTCCATCAAAAGGTTTTATCCTGAAAATTAAATTATCTGGCATCTGAATGCAGGAGAGATTCCAAACATACAACATCAAAATTATAAGTTGGCAACTTCGCTAAAAAAAATGATGAAGCAACAAAGTTTACGGCTGAGAGAAACCTACTGTGATAAATTAGACAAGTTAATTGCCGCATTTAGTAAATGCGACTAAGCTCTAGCAGTGCATCAAAAATGATCCAGTATCGGAGTTTTCAACTTTTTATGCAACGTACATGCAAAGCACAAACATTTATGCAGTTAAAAAGGAACCCTTCTCATTACAACTTATGCACATATGCTGCAGCACATATATAAATGTGTGTGTATATATGTTTTGTGTGTGTGTGTGATTGTCTACATAAATTATATGCATCTCCCCGTCTTCCATAAAGCTCCACCCTCTGACACGCTGAATCATTATGACAGTGACTGCTCATCCCTCAGGCTGCCTCATTGTCAAAGCTGGCCCAGATTCCATCAGATTATAGAAATGACATCACTGAGTGTGTTATTGTTTTGTGCTCCTGCATGCAAAGGCTATGTTGCATTCTTTCGACGTTGTGCTACGACGCCGCTTTATCTGCTTGCACATTCCCAAGCATTTCCAAAGTACAGATATCACAGACTGAGCATGTGTTTACACTCAGATCATACAGTTTCTAAGCATTACACAAAAGCATCAACATTTAAGCTGCATAATATGCTTTTTTTGTTGTTGTGAACACAGAAAGAGCTCATAATGTCTTCATAACTTACTTAGAAGAAAACTGTATGAAATTGTCCTTTATCTTGCTTAAAATATTGCTTCTGTAAAACTGAAGTCATGACAAACTAAGACGAGTTTATTTTGATTTGCCAAACCTAAAACCAAATTTGAGCCATCAGTTTATTTTAGAGATAAACCAGCCCAGTTCCAGACTTTGTGGTTGATTTCTAATCACTGAGCAGATTAGTTTTGAGCAGAGAAGTTCTCTCCTGTCAATTCCGACTTTAGTAAAAAAAAGAAAAAAATCTACATTGTCTAGCAATTGAAAATTGCTCAGCAATGTAGAGCAATGAATGAAACAATTATTTCTCAAACATAGCTGAAAGTTACAAAGCTGTCTCTCTGAGTCACTGAAAAAAGTCTGCAAATGCAGTAAAATCTTCAAAGTTTTGGGATAAATAAAACCCAACTAAAAATAATTAAAGCATATCCTATTTACTCTTCTCTCCAAGGCACATTGTAGCTCGCTAACATCTACTTCTCAAAATATGTGCATCATATTACAAAATGTATTTAAAATAAATAAATAATTCCAGAAAGAAGAGTGATGTCTAACCCAACACATCAGTGTAAACCTCAAGGATTTTCTGTTATCATTTACTGATTTATTGAAGCATTGCAGTAGCCATAAAAAAGCCTGTCAAGGATGATCATTAATTACTATATCAAGTTACCAATGTCAAACTGTATGAGAGAGAGAGACAGAGAGTGACAAAGAGACACAGAGAGGTTTGTGTTGTACAACTTTACAGTTACTGATTCGCGCTGACATTTAAAATAAAGACATAGTTACTATGAGTTGACGTTTTAAGATATTTATAGCATGTTTTATTTGTAGTGAATTTAGCACAGATAACATCATTGTGTTTCACCTAGAACCAGGAGACCCATATCTGAACTATGGGAAGCTCTTGAGCCTGCAAACATTTTCTTAAGTAGCATGTTCCATGAAATGAGGAATAAAAAAATTTTAAAAAAAAATCAACTGTGATGTAAAATGTTTAGCGTCCTGTTATCTGCTGTAGTCATGCTCTGTGCTGTGGCAGCCTGAATGATCATCTGACATGTCAAGATAGAAAAAACACTTTTCTTTCTCGAAGGTGTTTGCACGTTTAGCATCTCCTCTAACTTCTTTTGAAGTATCTCAGCAAATTCAGAAATAGCTAAATTAATATTTTTCAATCTAGCAACTCCGCTCACCAAACAGTGTTGTCAGCACAGTGACAACACTGTTTGGTTGTCACAGTGTTGACAACCAAACAGTGTTGTTTGGTTGTCAACACTGACAACCAGTCAGAATGAATCTGACTGATTCATTCCAATCAGTCAGATTCAGTTCGACATGAAACTCAGCAAAGAGTCGTTCATCTAGCAAGCAGATTTAATCGACTCTGCATATCAAAGATGTAATCAACTTTGATGTGCGCAGTGAGAACCACTTGTTTAATTTTACCTCAGCAGGACACATGGCCAACAAAGCACACATTTTCTGAAATGAGATGTCTGTGGATAAAAATAACCAATAAAGATGGTAATAAGTGTGTTTTGCATTTGAAGCATCCAGCCTGCCATTTGCAAATCTAAGGTTACTAAACAAATCAATGGGATATCACTGCAGAAATCACAAGGTTCGCCTTGAGTGATGGAAAAAAACAAGGAGTTTAGAGAAATTGTTTTGTGCAACATATTGTATGTGTTGCACATACATTACACATACAACATTCAGTCTTTTGTTTTATGTATTAATCATTTGCTGCATAACACATGTGTGCAATGTACTGGTATGTAATTTTGGTGGTTTATAACCGACCCTAAGTTTAAAGAAATGAGAAGGTTATTGTCTTTCCTGATATATAAAAAAAATCCAGCTTTAATTCTGCTTCAATAGACGTGTGGTTTTGAAGGAAAGAAGACTTGAACCTTCTTTCAGTTTTACAAACCAGACCATAAAAAGAAAATAAAAACACATAACATCTTTGTACATTTTTAAAATCCAAACTCAAATGCACAACAGCACAAAATATTCTTTTTTTAAAATACAGTATGTGTTAAGAACCTAAGAACAATCCATGATGCAAGAGCTTGTAAAACCACCTTCCACATGAAAGTCATCCGTATGACTAACAGTCACAATACTGAGAAGATATTTTTGCTCCTTTCTACTTTTACAAACTTTCTTATTTACATTAAGCTCAACTTTTACTTAAACTTTATGAAAGAATGACAAACTTCAAATAGTTTAGAACAGGCCTCTCTTTCTTTAACTATAAAAAGAAAAATATACTTCCTCTGACTAGTTCAACTCTTATCTGGTAAAAAAAAAAAATCCAATACTCATGGCTGATGTAACTTTAGTAAAATGTATGCTGGGAAAGTGGCATCATTAAAATCTTTTCCTACTCGGTTTCTTGAAGCCTGAGGAAAATGCCCCAGCTTGTCACAGATACCAAAGCTGTTGGCCAGTGATGACCCTGACTAAGCCATGTTCTGCTGCATGTGCACTTGTTTCTCTCTCTCTCTCTCTCTGGCAGAATCACCAAGGAGCTCTGCATCTCTTCACAAATGCCTGTATTTCAAGCTTTCAACCCATATACTTTTACCGTCAGTCTTCCTGGCAGCATGGAAAGCAGTTAGAGAAGACGAGGCACAAGACAAAATAAAAACGGCTTTCTGTTCTTAACATGTTTGTCACAGAATAAACGGATTGCCTACATTTCATCATGCATCTGTTACATTTCACTGAAAGGGCAACAAAAAAAAAGATAACCAATTTGTTTTACCTTCACAAACTACAGTGAAGAGAGGCTTGTCCATATCCTGTACAACTTTTTGAACAAACCAAAAACTTAGGCCAGATTTTCAAAATATGAACACCTGGACCTTTGGTAAAATAATAACTGAGTGAAGTCTTGGAAGTTAGTGAAATGGAAATACAACGTAAAGTAGAGCTGGAACACAATGAGAGACATGACCTCAGACTCAGCCCTGAGTGAGGTGCGCTAGTTGTTTGAACTCTCTCATGACTCTGTTCACGTCCGACAGAACCAGCCGTTTACCAAAGCTGAGCAGCAACTCAGTTGGGACGCTTCTGCTCAACAAGATGCAGTCAGATCTTTTAAATTAGAACTACCACATAACAAAACAGAAAACTCTTGTATTGTTCGTTTTATGTTTTGTAGAAATGTCAAAAATATAATAAAATTACATGGGTTATTGTTTTTTGTTGTTGGTTGTTTTTTTTGTTTTTTTTCCTCTCAAGAGATGATAAAGTCTGTTAGAAATGAGGGGGGCAGACAAATTAAAAGATATTGGCTCAGTAAGGTTGTTTCCTTCTGCACATCCTGCAAATATGTTTGCTGTATAAAATGAGCCGCAAATGTCTGTTGCACGGCAGTTTTCATTCAACTAGAAATGTACATTTGCATTTGAAAACGGCTGCGTGCGTGTATGTAAACGGTGTTCACCAGTACAGATAAGAAAGCATTTTTGTATGCATGAAGAACTTAGCGCTGTCCATGGTGCTGAAATCATTCCTCACAGCTGCTAACTTTTACTGGATGTTGGGAACATTCACTCATCTTCTGTTCCCTTTTTATACACACAAGCACTCTTAACAAAGTCATTTTGGCTGCACTCCCCCGGCCCGCTGATTAAAACACAAATCCAAAGCCACCTATCATGCACATCTAGATTATCTATACTAAAAATGGCATGGTCTCAGAAAGAAGCTCAATCAGAAAAGTGACCTGAAAAGTGGCAACTAAACCAGGAAATAAGCTGGCTAATTCCAGAACATCCACCCCGTCACCCAGCCCACAGGGCCGGGCTGAAGCCCGACCTCCAGCTGTCTGTTCATTTTTGTGCTCAATTAGAAAGGAACTCTCCCTCTGCATGCACTGGATCTCAGCAAATGTGACCTTTTCTCGCTGCTAATTTAATTAGTAGAAAATCCAGATGAAATGTCTGTCACAAATGGGTGGATGTGGATATCAAGGGTAGAGGCGAGGCGATACGAACGCGACTAATTTGTTTCCCCACAAACTCATCTGCAGGTGGGAAGCTGGTAACAAAACGATATTAACCATTGTTCAGGATCCAGGCCAATTTGTAAAACAGGGTTACGATGGTGCAACTATTACCAGCTGCAACATTATAATAAAAAAAAACAAGATATGCTGATGTGAAAAAATTGAGAACTTCCATTGAGAAATCTTTTTTGTTTTTTCCAACCTGCAATGACTGCAGTTATTTTAAGATCATTTAGGACAGTTATTATTTTTGCAGTTTATTCTAAAATAATATGTGGCATTTATAAGTTTCCAGTTTATTTGGAGTGTTGTATTTTGAGCCACAAAAAGCAAAAAAAAAAAACAAAAAAAAAAAACAATGTGACCAACCCTGTTTTCTCCCAGTGGTGAGATTTGACTAGCAGTGAGTGATTGTGCATGACACATATAACCCAAAACTGTTACAACGTACTTATTATGGTCTCTTATGTACTTTTTCCAAGCCCGTTTCCTGCAGCAGTAAGTAGAAGGAGGAAAAATGACCCTTTTTTCCAGTGTAAAAACATTACCCTAACTCTACCTGCTTTGCTGTAAGATAAAAAGGGAAGACAAATAACAGAGAGGCAATCTGGATGATTGGCTCTGAAATAAGGACTCTGTACTTCAGGATCCATTCATGTCGATTATTAGAGCGAGAAGAGGGTTTTTCCCTCTTATGTTCTCTCTCTTCTTCAGGCCTGCTACCTTGGTACCAGCCATGTTTTTGCGTAGTAACACCTTTTTGGGGCCATTTCTATCCTGCCTCTACCTATACTTCACTGGCATGTTTAATGGCCTCTTGTGATGTCATATGACCTTCGTCTTTTGTGAGCACAAACATAATTGGACAATTTATTCTCTCCACAAATGAGGAGATAATCTGGGTATTAATACAAACATAATATTTGGTATTTTGCCACATGCAGTAATGTAGGCCAAATACAGAGAATACCAGCTGGTAGACTCAACGAAAATAAATAAATAAATAAAAAATGGAACTATGCAATGAAATGATTGAAAACAAAGCTTGTTTTTGCTGCATATTTTCCAAAGTGAAGTTTTTAGGTAAATACACTCAGAAAAAGAGGGAAATAAACCTACTTCTTTTAGAAGTTATTATATAAAAATAAGGGATGCACCAATATCAACTGTTTAACCAAATAGCAATATACATTTCCCTGCACTTTCAACAACATAAAAAATTAACAGACCATTCACATTGCTTCTCTGCTTCAAACAGCCCACAATCCTGCACTACATCCCTTTCCAAACCTCTCCCTCTCAAAATGCATTCAAAAACAGTAAAAAGACAAAAACTGTGTGGAACAAATTGAAAATAGACAAACATTGGCAAATACCAAATTGTTTTTTTTTGTTTTGATTTTTTTTAAGCATAATATGGAATACATACCCTTTAAGTTTAGGAGAAGCATTTAAACAAATGCAATTACTGTGGTGGATATCATCACTTCTTCACATACAGTCACACTGAAACCTAATATTAGCTGACTAATTAGCTGGGCACCAATAGTCCTTCTGCTCTCTACATAAATGCTCTAGATGTTTCAGATATCAACTTTACCTTAAAAAAAAAAAATCACAATTTTAATAACTGGAGAACTCTGGATGAAACCTCGCATTTAAGAGGTTTCACCCTGAGTTATGAGAGTGACAGGGTTGCTGTTTTATTAAGCAGGGATGGAAGGACAGGTGAGGAGAAGCTCTGCTCCAAACTCAGCCCACTCCAGATGTTCCCTGGCATTTTATTAATGGGACTTAAAACCTTTGGAACAGTATCCTGAAATATCTTACTTTTTAAAGCTGTGGTACGCCTTCAGGTTGGTAACCCACATACCGATTTATTATAGCAGGGTAAGCGGGGCAGAATATAAGATGATGCCAAACTTCAGAATTTTAATTTTGCAAACTATGACTCATATCGTCCACACTACTTTGTGTTGGTCTATTAAATACGTTTTCAATAAAAGTTAGTTACATGTGTGGTTGTAATGTGACAAAATGTAAATAAGGAAAAAAAAATTTGCCAGACAAGTGGATAATGATGCTCAAATTTTCATCTAGGCAGTTTTAGCATTTTTCATGTAAGATTTTTAAATGCTGTCAGCAATGCTTCAGATTCAGAATAGTTCTTCCATGGCCTGAGGCTTTTCTTTGACAGCAGCCAGAATTGTTTTCATAGTTTGGAGCTGCTCTGTTTACTATAACCTGCCGATAACCTCACAGGAATGGCTCCCTCAGAATATGACTGCATTTTCATGGCAGAATGTCTAAAGGTTTACAACTTAATGGTAAACAGGGCCATGATCGTGAGCCTCCAAATGAATCAGAACTGAAGAAAAACAACAAACGTAATCATTTCAAAGCCGGCTGCTATCGGTGTCACCAACTGAATTACCACATTTGGTTCCCTTCTCACTTGTTTCTGTGCAAAAAAAAAAAAAAAAAGGGCACTCATGCAGTGTGTATTCACACACACCGACACACATGTATGATCGCCATCTGTTGCACTGTAACCTCCCCAAGCTCGCCTTCCCTTGCTGTTCCACCGGGACATCCTCACTAATGATTCCTTAACTTTGTTACCGCCTCATTGTGGCAGTTAGCATGAGCCAAAACTAGATTTACATCTCGGTAATGGACAAAGCGTTGCACACTCATCTGCGTGACAGTTGCGCTGATTCACCAGTCCATGACGTCCATGTACAACGCTGACATCCACCTGCTCTCGAGTTACTCCAGTCATTTTGTCCATCTGCCTCATACCCTTTTGTGTCTGATAATACAGGCAGAACAGTCATGGTGCGACATTTTACCAAAATATGTTTTCAAATTCAACTCCTTTTACAAACAGCTTTCAAGGGATCATGATGACTGATTAGTTGAATGCCAACAGAACTTTGTCGCAACCTTCAAAATTAGTATTTTCTCTAAGAACAAACTGACTCCAGTGCTGTCTGCCTCATTAAGAATCCAGTATGGAAACTCTTGTGTATATACAAAACAAGAAAGATTTGTATTTCTTTATCCAGTCTGAACATTTTTTTTGTCATTTGAAAGTTGTCAAACATAGAATGACTCTCTAATTGCCAGAAATTCAACCCACTGGTTAACTCATGCAGAGATCTCAATAAGTGGGTTTCATTTTGCTCTGAACGCATCAAGCAACTAGTGGTAAATAAAGAGAGACGGGTTGGTGAGGGATAACGTGAGCATAGTAAAGTTGGTGAGAGCTGGTTCACTGGCACTGACACTATGATGACCTTTTAGTCAAGAGATGAGCAGTTGGTCTTTGGAGCAGATAATCCTTTGGAAAAGCTGGTCTTACAGACTTAGCAATATTCACTCCCCACTAACACACACAGGAAACATTAGTAAAGCTGCAACAGGACAGTTTGTAAGTATAAATGAATTGCTTCAATATGTTACCAGGAATTTATGGCTTTGCATATACAGTACTGTCTTGAAAAAAATAGGACTAACTCTTGAACAGTTTATCAAGTTAATCATAAATTTCAGTGTGTTTCCATAGAATCGCATGCGAGGCTGTTAGTGGAAGGAATATGACACGTTTTAAAAACCTTCTTGCAAGCAAAAACCTGTAGTCAGTCAGTCAGGCATGAATACCGTTTGTATTTTACCCTCCTTACTTTAATACCCCAAAGGAAAAATAAAATAAATAAAAAATTGTGGAACAACATATTGTTGGAAAAAATCCTCGCACCAGTCTCAGAGTGAAACATAATATTAGCAGCATTATGGTATGGATACATTTTATTTTTTCTTTGCCAAAAGGCAGAGGAAAGCGGAAGCGGGGCAGAAGCCAAGCAAAGCCTGGTAGAGGATGAAGCTGATTCACGAATGGGATGGAGGTTTACCACAAGTTACAGCTCAATAGTTTGAATTCATTTTTGTTAGAAGGACCTCGTCAAAGTCCAGACTAAAATCCAAATGAGTATCTGTGGCAAGACTTAAACTTCAAAGTGCATAGATAATATTTATGTAATCTGGTTAAACTTTTGCAAAACCAAAAAAATTGGTAAAATGGAGTGCAGTTGAGCATGGGCTTTATTTGGGTTAATCAGAGTAAACATGGCTGAATGCAAGTGAATGCCTTAACCATGCATTATTTTCAGCAATCTTTTAATTTTTTATATAGAAGCCATTTACACAAATTGGTAAATTGACACTAGTGGTAAGTCAACCAGATTTTCTTTTCAATTAATTAAACACAGTGAATATAAAAAATAAGATGGGAAACTTGAAAAAAAAGCATTAAGCATGAAAAAAAGCACCTATATATATATATATATATATATATATATATATATATATATATATATATATATATATATATATATATATATATATATATATATATATATATATATATATATATATATATATATATATATATATATACCTGCTGATATTGAAACAAAATCCAGCAGGCTAAAGATCAGCTTTTCACTAATTCAGCGAGTCACAGGAAATTAATTAACTATCACTACTAAAAAATTAGAGACAGGTGGGGATGATTCCTTAGATTTTTTTCTCTTTTATTATAAAGTTTAATTCCCATTGTCTAAATGGGTTTAAAACTCTTCATGAAAAGGTCTGAGGTATAAATAATAATAAAAATAAAAATAAAAACTTTTACATCACAATTGATCTAAGTCCTGATAAGACCACGGTTTAGATCCAGACTTGGGATCTCTGATCTGTTGCCAAAATCCACAAAACAAAACAAAAAAAAACTGAAGTTTTTGTGACGTAAAAATGTGACGGGGAAGTATCAATTAATTTGCAAGACATCTTATACTGTATCATCTCATTGGTGAAAATAGAAAACTAATGAATTAGGGTGTTTAAACTGAGGATACCAGTGAAATGACAGCTCGTTGTGTGTGCTTCTTCTACACAGCACATTAGCTATCTCCGCCTTGTTCTACTGCTTGCTTTGGCTCCTCATTCATTGGCTCTTGTGCCTGATTTAGCCGGCGCCTTGGGCCAGCAGCATCTAGCGGTGGTATAGAGGGCCATGTAAATGTCACCATCTCAGAAGCTGTGCTCTGTAGAGCGTGAAATGAAATCTGGCAGAGTTTTAGGGCCCTGCCTCTCCTCACATGGACATTCCACAGTTCATGGGCCCCAATATAAAATCCATCACCATGCTATGATTACATCAAAGCCCACACCTTCTTTCTTTATAAATTATCTATTAGCCATGCGTGTTTCCGTCACATCGGTACGACTGTAAAACTCGCATAAACACGATTCTTGTCATGTGATGTTTTCTTTTTGCTAAAGGAGCCTTGTCAAAATCGGCATTAGAAAGCGTTGATGTATAAGTCATAATTAATTAGAAAGGAGCATGCTTAAGCTTTGTACTCCAACAAATTTAGTCATATTAATTTAATGCTGAATCTAAACTGGCTGATGCTAAATCCAATGGAAGATGTTGGAAGAGCTGCACGCTGGCACAGAATGGCGATGAGCAGTTGAAGGTTTCAAAGCAACAAAGCTTCTCTTGGCTTTTCTTACTGGAAAACCTGCCGGTAGACTCATTTTAAATATTAAAATCAGGAACACAAAGGGGCTTTTAGTTTGGGCTGATGCCAGTTGGATGCAAGACAACAGCTTCAAACCTTTGTGCAGAGTTAGGACTGCCTCAGACCATCTTTTACATTCTCTTTTCTTGTCAAGGATGAGATCAAAGAAAGGACAGGTCCTCTGTTTTCAAGCCCTTATAAAAAAAAAAATAAAAAAAAAAGGAGCATAAGCCATCCATCCACCTGGTGCTGTCAGACTTGGGACGAGTTCAATTAAAATCTCATATTTTTCTTCTAAAAGATCAGATCAATCAAAACCTGTCACTACATGTCATCTACCTTGTGCTGCTTATTGCTACTTCATCAGCTCAGATTTGCGCTTCTGATTTAAAAATAGGCTCCAGTGAACCATTCAGAGACCTACCTTTTCCAGCTTATCTTGTGTAATGGGCTCTTGAAATAAATCTCCTTGCCTTAAATACACAGGATCTGGGCTCACAAAGGCTTACTTCGATGTTTGGAGACATGATAGTCTGACCTCCTGCGGAGACTCGGACTAGCATAAGGTAACTTGAGGCCAACTACTTCTCCGAAGCAAGGAGGTGTAGACAGATTCAGGTCTAGTTGTGGAATAAGCTGATAAAACTCATAAAAGATAACGATGGCATCGTGAAACAATTACATATTAGTGGAAGTATGAATAATTGTTGCTATACTTGCATTCAGGTGTGACACTATGAGAATCTCATACAGTGTGTTCGATGAATCAGGATTTTCAAAAAACAGAATTTACACAACAGACACACAGTTTAATCAGTTACATGGTTCTCATCCAAACTGACTTAAGAATTTTAAAATAAATGTAACTGTGATCACACACACACTCACTCCCTCATGGGAGTGAGTGTGTGTGATCACACACACGACGATCTCCGGAAACCGAGTCGTCATCAGTGCCGGGGAGATCTTTGTCGTGCATCTGATTCATCGTCTTTCTCTGTCTACTGTCACAGCTAGTGAGAGGCGGCCAAGCCAGAGGCTGCAGGGTACTGCAGAGAGCTGTGGCATGGAGGGACACTGGCATAGAAGCTCCTCTGCTGCTCCAGAAAGTTAATCCATAGCTCTGGGAAACACCAAAACTGTCAATATAACCACGTGATTGAAAGTTCCCCAACTGATGATTGAGCTCAGCTTTCAGGAGGCTGTATCTCAATTGTGTTTTCAGAACAATAACCATTGACCTACCATCATCAGAAAGCCTGGCTCTGTTTTAATGCAAGATTATCATTTTGTTATGTCAAATTATGTCAAACTGAAATATAATAAAACGGAGGTCACCGAGATATTTGGAAGACAAATGTCCCTACTCAGTGCCTGGGAACAGTGGAAATGTCATACTAATTGGTTATTGTGGCACATGAAATCTGTACTTTGTGGAGGTTAAATAGGCTGACATGACAGCAGCACTGACTGTGGATCATCACATCCCGGCGACTGCAGTGAAATTATTACTCCTACTAAAATAATTAGACAATGTACCTTGGGACTATGACACATTAAAAACACCGTCTTACAATTCCAGGTTGACAGCAGACGCTATTACACTGTCAAGATAATTGTGACTGTAAAGTCCTCAAGTGTCCCTGTTTTACTAATTAAAAATATACAAAGTAAAACAGATTTGAATCAACTCTTTTTGATTAAAAAAAAATCCTAACTATTTTCTAAACTCCAAAATTCAAACTGTTTCCCCCCCAAAATAATAATTGCAAATAGTACCAGGAAAAATTGTTTTACTGGTCCATAACCTATGATGTCTCTAGCCATGAAAGAATAATGTGTTTTTTTTTTCATTAAAGGCATGAATACTTTTTTCTCATCATTGTCATGCCTAAAGACAAGTGATCTAACCAATGTATGAGCACCTGCATACAGAAAATGAAACCTTGATTTCACTGTGTGCACATATCGATACAATGCTACCATATATATGAATGGTTATCACTGCTGTGTTTTTGTTTTTGCTACAACAAACACATCAGGCTTTGTGGAGATTCCTTATTAATAAGATCCAAATCTTCCCCATTTTTCAAACTTAGCATGCACTGAAGGTTTGTTCCCTAAGTAGTTTTCAGTATCAAGGTTTTTCCATGCTACTGTTCCTACGACTTTAAAACCCTGGCTAACCACTTGTTTGAACATAATTGGACTTTATGTTAAAAAGTAAGGCTTCTTCAATTTGTAAATAGTAGGCCTCAAAGTTGAAGAAAACTCTCAGACTACTTGAGCTAAAGTCACATGACCTACTGGTCCAAACGTCTATTCAGTTCAATGTGTTACTTGACAATCCTATGTTCTGAACGACATGATACAAATTGTTTTCTTTAGAAGCAAAATGTCACAAAATGTGATATAAAATATAAAATGAATTGTAATTTGGGCAAATAAGCCCTACTTGGCAATATTATGTTCTATAAATGAGCACCTACTATTACTTCGTGTAGCCACAAGCACCAAATACAAAAGTATTTTTTTTAAATAAAGTATTTTTCGTGTTAAATGCCCAGCTCCTTTAACACTGAACTTAAACAACAATGGTTGTTTTGGACCTTGTGTTGTTCACCTAATGGTTGTTCACAATTCATTTTTAAATGCTTGTTAATTGTTCTTTTTATTTTGTTTTTGTACGCTTGATTTGGAACTGAATTGCACATGCAAAGTTAAATACTCTTCCAAGTACAAACATGGCATTTTAAGTATTTTTGTATTTCTAAAATCACATGTGATTTGATGTGATAATACAAGTGTGGCACTAATGAATCAGTAATTGCTGCAGCTCCAACAACAAGTGCACAATATGCTTAGTCAGTGCTGTAAATCTACTGTATGCTTTTTCTGCTTGTGAGCAGCAATGCCTGAGCTTATTAGATTCCAGGGAATCCAATACAGAAGCAGAAGTCTATATAAAATCAATCTTGAGCCACAGTAACCATAAAGAGACTTCTCACAGACACATTATTATCTGCATCAATTCTGCAGATGACCATACACTCCACAACACTTCATTAAAATCATCAACACACCATTATCTACGGGATGCCTTTACCCCAGAGGAGCCATTTGTATATCCACATTTGGCCATATATCTGTTCACCTTGACATCATGGAAAAACTAAATGAGAATCTGCCACCATCGCTGCCATTCCTTATACAGGCATGGCACATTGCATTCTTTAAATTCAGAATTATAACAAGGTTAGAATGTGTATACTCCATCACACAAGTTAAGTAACAGTTGCTTAGCATTCTACAGCAGACTCGAGCACTGAAAGGCATCTGCATCCGTACGGGGACGTTGATAAAGGCAGCTCTCCCTCAGTCTCCGGCTTAAGGCCTCCCTGGTGGATTATGTTACCCAACAATGGCACTGGCCTTTCACAGTTGGAGCATGCTCCAGTTGCTGGAAGGCATACAAACATGTCTTCCTTTCCTTCTCCCCACTTCTCCCACCAGAATTAACAGTGTCCCCTGACAAAAAGCATGTCTAGAATACATTTTTATACTACCAAAGCAAGTCCTATTTTTTGCAACAAAGAAAGAAGAAAACAAACTGTACGTTCATGACTGATTTCCAGATTGTTTTGATTCTTGGAAAACATAAAAAAAAGAACAGCCAAATTCTTTATGCTGAGTACTAAGCTTGTTTGCAAACATACAAGCTACAAACAGAGAGGAAAAGAGACCGGAAGGGGTATATTGTCAAACTGCCTTCAGAAATCAACAAGTATGATTTATTTTTTTTTATTTAGCATCATTTTAAACAGTCCTATTTTCCATCAGACATTCAATTACCTATGATTTTAAAAAGTCATGTCACACAGAAATCTTGAACATAAACCTGCCTATCCAGGAAAGCAACAGAAATATCTAAGATCATGCACTTTACCAGTGCATGATCCAAATTGATCAAAAATGTTTTTTTTTATTTGTCTCATCAATGATAATATCTAACAAATAAATGAGTCATGGTAATTAAAGAGGCAGTATTATGTGTTTTCCAGACACAGTGACATATCACAGCAGAATCAAACCACTATGTTATCTTCAGTTATTATAAAAATGCTATATCTATATATCAAATATGACTGAAAAGGCATTTTACATACTAATTTAACACCTTGAAATTGGTCCCCTGTCTCTTTAAAACCTTGCTACATTTATATCTAGATGTATAATTTCATTTTAATTTCTGTGTTCTGATGCTTCAAAGTCAATCTCAAACAGCGCAACAACAAGGCCATTCTGTGATGACGCATTTCATCTGGACAGCATTATCTGCATAATCAAGCGAGACATGCTGGGGTATGTGAGAAGTGTGAAAAAGATGCAGAGATGTTGAATTATTAAACAGCTCTTATCTCACAAATAAACGTGATGATGAACTTGACGATATTATATGGAAAGTTGAATAAATAACTCGGGAGCAAAAAAAAAAAATATTGGCTCAGTGACAATAAAAAGAAAAGAACCAAATAGGGTCCAGTCATAACATATTTGCAAAGAGGTAGATTCG
Source organism: Poecilia mexicana (assembly GCF_051168715.1). Lineage (NCBI taxonomy): Eukaryota > Metazoa > Chordata > Actinopteri > Cyprinodontiformes > Poeciliidae > Poecilia > Poecilia mexicana. Next base: position 14,339,258 of record NW_028263389.1, read on the forward strand.
TTTCATTTATTGGCAAAACTGAAGAGAAAAATCTGGACTACGATGCATGAGCTCCTAGAGTTCAGCATAGAGACTAACATTACTTGACAGGCAAAAAAAAGCAAGACTTCTGTTTTCACAGTACAATGAAACCCCTACAGTCAAGGAAGAAGCAGACAGTCTCTGGCGCGTGAGGGAGACTGCTGTGGCCTTGTGAATAATAAGGAAAGCGTGCGTGTTTGGTCTTTTCACGAGTTCCACAGGCAGCAGTGGGAAGATCAACAGATTGCCGGATTGGACTGCTGCATACTTTAGATAAGAGAGCAGAAAAATGTCCGCCTTACACCTTTTGGTAGAAAAGCAAAACTAACGATAACACAAGGAGAGAATAGAAAAAAAAGGAATTCAGTTCAACTGCAGCGTTAAGACGTGTTTTCCCCGTTATTCAGGCTTTGCATTCTAATTAGTTGATGAATTATGGCTTCGGCATATTTCACTGACCTCTTATTCCTGATCTTAGGATTTCAGTCTACCTCTCTAGAAAGAAGAGGTTTATTGCATTCGCCTCAGCTCAAACACTATTGCCTAATTACTGGGTATATCCTAATAGAATAATTTTCATCTTCAACCGGCAGACAAACAACTTTATCACCCAAGACAAACCGGTCAAGCATTTAGATCAGACAAGTGATCCATTCAAATCGCATCTGGATTCAGTCTGGAGAGTAATTTGCAGATGTAACATTGTTCTTTTATACTGGCTGAATTGCACTGGCAACGCTACTTCAGGCAGTGTTTTAATGACTGTAATCACACAGTCAGTGTGGAGAAGTGCTAGTAGGACAGACTCAGAGAAACTGAACTATCTTTGAAGATAGCTGGGTACCAAAGAGGCTGAATAAGTTTGGCATGGATACATGAATGATCCATGTAGTCCCTATTACTAAGGATGAGGGCGAAAAGGTTTGAGAGTGTTCCTCAAAACTGAAGACATGCTGTAGAATGACTGGAGGTCAATTTAACATCCCACAGCCCTTAATGTGCGGTGAGATGACACTGAATAAAGCTGCGACCTCATCCCACAAGTGATAACAGCGTTAATGGATGGTAAAGAGAAAAGGTAGAAGTACGATCGCTGCAGAAAAACAGAAATCCTGCAGCTAGTCCTCATATTTAAATGCCAAATACGCAATAGCAGACGCAGGTCTGCCGTCAAAGCGCACGGATGGGGATGATTGGATATTCCTCAACTGCCTCGTTATCACAGATGGCGATAGTAGGGACAGCTGTCAACGCGCCAATTAAAATAAAGCAGTCTACCAAGTTCGTCGGGCATGTTAACCTCATTTCTAAAATTACCAGAATTAAGACAAAGTTGTACATCTCCGTGCAAAAGAAAAAAAATCAGACAACACAACAGGACATTACGGTCTGAATCCCACCAGTCCAAAAGTGCATATTTCACATGATCACTTTACTTGATGACAAACAAATTCTCTCTGCAGGATGAATGAAGCGTAGGGAGGGGAGTAGGGGGGAAGCGCAACATGCACACATTTGCTGCCTACCTTGTCTGAGGGGAGTCCGTCCGGCAGCCCCTGAAAGAGTAATCCTGTGATTTCCGCTCAAATCTCCTTGTTTCCTTTAAAATGATCTGAAGTCAGCACAGATCACGGCACGTCACTTGCACGGTACGGTCCCGCAGAGCGTAGTATCTTCCTGTACCGCTCAGTCTGTGGGCTGCAGAGGCATCACTGAACGTATGAACCAGCGCTGCACATGAAGGGAGAGAAGGAAAAGCCGGAGCGGAGTATGTTTAAAGGTGGATTCTCCAACCTCCAGTGCACACTGTGCCACACAATCAAAATGATGGAAATAGTAAAATATCACTCGAAATGTTCATTCTGGAGTACTAAAGAGTTCCAGATTTTTATGCATCTTTCAGCTCCAGCTCTGCACCTTAAAAGCCTATAATTAATAAAAGAACAGTGGGATATGTTGATTGGTTTTATGTTTTTGTGTCTACAAACAGGTGAACTAATGACAATGACAAAGACTAGATGTTTTTTTTTGTGTTTTTTTTTTTTTGCTTTATTCTTTCATTTGTTTAGTGCAGGGATATGGAGAGGATCCAAAGAAGCTATGTTTTAGCTCAAAATTCCCATTTGTGAGGTGCATTAAATGCTTGTTTGATTCTCTGAACTCCAGGGTCAACAGCTCAATTTGTCCAGTACTGTGCTGTATGCATCCATGTCCTTTCAGTACTGAAATAGTCCAGGGATCTTGTAAATCCTGCAAGAATGAAACTCAATTCGAGTAAATAAATCTATATTTTCATTGTTTACAATAATCTGTAATGTTACTGGGTTTTTTTTCTTTTTTTTTAAACAGTAATCTTTAAGGTCAACAAGGTTTTAATCGCGTTACAAAACCAACAGAGGAGGACTAAATAATGCAAAAATCTGCACTGGCAGTTCCATGATAAATAAGTAAATCCATCCTGGAAAAGATTATTATGATATAAGCTCAAAATCTTTTTATCACAGCTATTGTGACTAGATTGTTTTGGTCATTCTCGTGTTTTAAAAGTGGATTTATCTGTCATTGCACATAGAATTTTTCACTGTTTAATGAACTTCATTAAATGGCCAATAGTTTTACTCTAAAGATGTTTTGTGTGCACAAGCGATACTGTACATTTCTTACATAAAACCCCCTTTTGCCATCTAACTAGAAGAAGTTGTGCAAAAAACGGCGCACCGCACCATCTTCTTCCACCTCTCTGTGTTTCTGATGCTGTGGAATGACTGGAGGCTGTCCTGCTGGGAAAGACGAAAACCAGCAAAGCAACCAAGCCGCTGCCTTTTTGCCTCCCAGGCAGCCTGGATCTAATAACAAGGTTGCATACTTTGATACCATAACCCTGGCAACAGCAGCTGCAGCAGCTGCACTAAAAGCCTGAACTTGCTGGAGGCTACCTGGGTCTGCTAGTGTGGCCTTTGAATGATCAGAAATCAATGACAGTATGCATGTTGAATCCAAGCAATGACAGGGGCCTGGGCATGACACTGCATAAGAAAACATTTGCACTCGGTCGTTATTGGATCTCTTCGCCATAGCTCGAAGCTTTTTCATCAGCTAGCTTTCAACAATTTATTGGTGGCAGCCGGTCAATAGTGGTGTTCCCTGGAAGTGTCGGTGGAATCAATATTTCCCCTGTGATACGGCTAACATTTCAGAGAGAGAGAAAAAACAACTGGAGTGATAATGAGAGGCAGTACTTGCTTTGTATGCAGATTACATTGATTACTTGTGTTGCTAGTGGAGCGTTATGAATTAACTGAGCTGAAAGAAATTTGTACAATGCACAGCTAATATTAACACATACTGTGTTAATATCAGCCATCAAGTTTGACGCCATTTCACTCCCTTTGAGGTTAATTGTTAGTGTAATGATTTAATCCTGCTTTATCCCAGTGTGAGAAGTCATTTTGTGTTTGGAAACAAAACTCGTACCCAAAGACGACTGCAATAAATAACTACGGTTTTACCAAGAGGGGCGTGCGTAATTTTGTTTTTGTCTACAATTCTGTTTGCATCCAGCAGACTTTGATTAAACCACTATAGAACCTCCGATCTGGGACCTCGTCTGCGACTTCGTGGATGTTTCACAAGTGCACTTCTGGAGTAACTGGTAGGCTGGTGTGTCTAAGAAAAATTCATCCCTGTTCCATGTTTTCTCCTTTTGAGTGGTTCACTGGAATCCCTGAAGACTGAACAATTTCTAACCGTTTCCAAAAATCAATGACTGTATAGCTCAGGATTAGATCCCACTGCTCTCTTTTCCTGATCATGACTCTAATGAGCCTGATGATGCTCATTAGGTAACACTTACTTAGGTTAATTATGTATTATGGTGTCTCTCTTCTACCGTTTGATTTTTTTCAGAGCTGGGCAAAATGTGGAGGTTTCCGGAAATCATGCGGCCTACTTCGTGTTGTCAGACAAGTGCTTTTTGTAGTAATTCAACTGGTCGGTCAATCAGGCCAATCCGTGGCAGGTAAAATTAAACAAAAAAATATGGTCAGCAAGTGTGAATTCTGAATTTATTAATTGCATCTACACATTGTTGGCAGTTTTCTTTTTCTGAATAATTAAAATACTTAAAAAATACATATGTATATTAGTTTGCATCATCTTTGTCTGGTTCAAAAAATTTGTCTGGTGGCCTGAAACGTAAGTGATAGAAAAAGCAAAAACACAAGAAAGGGGAGGAAATACTTTTTTTTCTAGTTTTGTGTCCTTTTAAGAAGCAATAACCATAATAGCATGAGCAATATTAATAAGTTAGTCCCTTATTCTTTTGTCAATGCAAGCAACAAATGGTTAAGGTGATTTCTGCAATTGACTTTTAAGGATTACAATCCATATCCTCTTGGCTGAGAGAATATGATAACCATAAATTCCTAAAGTATCAACGATGATACGCAAAATGAGACATTCTGTAGATAAAGAAAAACTTGTATTTGTTCTATTAAAAGAATCCAATAAACAGTTCATTTTTTAAAAAAATCCAGAATCCTCTGATTAGTGTTTCCTGTATCAGGCTTTGAAGGGGTAAGGGAGTTATTGTTACAGTGAGTCTGCACATGGATTGTGTGTCGCCCTGTAAATAACAAAAGCGTAAGATTTCCAAAATCATTTTACTAATCACGCTCATTTACAAATTAGTTTTATAGTAAAACAGGAGTTGAAAATGAATAATTTAAGCAGAAAACACAAGTGTCCAGAATGTATCTGCTTTTATGTGACACAGGGGGAGTCTCCTTAGCAGCTAAATCCAGTGCAGGTTTTTCCTCGGCCTTAAGCTCAGCATGCAACAGCCAGCTATTTATCAATAATTCAAACCAGAAAAAGGTTTGAAAATGTATGAAAAATGACACAAAGTGCAAGGTTACCTTTAAATCACTGTTAAGTAATAATAGTTTAACAGTTAAATCACATTCAGACAGTCTGTCTGAAACTGATCAGGCCCTAAGCAAAGAAATCTCAGAATCTCTCAGTTTACTACAAATAAAGCCATAATTGCATCCCAAAAATGACCTTCCTCAGCAGTTTAGATGATATCTTCAGTATAATTACTCGGCCTATAGTAATTGCTATGCCTTTTATTTGAGTGATCAAATCAATAGTGGTGGTAGATGAAGCTCAGGCTATATTGTTGTGAATTATTAATAACTTCGCAGTAAAAAATATCTCTTGATGCTACTATTGCAAATACAGCCTTGCAGCAATAATGAAGTCTGGATATCAAAACAAATTACCTGTACATAAAAAGTCTGTTATATTTTCTTTCTATATGGCTCATTGCATGCAAAGCGCAATGTTTTGTGCTTTGCAAAGTATTCATGCCCTCTGCACATTTTCACATTTTGTCACATTATAATGATATAATTCAATACACTTCATTAGATTTTTTATAAATTAGACAACAGTTAGTAAAGATAAAGGAAAATAATGCATGCTTTTAAAAATATTTTATGACTAAAAGTCTGGTGTGAACTCTGTTAAATAGGTGACTTCTAAAGGCAGACACATGCATTAAATTTTATTTAAGGGTATCAATTTGAGGACTAGATAGGTATTCCACACTTTTTAGATCTTATTTGCAAAGTAAAAGTGAAAACCCCATATTATTTTCCTTTCACTTCACCATTACGCTACTTTGTGTTGTTCCTTTCCCCAAAGTAAAAATCTTATTCTGAGAGACTCTGTGTTTGGAATAGAGTTTTAATATTACCAGTAATAATTTTCTCATAACAACACCACCACCACAAAAACGGTTATGCAACCTTGACTGCAGCACCTTCTGCAGTTTTCTCAATCTCACTTTTCCTTCTGTCTCTATACCTATTTGAGGAACAATTTTAAAGACTTGAGAGATTAGCAGATCTGAGCTCTGAGGCATGGTTAGATACAAGAAAACACACACACACACACACACACACACACAGAATAGGAAGCTGTAAGCACATTCCCACCAGTGCTTTCGATCGAAGCTGGTGAAAAGGCCCAGGGGGACATCTGCAAACCTTTGATGTTTCCTTGAAGACTCAATTGCTTCAGAACATGATTTAATCTAGGCCTCTTTATCTTGAAACACGATTAATTCCAGTCTATATAAGGCTAGGTGTGTGTGTGTGTGTGTGTGTGTGTGCATGTGTGTGTGTGTGTAACCATGAGTGTGTAAATTCAAGCCTGTAATTTCATTGTTGCATATTTTTCAGTTCCCAGCAGATTATTACCAAATTCTAGAGATCCCAGGGTACCCGGAAGTTTTCGTGCATAGATGAGAGTTTTTGAAGGCAAGGATCAGAGCTGGGAATCTACTGTTTATGTTGTGCAGTCTGTATGCTGAGGCTTCTTCTGCAGCCATACAAACACTCGTAAAGTACTAAGAAAAGAACTGGCATTGAAGCTGAATTATTCAGATGAAGGGGGTGGAATACACAATGAATTGTGAGGTTTCGAAACAAGCCCTGGAAATGTTGGCAATCCATCACCATTACTCACAATGAACTATGTATCTGTAGGTGGGACGTGTAGATTTGGAGATTGTTTGATTGCACTTTAACAGAACTAAATAACAAACAGAATTGAATTCATTCACTGACACCCAAAACGTGTCAAGTTCATTCATTAACACCGACTTGATTTGTGATTGTGAGTCGAGGTTTAGTGAAAAATACACAAAAATAGCTGAGTGAACCCATGTGGATGAGGCGGACTAGAAAAGATGGACGTAATCATGATAACACTTATGATGCTAAAAAAAATCTCCACTAACTCTTCCTGTTATTGAATAGAACAGGTAGTACTTAGAATTTTCTATTTCTCTCATTCATGCAGCTGCCAGCCTCCATCCATCATGGGAACCTCTCTGTGCTCTCCAAGGGACACACGTTTTTTCCTCTTCCCTAAGCTTTACAAAAGAAATTAATTGTGAGCTATTAAATATTGAAGACAGTATAAGGGTATGGTATAGAGGTCTTTTGACATTGCATAGGGTGACAGAGTAAGATGAAAGGATTAATATGTCAGGTATTGATATTTTTCTTTTAAAAGAAGAAATATCATTCACAGAGAGTCTATAAATAATGGCTTTTTATTCAACCCTCAAATTAAGGACCAATGTGATAAAAATCAAATAAATGGTTTTTATTTTTTTTCATAGAGCTTGGTTTGAAAAACATTTGGACCTCAGAAAAATATACCTTTTTGTTATTTGAAAAAAAAAAATCTTTACCCTGATGTTTTTTTTAACCCTTTAAAGTGCAACACTGGAAATAAATGTCTGAAAAACTGAATTAGTTTAAAAAAAGACAAAACATTTCTTCATTTTCACACAGATTTCTCAATCATTGTATCATAGTTCATACATTAAGCATTTATGTTGATGCTGCAGTTGTTTTTCCAAACCAACAGGGTGTGAGTTGTATGTCTAATAAATAAATTGACACTTTGATACTTAAAGTGTTAAAATTGACAAGCACAGTTTTCTGTTAAACATCTAATTATAGCTTAAGCTATTTTTGGTGTATGTAAAAGTGTAGGATATAATACAGCAGGTCTCCAAGGAAAGTGACAGTTTGTAAAAGACGTTTTAAGAAGAGATCTTAAAAAAATTATATTTCAGAAATAATGCGTTTGATGTCATCATGTAAAAGCTCCATGTGTGGCCTCATAATGTCCCTCACAACTGTCAACTATTCTTCCACACAACGTGAAGGAAATCGGCTTGGGAACCTCTGCGGAAGACCATAAAGTTTTATCTGCAAGTTTATTGTCACTTGTCTCAGGTATGAATGTTATTGATTCGGAGCTTTTAATGGTGAATTGAAGTTGATGGCACAAAATGAAATGTACGAGGTTTATTTTCAAAATCAACAGTGTTTTCAGAGCGCATTTTAGAAGTCATTTTGTCCCCTTTTTTGTGGCTGCATGGCTATTAGATAATTAATTTAATATGTCTGTAAAACTCAGCTGTGAAAAATTACTCTGAGTGAACGACGAGGCATTTTTTTTTAGTCAGTCAAAATATTTTCAATGGTATAGAAACAGGAGGACATGATTGCACGTAGCGTCATTGTATGTGCACAAATTGAAGCGTTGACCCTTGTGTTATGAGAAAACCTTTGTCTTTTTAATAACCAGCATGCAGCTTTGAGAGCGAATGCTTCACAAATTCCTCACAGCTGAGCCTGGGAGTTTTGTTAGAGAAACTCCTGCTCCCTGGAGCCGGTTCCTAATACTGCTACGGTGGCACTGTGTCTTTACTTTCTGTCATCACTTTGCTGCCTTGTCCTTTTGGGTTGAGACAGGCAGGAGCAATTCCTGCTTGAACTATTTGCTGACAGCTAGAAGGTGCTGAGGGAACCAAACAGACTACATTCTCTTTGCTTCGCTGCACTGCTTTCTCTTCCCATCTCCCTCTCCTTGCCCTCTCCATCTCTCTCTTCCCACCTGAAATGACAGGTGTCTGAGGGACTCCCCTCACATTCTATAAAGACTTTGACCTTGGCAAAGAGTCTGCGTCACATTCATTAAGACTTTTCTGTGTGCTTTCCATCTGTCAAAAAGAGCATGAATGTGCCCTGTTCGTGAATCATTAAAATCCACATTCAAGTATAGTTTGAAAAAAAAAAAAAACATTTTTTTTTTCTCTTTTTTGTTTTTGCCACATAGTCTGACAATATAAGTAGCCACTTGCTGCAAGATGCATAAATCAAGGTGGGAAAGAGAGAAAAATACCCACCTGTAGTGACAGCTCTTTTAATATGTTATGAACTGCTGCAAGAAAACTCCAAATACAAATGACACATTATATTTGACTTTCAAGCACTCACACCTCAAACCTTTTCACTTCCCCATATTACACCGTCAGTGCTACCATTCTAATCGAACTCCGTCCATCACATGTCTGCTGTGTTTCATTCACTGCACTAACAATGATGCCATTTGTTCACTTATGTTCTCTGTGCAGAACAGCTGGATTTATCCTGAGATTATATCACACACATAGGTGGACTCTATTTACTAAGAATGTGACTTCTGAAGGCAATTCACTCAACTTTTTATTCATATAAAGTATTGCAAGACGTGTCATTTTTCTTCCCCTCCAAATCATGAATAACGTTGTGCTACATTCGCTCAAATTTGTGGTGGTTGTAACTAGACAAGCAATAAAATAGTTTAAGGTATATGTGAATACTTTCACGAGACACTGTTTTATAAGACATCTTATGGCCATAACTTATCATTTAGCGGATGGAAGGACAATAAAAATTGGGCTTTTTAAAAGGACATTTCAAAAACAAAAGTTTTTCTGTGAATACAAACCGCTGGCATTCTCCCTTAGAACTAAGCAGTTCTACATTTAAGGCACTAACAATGTCACTAAACCACCATGCATTCTGCCGCTGGGAGTTTATGACTCTGACAGTATTGGATTCAGAGATGAAAGAACGAGGGGTGGCTGGATACAAAAGTAAATCACACAGGACAGAAAGAAGGAGAAAAAGAGAGACAAGCCGCTGCAGGCAGACATGTGTTAAATGTTAGTTTGTAAAAAGGAAAGCTTTGCTGTCAGGGCATCAGGGAAGGATCACGGCTCTATATCCACCATCAATAGAAATCACATTCACACCATCCTTGTGGGATGTTTTCTGCACAAAAGTACACTAAATCACTGCAGAGATCAGAGGAGCTGAGCTATACTGCAAAGCACACCTCGTCCTCTTTCTCGGTCTCACCAGACCTCCTGCTTGTTTGTCATCTGTGAAGCTGCTGTTTTCTCTCATGCATGACAAACATTCAATTTGTCTTAATTTTGTTTTCTGGTCCCAATAAGTTTAGCATCGTATGGAGTGCAAAGCCGGGGTAATTAAATTAAAGAGTTTGTGTTCTCCGTCCTAAGGATAATGAATGCTGCTGTGAGCTGAAAGCTGAAAAGTAACTTTGACCTGACAGGACTTCAAATATAAATTCAGAAACAGAGGTCGATGATTTGAGCAAAAGCCTTGACGGCTTTACGGATGCTGAAATCTGACGTGCTGAAGGTCAAGCCAGCAGGAAGTTGCTCGCTACAAAGAATGGGAACCTGAAGAAGACAGAACAGGCCCAATGCCCTTTAACCAAGAATCTCAGGAAATCTCCCGGAGAGATGAGAAGATTGAAAGACATTTGCTAATTAGAGGAAAGGTTGATCAAGATGGAGAGTTATTTTATCAATTCCGCTTGTATTTTTGGCCTTCCATGTCTGAAATATGAGAAGCCTTTGCCCAATCACACTTTTAGCACTCATGTAGGTCTACTATGTTGAGTCACACTTTACATTATCCTCTTTTATTTGTTTGTGCATACAAACACCTCAGATCTGTCATTTCACACACTTTTCACTGCTCTCTTCCATCACCTTGTTATTGCTGAACTTTCCAAGTTAGACACAACAGCCTCTTCAAACAGTCCTACAGATGATGGACTAATGTGTTTTTAAAATGTTGCTATGCTCTTGTACTCGAAGGCCGTTTTGTTTTTACTAGCATTTCATGCAAAAGTGTTCTTTTCATAGAGATGATGTTATTTTTATAATTTAGAAATTCGGACAATTTCCGAATGTCATACAAGGCTGTTTGGAGGTTGGTGAGTGTGTTGTGTGCAGCTTCCTTCTCTGATTGCAGGGTGAGACCGGCAGGTGTGTCTTCACAACTGAAGCTAAATAAGTTTAGTCAGGAGGAGTAAATTCCCTTGAGGCACACGCCAGATTGTTCTTACTGCACAAGTAGTAATCAGGCCTCCACTAGTTTATTGTTTGGCATTTGGCGCATACCCTCTTTGTTATCCTGCTTTCGGGAAAATCTGTTCCTGTTCATACTCCATTCCCGGATTCCAGTGTTCTGCCTCCTTTATTCTTTGAGTGCATTGGCGAACTCGCCTCAAGATCTTCTTCATGAATTTCCTCACCGCTCCTGTGATTCATGCTGTCTGGACTTCTCCTCAACCAACATACCCACCTGCCCATCATCCAATGTTCCACTATCTCTCCATCTCCTTCTGGAAGAAAGAACAGAAAAGCCATGACCAACATGCATCACACACCACCTACTGCCGATCTCAACCTTCGTGGGTGAACTTGCTTCTTTCCTGGCAACTCTGCCATCTCACAAACAGTATTGTCACATTTTGTACCATCTCGTCATATAGTTTCTCAATGACCACTTACCTTTCCTCCTCAGTGTAGACCTAGCCTTCCTGAATCCGGACAAACAATTCACGCATCAGTAAACTGTTTAAGTCCTTTTATGGCCTTCGCTATTGACTACCAACATGACACTGCATCGCCAAGCAAACCCCAATGAATACAAAGGATATAGTGCTATATAGTCTTGCATCAGAACAATTAGGTATGTAGATTAAAAAAAAAGGAGATGGTTTTTCATATCTGGTTGTGTTTGATGTCAAATAATAAGACAGTCAAAACAATCCTTGACTTGTTGTAATGCACATTTATCAAATCAAGGCTCAGGGGCCAAATCCGGCCCCTGAGCCTTTGTGGCCCTATATACTCTAGCGGGACACATGCTAGAAATATATTTTATTTTATAAATCAAATCAAAGCAGTTTTTATCTGTATACTGAGAAATTATAATACCAATATTTCAATATTTAATTTTAAGAACTCACAAAATGTAGTCAGCTTTTAATAATTAACCAGTTTGTAAATTAGAAGTTATGTTCTGCTACAACCCTTTGAGGACATTTGTGATCTTGATGGGGATTAAAGTAAAATTAAGTTTGACACCCTTGGCCTAATGTAATTAGACACAATTAAAGAAAAACACAGGGAAGAGAAATCCTCAGCAGAAGTAAATGTTGTACATATGCTGAGATGGTAATAAAAAAACCCCAACAAAAACAAGAATAAACATTCTAAATAAAACAGTAAACAGCTTCTTGCCAATCTCATTGCCTTACAGGCAGGCTTTACTTGAAACAGCAGGGCTTAACAACTCCCACTACCGCGCATCACAGAACCCAAGGACCTAAGCAGGTGAGCAGAATTTGCTGCTTTAATATTGAGTTTCTCTCAAAAGATGGAAAACCGTGGGAGTCAGGAGTGGCAGACTTGGAAGGCAGACAGAGACCGAAGGAAACAGCTCTCCAAAGAGATAACCAGGAGGTTTGTGGAGCAACTAATAGACATAGTTAAAAAAATAAAATAAATCAATCAATCCAAAATGCACAGGTTTGAATAAATAAACAAAACAGCAAACATAAACGGCAGTTACAGGACTTGAAACTTCTGACCTGTAGTCCTGTAACTGTTATTATGAACTTGAAGTGACTGGTGAGATAACTCTGATTGTAATTGGGTGTGAGAGTGCTAAATTTTGTTTGTCTACATTGTCTACATTAATAAAACGATTTTTCTCAGTCACTTTATAAGCATGGTGTTTATATGTTGTGTTTTAAGCGTTCCAAGTCTTTTGAACACTAAAAATTGAGGCGCACCAAAAAGGGTCAAGTGTGTATCATTGCAAGCAACGCTTCTTCTGGGGGGTATGAATTGGATGTTCATCTATCGAATAGTGAGAGTGTCACATAACTCAACTACATGGGTGATATAAATAAGTCACAGCTGATTTGCAGCCACACTCAAAATGTTTCCTTCCAGGCTACAATTAACCAACAAGAAGCTGTTGCACAGTGTGACGGAGGAGCCGTCACGAGCTGAGAGTAAAGTCTGTGCCGACATGCAATGTAAGCACAAACGCACATCCAACATAACTTACTTTTTGGTTTCAGCACAAACTGGCGCGGTTCGTCGTGGGTGTTCCTGCCTGAGTAGTCATATCCATCCTAGCTTGTAATTTTCATTCTCACAGATTTTCCCGGTTCAGTTATTCAAACAAAGCAATTTTCGGATTACAGCAGGGACTCGCGTGATGACGTCATTGAGATTTTGTATTAATTGAGTGGTTTCTATTAAATAAAATGTATTTTTGGTCACTGTTTGTTTTTCAGCATTGTGCTTATTTTATTTATCTATTTTATTTATCTGGTTTACTTTTATATGGGTTTACTTGAGTTAGAAGTTAGTAGTTTTGTTTGTTTATGTCTTCTTAAAGGCGGTGCCTGTGACTAAAAGAGGGCTCTGCATCACAGGGAGTCAGAGTTTAGACTTCCAAGAGGTGATGGACTTCTCAGTTGCAATAAGGTACTGCTATTTATTTTATTTTATTTTATTTTATTTGAATTTTTTCTTTACCTGGACAACCATTTTAAATATGCTGCACAGCTTCTTTAGTTTTTTTTTCACCTGAAGATGAGAACAATAAACACCATCTAAAGCAAACTATGGTACTGGCCTATAATTTTTGTCCAAGTTATAACAGAGTCCTGCCACAACATCTAAAAAGTGTTTCATGAGGCTCTAAATGTGAAAAAAAAAAAAAAAAAAAAACCTGAATATTTTTTTCTGTACACCTTTGACCCTCACCAGCAGCCCCAATGATTTGACTGACAGGAAACTGTCCACATAAGGGCAATTTCTGAACAGTGTCTATGTCCTAAGATCTGAAAGAATATGTGTTGGCTTAAACTTGATTTGAAGCTCTGCAGCAGTCTGCTGCAGTTATTGGTCTTCTTTGTAGCATGAACTGATTATTTTTGACAGGCTTTTGCAGACCAAAGTGGTTTCATATGTGAGGATTTATTTTATATGACAGCTTGTTGAGGATAGAAATGTGGGAGATTTAAGGGAGGAAAACTGTGATCCCTGTAAAAATGTCCATCATCAAAATTCAGAATGTATTGCCACAGGCCGGCCATATGAGGTCAATAAGATTCCTAATGAACAATACTGGACAGCGATTCACTATTCTGTGGATTCAGCAGTCGGTGTCCTTGAAGTGCGAAACAATGAGAAACAGCACACAACGGCAAAATGAAACAAAAAAGACAACAAAAATGGATTATGTCACAAAAGAGGCAAATATTAAAAGTTAAAGAATCAACCTAAAAAAAATAGGTGAATAAAAGTGAGGAAAAGTAACGAAATAATAAAAATACAGAAAATACACATGCATAACAGAGATGACAATCTACCATCCCCCCCAGAGACTTCTAAACAGCTATTATTCCAGAAGGCATGTAAATAAAAACCTGCTGTGGCGCAAATGTCCCCCTAAATTTAATTGCTAACATAAAATTTCTCTGTGCACACGGAAACAGAGGATGGTGATAAAAACAAGATCCCAAAACATAATAATGTATTGATTAAAAAACCCCCAAAAGAACACCGAGTTCAAGCAATTCTGAGAATCATATAAAGATGGTGGAAATATATATTGGTTTTGCAGGGTTAAAACTGTAAGCTTTACAATGATGGGTCTAAATTGTCTTAGGTCAGTTTGCAGATAATGGTAAGCTCATAACCACACTTGGTACCAAATAGCACATAAATACTTAAAACAATTTTCTTCATGTGTTATCCTAAATTGGAGGAAAATCTTAGTAGATGGAAATCTTTCTTGTAATCTTAATTTAAACTAAGATGCAGAAAAATGTTAAGAGGAATATTTTACACATTTTTAAACTTTCTTCATATTCACAGTCAGATATTTACTTACATTTCCTTGGTTTGTGGAAGCATTGCCTTTAAACTGTATGACTTGAGACAAGTCATACATTTTGAAATTCTTGCTACGATCTGCTTCAAATACTTTGCAGAAATTCTGGACCCTTCCACGCATAACTGGTGTAATTAATTTTGTTATCCCAAGATCCACTTATTCTACTGGTGGTGCACCCAGTCATTGCCCTTTAGGAAGATCCATTTGTTCCCAAGACTAAATGTATTTTTTGAAATACACCAGTCCCTTCTGCAGCAAAACACTCACAAAACTATAATCAAATCAAACTACAAAACAACCTAAGGTCCTAACAGACATATGCAAAATTCACTTTTTTTGGCCCTTAAATTTTTTTTATTTTTTTATTGTAGTTTGAGTGTCTAGGAGTGCAAAAAAAAATTCTTATCTCCTAGTGCTGTGTAGATATATTTATATTATTTTTGGGACATGTTTTTCAGTCTGTTCATTTTTCTCTATTCCCCGTACAATTTCTTGTCTCTTGTCACTGCATTTGCTGTGGGCAGAGGCGGTTCTAAAAGTTTCTTAGGGAAGAGTTTTTGTCTAACACTTTATTATTTATTATCAAACTATTTTTAGCAAATATTCTACTTTTACACTTCTATTTATTTTGAATCTTTGGCCGAGGTAGCTGTGACGAAACTTCTCCCCCAGGGATAAACAAAGTATTCCTGATTTCTGATTTAAGTCACCGTTAAAGGAACAAGAAAGGCTTAGATATGAGATATGAGACATGAGACATGAGTGCCTTGCACAAGTCTTTAGATCCCTTGAATGTTTGGCCCATTTCAACCACAAATATTACGGAGCAATAAAAACTATTGCATAACTATGAATATTACAAGTTTTTAATTCATTATTTTCTTACAAAAAACTTAAAAAAAGTTACATGCATAAATGGATTCAGCCCTTTGGGTTAATAATTTAGAGCACTACCTTTCACTGTAATTAGAGTTGCAAGTCCTTTGGGCTATGGCACTATCAGCTTTCCATATTTAGACTGAACATTTTGCTGCTTACATCCATTGACCTCCAGAGGCTCTCTCAGTCAAAGAGAGCTTCTTTAATTCTGCTTTGTTTGCAAGCTTGTTGTTACACCTTGATGCACAGCTAAAATCATTTTCTCTTCATCAGTTGACTCCATAAAACCTTCAGTCATTCAGTGCCAAATCAATTCCTCTTGGGTATCTGTAAATTGCTTGACTGTTAAACATAATCCTGTGTACCAATTATTTTTTTCTGTTTGGTAAACTGTTTTAATTCAAGATATCTTTTTATTGATGGAAACTATGGTAGGGATTCTTTGCCATTTTCTTTTACTTGGTCCTTCCCTGGTTTCTGGTCACCCAGATAAGTAATGCATTGTACTTTCATTTTTAATTAGGACTGTTTTCATTTTCATTCAGAAGGGAATATTTTTGTGTTTTGTTTATGCCTTGGAGACCTTGAAGTGTACTGCTTTCCTATTTGTTAAGTGTGTGAATCTGAATTTGGACAATGTAGTCCAAATTCAAAAAGTGACCAGGGTAAAGTTCAGTAGATTTACTTTATACATTTTGTGTTATACCTTGTGAATCCTAGCTTTCCATTTTAGGTTTTGTAGCATTGCCCATTCATTTTTTTCAGACTTACTTAAAACTCAGCCAGGTTTCAATCCCCAATTTGGTATTTTTAGAGACTTTAAATTGGATTTTGATCAAAACTTTGATTGGCTCATAATGTTCTTTGATCTAAGCCAGTTCTGGGTGTATTTTTAAGGTAACTGCACTCCAGGAAGATGAACCCCTGTTGTGCTTTAAGTCTCTAACTAGTTTTCTTCCTGCTCAAAGCTCTGTCCATCTTCCCACCAAATTTTACTGGTTTCTAAAGACAGTGTATCAAAAAAAAATAGCTGAATACAAATACATACCACATTTGTCAAATATTTAGAAAATAAAATAAAACCATTTTTTATCCCAGTTCCCATGATCCTTTGTGTTGATTTATATAAAATCTGAATAAAGTGGGCATTCAAGTTTGTGGGGCATTCAACTGGACAACAAGGGAAGAAATTCAAGGGGTATTGCACACTTCACCCATACTTCCTCACCTTTATTGTCCTCTGCCATCCTCATTTGTAATCTGCGTGGCACAACCACCAGTATTGGTCATGGCAGTATAATTGTGGCATTAACAGGCACCTTCGTTCTATGGGGATCCACCAATGTTATTCATAAATTTGCAGCGTGAAAGTCACATAGTCTGCGCTGGGGAAAGACAAATTCACAGAGCCTATTAGTCAAGGTCTCTAAATACCAAACGTTGTGTGCAGGACGGTCCCTATTATCCAGTAAAGCCTACACAGAAATGTCTTATAGGCATGATTTTTCAACTTCCCTGATTGAAAGGATTTACAGCTTTTGCAGAAATATCAGATAAAAGTTGCTTTTCCTGCAAACAACAACAAAAAAAATATATATATATAGGAGCTGTGCTGTCATTAAACGATGCTTCAGTGTAACTACAGGATTTATTGTTGCAAAGATCTAAATGAGTCACAATGTGAATCACAACATAATCCCAAAGTGACAGTGATCTTTATTAATACCCATCATGCACATATCCCTCATAATGAAAGTGATCAAAAGTGGCGGGCGTGTAATTGGATGTGATTTGGCTCATTAGATGATGAACAGTCAACAAATTGGGCCTTGTCCTTTGCCAGCAGCTTGGGTCACAGTAATCAGTCAGTCAACATGAAAGAGTTGTCCATTCTAAGCTTTAGAGCACAACTTCAGCCGACACCAAATATCGCTCCGACTGTAACAATGTCAAGTGTTCTTTCGGTATATTTAGCTTCAACAAAGTGGGAAGAGCTCGTTGACTTAAGTGTCATGAAGAGCTGTAACAGCAGAGAGCTTTTTATCCACTCTTCCATGATGACTATCAAATATGATCATTTGTTTCCTGCAGCATACCCACATAAACACTGATTGAATCTGTGCTTATAACTAAAAAAATAACTTATAACTAAAAAAATAACTTTAATCTGAAAAATAAAATTTTATAAATTATTAGAGACACATCAGAGGAATGCAATCTCTCAGTATAGGTACGGTGTGATGCTGTTGAAGTAAACAAAAGTGGGCATATGGATATTGGATAATATGACTAATATGGCTAAGTTCCACATTACATTTTTAAATTAGACTTTACAAGTCGGAGCGTTAATATTCGCTTTGATTTGTTTTACTTTTAAAAGCAAATTAAGAATTAGAGTATTTTCTTATCCAAAAGATAGATTCTGCGGCTACACTTAAAAGCAAACCAGTAACTCCACCTCTTAATTGATGAAAAACACCACAGAGGTTTTGGAGTGGCCTCGTCAAAGTTCAGACTTGAATTGGATTGAGATTGTAGCTTAAATTGGCTGTTCATGCTCAAAAAGTCTCGCAAAGCTTGATGGTGATTGTTGCCACCAAAGGTAATACAACTAATTAGTGGATATCAGGGACAATTCACAGCACTGTATAGAAGTGTGAACACAACACTAGTTCAACCTAAAACTCGATGAACATTTTAGTGCCTCAAGCGCTAAAAGTTGAGTGGGTCGATAAAAAGAAACAAAAACGAAAAAAGTTCCGACGTTTAGAGCCTTAGATTAAAATACTTCACATAATCATAGTAAATTATCACGATGAAATCTGCTTTGTTGGAAGCAAATACAAAGAAATTAAAATTGACTCAAAACTTACACATGACATTGTGTGTTTTGTCTCCTCCTGCCAGATGGAAATTCACTCCAGCTACATTTTCTCAAATCTGTGCACTATTTAGATTAATAAAACAGCCAGAGTAGTGGTAAGTCGCGTCTTCTTAGCTAACCATGTGTTTTCATGCAAATTCTTCTGCAAGCTGCTGGTCCACACGACTCTTGACAGCCTCACAATACCACCGTATTAAGCAATGGTGCCACTGTGTGGACAAAAGCTACACACACAAAACCTGCAGAGGCTTATCTTGACTTAAAAGGAGTCAGCACTCCTTGTAAACAGAATTCGAATATTAACCATTCAGTTACTAAAAAAACAACCTATATTTGTAATCTGCCCTAAAAATCCAAAGTAGTAGTACTGTAGTAAAAAACACAGCAAACATTTAGGGAAATATAGAAATGAACAATTTAATAAACTTTTTATATTTTTTTCACTAAACTATGAACATTAAAAACCAACAAGTTTGTGGCACATCTGTTGTCTTTACAGAAGAGGAAGTTTGCACGCACGGGAGATCATCACTCTTCCTTTGTCTTTTTTTAATTTTTGAAAGCTTTGTTTCATGTTTTTTTTTTTTAGTTTATAAACTCCCCACTGCAGCCTTCAGGGTAACCTAGTTTGTGTTGAACACATTCAACTGTTTCTAGTACTTTTGACACAAGTTGATCTTTACTCTTCACCCTACTTTTAACAACAAAATAACAAACTGTTTATGACAGAGGGAGATAACGGATGCTATAAAAAGGACACACTGTGACACCAGTTATGATAGGTCTCGTCCTTCCCTGTTATACGGCTGAGATTTTTACTCCGTCTGTTATTTGAGAACCATAGGACAGATGCATAAAGACAAATAGATTAAACTTTTTTTGTATTTTTAATACAAACTTTTCCTCCTGTGGATTTTAACCCCCTCACGGTCACCATGGTAAACCACAACCCACCCAGGATTATTCTGATGTTTGTCGGATTATTTGCCTTATTTCCTGCAATTACTTTAAACTTTCTTTCAGGCTTTGGAGATCATTCAGGTGAATATATATTTTTTGGTTTTATGTGAATCCAGTCATCTCAAGGATTTAAAAAAGGATTCTCCAGAATAAATAGGTAACTCTCAATGCAGGTGTCTTCAGGCAGCGTACAGAAGATGTCGCAACCAAGTACAAGACATCTGTGACTCCTGCTCAGTGGACGTTTTTCGTGTGGGATTTCGTTCACTTTTGGTTTTTTGCCATGTTTGTGTACTTTTTGGCTGGACTTTGCAGAAGGTAAGCGCTTTTAAAAACAATGTATTTATTCAGTACGGACAACACAAACTCACTGGCGTAAAACCACGTGCTCAGTTTTCAACACTTTCGAGTTACAGACGTAAAGGTTCTACAGCTTTTTCACAGAAGGAATATTTCTTTCTGTTTTAACGCTTTACTTCACCCTTCTGTCCTGTCACATGTGGGAAATCACACTTTCTTGTACCTAGTCAATTTATTTCTCCTCGGGTACACTCGTTTTCTCTTTACACCTTCCAGATTGCTCAAACATCGTAGGAAAAGACAGATTATTTCCCCACAGGCTCTTTCTGTTTGTCGACATGTGCTTAGTATCTAACTGTATTATCTCTGCCCAGCGCAGAAGTACATATGAGTGGATGTACGCCACACCTGCAGTGTTGCCTTATGGGTTTCACGTCAGCGTCATCACATACCTTAGCTTGAACATCACTTGGCTCTTTCTGTATGACAGAGAGTAAGTATGCCAACTCACACTAACCATCAGGCTCCTCCTGTTGTCACCTCTTTTGATTCATATGGACATTTTATTTCTCTGTGTCCAGAATGCTGCTCCCAGTGCTCATAACCTCAGCTCTAATGACACTAACTGATTACATGATGCTATTTTTCTCCTGCCATGGGCTAAAGATTTACGGTGCCTGGTTGAGCAAACATCGCAACGCGGACCTCTGGATGTTCAGGATATTGGTAAAACTATAAATAGAGGGCAACATTCGTGGGCGACTTTTTATTTGGTCTTTGCAACATACTTACTATGACAGGTACGACTAAAAGCTTGTAAAATCACATACTGCAGCCAGCTTTGATAAGCAATTGTAAAAAAAACACACACAAAAAAACACATTCATTTTTATGCTGAAAATCATTAAGGTGAATTGTAACTTCCTCTTCCTTTTTACTTCCCTGTTTTCTGTTTTTATCTTGTTTTTATCTGCCAAACTCACCCATCAAAGTCAATGGGTGGGGCTGACACTGATTTGTCGGACTTTCTACATTTAGAAAATTGTTGTTGTAACGGAGGATTTTTTTTTTTTTTTTTTACAATTATTAGACAACATAGAAGCAGCAGATTGTGAGTGAGTGAGTGAGACAACATAATTTACATATGTGTTCTATCTGATGCCACAAAAACACAAACAACTATTCATAAGCAAGTAACTGGAAGAGTGTCTAAATAAATTCATCAAAAACACACGTCTTTGCAGCATTTTACTAACTGGTTTTTGGTTCACTCGAGCTGTCTCTCGTGTCAAAACAGGTGCAAAATGGAGTGGCAGTGTATGCCACTTGGGGGACGCTCTCCACTTTGCTGAACCTGACAATCTACTTGCAGCATCAGACGGACGCATCTCGATATCACTGCACAATGGTGTCACTGCTGCTGCTCCTGATGGAGCTGTTAGTGTGGTGAGTCTGACTCCCATCTGCCTCACGTAGTTTAACTGCTGCTGTTGCAAGACACGAAGGAGCAGAGGACAAAAACGAGCCTTTTTTTTGTCTTCTGCTGCTTTCAGGTTTCTGTTGGAGAACTTCTATCTTGACAAGCACATGCGCTATACCGTGGCCATCTACCCTGTAGTTATCCTGTGGCTGACAGGCATCCTGGACAACAATGCATCTCCTGGTACCAATTTGTACATCCTTGAAGGTAAAGTTTCAAGTGTGCATCAATATTGAAAAGATAAAACAGATAAAAAGTTGTCATTTTGCATATATGGTTAATTGTGGCCAGGTTGTGTTTTTTTTTTTTTTTTAAGAAATAATTTTATTATTGAACAACTGCAGTGCTTCCAGTTGTGCCTAAATGTTAATGAACCTCAAACATGGGTACTCAAGAGAGTACAAGTGAGGTGTTTGATTTTTGACGAAAAATATGTGTGGACAATTATTGGGGAAATATTAAAGTTATTATACAACTAAATGAAATAGGGAAAAAAAAGGTCTCATCTCACTGTATATCTGCTGTTTATGAAGGGCCTACAAGTTCCAAGATAATGTATACTTGAATACTTGATTTCGGTCTCACTCTGCAGTTTTGATCCTGGTGATTGCCTGTGTCCTGCTTGTGGTTCGCATCATCCTGGTGGCGTGGCGGCATCACAAACAACCGCTTTACACGGACAATGAACTCAGTTTGACTCCGGTGGAAATATCGTTGTCACAACCCAATCACAACCTTTTCCTATGAATACTTTCCTGTGATGATGGTAAAATATTACATGTACATAGAAAGAAGGATTTTCACATCATGAATGCTTAGGATGGCATTCCACTTTCTTAAGAAAACTTGAGACAACATTCATACCTCCGACTGCTGGAGATAGACACCATGTCTCCCTGCAAAACTGAAAGAATAAGCAGATTTGGACAATGACATTTTTTTTTTTTGTTCATGGAACATAATATATTCATATTCTTGAATTTTTTATTTTGCCCACAGATTGCATTAACATTGTTAATAAAAAATAAAGTTCACAGGTGGAAATCACTGAACTTGCTTAGGAAAATCTCTGAAGATAAAATCGAGATAACTATATAGTTTTGTAATGATTTAATCACCGGACGAAGCATGCACTCTGTCATTACACTCCATGTGGGTTCAGAACTTCTGTAAACAAAGAGTGACATGTAGGTTTAAAGTCCAGAACCTGATGTGCTTCACTGACAGCTGAGAGCAAGCCATATTTTATAAGGTCATAGAACACATGTACATGAGTGAAAAGAGGCAGCTAATCATTTTAAAACTATTAAACTTTATTCCTGCTGGGAGTTAAATGTACAGCTAAGAGAACAGTAAATTGTAAGAGGTGTTTTTTATGAGTCTTGTAATAAATGTTTAATTCAAATTAACTATATTTTTTTTCTCCTTGGAGAAATTCTATTTATGGGTCAAATAGTTGGACTCAATAACCAAGCTGTTTGCAACATGTCATGGAAAAGTAATCAGAGCAAGATCATAAAATTTCTCAGCAAAAGCCAAGTTCCAAAGTCCCACGAACAAGATAATAGTACTAATGCGTTGTCTTCAGAATCTCCCCGCTGCAGTCGGTCAGCATATCACAGCGTACAACGACTTCCACCATGTTTCCCTGGATCGAAAATACTGATTCCCATTTGGCGATGCACACTGGCAGCATCGTTCTTGCAATCATCACTCAGATAATCTCAGAAGTCTTTTTTTACCTGGCGAAGGAAGACAAAGTGCCCAATGGTGAGTGATACATCATGCATGCATATTTCAGTCATGGAGTTAAAACTCACAGATTGTAGGAATCAAAGAAATGCTGGTGTCTTCTCATGCAACTTTTGATGTTAGTGAGGTTTTTTTTTGTTGTTTTTTTTTGCGAGATCGTGAATACACGCAGATTAGTGATTATTAGCTTTTGGTTCCTCAGCCGTTTTTCAGACTTCATCCTGGAATGTGTCAGAGACTTTCTCCCTAGAGTTGACTATGGACTCGTGGTCTGAGAACTTCTGGATCTGGATTGACCTGTGGTCTAAAATGTGGCTTGTTTATGCAGCTGTGAGCCTCTTCAGAAGGTACATCTGCGGTGCAAGCATAAAGGTTGTTTTTGGCAGAATTTCTGATCTTGACATTCCTCTCCTGTCTATAGAAATGTACTCGGCCCCCAGTCGTGCAATCCTGAAATCCACCCTCCCAAATTCTTTCTGATGTGGGCCATCATAAATATTACAAGAGTCTGTAGCATGCCTATGTGGGATAGGCAGTAAGTTGTATGCAACACTGTATATCATGTGGCTAAGATTGAATAAGCAAACTATTTACGCCGGTAAATTAAAGCTATTTCTGCTTTCTACAGCTATATCCTACCGGCAGTGTTGTCTAGGTGGATTTTACCACTTCACAGCTTCTACATGCTTTTCCTTTCCTACTCCAACCTGAACAAGCACGAAGCCTGGCTGGCAATCAACAACCCCGGTGTGATTCCATGGACACGTTATCTGGTGATAAGACTGTGATAGCTTTTGCAGTGTTACAGTGCCTTACAGTAACCTCAATAACCATTGAACTTTCTCACATTTTGTCATGTTACAAGCAAACATTTGTATGTATTTTATTGGGTTTTTAGGCAGTAGACCAACACAAAATAGTGCCTAATTGTGAAATGGAAGAAAAACACGAATGTTTTCTTTTTCTTTACAAGTATTTGAATAGTGTGGTATGAATGTGTACTCAGAGCCTCTGAGTCAGTACTTAAGAAGAAGAATCTTCCACTACAATTACAGCCACGAGTCTTTTTTTTTCTTCTAACAAACACTCCTGGTCTTTGATAAAGACCAGTAGTGTTGCCTGGGTGCCACTTGCAGCCCTTCGATTGTTTTCTATGGCTTCTGACTACTGTTCATGAATAGTTCAAATTTCCCACCCCAACTTTACACAGTTTTTACTCAAAATCACACTAGTTAAATACAGCAAGAGTTTTCAAAGGAGAAGTATTGCATATCCTGTTCTTATTGCTCACAACAGAAAGAAAAATATCCACTTATACACTTTTCTTTTGATGTGGTAAAGTCTCAGTCTTTTTACGTTTTCTATCTGTGACTCAGATACCTTTTTGCTCACTTAAGACACATTTTTATTGATTCAATCAATCAAGTCAGTCAACAAAGTTCGATTGTATAACACATTTCATCAACAAGCCAGTTCAAAGTGCTTTACATCATAAAAAATGCAAAAATCAACAATCGAAACGTTATATTTTGCCAAGTGCTGTCATTACACATAGTCTAGATTTAAAGGAACACAGTTTTTCAGCTGTTTGACTATTTTCATTCAAAGTGTGAATGGCGGGACAGGACTTTAGTTGAAGGTATCAGAGTAAAGGGGTTGAAAATAAATGCAGGTCACACTTTTAAGATTTTTATTAGGGGGAAAAAAAGCAAAAACTAATAAAGCCAGTGATAGTTTTCCTTTGTCACCAATTATGCGCTATATTGTGGTCTATCAGAGTATAAATCTGGTTAAATAAAGTTTGTGTTTGTATTTTTGAAGCATTCAAAAGTTTGTGAGGTATGAATTATTTTGTGAAGTGTTGAAGGAAGTGAAAAATGATCAATGTTCAAATCCCTTTTTTTTTAAAGACACAGAATGGATTAGCTGTGTTTGCCTGGTGGTCTCTCTTTCATTCTGTGGTGGGCTTCGGCATAGTGCTTAAATATTATGCCGGTGTGCAGGACCGAGTGGCCAGCGCCACTGTCCTTTTCATCATCTCCGTATTCATTTTTACCTGGTAAGGGCAGAAATTCAGAACGTATTTTGCTTGGGAACGTAAAATAAAAAATAAAAAAAAGAAACGACTGACCATGTTTGTTGCCAAACTCACACAGGTTCACCCTGCAGAACTTCTTGATCAAGTACATGCGGCACACATTCAGCATTTATGCCGTCCTCATTCTGGGACTGGGTGCAATGTTCACCAGCAGCTACCGTGTCCAGAATTTCTCCATAAACACCGCCGTCTGTGGTAAGTGGAGAGGATTATCCTGACAGACCACTTCATCACGGAGTTTCACACTGAGCATTTTGCACCTTCAGGAGTCCTGATGCTTCTGATAACCGTCATGAGCTTCATCCATCTGATCTCTGCGTGTCTGGAGAAGTCCCACAAGCCTGTTGCTGCAGAGCTGAGACTTGAAGGCTGCGAGACCGTGTGCAAACCGGAAGGGAACATTAAACGCAAACTAGAGAACTGAGTTGAATTGCAAGCAAAGAGACTCATCATTTGACCAATAGATTTATTTTAAAACAACACAATAATAAATTCCATCGTGTGTCTGAACATACCCTGTGTACCGACCTCATTCGCTGAAATTTTGTAAAGTGTGTGGTATACATCATTCACCAAAAGGTGGCAGCAAACGCTTAGATTAATGTTGAGAAATTTCAACTGGAGCTGCACCAGGAGATGGCGCAATGACGCAAGCCTTGCATTTAATGCTAATGAAGATAAACAGTTTTAAAATGAGAAGAATCTGCAGTGGCCTACTACAGATGTTAATTTTATTAACCTTTGTGGCTCGAATTGTGCTGCATTCTAAACTATCAAAATCACTGCATAAAGCTTGAAAACACACTGTGTGTGTGTCTGCCTGGTTGTGTTTACATAACTGTAAAATCTTCTAAATAAATTAGAAAACATCTGTATTTTTCATCTCCCTCTCTGGGGTCTGTGACGCTGTACCAAAGACAATCACACTCAAGTTTAAGAGCTCTCTCTCTCTCTCTCTCTCTCTCTCTCTCTCTCTCTCTCTCTCTCTCTCTCTCATCACTGCTTAAAGAATGGAATATCAAATATGCCCTTTGGCTTTAGGGAAGAGCAGCTCAACCTTTGATGAGGACACTGAGCCTTATTAAAGTAATAAATGAAAGCAGAAGAAACAAAGACAAGAGATCATACAATGAACGCGACCGTGGCAGTGACATTTGCTCGACAAATAAAGATCTGTAATGCAAAGTGGATACTGGTTTGAAAGATGGAAATGCAAAATTCAGCCACCTTCTGCATCATCCGGTTAATTTTATTTCACATCTGCTTGTTATGTGTGTTTTTCTCGTTATTGTCTGCCAGCACAAGGCTGCATTAGTATTTGAACACAGACATTAGCTTGTAAAACTGGCCTCTGTGGTGGGCGGATGCCATTGACCCTCATCATAAGCTTAAATTGGCAATTTGTGCAACAGTAAAATTTTTCTTATCTACAGGAGATTATGAGCTCTGATTTTTTTTTTTTTTTTTTTTTTTAAGGCAGATACAATTGCTTTGAGGATTGTTTAAAGAAACCAGAAGAAAATCTGCAAAGAGATCCTGCTTACTTGCACTCTGTAAATTTGTTATGGCTAACTAAGGGATTTTTCAAACAAAGTTTAGTCTAAACCTCATTGTATTATATTGTAAATACTCTCTCTTAAATAACAACTGTTTAGCTGCTTATTTCCTGTTTGCTGTGTAAATTACTCATTACTCATGTTGTGCAGAGAACACCTCTGTTCTTACTGCACTTTGCTTCCCTTGGACATTTTAAAAGAGGCACAATAAACTTATTTTTCTCAGAAAACTAGATACATGCTTTTAACCTTAATGGTAGAAACAGCTCAATTCAGGAGATAGTAATTGATATACACTGATCATTTGTTGACATTGTGGCCAAAAAATAAATAAATGTCCATTTTCCTCATCAACTGTCTTGTGCAATGTGACTCGCATGTTTTCCAAGCTGTGCTGTTTTTTTTTTTCTTTCTTCTTTTAAATGTGGACAGAAATGAAAAGAACAAGAGTCTAACAAGAAATCTTACCTGGCTAGATTGAGCACAGGACCGATCGCCCTCTTGGGATTAGATTTTTGATGTTTTGTGTTGTTTGTGTGCTTTTCTGTGTACATCTAATGTGTATCTAGAGGAGGGAGCCACCTTATGACAAGATTCATAATTGTGTCAAGATTTTGCTTTCAGTTGATCAGTTTAGCTAATTGGTGTAATCGTAGTCAGAGATGGATTTTTTTAATTTACTCTTTTGGATTCTTGGTGGGTCACCAGAAATATATATATATATTTTTTTTAAGACTTTTTACCTGCATAAATGAAGGTGTAATAAAAAGGAGAACAGAGAGTGATCTCATTTTTTTGGAGATCACACAAAGTTTTCCCTGAATAGTTGAAGAAAAACACGATTCTTCTGTGTTTTGATGTGGGAAACCTGTTCACACGGAGAAGGCAGATTCTCACAATATAATTGAGGGGAAGTGATTGTGTGTGAATGTGTGAATTGTGTCATCCTGTAGCATTACACTCTGGACTTTGCACAAAAAAATTTACAGATTGTTGTCTTTGCTCAGTATGTGGGGCTGAAAACCTCCAAGATAAAAAAAACAAAAAAAAACCATGTCTCCTCTGCAGCCAATTAATGCAGACAAATGTATTTATGGAACAAGCGTGACATTCTTTCATTTGGAGTCTTAAACATGTGTCCTTAAATGATGTCCACAAAGAAAGAACAATTCTATCAGTATTAAACCATTCTGCAAAAAAAAAGAATATATATATAAAAGAGCAGAAAAACTTTTTGTTTTCTCTAGCTTATTCCAATTCAATTGATTATGCCCGTTGTTCCCTGCTAACTGTTTTCTGGGTCCCTGCTGCTCCTTGTAATTGCGAAGCAGATTCAGCGCTACTGGCCTGTTCCCCCTGCTGTTTTTAAACAGAGGGAGAGCAAAAAGCAGACTTTTACAGCTGAATTCACTCCGTTCCTGTTCAGCAGACAGAGCCTATGGATGAAAATCTGAGACAAAGACTGGTGGAAGGCAGTTCTCTTTGCTGAATTTAGATTAACCCCGACATTCACCCAAGTTAAGAAACACAGGAAAGGTTTGCATGGTTTGTTTTGCTCCCAAAGTACAGTTGTGCTTTGAATACCCCCCTGCCTTAATTAAAATCCCACTTCCCTTGAAGAGAACCCGGTGTTTTATTTTAAGATTAAAGTAAAGTTTGATTTTTTTATTTGGAAATCAAAATCCCAGACCTTGAAGGGGAGAGAACCACAAAATCCCTGTTACTTGAAGTGCCATGTCATCTGCTGGCGCTGGTCTAATGTGTTTTCTGAATTTTCACAGTTGAAGTCACCTGGGAAATATTAGAAAACCTCATGCTTTCTTTTGACAAGCTGTACAGATATGCTGATTTCATTTTCCAGCAAGAATTGGCACCTGTCCACACGGCCAAAGGCACCGAGGTGATTCAATCACTGTGGTGTTACTTCAGTTGATTGGTCAGAGAGCTTGGCTGATATGAACCCAGGAGAAAACCTAAGGGATAATGTTAAGAGGAAGATGAGAGACCCCAGGCCCAACAATGCAGATGATCTCAGGTCACTATCAAAGCAACCTGGGCTTCCATTACCCCTCAGCAGAACCACAGACTGAATACATCCTTGCCATGCAACACTGAAGCAGTAATTAATGCAAAATGAAACTCAAACAAGTAAGGAGTTCATAGAAATGAACATACTTTTTCAGGAACTTGACATTTCTTTATAAAATTATATATTTTTAATTGATCTAATTCCAATGTTTGTTGTGGTATTAGTAGCCCCAAGATGCATGCCGCAGTTGCCATCGTCATTGCCACGCTTGCAGGCCAAATTAGCATAATATAAAGATTCATATGGTCTGGATGAAATGATCCATTATATCACATTATGTTATAAAGTAATTGAAAGTAATAGATTAATAATTACAGATTTGTAAAACCTCTGATTAACTTACAAGAGCTAAGTATATTAAAAACAATAGTTGTTACTTCCACCTTTACAAAATCCCTGTTAGTGGTGAAGCATTAGTGTTTCCTGACTGACTAGAACACTTTCAACACCCACAGATATTTTTCTAGGGAGCTTCCGGTTTAACAGGACACTCTGGCTGTTTCACCTCCAACAATTCACTGCACCAGACCAGAGGATTAAAAATATCTTTGGATTTTGGCACAATAGTCTTAAAATGCTGGAGGGGGACTGGGGGATGGGGGGGGGGAGAAAAACATCTCAGCGTGACTATAAAAATGAGATTCTCCTGCACTGGGTACTAACTGCCATGGGTTCCAGAAGGTATAATCCCATTTTCTTCGAAACGTAATTTTCAGTGCTTGCTTCTCTGCAAAACAAATGATAAATGCCCAAGTGGTAATTTTAAGATTTCAGGTGAAGGCCAATAAATTGCTTCACGGACGGCGCTCGCGTGCACATATATTGCGCCACAGCTTTATCACATCTCTCTGGAGCTCTGCGGCCAAATCCTCCCTGGGGTGAAACACTGGCTGAAGGCGGCAGACGTGTTGCGAGAACTGGTGGTATTTCACTGTCTGGCAGCCCTGTAATTGTTTCTGTACTCTCCAAAGACCTTTCCCTCCATAAGAGAAATAACCTAGATATGCAAATGTGTATCCCCAATTAATTTCAATCATATAATTATGTAGAGGAAAGAGATTGGGTCGGGGGAAGAGAAAGAAGTGTTACCTTGTGCCAAGTTGTCCTCCCACTTGAGCCCTCCCGCTCTACAGGGTACAGCTAAATTAGCTTAAAATATTGAAGCATGCTTGGCTGCCCAGATGAGCATCAATTATCTCTAACATTTTAATGTGAGGTCTTCAGAGTCTGAAATCAACAAACTGTGCTGCTGGCAAAAATCAGTGCAAGAGGTTTAAATCCAGCGGCTAAGTTCCTGAACATGACCCCATTTTCAGATGTTCTTAAAGCTTAAATTAAAGTAGAGCTTTAACGTGAACCAAACGGCTGCTCAGCGTAATGCTCCTTATAAAGGAGCTGATCTAAACTGAGGAAAGCAGTTTTTGTTTGGGACAAGAAAACAGTCACGGCTGCTACGTATTTAAGAAATGACCTCGAGGAGTTTTTAGAGAAAGCAAAACTTTGTTTTGGATTTAATAATGTATCATGTGTGGGCTATGATGTGTCTTTGAACAATTATTATGAATAATATTTTTTTTCCTGCACCAGTGATCATGTGAGAAAACATTTCCACACAATTTGAAAACAGAAGTACAAAGAATTGCTTATAGGACTTTCAATTTCAGAACATCATTTGCAAAATGCCAAACGGTGACATGATTTTTGCTGTCTGATTATTTTGGTAAATGCCATCCTCATTAAGGTCTCCTCATCAACTAAACCAAAGGAGGCCTCGTTTGTCGTTGTGAACTCTTGGGGGAAAAAAACAAAACATTTTATTACAATTATCCATCATTTGCAATCAACCATTTAGATTTTTTTAAAAAAAATGATTGTCATTCACATAAACATGTACAATCAGTATGAACATTTTGAAAAAAAAAATATTACGGTCTTAATTATAAAATATATAAATATATATATATTAAACCCCCTGAACATCCAGAGTCCTGGTCAGTAATGCATGAATGATTATAAGCTTGTCATAAAGTACAGGGATGTATTCCTCCTCTTAACAAATTTACTTAATATTTATAGAACCAATATTATATTTAAGCAACCAAATATGAGGATTACATTGCTTACAGAGGCAGGTGGGCATTTAAATTAATTACTCTAGGAATGGCCAAACTGCATCATAATTCTGAAACGTTGACACCCAATGCAATATGCATGTGAATTTTGAAATCCTAAGAGCAAGAATGCAGAGTTTTTTCAGCCTGGAGAAAAGGATCCCAGACAGCTTCCAACAAAAAAAATAGAGCCTCGCTGCTGAAAATAAAGTAAACTTTTTCGATACTCGCACGCGCCCACACTCACGCGCACACGCATACACACAGCCTGTATCCTTATTGGAAAGCATGGGTTGACTTAGCACACAGGTGTCAAGCTGAAGAGCGAGTGTCTTGCAATTTGTAGACGTGTCTCTGTGTCAACACACACATGGATCACATAATTGGGTAATTATCAGGACTCCATGGAACCAGAGTTCATGATGAGGTAATTCAATCATTTGATTTAGGTGTGTTGGACTTGGGACACATCCAAAAGTGTGCAGGAAACTGGCCCTCGAGGAAAGAAGTTTGTTACTCTGTCTCAATTAATTAACATTCTTTTAATTACTGCTGACGATGCATTTTGTTTGTAAACGACTTTCCAAACTCCCAAGGACGCTTTTACAAGAAAAAAACAACACAAGAATGTGCAAAAAATGAAAACAGAGGTAAAGACGAACAAAAAAAGACATGAAATCTTCACGAATAAAATGACAAGATGAGATAGAAACCATTACCCTAAAATGTCAGCAAGCAATAATTTTGAATTACAGCACTTTTTGGGCCCAAACTAAGAGCAGCCGATGTGATTCACACAAAAACAGAAGTTGTAATGAACAAACTTTGGATGAAATGCATTCAAAGTGGTGTTCTGGGTTTGGTGCATTTCACAAAGCTAATGGAGCAACAACAACACGCATGAGGCTGACATATTTACTCTTTGCTGGTAACAAACAAACTTAAGAAGCCCTCAGTATTTCAGCTGTGGCACACAGATGCCAATTAGTTTGCCAAGACAATTAGAATATATGTAAATGCTTCGAATTAATTAAT
The DNA here is from genome assembly GCF_051168715.1 of Poecilia mexicana. NCBI lineage: Eukaryota > Metazoa > Chordata > Actinopteri > Cyprinodontiformes > Poeciliidae > Poecilia > Poecilia mexicana. Next base: position 14,371,074 of record NW_028263389.1, read on the forward strand.
CCCATGGCACACGAAGACTAATTAGCCAGTAATCCCTGACTCCTTTTTTGCTCCATATTTAAGACAAACCCACCCAGTCCAGATACGGGGACAGGAGATAGAAAAGTGTGAAATCTGTAAGAATAATTATTCTTTTAAACGGATGTGGGTTTTTTTTTTTTAACTATATTTGCCTAATTAGTGGTGATACAATTCTGTTTTTGCAGATGTGCATTTTAAGACATCTTCTAGGACTAAGGCAAACCAACAAGGACGAGCTTCATGTTAATCAAAATATATGCACTTTAAATTACAGTTGTAATTAAGGCAAGCAATAATTATTATGAGCGTGGTTCTCTGGTGATCCATGAGTAGCTTAAATGAGACAGAAACATAAATCATTTATAAGAATTATGACAACTGAGGATCTTTTAGAAGATTTTTTTTAACAGTATCGCTTTGAATTCTTACATGCCTGCATCTTTGACCAAATTCCCTGCATGTTTATATTAATATTCATTTTGTGCACTCACTGCTTTTTTTTTTTACAAAACCAGTGTTGCTATAAATGTGCATTTTGCTCTCATTTGTGGGAATTTTAGAAACTTACAAAATGTTGATTTGAAAATGTGAAAGCAGACTAAGATTTATCTCATTTGTGGACCTTCAAAGACTATATTCAATTAACAAACACTATGGGCTAATTCACAGACTGAGAGAACATCAAGCTGCACGTTATAAGGATTTAAATGGAACGATTTAAATATTTGCATTACTGTAAATTCTGAAACACTGAAAATAATTGAAATGCCTGGATCTTTTAAAACACACACACAAACAAATTTGGTTTTGACCCCATTTATTCAACTTCATCTTGGCTTGGTTTATAAAAAGAAAGCAACAAACAAATCAACAAAGAAACCATGCTAATGACCAATTAAAGAGAATTCTTAACCAAAGTTAAGAATTGCGATATATGATCGCATAACATTTTACAGTGTACTTAAGTAGACATGTCATGTTCTATGACGCATTTGTTTTGGTTTTTGTGCTGCACCATTGTCACACAAAGTGTTTTCTTTTTTTTCTTATGTCAAACTTGGCAAATAAAACTGATTCTGATTTTCTTCCTGATCATAAATTGCTTTGCAGCTGCTGAGTTTTTCTTGTTACTTTGAAGCTTAGTTTTGTTTCGTTTACTTGCTGTTTTATATGATTTTTGTGTTTACTGGTTTTGTCTGTTCACCACTCAACTTCCTCGGTTAACGCTGCCCTACAGCTGTTTCACATTAAGTTAATCAATCTCACATGTTGCCGCTCCAGCAATTACCTCCACAAACAGTACATTTACTCTGTCTGCCAAGTCATTTGTCAGACTTTCCAGTTGACGGTCCTGTTTCTGTCTTCTCTGCCCCACTTCTATGTGTACTATCTGCAGCTTTGTGTTGACATTCACTTTTAAGTTTTCTAAAAAAAAAAAGAAAAGGAAAACTGTTGCTTTGTCATGCCATTAGATCTGATTAGTTTTCAGCTCCCCACATATTTTCCATATATCAGTGAACTTTTTCCCTGTTCAGTTTTCCCCTCCTATCATTGAATTTTTATCTTCTCACTTCATTCCTTTTTGTCAGATCTGTTTGTTTACCACTATTTTGTCAATTTGTTCGGTGCTTAGTGAATAAAACTTCTCCACATGTAACATTTTTGTGTTCTTGGAGTTTTGCATTTCCTGTTTATCAAATTCAGAATTTTTTTTTTCTGTTATTCCGCATAACATCTGCCATCATTTGGTTTCTTTTTTTCTCAAAATTGAAAAATTTGTGATGCATATCATGGCAGCGGGCCAAATCCCACAGCAACATGTTGATTAGAACGCAAGAAAGCCTGAAGAAATGTTGATAAAGAACCCCTTCTAATCTAACAGAAGTCTTACAAAAGAAACAAAATAATACTGCAAAGCTCAATGTTTTGCCTTCCTGCAAAATATAAGGATCTCTACTGATGTGCTGGAAAGCATGATTGGAAACATTAAGCAGAGACAAGAAATCATCCTCAAGTTTGTTGCTTCTCCAGGAAAAATAAGACACATCAGATCTCTGTCTGCAATAAACTACATTCTTTAAACAGTTTAAACAATCATTTTGGTAATGGGAAAAACGGTATTAGAAATGTGTTAAAATTTCCTCTGTGTATGGCTGAGCTAAATGTGATTTAAGTAAAATTTTGAGCAGATAGGCTAAGTATTGATTTATGCCATATTAAAAAAAAAAAAAAAAAAAAAAAAAAATATATATATATATATATATATATATATATATATATATATATATATATATATATATATATATAAATACACACACTAGGGACAGAGTAACTACCAACAACAAGGCGGGAAGAAGACACATTTCAGAATTAGAGCTGTCAATGACAACTTAATATTATTCTCACCAACACATCAACACACCTAGATCATGAGGAGAAAGCAGTCTGTTGTTCTCGTACAGGGATCAATTTCAAGTATCTGACTCAATGTACCCCAAAGGTCTGAGGTCTCTCATTGCAGCAAATTACAGATTAAAGGACCCTTCATACTGTTTCAGAAGTGGCCATGACACACTGGTGTGAGTCTGACAAGAATTGTGAACAGTGATGCTGGGGAGGGATGTGTGTCCAGTGTGTCATTTTCCTGGAAATCAGTGGGCTTATTACTTCACTGAACAAGGTGAGAGAAGAACCAGATTGTCCTTTCAGGTACCAGATGGAAGATATTCAAGGAAATTATTGGCCCTGACATCATATTTTAAATGTTAAACTCAAAGTGTGTGGTTAATGACACAGCCAGAGCAAAGCCTGGGTCTGCAAGCTAATACACAGGGTTATAGGTTTGTTGGAATTATTACATTTTTTTTCATGCTTTGTTATATCATCTTAGAGGGACTTAATGGAGCAGAACAACACAAAGTTGTACCAAATCTTACAGTAGAAAGAAAATTATATAGGATTTTTCTACATTATTATTATTATTATTATTATTATTATTATTATTATTATTATTATTTTGTTTACCAACAACAATGCAAAAAGGCTGTGGTTTGTAGAACTACATTTCTACACTGGAGTTAGAAATAAAAAGGGTTTTGTTTATCAATCAACCTGCTTTGCACATTTCACCTCAAATTTTCCCCAGTTTTCTTTAAAAAAAAAGGCAGAATCTCAGTCCAACTGAAAGAAGAGAGTGTGTGTCGTATTGTTTGTGTTGAACTTGTTTCTATGCTCTTTCCATTTTTGGATGATGTACTGGACGGTCCGCTGTCAGTTGTTCAAAACTTGGGATTGTTGCGTTATGATCTAACCCTCCGTCAGACCTCTCCATAATTTCATCTCTGTCCTCTGTCCTTTATTCTTTGGTCTTAATGATATCAATTTGCATGACGTTTACATTGAAGCAGAAGTTTGACAAACTGCAGCAAAGTTCTAAGAGGAATGAATATGTTGGTAAGGCATAACTACTTCAAACCCCAAAACCGAGAATGTCATGTGTTTTTCATTGGACAGTCTCTAGGAGCCACAGACAGACAGCATCTCTGCTAATTCCATGTCATATGACCTTGACAATTTTGTTAATTTTCATATGTTTTTTAGGGCAAACCCTCAGGCTATTCCGTTAAAAAAGGTAATCAGGGGATCACTTGACACATTATATTTGAAATTAGACAATTACTAGTTAACGTACCTTAAGTAGTTCATTAACTATTTCAATTATAGATTTTTGTTAAAGAATAATTAAATTAAAGTGATTGAATTAGCCCCAATACTTTATGTTCAAGCTTTTCTTTCATTTCAATTAGTCAAAATCTGGTAATTATTTGAGGTGTTTTCAGAGTAGATTGGCCACCATTCAATTAAATTATGCCAGGAGTATTTGAGGAGGGGGGAAGAAAACATCATCCTCAATTTCATTCCAAATCTAAAAGCTTAACACTTTCATAAAGAGAGATTTGTGAAAGATTATCAAGCACAATAATCCTACTTTGAATCCACTCATTGCAAAGGTTTTAGTTTGGGAGAAATTTAAATAAGACAACTGGAATTGGTACTCAAAGGACTCCCTCTGGTCTGTGGATGTTTTTGTAATTGGATTCTCTTATCACAAACCAGTAATGAAAAGAAAAAAAAAACAAATGATCAACAGGCTTTTGCTTAAAATAAAACTTTAAATTGAAACACAAATCCATTTTTTCTTATTCTAAATGGTAATCGGCCTGCTCTTGTATAGCACTTTATCATGTCTAGAGGAACACACAGCATTTCACACTATATTCACCCACCATCAGTGCATTCACCTATTCATGCACTGACGGTGGCAAGCTACTAGAGGTTACCCACAGCTGCCCTGGGGTAAGTCTGAAAGAAGCGAGGCTGCCATGTACCTGAAGAACCACTGGACCCTCTGGCCACCAGCTGGGAAAGTGGGTCTAGGGTCTCGCCCAAGGACACAACAACTTAGAAAGACAAAGTGGGAGATCGATCTGGCAACCCAAGATGAACTCCTATCTCCTGAGACACATAACCCTTTCTAAAGTCTGAAATTGATGAGCAGAAAGTTTCTTAAAAAGGTTACAAAATTCTTACTCATCTGCTTTTGACCAGAAGAAACAAAATATTGTTTTTCATTTTAGCTTAACATTTTGTAGTTTAAAACATAAATTCAACCTAAATTCAAATAACAATTGGTGTATTTTTAAAATCAGGATTGTAAAATATGGGCAGAATAAGAAGCAAACCTGTTTCCTCTGTAAAATCCAAATTCTAACTGAGAGCAGCAGCTACGTTTAAGTGAATATAAACTGTAGTAGCATTTCTGGGTGGGATTCTCAAGATTAGCCTGTGTGAAGAGTCATAAATAAATAAGCAGTACATCAAAAAATGTTATATACTAGTCTGACTCTCTTTTTTTTTTTTTTTTTTTTTAATCTTTGGAAAGTAAATGGGTGGTAACGAGCAGACAAACTTGCCAGTTTTCCACTGCTTCAAATTCAACTGAAAACATAGGAAGCTTGGTAAAGTATTTCTATTCCTGGCTTGTACACTGCATCACATGAGGGCCTGGGTAATTTATCAATCTGATGGTTGCACAAGGAGGAAACCTCTGCAGTACAAGCATGTCCAGAGCCCAGATAGTGAATGAGGAATAATGCAGGAGTGTCAATTAAAAATGTAACTCCAGTAGTAATGAATCACACACAAGCAGAACACAATGATAGGTGACACAATGTGTTTGCTCATTTTTTTTTTCTTTTTCTTGTGAATCCCCATGTGGCATTGTATTGCACTGGGACTTGTAAAGGTTTGCCTGGAAACAAAACAAAGCAGTAGGATTTACAGGAATACACATAATAACAGAAAGACTGCGACAACATAAAACATAAGAGCTACATTGAACTGACTGCCAATGGATATGGAGCATCAGGAGCAAGTAAGTAATGATAAATACACACAAAAAAGGTGCAACCCCTTCCCAACAACTAGGTAGTTTGTATCAACAGCACCATAAAAGCCATGATCCAGCCTATTCCTGCTGCAAATGGGTCATTTCACATTCTCCTCTTACTTTGTCTATTTTATTTCTTTTGTGCTACAAAGTTGCAAACCTCAAGGTTCACCACAGACTGTTAGAAAAGTTATCTTTACCCACATGAAGCACTCTTCCTGATTTATCTGAAATGCCTTGAAGGTATTTCACCTTTTTTTTCTTACCGTTGATGTCTACATCAAGCCTGATGTCAACCATTCAATGCAATTTTCTCATGACCCTCAGTCTCTTTTCTTGCCAAGAAAAGTTTCAATGCATTTCATACTCCAGCAGCAGGCAGTTATTTCTACAGCTATAAACATAATTTTAGACAAGGTCAAATTCCACTTCAAAATTGTGTGTCTTTGAAAATTCCACTTTCGAAGACACATCTTCCTAGACACCTTGCTGCAGGTAGTGGTTAAAAAGAATGCAGTTGAAACCAAGAGCTTACACACTAAATTAAAAAGACACGTACCTTCATCTCACTGTCACATCAGGCTGATCGTCTGTTGTTTTAATTCAGTTAGTTACCAAAATAATTGCTCCATTATTATAAGCTATCGCTCCAAAATCCACATAGGGAAAAATACCTTTATTTTTGATGACATGTCTTGTGGCCTAATGAAATTAAAGTAGAACTGTTTATTCTTAATGAGTATTATAATTGTGCTCCCTTCATCATATGGACTCTTTAAAGGCTTGACAGTCAGTTAAATGCTTTCTTAATAACAAGACTCTGAACGCAGCTCACTCCACGTCCACAGGTTAATTGATGTTACAAGGATGTTGAAACCGAAGCACACAAACTACAAACAGCTATGCCCTTGTCCATTTAACTTATACATGAACAAGTAAAAACATTGATCAGAAGACAAATAATTAACTTTGACATCAGCTTTATCTGTTCATTTATTTATTTATCTGATGTGGTGTAGCACATGAAACAGCCTTGTAAAGTATATTGGATAATGTTAATTCACCACCAGTAAATATGTTTTCACAAAATAACATTTCCCCAAAAACAATAAACTAAAGAGTACAAAGAATAGCTTTGTACTCTGGGGAGCATAATCTTAGTGAAGCAGAATTATTATTTTTTTTGTAGACGTAAGCCTGTTGTCTGCAAAACAGACCTGTTGCCATCCAGTGGTTAAAGCAGTTGACATCTAATTTGCAACTGGGAAGAATAGCACATTTTAGGAAATCCAAACAATATTGTTTTGGCAAGATTTAGGAAATGTTCATTAACTCATATTAAGAACTTAGACTTGTCAGAGGGCTTGTTGGACTCTTGGCTGGAACCTGCAGTGTGACACCATGAATGGAAGTGTACAATTAACAAGATGCCATCTGTCAAACGTTCTAGGGTTTTGTTTTGTTTTTTTTTTTGTTTTTTTTGGTTGGTTTAGATGCAAACTAACCAAGAAGAGCTGCTTCTCCAGTGTGTATGAAAGGTCTTAACAATTCAGTTCTAACTAATTTATGAAAACCAGATTAAAGGAGTGTCCAGTGTTACTAAAACCCTTAGTGGCACCAAGGCTGGATTTCATCATAATTTCATCATAATCTTCACATCCCAGCTCTCAGATGATTTTCAAAATGTCATAAAACTACAGTACACTCAAGCATAGAAGTGATTGCTGCAACACAAAAGAAAAAAGCTTACCCTCTCGTTGGGTGGCAACAAGTGTTCATATCACAACACATTTACATAATGCTGCTTGCCCAGTGGCAGGTTTGGTGCATCTTCAAAAAAGAGTGAACATCTGTTTTTTTCTCTCTGCTGTTTTGATGAACTCGAGCAGACAAGACCTATTGGGAGAAGGGCCTTAAAATAGACATGAGCTAAAACAAGGCAAAAAAAAAAAAAAAACTGTGACAAGAACTGCAGCGGCACCATTCAAGACAAGCTTTAGATTATGAAAACATGCAAACCATTTCTAGTTCAAAAATATGATTTCATGTAATGTAACGTTACATGGGCTATTTTAATTTGTGTTCATTTATATAAAGAATGAGTCTCATCTGTTTTAGCAATTAGTTCTGAAGGAGGTGTTTGTCATTCCAATTCAGTTCAATTCAGTTTATTTAAATAGCACCTGCTCACAACAAGTCATCTCAAAAGTCCTCTTGACTCTGAATTCTAGACTGGGGTCTTTCTGCATGGCGTTGCATGTCCCCCCTTCATGCATGCATCATTTTCTTTGTACTGTCTTTTTGTGATTATAGAATACTCTCCTGCAGCACTGGTATTGCATTTACATTCCTGTCAGTTATCCAAGTAAACAGCCTTTTCATCACCCACACACCTTCTCCCAGTCTGGTGCAAGCTGACAGTCTATTTCTGCTTATTCCTCCTCTAAGTACAAGGTCATGCCTTTGTCTTCTTCCCACTCAAAACAAGTCGATCGGTTCCCACGCTGTGCCTCAAATTGGCCCACTATTTCCCTGTCCTCATCCTTGTGACCATCACTGACAAACACAAAGGTGGAGTAATCTGTGTGTTTCTGCAGGTGACACACGTCTGACTTGTACTCAAAGCTTAAGATGTAGAGTGCGACACGCAACCTCTTCAGCTCAGACATTGTGGTCAGCCTGTCGGTCGCTACCACGGGCAGCTGTGGAGGCCTCTCGTTAGATTTTCTGGAGCTTTGCGCAGAACATGGCGGGCTACGTTGTTTCAATGCTCTGGAGAAATGAAAGAATGTGATTCTCAAAGAGGCTCTCTGAAGCATGAAGACAGATGATGGCATCTTCAATCACTAACAAGTTGTGAACATGTTGGAGTGGCTTTAGGAAAGTGGCTACTTCCCCCCTTAGGTCCGCCAGCAGGAGTCTTACAAGGACATTCATTTTCTGGGAAGTCAAAGAATTGGGTTGATAGTTTACAGCCAGGAGGTTACAAAGATCAGGCAAAACATCATCCACCGCTTTTATTTCAGGCTTGACAAACACAGGCCTTAAAATGGCATGGTCCCCCCAAGATGTTTAAAACACCTGAAAATCTAAATTTGTCTTTCATTAAGATACATTTAGCATAAAAGTGTGGGTTGTTTCATAGAAATCAATAAGGCCGGGTATAATTTGCACTTTAATAGGCAGTATTGTGTACTTTTCAGGTACATAGTGTCATTTTACAGGACAATCAATAACTATGTAAACTTCAGTTGTTATAAAAATTCTGTGTGTACCAAACATAGCAAAAACTAAATTTGGCTTCGCAATTTAACCCCTTAAAATTGGCCTCTGTCACATCATCACAATGTGACAACCGTTCTTAGGAGCATTGGACTAAGAAGTAATTTGTATGATGAGCTCAGCAGATTTACAGTTCCAACAAGTGTTTGCTAATTGCTGCTGTCGCTAGTCTAAAGGAGCTGAGTGAGGAAGGTGTGGGATCTCTGTGAATTAGAAGTTCATCTTGGGGACTTTGTGAAAAAGGACTTGCTTTGAGAGAGCAAAGTGTACAGGCACCCCTGAATGGCCTCCACAGGAAATAAAAGGATTTCTCAAACATATATGAAGGAGTCAAAACAACACTCTACGTATATTTGAGTTGAGAATGAAATTATGACATGATGCAAGACCCTAAAATTTGTTTTTTTGTTGTTGCTGTTTTATTACCCCCGTTTAACTCCTGCCTTGGTTTTTTGTTTTCGAAAATTACATAAATTACAGGTTACATTACCTGACATTACACTGTTACCGAGGAAATCTGTTCATCTATGGACTTTTACCACGTCATCACCACAGGTGGCAATAAGTGTAGTTGAAAAGGCATGGAATTATGTTCCACTTTTCATAATGCAGCATGTTGGTGGAACACAGAATGAATCCAACATTTTGTTGTTTATTTTTCTCTTGTAGCTGCTTGACACACTGTTTATAAAGTTAAACATCGTTCGCTGGGATAAAACCGGCATGGTTCGGCTCTCCAGAGACTGACGTCAATATATTTCGACTGTTGTTTGTAGCCTGGCTGCAACTGATCTGATGATGCCTTATGCTGTGTCATCAGAAGGTAAAGGCCTGATATGTGCTGCCCTAAAAATAACACAGTAGAAATCTCTGGGTGGATGTTATGAAGGAAAACTGGAGGCTAACAGTTTAATGTGTACAGCACAGATCCGCTCTCTCACAGTAATACTTCTGAATAAAAAGTGCTTGTCTAAGCAGCAGCTTTACCAAACGTTACTTCCAAAAAAAATATTTAAATAATTTTAGATTATGTAAAAATATAAATCTATGTTTAATAATACATGTTCAGCCTATATTTGGAGTGTATTTTGACACTGTTGCACTGAGGACAACAACAACAACAACAAATAGTAAACAGTTCATAAACCCAAAACGGTGTGCTGCAGCCTTCGGCATCTATACAAAGTCTTCAAAATTAAATCCTCTGCTTGAGGGAACGTAATATTTGCACTAACTTAAATTTGAGCAACATTTCTGAACACACCACAAGTTCAGAGCATCGTTCAGGAGTTTGCGCTCTCTTGGTGTACTCTGCCAACAGTCTGTCAAACAGTGTCTGTTCCTCTCCATCCTCTCAATTTATTGAACGTCCTCTGCTTTTCCTTCGTTTGGAGCTGCTTGCCTCAGCACATCACAGCCTAACACCTTGCCTTTCCAAGCCTCCACTGGCTTTCACAGCCACTGACTTACGTTGATGCTGTAATTAGCTATGGGTGGTAGAGTGGAGATACATATCATTAAGCTTCAAGGGCAGCAGAAAGTGCAGCATGATAGTTTCCTTTTTGTCTGCAGTGCAAAGGAAAAAAAAAAAAAACATTTAGTCCTGATAAATTTAACCAGGTACACAAGTGAATACATGCAATTGTTAGAAACTGTGGTACTTATAATAGATGCAACCAGCGGCGGCTCAAGCAGCCAAGTTAACCAGAAGAGGAACAACGCCAGCAGGGGTAATGATTTGGGTTGGTGTCTTAGACACAGAACTTGGACCTCTTACAAGTCAAGAACACATAACTTAACTTATGATTTTCAAAATTAAAAAGTGGAAGCAAAAGTTTGACGTCCTCGTGTATTTTTGTGTGATTCACAAAAGCATCAAAGTTGCAGATCCAGACATTCACTGGGATTTAATTAAATATGCATTAGCTTACTTCACTTCAACCACTCACTAATAATATAATCATCAGCAAGATTCATGTATAATTTTAGATGGATATTTAACCACTAGTGTTGGCAGAATCGGAATACTTATTTTTCTTATGCTTGGCGTTGCAGCCGGGATCTGGCTTGAGCTCTTGGCTGCTTCTTCTTTTGAAACCCGGTTCTTTTTTTGAGGTACGGTTGAAGGATTTGGATTCAGTCCTACGTCTTCACAGACTCTTCCAGACATAGAACTTTGTGACCTCATGGCTTAATCTATGAAATGTTTCTCTATAAGCCATTTGACTTATCCATGAGAGTAACTGCAAATTTCAACAGTAGATTTTACAATTTTACACATTTTTAAAGATTTTGCAGACTTTTCTAATTCAGTGCTCTCTCTTTCCACTGTGACGCGACAGTGTCTCACTGGACACAGTGACACTGGTGGTGTTCCAACAGGCCCCTGTTCATGGTAAGCTTGGGATTTGGTGCTTCCCATGTTCCTAAACCTCCAGATGACAGCAGTGTCTGCTTCTAGACCTTGATGACATATCATAGCTTGTGCTTGCACAGCAATGTTTGAACTGATGCTCTTGAAATCTGTCACTGCTTAGAAATGGCTGCAAAGGACTTTCTGATGAAGTATACCTCCTTTTAAGATCTTCATTTCATTCCTTGGACTTTAATGTTGGATTTTTCTATTATTTTTTATAGATTTCTCAATCAAATGAGTTCAGTCAAACATGTTTTTCATGCTGGCAAAATGAAAATAATAGCTTCAAACAATGGTGTAATTAATTACATGTATATAATTATTTCAGAAGCTTACCCAATCATTGTCTTATTTAATAAGGGCTGAATACTGAACACACCTGTTAGGCATCCTGCATGTTGATTTTGTGTGAAACTGAGTGAAATCATAGCCAACTTCAGTTGTCAGAAATTGAAGTTGAGCAAAGGACATGTAAAGGACTAAATCATGACACTACTTTAGCACAGCAATCAAGATTTTTTTTTTTTCTGCAGATCACAAGTTTACCAAAGTGTGACGGTCTGGGATCACAGAACATACAGAGGACACCCTAGAGTGAAAATCCATGTTTAATTGTTCTTTACTTTCAGTCACACCTTACATTGATACTGTAAGTCACACACACACACGCGCACACACTGGCACACACCCAGGCTAGAATTTATGTGACATGTTTACCGGTGAAGTCCCTCGCCCAAGGCAGTGCCATATTTCCACTCTGGTCATTTCACAGGATCTGCAGAGTGAAGTTATAGTTGCTGATGGCCTTATGCTCTGGTCGCAATAGCAGTAATTGATGATGAAGGCAATTTATGGGGAAGGACAAGTGTGGCAGGACAAGGTTGGAGATGTGATGAGTGGGAAGCTGCACAGAGAGAGAAGAGAGGACTCTGTTTCGGACAAGGAGGAAGAGCAGAGGAGGAAGGATTTTCATGAGAGTTGATTCCCAGCAGCTCAAAACAGGGCAAAGTACACATTTCCCCCCAACTAGGTTCACAAGTAGTAAAAGGCATGATTGCAGATTTCACTTTCCAGTGAAAAACTTTACGTACCCCGCAAGATATGAGCACACTGTTTTTCTTTACTGCAGTGGATTTTTACCTCATGAGGCCTTAACAGCTGAACACTTTTAGTCATGGTATTGCATCTGCATGCGAAGGAGCAGTGTCGCATGATGATTGCCACGAAGAGTATTTTTTGTGCAGCAGCACCTTTATAAGGGAATAAAGGGAGATTTTTAGAGTAGATGAAAAGATGCTTTAGCCGCCTGAATGTCTCTTCCTCAACCCCCAAGAATGGGCTTATGTGATAAACTCTCAATGTGCCTTTGCATGTGTGCAGCTGCATATTTCATAGTAAGTTGGCAGACGCTGTTTTGTCTCGGAGAAATCCCTTGAATCAGAAAAGAAGTAAGTGTCAGAGAGTTGGATAAACCTACTCCACACACAGTAGAGCAAATTAGTTGGATGGTGTGTGTGTGCGTGTGTGTGTGTGTTTACATATCCATTGCAGATCCAGGGGAAAAGCTTGTAACTTCATGCAGCCTGTGCAAAAACAAACTGGCTTGCTATTGTGTGCAGTAAAATGGAAATATCCCTTGGTGCTGACCGTGGTGCTGGAACCAGCTGTTCTGGAGGTACATTTATTATTGGGTTTCTTGCTTCTTTTTTGATGAAATTGCCCATCAGGTTAGTACTCTAAACTGATTTTTTGTTGTTATTGTTATATTTATAGCCATCTGAATGTCAGTCTACCCCCCCAATAAAAACCTGGCATTATAAAGTCTGAGAAGAATCATATTTTACTAAGGCAATCTCATCTATCATTTCTTTGATTGCATTGTTTTTGTTATTATTATTATTAGGTCTTTGTCATAATTTGTTTGTGGTTGATTGTGGACTCAACTGCAAAATAGCAGAGGTGTGGAGATAATTAACATTTGCTTAATGAAAAATGAGAAACAAGAACTTACAAATATCCACAGGAGGCCAAGGCAGAAAATTATTCTAGAATCTAGGAAATAATCGCACAGAGACACGAGGGGTAACAGAGCTGAACGGGAAGTAACAGAAGGAACCAGCAAGGAGTGACCGAAAGAGAGGAGCTTAAGTACTGGAAAACAAAGAACTGGGCTGATTGGCAAAATTGATTGCATGTGTGAGGGGAGAGAGTAGAAAGGCAGACTGAGGAGCGAGATAGAAAGAGGGAGGTACAGGGGACGAGAAAATAAATCTAAGAATAATAGTCACAAGAAATGATTAAACTGTGGTAACTAAGAATAACTAGAAGAAATAAACACAACTAGAAACACTAGACTGAACTAAGGTAAAACCAAAACACGACTAATCCAATGTTCTTTGTATAATTCAATCTTTATGGGTGAAATAGTCGCAGAGATGTTCTTTCTGCGGTTAGATCAAAGCTCAGCATTTGGGTTCATTTTATGTAACTCAGCACGTTTCAGGGTGTATGAAGGCTGCTACATTAATGAGTCTCAAAGGGAAGTTCTCCACTTATTTTTTGCAGGACAGCCTGTGTCCCGCTGGATCTTCCTATGGTCCAATCAAGAAAAACTCCATTAGAAGTTATACAAGGACGCTTTCTCCGAACATAAATTGGATTTCAGTTACTTTCTGCGAAATAGGGGTTCATCGTGTTAACCTAGAAAGACTGCAGGGGGGTTCAGAAGGATTATCAATCACAAAGCAGCACGAGCGGTTCTCCTGAAGCAGGCTCTGATCACCGCATGGTCAGACTAATTACAAACAGGGAATCTTTCCAAGACGCGCTGCTGACGGAGATAAATGTACGCGCTTCGTTCCGCTTGTTAGAGAAAATAAAAGTTGTGTTCAGGTGCAGATCATAGCCAATCAAGTCTCCCACTCGCGCCAGAAAACGTGGCGTTTATCGTTTAATTGGCGCGAGCCCTCCCCTCCTTCAGCTCGCGCCGTGGTTCATTCCAGCCGCTCTGCATCCTCCGGAGCGAAGCGCGTTTCTGCCGTTATCCACACACTGAGCCAGGCGGTTCAATCGCGGCACTGAAACACCAGCAAAGTGGATATGGATGAAGAGATCAGGACCGAGATCGTCGGGACTGCTCCGTGTTTAACTGTCAACGGGGTGAGTTGTTATTTACAGAATGATGACCCGAATTTTGTTTTACCAACAAGACATGGAAATTGTGTTTTTTGACTACTGGTGTCTTCAAAGGTACAGGGGTGTTTCTGGAATGCAGTGTAACAAGTGTCCTCCGAGATTATCACGGTGAAAGTGGTGACTCTGAATTGCAATCCTTTCATCTTATTGTTGTTTAAAATCTAAATTATTTTTTGGACATTTATACATGTGTAGCAGAAGCTGGCTGAAAAAAAAATACACTTTGCATTGCTTGACAAATGGGTTCTGCTGTGCCAAATTGGGGAAAAGTGAGGCTTCGCTTTCCTCTTTTTGCATTTTCCTTTTGAGGTTTTAACACAAGTCAGAGGACACATTTCAATACCTCCGCTTCCTTTCATCCGCAAATGTCAGCCTCAGAGAAACTCTCCTCAGAGGAAATTGTTCAACAGCTGAGCAGACAACAGTTTTCCTAATGAAGAGCTTTTTGCACAGAGAGAATGTCATTCACGCTGGTACAGTTTTAATCACAGGACTGGCTGTGACACTGCATTTGGACCCCAAAATGTGAAATGAAAATGAGATGTCACACTTGCTATTTACCTAATACGGCTTCTTTGCTGACAAACTTTCTAAAAAAATAAAAAAAGTCACATTTTTATCTGCCAACTGTAGCAAGAAGAGACGGGACAACAATGGAAGAAACAGACATAAAAGAGAGTTAATCACCGTGGAGACAAAGTGGCTTTCTTTCTTTCAGAAAATTATGTTTGCATCCAGAAGAGACTGGCTGCCAACTGAAAGGGTTCAGAGGACATTTTAAAAAGGAAACATGCCCCTGCAAGTTTTTGAACTCGGTGTCTGATGAGCCCTGGAAAGGTTTAAGCTCCTCATAGATTGCTGATTTTACACCACAATCAAGTGCATTCTTCAGCTTGAAACCCATTCGTGCCTCTTTCCTCATACTAAATGGTAGACGTGGACACCTTTGCATAGGTAATGAGATTATAATCACAATCCATTTATGTCAGCTAAAATTCCCAGGAGTATTTCACCCAAGAGCCAGCTGGTCCTTTCAAAGTACTAAGCAATGTATTTGCTGCTCTTTGACTTAAATGACTGTAAGGCCATTTGGAGTCATTTTCTCCATTCCTTTCACATCTGTGTAAATGTATACAGTTGTGTGTATGTGTGTTTTTTTTTTCTGTATCCTTCCATTTTGGGTTTTTAGTTTTTGCAGAGCGTGTGTCCACTGCCCTTCCTGACACCTGGCCCTGCTTCTGTAATGTCAGCAGAGTTACTGCAGAGTGCATGCATGCTTTGTCACCTTTTCCCTTCACAACAGCTGTCCCTTTGTACAACCTTTTATTGGGCTTGTTAATGAGAGAGGGCAGGAGAAGGAGCACAGGGGTTAGTGGTGTGCTGAAGTCATTGATCGGAGGAAGCAGATTGTGACGTCAAGAGGTAATGTGACATTTCACTTGCTGGCTTCTTCACATTATGTCACATTCACAAATTTTGGGAACGTTTTAGTGCATTATTATGAAGTGAAAAGAAAATGATGTGTGTTGTTTAAATTTCTTTACAAATGAAAACCTCAAGAGCTTGGCAATCAGTCCTCCTGAGTCAATATAATACTGTGCAATCATCTTTCTCTTCAAGTCTTTGGGGGTATGTCCGGTTTTGAAGATGCAGTGACTAAATATGTTGCCCAGTCTTACTTAAACATCAAATTTCTAGCTTTGCCACAGAATTTAATTTGGATTCATGCATTCTAATGAGAGTATGTTTAGGGCTGTTGTCCTGTTGAAAGGTAAATCTTGACTTCAGTCTCAAGTGGATCTCTACAGCTTCTTGGTTACTTACGAGTAGTCCAACCAGTAGATTTAAGGCCAATGACCATCCAGTGGTAAGTTTATGGGTATGATGTTCTCTTTTTGTTTTTAACCTCTGATGCCTTCACAGAACAGCAGAATTTGTCCTTAAATTCGTTTGCACTCATCAGTTTGGTGACTTTTGACAGCAGTGAGATTCTACCTGAAAAGGACACAGAGTTGAGCTTAGATTTAAAGTAAGATTTTTAAATTTGGCCAATATGCTCCTTCTAAGTGGCTAAAATATAGATGTCAAAATATAGTAATATTATTCGTCAAAGATTTTAGCTATTTTTGACTTTAATTTTATGTGAAAGAGCATGCCCAGAAGTATTCATACCCATTTCAAATTGGGAAGTTAAAGGTTCTGCACGGCATTACAAACAGGCTGTTTTAAAGCATCCCAATTGCCCATTTTGTTTCTAAAAAGTGCTTTGCATCAACCTAGCAGGTGAAGAACATCTGCATTTATTTTCTGACAAGTCATGGCTAAAGCTTAAAGAGCTCAGTGAGAACATGTGGCTGCTCAAAACTCAGATAACCAGCCTGCCAGGCCTTATGTAAATTGTATGCATCTTTAAGTTCCAGAGGCTGCAGCATTAGACCTTCCACTCGGGAAAATCTTAGAGGATGTGGTCGGAAATCAAAAGTGACACCTGCACAGGCAAGGCTGATGGTGTGTGCAAGGTGAAAAGGTATACAAGGATAATCACCATTCTGAACAACGTCAGCCATGCAGGTGGCAACATCACAAGGAAGACAAAGCTGGGGGAAAGAAGCCATTTCTCAAAGTAAGTCCCACAGAAGTGAGCATCGCCTTTGCAAAAGCTCATCCGGACAAAGAATATAATGCTTTGGATGTATTTTTAGCCGATGGGGCTGGAAACCTAATGAAAGTAAATGGCACAAGGAAAAGAAAACATCAATGCTTAACGTGAGTTGATCTGCTTAGAAACAGTTCCTGCCTCAGAATGGTCTTAACTGTATGCAGGCCATCTTTTTCAGATTCTTTTTTTTTTTTTTTTTTTTTTTAGTATTTTCATAGTTTCATAATACTTTATGTTGGTTTGAAATGTGCCCCCCCCCACCCCCCCGCCTCCCCCCAAAGAACCCCAAGAACAAGCGCAGCGCGTGCTTGTGGTAGTAACATGACTGAATGTGGAAAAGTTTTGGTACAGGAAGAGACTTAAACTTTTACAAGGCATTATTCTTACAACAACTGGTGGGGAACTGTGTCTTTTTGTGAGGCGCAAAGAGAAAATCCATCTGATTAAACCTTTTGGGCCAATAAAGCTATGATGCATAAAGATTTTGACCAAAAGATTCCTTTGCTATCTGCTACACAGATCTGTTTTTATCCAGTTGATCTTAATCAGAAAATCTAGTTAGACGTTTATTGTACTGATGGAATCTTATTACACAAATGAATTTACCTTGTTATGAACAATTGGGATTCAGAGTAGATGAGAAACCAGTTATCATCTTGCAAAGCATGCAAAATGATGAGTGCTTCTGTTAAACTTAAATAACTCGTAGGCGTAAAGGTCAAGCAACAGTGTTCTCAGTTTTCACAGAGTTCCTGGGAGACGTTAGAATTGTTAAAGCACGCGAAACCATTCTAATGTTACATGTAGAAATAACAAGTTGTGATTAACTTTAAAATTAGCATCTTAAGGGATTGTTAAAACAAGCATGGATATGTTTTCCAAAACACAGTGCATGAAATTATTATTGCTTCTTGAAATGTTTGTGTAGGTTTTAGTAATTCTAACAATCCATTCAGATTTCTTTCTTTTTTTTTTTTTTACACTGGTAGTTTAGGAAAGAAACACAGAAATAAAGATCAATGCCAGAGTAAGGGGGGGGGGAATCATATGTCACATAGTAACAGCAGCACTTGGTGGGTTGAAATTTACCGTTTCTGCAATGCTGAATATCACGCTGTGCAGACTTTAGAGCTAGGCGTGCATCCTCCTGTGAATGTGTTGACATAGTTGGCTTGGCTTGAAATTGGAGTAATAGTATGTCGCAATAGAATCTTCTCAAAAAGCAACAATTCCTCTTCACAGCAAACATATGCATTCCTAAAGCTTATGAGAATTTTTTTTTGTGTGTGTATATATATGTGTATGACATTTCGCTGTTAGAAAAAATAAAACTGCAACAAAGACTGTTTGTTTCATTGTGCAACACAGGTCTGCTTCTAATGCAAATGAAAGCGCAGCAGTGCGATGATGAAACTGAATATTTATGGTCTTTTTCTGAGCTAGAGATGTTACCCTGAGTGCCTCTGAGCCTTTTTAATAGCAGATGAAATTGCACTTGAAAAGTTGTAGGCAGGTTGCTTGACTGCTGAAATGAGAGACTCGAGTGTGTTTTTACCATCGTAGGCAAATCACTAAACTACCTCTCTTCTAGAAGCACAATGATGCACTGCAGCGCATTTAAAGAGTGTAAAAATGATACTAAATGCAACACATTAAATAGATATTCCCATCTTTAACCTTCATTTGCGTCAGCGAGACTCGGTCCAGATTGAGTCACAGTCCCCGTTTCTGTCTCCTCTCTGCAGAATGCATCGGCTTCCTGCAGACGTTTTCTCTGAGTCCTCTCGGCCCTTGGCTGTGGGGTCGTGAGCAGCTACCATGACGTACAGCAACTCCAGCTCGCTGACAGCCAACTTCAGTGGGGCTCTGGACGGCTACGACTCCGGGGGAAACCTTTACCGTCCATTTTCCGTTTTCAGCGTGCTCACTCTCACCTTATTGGCAATGCTTGTGGCGGCCACCTTCGTGTGGAACCTCCTGGTGCTGGTGACCATCCTGAGGGTGAGAACATTCCATCGGGTGCCCCACAACTTGGTGGCCTCCATGGCCATCTCAGACGTGATGGTAGCCGCGCTGGTTATGCCGCTCAGCCTGGTTCACGAGCTGAACGGCAGACTGTGGAAGCTCGGACGCGTGCTCTGCCAGGTGTGGATCTCGTTCGACGTGCTCTGTTGCACGGCTAGCATCTGGAACGTGACGGCCATCGCACTGGACCGCTACTGGTCCATCACCAGGCACCTGGAGTACACGCTCAAGACTCGAAAAAAGATCTCCAACGTGATGATTGCGCTGACATGGCTGCTATCATCCATAATCTCCTTGTCGCCGCTCTTCGGCTGGGGAGAGACCTACTCAGAAGGGATGAAGTGCCAAGTGAGCCAGGAGCCATCTTACACCATCTTCTCCACCTTTGGGGCATTTTATCTCCCACTTTGTGTGGTTTTGTTTGTCTACTGGAAGATCTACAAAGCTGCTAAGTTTCGCATCGGCTCCCGCAAGACAAACACAATCACCCCTATGCCTGAGGTAATTGAAAATTCATATTTTATTACAATATTCTTAAAGCAGCTTGTCATCCTTACATAATGCCTTACATAAATATTTGCAAACATGGACATTTTCTGTATCATGTCTCACTACAGTTACCAACGTCACTGTATTGCATTGAAATTTTATGTGACAGAGCAACACAAAAGGCATGCGTCCTACTGCAGTAGTGTCAATCAAAGAATCAGCAACAGAGTGGGCGAGGGCCTCCAGAATTTCCATTTTCAGCTAAGAAGTATAACTGACTATTCATTCGCAGCCACTACACGTTCCAACTTGTATAGCTTCACAATAAAGTCCATCGAAAGGTGAAAATGTAAAAGATTTTGAAGGGATTTCCCCAGACGAAGCGGTCCGACGTCTCTTGCATCGGCAGGGGAAAACGGAGAGGAGACGCCGTCGGAATTGCAGAAGAAAAGCTGGAAGATAATAATGGGCCTAGAGAACCTGGAAAATGCCTTGAAGTAGCACATATTTGCAAAGTGAAAAGTTAATAATTCATGATTGCTTGCACATTTTCACAAATGCAAATGTGAGAAGTGGCATGTCTGTGTTTAGCCTCCACGGGTGTATCTCTACTACTGAGTCAAATTGCATTTTACTGTAATTATAGCTGCTCGACTTTTGGGGGTTTATTTCTATCAGCACAGGTAGGAACTGAATTTGGACAGAGCGTGAGAACATTGCTTTTCAAGTCTTCCCACAGTTTTCTATTCTGAGTAGAGTGTGAATTTTGACTTTTTTGAATACGTATTGGTATTCACGAAACTATTTTAATCTGAGGCGTTTCATGGTATTTCTAGCTGTATAGTGTTTTCCTGCTGAAAGTTGCCGTCTCCCACTCTCACATCATTTGGACCCTCAGTAGGTTCATTTCCAAGCTCATCCTATATTTAACTCTACCATCTATTGCAACCTTCCTGTCCCTGCTCACAAAATCATCCCCACAGCATGATGCTACCATCACCACATGTCTTCCACAACAGGGAAGGTGTGTTTTGGGTGACGTGTGATGTTAGCTTTCTACAACATATAATTTTGCTATTCTTCTGTTATTACGGCATCTTCTTAGGTTGGTTGCACTAGATTTTACTTAAAGGAGCTGAAGTAAGACTGCTAGATTTTTAAAAAAACCAGGTCATCTAATAGTTTCCTTCTACAACTCAGTTATGTACTACTTTGAGTTACTAATACATATAATGAATTGAAATTTGTAGTTGCAAAACGAACAAACCTAAGGGTTCAAGAAATACTTTATGTGTTTACATTTAGTCTCCCATATTTAAGTTGCATCAAGCATGCACAAATTCTTTTCAGACCTATTGTTTATTACCGTCTCTGATGAGCAGCTCATCAGTAATCAAAGAAGTGCACAAGTATCTGATGTGTGAGCGTACGGAAAAATAATTGAAGTCATTCCGCTCATCACCCGTAGACTGTTGATGTGTGCGTAGGCTGGGAGTTGAAGGCTATAAATACTGTCTCAGCATCATTAATAGGGGCCTGCACCTTCCAAGCTTTGCCGTTTAGCTAATTAGCGCACATAAAAGTCTGGATCTGTTCCACTTTACATTAGCAACTGTTTAATCAGCGAAGTTTTAGCTGAGGAAATTGAGCAACCCCTTACTTATTATTTTTCTTTTTTGAATTTGTAAAGCCATCTGAAATTAACATTGGCATTGGTTAGTTATTCATTGCATGTTTTTGTTTGTCCTTGAACCTAAATGTTACGTTTTCTTTTTTTTTTTTTTTATCTGAATCTTTCTACAGAGATTTTTTTTTATTATTATTAAATGTTCCCTGACAACCATTTTTATTCAGAATATATTTCCCCCCCCTTTGTTGTGCAACTCTGGCATCAGTTCACCCCAAAATGAAAGCTATTGGTTGAGAACTAAATAAATTAGCCTCATCACTAAATAAATTACCTACTCTGATATTTCACTACCCTCCTATTGTCAGGTTTCATCAATCAGGCAATCAATCTCCTGGCAACAGGTAATAGATTTTATTGGTTTTTTTCCCCCCGCAGACGGTTGTTGGATTAGCGGCATCTCAGTAAAAATTCTTCTCCCTTCATTTCCAGCCATAACCTGCAAACTGTCGATTTGAGCTGCGACATGAGCAGTGGAACCCAAGAAAATAACCCTCCTGCTCTCACACATCAGTACGCCCACTCAAACATTAAGACGTGCCCACACTTATAGACACTGCAGCAGAAACATGGGATTATTAATAGGTGTGATGCACGTATTCCTGACCTAGATGCACAAATAACACTCAAGGAGGCCATAAAATTGATTGCTTCTTAAAATAATACTTCAGTGTGCAAATATGCAGGAAAAATTGAGCTCTGAACTCATAATATTCATCATAACCAGCCTTTTGCTGTTGATTTGTTTTGTTCACTTACACCAAACAGATTGAGAACCTCACAAGAATCTTAAATCCTACTTCTCTCTCTGTGTCTCTCATCCCTGGTGCAGTTCCATAAAGCTCCAGGATTAGTAACAGTTTTTTTTTTTCACTAAAGTTGAAATATTTTCTATTTCTCTGATGATACTTTTCCATTAACTTGATGTGAATTGTGCTCTCTGCTAATTGCTTGGTTATGGCACAGATCCCACTGTTTCTGGCTGTTGCTTAGCCAATGTAGCATATGCGCTTCAAAACTCAACAGCTGTTCCTTTCATATAATCACATAGAATGAACTAAGAAGCATGACTTGGCATGACTTAAAGCAGAAACCGCAGCAGTTGTTTTCCATTCCTTACAGCTTATCACACATTTACCAAACCTTCGCAACTTATAAACTTATTTTTCTTACAAAAGAAATTCACACAAATTAATTATTCTCTAGGGATTAAGACAATTCTATCCCTTATGTATATTTCAACGTATAATATTATGTAAGCAAGGAAGTGTTAAACGCATGTGGTGTTGCCTGCACTATATATTTTGACTTATCATCTCCAGAGACTGTTTGCTGTTTTGCCCAAATGGTCAAAATAATAAGCTGGTCTCTGAAAACAATTTTTTTGGGCTCCAAATGGTTCTATAATTTTGTATTTATATTAAAACTATGTGTAGCTGCGCTGGACTCTGTGTTTTAAGGTAAAACGAAGCAACATTGAAGGTCATCCAACTTATTTACTACTCTTTTTTTCTTATTCCCCCTTTTAGTTCAGAAATCATCGAAAGGTTCAGTACTTAAAGTTCACTTTGTCAAAACTCTGAATATAAAACTGCTTTTATTTAGTTGAACGGTTTTATGTTTAAAATACCCTGAATGTGCTAAGAAACACTTTGCAGGGTTTTTTTTCGTCAAGATAAAATGCGTAAAGATCACACGTCTGTGAAACTCTTCAATAGAAGTTAACGGCTTTAGGTTTTATATGGAAAACCATTTTTTTTATTAACTCAGTCATATACACAACCCATGAAGATGTGACCTTTATGGTGTTTGATTCCCCCCCCCCCCCCACATCATGAGCAGAATGTTATCAGCAGTTTTGCAGCGAGAGAACGTTTTTGTTATATTTTAGTGCATGCTGAGTTGAAGACTTTGAAGTTTAATAAGCTACAGCCATTCCCTTGAATTCTAAACAAAACAACCCAGAATTAAAACTTTAGTTGGATCATTTTATTTAATGGGTTGATTCTTATTGTTTGTGAATGCAATGTTACATGAAGAGGCGTGAAACTGCTTTTTGATATATTTGCAGCAATGGGTTTCATATTGAAGATAGGCCTATTTTTACATTTTGGTTTGTTAGTGTAAGGACATTGGAGGAGGCTTAAGAGGCTTTTTTGATCCCACACATCATGATATTCTTTCTACTCGTGATTGGAGCAGGTTTTTGTGACTGGGGAGGAGGGACACTTTTGAAGCTTTTCACCTCAATGCCACATAAATTTAAAACGCTATACCAAGCAAGCTAAATGTTCTATCCACTATAGGTATACAACACATTGTTTGATACCCTATCTACATCTCAAGCAAACCCTGATTAATTTTTGCTCAGGTTTTTCCTCTGCAATTTTGAATACTCTCACTTAATGTGACATGTTGAGTTTTCTCAATAGATGCTAATCATAAAACACAAACCTTTTCTTCTCGGCAGGAACTCAACAGAAATGTTGGCATAGTAAGTAAAATATTATTGAAATCACAAAGTTTTTGAAATGCCCTCTCACAAAAACAAAATTAGCATTTTAAACTTCATCCATCAAAAGATATTTACTCATGAAAATGGTTTCAATTTCCCCCTTCGTTTCTTATTCAAAATATTATGAATCATCTCCATCAAATTAGTTTTCCAAGATTTTTTTTTTCATTTAGTCATATTTGTAGTTGGTGATTCATCAAAATGTATATATTCTCATAGCCCGAGTTGTACTGTGCAATAATATAAAATAATAGAGCACGCTTGACGTAACGGTGCCAAGAAAGTCATTCAAACAAGAACAAGTAAGGTAATAGAAAACATGAACAACAATATGCTGGAATTTCTACATTTGTGCCACATATGTTGACTTAGCTCTGTTTGTTTTTTGTACATTTTTTTCATTTTTTTTCTCTTTTTTTGTTGAAGCATTGCTTTTTGGAAAATTATTTCCTCTGGTTTTGAATGCTTTGCAGCAGCAAACATTCTTTTCTTTTTTTTTTGAATGGTTGTTCTCATGACCTTTCGCAGTACAGTTGAGTTTTTTTTTTGTTTTTTTTTTGCAACTCGAAGTAGGTAATTGGCATCCACAAAACACAAATAACACTTGAACTATGACCCCAGATCCCAAATGAGTTGAAATGGTGGCTTCATGGTTGCAGAGCAGATCCGAGCACAGAGAGAAGGAGGAAGTTCAAACCAATTCCATCGATCACAACAGGAAAGGATCATATCCCCTACTCCATCATCTCTCTGTCTGGCTTTCTAACCATGCAGCCAGACAGAGGTTTAAAGAGGAAAGACAAAAGCAACATTTTATTTCACTTTGGGATAAATAGTTTATCTTTTTTTTTTTTTATTTATTTTTTAATTGAATTGAAAATGAGTTCTTCCCAGTGAGTTGTGGCAATGGTCAGCTGTAGGCACCCTGTCATCCTTTGTTCATTGAGCTTAGTTTATTAGACTTCTTATTCATTTATGCTGTGGTATATTTTTCTCCAATACTTAGTATACTTTCAAATCATATTCAGATCCTCAAACTTGCAGATAAAGGTTCAGTCTAAAGCAGGGGTGTCAAACTCAATTTCACCGAGGGCCACTTCAGCATATTGGCCCCCCTCAACGGGCCACATTGACGGTACAAATCAGGAGTGCATCCCTGCTAAAACACCCCAGACAAAAGGTTGACTTCCCTCATTCAGTTCTGTAGAGGCTTATAATGAGTCAATGGTCCAGGTGTGTTAGAGAAGGAATGCATCTAAAGCTGCAGATGGTAGCTCTGGAAAACTAGACTTGGGCACCCCTAGCATAAATGTATAAAAATACAATGTTAAAAATAAATTTAACAACACTCCATAATGTTAAATAATTGATTTTATGCATTGAAGTTTTAAATATTACATTTGAGTTTCCATGGATGTAAAATTACTGCTCAGTTTAAAAATTACAATATTTAAATCAGTGTTTAAAGGTAAGCAAACAAATAATAAAAACAAGTCACATGGGCAGACATTATAGACTTTATGCAAAGATGACCTTGCGTTTGACACATGTGCATTACGCCATAGAACTGCCAATTGGTAATTGAAGTAAAGTAGCTTCGATTTCAAAGAAGCCAACTGGCAAATGAACCATCACGGAAGAGGAAGGCTCTTGTTGTCTCACTGCACCCCAAGAGATGCATAACCTACAAAAACCGTTTCTGTCTGGTTTCGAACCGGAGACCTTTTGCATGTAAAGCAGACGTGATAACCACTACACTACAGGAACTGAACTTCTCTGCTTCGTTTCAGTTTGAGGTTCCAAAGTTGATGATGTGAGATACAGCGCATGAAAATGTCCACTGAGGTTTGATCTGCCTGGATCCAGAGTACAGACCATGACACCACAGAACCCTTGTTGACCTTTAGTAAACACCTGTGATGAATAGAATGTGTAAAATCTGTTTCTGTCTGGTTTCGAAACAGCGACCTTTTGCGTGTGAAGCAAACATGATAACCAGTACACTACAGAAACTCACACTGTTTGCAGTGTTCCTGGTAGATGATCCACATTTTGTTAGAGACTAACGTCAATGATGGGCATGGAACAATGTCAAATACTTACAGATCCTCTCAGAGAGCACAGTAACTTGGTGAACAAACTTATACTTGTGCCTAATTTCACATTACAGTCCATAAACTAAGCCTGGGATCAAGAAATTGTATTGAAGATGTCATTAGCAGAGACAAATGGTTCTACAGAGACTTGGCTAAATGGCTATAAAATAAAATCAATACTTACAAATAAAAAATGGTTCAAAAATGAAATTAACACATTAAAATAAAAAAAATATCTCTGAAATACAATCAACACTTGAAAATTAAAAATGGTTCAAAAATAATATCAACACTTCAAAATACAAAATCTCTGGAAAATAAAATATTATGTATGTTGTTTTGAAAAACATTAGAATATAAGCACTTTTATCAAATCTTCATTGTGGTAAAATCATGTAAGTTCTTCTTAAATACATGGAAACCCAACAGTTTGTAAGGTAGGTTAGCTCAGCAGGTTAGAGCGCGGTGCTGGTAATGCTGAGGTCATTGGTTCAAACCCCATATGGGGCAATTCATGTCTAAGGTCTTTCAGACAGTCAACACTTCAAAATGAATAAGGGTTCAAAAGTACAATCAACACTTTACAATAAATA